>NC_092328.1:2400000-3038023 GCF_036785885.1 Coffea arabica | reverse complement strand
CTGAGATTTGAAGGCTTGATTAACCAGGCGTTGATATGTGGCTCCGGCATTCTTTAATCCGAAAGGCATGGTGGTATAACAGTATGTGCCCTGGTCAGTGTAGAAAGCCGTCTTCTCCTGATCTTCTTGACTCATTCCTATCTGGTGATACCCCTTGAAAGCGTCAAGAAAACACAGAACCTCATAACCCATTGCCGAATCCACCAAGGTGTCGACCTTGAGTAATGGGTAGCAATCTTTGGAACAAACTTTGTTGAAGTCGGTAAAGTCGACGCACATCCTCCAAGCTCCCGTGTCCTTCTTGACCATGATTGGGTTGGATAACCAAGTCGGATATTAGACCTCCCGGATTATTTTTGCAGGCAGGAGCTTGTCCACTTCTTCACCAACAGCTCGGCTGCGCTCAGAGCCGATATGCCTTCTTTTCTGTTTAACCGGGCGAATTTTGGGGTCGACGTTCAGCTCATGTATCATGAGATGATGCGGAACTCCTTGGACCTCTTCGGCGGCCCAAGCGAAGACGCCCCGGTATTCTCTGAGGAGGTCCACCATCCTTCTTTTAATCAGGCCGGGCAGTCGGGTGCCGACGCGGGCTGTCCGATCAAGTTTCGTGGGATCCAGAGGAATCTCCTCCACCTCATCCCCAATCTCCAGCCTCGGGATCTTCTCAGGTTGCTGAGAATCAATACAATTTATCGAGAGAATATTTGACCTCTTCTTGGACCTCGCACCAGAGGTCGATGGGGAGGTTGCTTGTAGAGTAGCGAGGTAACACTCCCGGGCCACGCAGACATCGCTGCTGATCTGGGCAACCCCCGCCGGGGTAGAAAACTTAAAACTCAGGTGGTAGGTGGAGTAAACCGCTCGCAAAGTATTTAGAGTGGGCCGACCCAGAAGTAGGATGTACGGGGAGTCGGCCTTAACTACTACGAAGCTAACGGGGATGGTTCTGCAGCGGGGGTGATGCCCCACAGTCACCGTCAGAGTCACCATCCCTTCGGGATGCACAACGTGTCCCCCGAATCCTACAAGAGGAGTTCGCACCGGGGTCATGTGTTCCCTGGCTAACTTGAGGTTCTCAAAGGTACGGAGGTACATGACATCTACCGAACTCCCTGGGTCGATGTAGACCTTCTTGACAATGTAATTGTTGGTGAGCACCTCAATCACCAAAGTTTCGTGACTGCTGGAGGCAACTGGGACAAGATCGCTGGGCCCATAAGCGATCACCTCGGATAGGTGGGAGCCTGACTCGGCATGATCCGGATTAGCCTGTCTATAGGTCCTCTTCCGGGAGTTCTGATTATCTCCTCTCGTCGGACCTCCGGCGATAGTGTTGATGACCCCAGCAATGTTTGGCCCATATCCCTGCCCTTGACCTGAAGATCCGTCTTGGGGAGGCCTTTTTGTCTCCCTAGGATCTTCAGGGGGTCTACAACTGCTTCTCGACGTCTGCCTTTCGTTTCGGTGTTGGTCACCTTGTTTGTCTCGTCGGTTCTCATCACGCTGGTGACCTCCACCTCGGCGAATAAACTGCTTTAAGTGTCCTCGCCGGATGAGGTTCTCGATCTCCCTTTTGAGATCGTTACAGTCCTCGGTTTTATGCCCTATGTCTCGGTGATATAAGCAGTAGAAGTTCGAATTCCTCTTATCTCTGCTGCCTGACATCTTGGGGGTGCCTTCCCGAGGTTGTTCTGTTCCATTATGGACAACACCCGTGATCGGGTGGTATTCAAGGGAGTCAGCTCGGACTCAGGGATGGATGACTTTCCCTTGGAAATCCTGTCGAACACGCTGCGGCGGTCTCGACCAGGACTTTGAAAGCCACCTCCTGTCCCCACTTCACTTCGGCCAAAATCTTTCCCCCTTCAGGGGTCGGCTCTCGGGCGTGCAGTTTGGACTTCTTTCTTCATACGGTTGAGGTCTTTGGCCTGTATGCCCTTCTCAACCTTCAACCATAGTTCATGGAGTGTGCGGGGATACTTCTTGTGGATCTCCTTGTTGAATACCCCGGCTATGAGCCCATGGGTAAAAGCAGCAATGGTGACCTGCTCATTGGGGTCAGGTATCTATACGCTTTTCTCGTGGAACCTCTGGACGTACGACCGGAGTGATTCTCCCGGGTTTTGTTGCATATTCAACAAGTAAGTCGAGGTCCTGGTCGTAGGTTGGGAGGAGATAAACCGATGGAGAAATCTCTCCACTAATTCCCCCAGAGTCGAGATGCTTCTAAATTCTAAATCCCAGAACTATTTTCGAACTGTCCCCTGAAGGATCACTGGGAAAGCCCGGCAAATGACGGGATCAGGAATGCAATATAAGCGGAAGGCCGAGATGAAAGCATGGATGTGGTCCTCGGGATCATCTCGGCCGTCATAAGATTATATGGAGGGAAGCTTGAAATTGGGAGGAAGCCTTTCCTCGTTGATATCGTCAGTAAAAGGTAGAGCTTTCATATACTCCACCCCGGGCCTTCCTAACAACTGAGGTTCTTCCTCAGGTCGTCGTCCCAAAAGGTCTCGGGAGAATGCCTTGGTCAGGGAGGCTACTTTGGAAGTGGTCTTAGAGAATGCCCGCTTCGAAACACTCCGGTTTAGGCACCTCCCATCAGATTTCTCTTCAGATGAACCTTCAGGGGATTCATTTGACTTCCTCTTGGAGGACTCAGCCTTCTGCTTGCCTTGTCTCTTTAGGTATCTCCCCAACTCCTCGAAGATGTTGGGGTTTTCGGTTACAAATTCGACCATATGGGTTATGGCTTCTTCGTTTGCGGGCTGAGTCCTTGGAGACTCCTGCCCTTCGGAAATATCTTCCTGTTGAGCTGCATTGCTTTGCTCAGCCCCAATAGTGAGAGCTTTCCTGCTCCTAAAACGCGTAGGCTTCATATTCTGATGTCTTCACGTTCCCACAGACGGCGCCAATTGAAGAGGTGATTCTTGTCCTGCTGGAATGGTCCTTCCGATCTGGAGAAGGGTGCTATTCTGGGCAGTTCAATGGGATGAGGTCACCTGCTTAATTTATAAGAGGGGCTGAATCCCCCGGTGTAATTTCGAAACTTAAGTCAGTTCGGTATTAAAGAAGTGATATAGCAATGGAGAGGGTAAGTGACTTGCTTTACCAGAAATTGGTCATCCCCCACCTTAGTAGATGCATTGGGTATTTATAGGGGATTGGTCGGGATGAGGGACTGGCAGCGCGGGTCCCTAGAGATTTGAGATGGTCAGTGCATCTGGTAGATTTGACTGGTCTCTACGAAAAGTGACGGGACATTTGCCAGGTTCAAGCGGCGTGTGTCAGAGCAGCCGTCCATCAGATGTCAGGCGTGTCAGGTGTCATTTCCTATCTTTTGTAGGTGTCTATCACTCAGTCGTCACTTCGGCTAACGACCTGAAGATTGTACCCGAGGTGGTACACGGGTTACGGTCACCTCGATAAGTAACGGGCCGAGTTGGCGCCTCAGGAGGTATCAGAGGATAAGGCCTCGGACTATCCGGGCTGAAATGACCATCCCCATCTTGCAACCTGCATTTCGTGAGATTATTTAGTCCTCTGAAACATTATTGAAGACTACCGCACAGTATTCAGAAAAGACGTGTCCTTTTTTCTGCTCCCTACTCGTGTTTAATACAAACGAGTACTTGAAGTTGCTGTAATTAATAAAGGACCCCTTTTGTTACGAGACATAGGGATCCAGAGAGGAAGTAGAAATTAAAGTGAGAATTTGATAGGTCCACATAAAAAGTAAAACTTTTACTTGAAGATTCGAGAGAGGACAAGAAATTATGGGATTTAACATGCATGTGTGGTTCTCCTAAGAACATTCATTTCACAAGGATAAGCAAAGGGATTATTATAACTACGGAGACGGTATCTATTTGTAGATGCTCCTTTAAAACCTTTGCTTGGATTTTTTCAGCATTCTTTGTCCTAGTAGTAGTGGTAGTGGTAGCAGTTTAGTTTTAGTGATGATTCTGATTTATATTGTGATTAAGTTGGGTTTATATTGGAATGCAATCTCAATATCCTTGTTATTACAATAATTCATTTGAAGAAAGAGATGAGAATTACAGCTCTTAAAAATTTCACAGTATGAATAATGAGGAGGTAAAGTTGATGGACAAAAAGATGCAAAAATCAGAACATATGTTAATAAATGTCCTGCTGATTAAGTGTTTCCCATTTGAACACGGATTCTATTCGATCTTTCCAGTTCGTTGTGACATTGAATGGCACATACACATTAACAGGATGCAGGAAATATTTGGACATGCATTCGCACTAATCAGTTTGCATCCGTTGATCTTCTAAATACCAGCCATCAATCTCGAACAGCCACTTCCTCCAGGTTTCTTTCCCCCATATCACATAAGCCTTTTATGATGCTTGAAAAACTACTAAAACCAAATCGAGAACTTGAGTTTTTCTAGCTAGTTAGGTTACAAATGAAACATGCTGAACACAGTCGGGCCCTAGTCCATTTCCTAATGTTGTTGCCAAAACAATCTTAGTAGTGTATGTAACTTTCGGACGTGTTTATGTGGTCGAAGAAATTGAGGTGCTGATAGTGATGGAGATAAAGGGTGTGTTACTAGTCCTGAAAAAGTGAACACTAACTCAAATGGACAACAGGCAAGTGATGTTAGGGGTAAGATGAACTGCATCTATTGAATCCTCATCAGGAATGGGTTTGAAAAAGCAACAAATGATGTGGATGCGCCATGAAATAACCAGCCAGGCACATGCTGTTACCAGCATAATAATACTACCTTTTCCATCTTTATAGAATTTTTTCTTCCTCTACCTTCCCCACATTGTGTACTTGTGGTCCACTTGCTTCGTCTTATCCCATTGATCAAACACTCTCCCTTTTTCCCTCTCCGAGTTGAAGTTCTATCTATTCATCTTTCTTGGTGGGATTCTATTCCCCCAGACTTCGTCCTTTCCACTCTTAATGCTGCGAACATTATTTGATTAATAAATTCTGTACTTCTATATCAAGCAAAAAAAAAAAAAAGAGATTAGATGGTAATTGTGAATTACAAATCCACCTACAAGTGACTATATATAGTAGTTACTATAGTCGTTTGCTGTTTCAGTGTGTGTGTATATATATATGTGTGTGTGTGTGTGTGTGTGTTATCTTGGTGTTTACATTGACTGCATTTGGTTATATGTTATCTCGTACAATTGAAAATTTTAGTTGTTGAAGCGTCAAATCCCCTAAAATTTTAGGACTTTGTCACATCAGCTTTAGCCAGTAAAGCTAACTCCTAAGGAACACAACAATGTTGAGTAACAGAAGGAATCACATTGCCCTGCTTCTCACTCAAGTTTCAATTGGAGCCAACTTGAGTTAAAAGTGTTTCTCTTTCCTTCCCCACCATTGAAAAGGGCAAAAATGATTCTAAGAGCAATCCGTCTGGTGACCTTCACGACTTCCTATAAATACAAACTAAACACTTCCCGCACTATTCCATAACATAGCCAACACCTGCACACCATCCCTTGCTTATATTTAATATTTGCAAAACCCCTCAATGCCTCTGCCTTTTTTACACCCTAACACATTCCACAAAATGGAAAATCACGTCTTACTGTCACTGCTGCAACGTCCCACCAATCCAGACAAGAAACCAAAATCAGGTGGCACCGGCGGTGGCGCTGGAGGCCTCTTTCGCATGTTCAAGCTTCTGCCTATGTTAACCACGGGTTGCAAAATGGTAGCACTGTTGGGCAGGCCACGGAAACATTTGCTGACAGACAATGCTACGACAGTAACTTTGTTTGGGTACCGTAGAGGGAGAGTGAGCCTAGCTATTCAAGAAGATCCTCATCGTTTACCTATTTTTGTGATTGAGCTACCAATGCTCACAACTGCATTTCATAAAGAAATGGGGTCGGATGTTGTCAGGTTTGCTCTAGAAAGCGATACGAAAACTCGCAAAAAGAAGGTTTTGGAGGAGTTTGTGTGGGCTGTATTCTGCAATGGAAGGAAAATTGGTTATTCCATCAGGAGAAAGAATATGAGTGACGATGAGATTCATGTTATGCAGCTCCTCAGGGGAGTTTCAATGGGTGCTGGTGTTCTTCCAAGCCCACATGAGAAAGAAACAGGTGATGGAGAATTAACTTACATTAGAGCAAGATTTGAGAGGACGGTCGGTTCAAAAGATTCGGAATCATTGTACATGATAAATCCAGATGGTGCTTCGGGGCAAGAATTGAGCTTTTTCTTTGTGAGATTGCGGTAGAGTAATTAATATATGGATGCCATAGTACACTTCCGAGCGTGCATGTATGTAACTAATAATAATATACAGAAAAATCGCACCTTTATTTCAAGAAAAGTATAACTTTCTAGCCTCTACTCTCTAGTGGAGTTTGTCAGTGCAGAGTATTCAAAGTTCAAGGGCTATATTGATTAGTCCTGTGAACGATCATTCAAGACTTGTGGTATTGGTTAGCTAAAATACATATCAAGATTTACTATTTTATCAGTTTGACAGTACTGGTGTGTTGTTAGCTATGCTACTTATCAATTGGTAATTACGTGGGAGTATCTAATTTGTGCATCTGAAAGGAACATGCATACATGATACAAACATCAATGAAATCGCACAAGTTCAGTTGCTTGATACTATTTAAAATTGATTTGTATGCGACAAATTATGAACTTGTAACTGACACATGCAGTTTGAAACATTAGACACCATGGAAAAAATCTGCAGAAACCCTGAATGGAATAGTGCTCGATTCCAGTTGCACTGGATGCAGCTAACAAATAGCATATGCCTATTGGAGCTTTTACGTGTTTTGCATTTCAACAGAGAAAATCAGCTAAACCCCAAAAGAGAAGATCAGAAAAATCAGTGAAACTGCAAAGTTCACTCATCATTCCTCAGCATTTGATGTTTTGGGCAATAACAAGGAGGAAAACTTACTGATTGCTGTTGCACTTGGACAACGTGATTTCAAATGCAACCAGATTATTAAGGACCAGCATTGAGATGCGCAACAATTAACTGTATATTGCGCCTACTTATTCTGATGGAGACGCTCACTCGAAAATGTTTAGCCAGCCAAACTATTGTTAAGAAGTGCAAGTAGCCTGAGAAAGCTTTGTGTGCTCGACTTGGGAATTCCGTATTTGAGTAAAGGCAACCAAAAGGATAACAGAAATCGAATCAAAATCATCATTATAATTGTTGAAGCTTATTATTTTGATTTTGTAACAAACTTGAATAATGTAATTAATTTTGAGTTGCTTTAGTTAAATCCAAGCTACTAATTTACTTGTTTATTTATGCGTTAGGTCCGCTCTCCAGGTCGTCGTCCACGGATGTCCGGGATCTTTTCTGGGCAACCGATTTGCACAGGTGAACTAAGACTTTAACAGCGAGGGCCATAAATACGATGGTCGTGAACATCCCAGGGAAGAAATATACTAATACGCATAACGCCAAGCCGAGCTCGTCGACGGGTTGGTGTTGGTGGTGGGCAGCTTTGACGAGGTTAGCCCAGAAGTGATGCCGCTTAATAATTACCATAACAGTTACGACTGCTTCACCAATGGCTATCAGCAAGTAACTACAAAGATGGAATAGACATGCCCATAGATTCTTTGGAGCTATTGTCCTCTCCTCTTTTTTGCTATACAGAAGACCCGATGAAGTCAAGAGATCAATTGAAGATCCAATGTAGAAATATTATCAAAAGCACATGTGCACTTAGTTTCGAAAACAAAAAACCATGATTGAAGAGAGAGAGAAAGACCAGGTCAATTGAAAAACCGAATGGGTTCTTGGTTGGGTGAAGCGGATTTGTCCGAATCAATTTCTTGTCCGATATAACTAGAGACCTGGTCCGATCTGACGCCTAGATCGTCAGACCGATCTGAATTTAATAACTATGACTAAATGTATGTATTTATAATATTGTCAGACCGCGATTCGTTTAGTACTCAAAGAATGAAGCTTTACTAAGGTTAGGAATAACAAGTGGATCAAAGAGAAATTGCATCTTGTACCAGTCAAACCAATTCAATTGATGAAAAATGATAGTTAAAAGCACATGCAAGACTTCAAAATTTTACAAGTTATTGAACCTTCCTGTTATGTGGCTTTGGATAATAGCTGAAAGTTCCATTCATTTGCCATAATTGGCAATTAATAAGTATGATATCTTAGATGTGGTATTTTTCATCCACATTTTTAATCAATTGTATGATAGCTTTTGTGACGATGAACAGGTTCATTTAATTTCAAGTGGGAAGATCTATCCCTTGGAAGGAAAAAAAACCAGAAAAGATGTTTAATTTCATTGAAATACAGCAGGTTTATCCAAGCTACGTTAGTCCCATTAGCACCATCTCCGGTGGACAATGGAGAGTATGGTAAACAACCGAGTTTAGAAAAATTTTGCTAGTTGAGCGTGCATTTTGCAACTGATTTTCTGATTCAAACTGGATGTAGCCCAGAAAATTGTCCTTTGGAATTGTTTACTGAATAGTGGCAGTTTTGGTTGTCTCGTCCATCTTTGGGAGTTCTTTTTGCTGCAGGATTTGGAAAGTTTCCTCTGTTAGTTGTTGTGCTTTGTGAGAAATAACTTCATCTTCTTCTTCTGTTGAGCTCCTCATTTTTGTGCATGAGATCCTCTGTTAGTTGTTAGCTGTCCATGAAGTACTGGAGTATGCGAGTTTATGTTGGGTTGCTGTGCTTTTGGTCGTTGGGTGTTTTCAGAACTAATCTTAGCTGAAACTTGAATTCATCTGACAAAAGAATCCATAGAATCTAATGTACGTCAGAATTGATGGTCCATGCGCTCCGGAAGAATATTTAATCCAAACATCGGCCACGAATCATTCAGTATTTCACTTCCTGCAAATTCAAAGCCCAACAAAGAATCACTGGGCACCCCCATATATGGGGCTGAATGCATCCATCACATCCCGGTCCATTCAGGCGCCACGCGTCAACAAGGGAAGCAAGCTACAGCAAAGGGAGGGAGGGAGGGCTTCCTCTATCTATAGTTATTACCACCAGATTAGATGAGACAAATCACAGAATTGATGCTGTAAGTGCCATTACAATCTCTTGTTGTTTGTTCGTGTTCAATTTTTTGGTATTTTTCCTTCAAGAAGAAATGTAAAACTGTCGCCAAATATTAGATCGTAGTGTGATTACAGGACTTAACAATGATCCAAATATCCTAACAAACTGGTAATCAAGAAAGAAATAACTCCAGGAACTTTCCATGCAAATATAGGGCAGATTATACTATAGTACGATATGAAAGGCCTTATTATTTACGTAGTACTACTGCATTGACAAAGAGGTTCCATGTGGTGTGCAACACGACTGCCCCCAATCCAAGCGACAAAATATGGGAGAATTAAAGAGTAAACACTACGGATATGATATGAGGGTTCAGATAATTGTCCAAAACAGACCAGATTTTCTTCTTTTATCTGTTTTGTCTGATTGGCATTGTTCAATGCACATTCCTGATATGGGAAAGAAAATCAGAAAAGAGATTTCCAGATTTGGTTAAGTACCTTCTTGGTAATGAATGGCCAATGCAGTGATGGAGGAGCTAATTGCGAATTATGTCTAGATCTGCGACATTTGTGAGCTGGAAGTGCTTGATTAGAACCAACAGCTTTGAAAACCTTTGTTCTGGGCTGTTGCCATCTGCGGATACCCCAACTTATTAAAGAATTAATGCTGGTGAGTAAAGGAAGGAGCAGAGGAAACATCTTGACATCTTGATTAATGGAAAGTACTGACATTAGTATATACAATGGATTTCATTCATGAATCTGAAAGATAAACTAAGCTAATTACTACTTCTCAAGTAGCTTTTCAACTTCAGAGTCGAGTCATTCTACTCGTCCTGCTCGGTGTAACAGTTAATTCTCTTTTTTTGTACTAAGTTAATTCAAAATTAAGGAAAGAAATGATGAACAATTTGAATACTAGTCAATAATATATTGAAAATAAGGAAGTAATTTATGGAATAGGTAAGATTTTAATAATTGTGATTTTAAAAAAAAGGTTTTACTATAGTTGTATGTAATAATTTCATAGAAAGTATTGAGATAAGATTAGTTATTTTTTAAAATTATTTTAGATATCATTAAGATAAGATTAGTTACTTTTTAAAATTTGAGATAATTTTTAAACATATAATATAATATTCAATATGAGTAAAATTCAAATGACCCATAACCCGTTAATTCTTTTCAATTAGACACGCCGCCACATAGGACTGAGATATAACTCTAATTAAAATAGTTACCTTCATATGCGCGCGCGCGTGTATAGATTAGCTAATAAACAATTTTGATATCCTTGTCAAACTATACATGTTTGGTTGGGACAGATGAAGAGATAATTATGTAAGAGTTAGAGATAATGGCAATTTTGCATCCTTTTTCATATTTTCTAGTTGGGCAGTAGTTGAGCTCAGCGAGAATCATTCACCCATAAATGTATTTGTTTATCATGAGAAAATACTAGGACCCAAATCTTAAAACAAAAAAGCCAGGACAAAGTAAGGCTGTCAACAACAATGATCATAATTACTTACAAAAATAATACTAATTATAATTATAGTCATGTACTTTATGGACGACAATGAAGTTTTAAAGTATACTTCCAACTTTTGTCTCCTTTGAGCCGGTGTTTTGTTTGGATTCCTTCAACTTGGTTGAAAAAGAGACGGTGAATTTTCATCATCAGCAAACCTAAACTCTTGATCTAGAAATGCTATTTAACTTTACAATAGTGCTCCTAGAAACAAAGTTAAAGTTTCAGGTAAAACGGCTATGATTTTAATCTCTAGTTTCATTGTCCATGGCTAATGAAATCGGCAACTGCAGCCTAGCATTGGTGCCTCGAGAAATTGATTGAATTTTTTTTTATTCGACAATAAACATATGGTTTGGGACTACCCCAAAAAAAAAATGTAATGGCCTGGGACTCAAGTAGAGAGAGTGTCAACAGTGCCTAATACAATTCAACTAAACGTTCACAATTTGAACAACAATCGGATGCTTATTCAACTCTTTTGGCATGAAAAATTTAAAAGGATTTTTGGGCAGACAAATTTTTTTTTTTTAATTCCTTTCACCCCCACCCCCCCCCCACACTTTTTCGCTAAAGGGCCAAATTCAAGATTCAAATCTTGGATCTGATAGCGAGAAGGCTCTAAAATTAGGGATGTAATCGAGTCGAATCGAACTCAAATATCGCTATATTCGAGCGCAACTTGATTTGTAAGAAAGATACTCGAATACAAGCTCAAACGAGTAGCATTACTGGAGTTTGAGTTCAAGTTCGATACATTGCTGATAAAACTTGAACTCGACTCACATAAGTTGGAGTCCAAACAAGCCTCATCAAACTCAAATCAAGGAAATTTGAGAATGTCATTTTTTTTTTTTTGACAATTTGTGAGCAAAAAACATTATCACCCTTCAAAAATTTTTATACAACTAAAACATTAGATAAATACAACCACTCTTGCGAGCACACAGGTGATTTCATAATAATAATAATATTATTGTTATTAAAAATTTTAAATTAAAAAATTCAATTAGCCTCGATGAGTCTTCAAGTCTTATTATTGGATACTCAAACTTGAATCATTGAGGTCTATTAAACTATTCGAACTCGATCAACTCTAGTAGAGTTTTAGACCGAATTGCTCGTTCGATTCGGTTCAATGACTACCCATTGAGATATTTTTGGACAGGCTGTAGGCCTAAACACTGAACAAATTAAATCCACTTTTTCTGATGGAAAATTTTTCTTCAGGCAAAACTGATTGCACTCATGCGATATTTGACACCTTACCAATTTTCGTACAGCTCACATATGATGGGGACGTCACCACACCATTCGAAGAAGACTAGACCTCGAGTAAAAACAACAACTAAAATTTTGCTCGTAAGAGAGAAAGATCTAACAACCATAACCAAATTTAGTTGACCATTTTCCGAAAGAGTGGCTAGAAAACGAAAATTGTACAACATCCTACTGCACACTGCCCACGCGGAAACCGTGACTGCCATACAAATGTTTTACTCCTATACGGCCAAAGGAAACCGGCAAATAGGTTGGAAGGGAACACTGTGGACCACCTTCATTGTACATTTGCGCCAAATCCGACGGCCAGAATCCGTTGGTCGAGTGGAAAGTAACAGCAGTACAACTTTCCTCAAGAGAAAAAAAAAAAAAAACTAATTTATGTCTGTACGAATTAGCTCAATTAATGAGAACAGATTCTGTATTTCAATTCCACTATTAATGCAAGAGTTATGTTTATACACGATCTGTAAGCAATCTGTTATGACGATGATCGAAGTAGAATTTTTCCAAACGTTTTAGGAGGCAAAAAAAAAAAAAAAGACGGTACTAGTTCGTAGACGAGTAGTTACTGGTAACCATCATGATTGATCAAACAGCGCCAATCAATCAGTGGAAAGTTTGAAGGGCCCATTGTTGCTGTTCGTTCAATCACACCAGACAATGGACAATAACCACCGTCCGATGGATACAGTGGAGTGAAGCAATCAGGTGGTTTCGTCGTTTATGGGAACCGTGCGACCAGTCGGTGAGATGGCAGCCAGCTGTTCGGACCGCAAAATTTTATCAACTGCCAAACCCAACTGCTTGCTTTTGGTTTCATCTGCTTCTGAAATCATGTCCATCGCACAACCCTCCAAACTGCCCCTAAATTCTGCCACGTGGGCGGCTCCGGAGTAATCATCATGACATTCCGCGTTCAGACTTCTGATAACGGAGCTCACTCGCTCGCTCACTCACTTAGCCGCAGCCTGTGTGCCTCACCTTCAAGAATCAATTTAATCCTTTGGATTGGAAGCTGTTGTGTGTTTTTGCTTCTGGTTCTGGTTAGCCAGCTAGCTGGGAGGACTACAATTTACTGTCCCTTTTACGCTAATTAGCACCTATACTTTTGGAAACACGTAGAAAAAAGTGGCAAAAGTACATGCAAGTTGGGCTAATATGCCAAGAAACTGCATGATCCGTGCCTAATTAAAGTTAAGATGCATCATTGCTCCGATTTCAACAAATGCAACTCTTTGAGAACTGTAACCAGATCCAGAATCAAGTTGAGAGAAAAAAGAGCTCCATCAAGCGCTCACTTTGCTTCAATCCAGTTGTGTTCCTCTCCTCTTGTTATTATGTCTACATTTTAAGTTTAGACCAGCTTTTTTGTGTAGAATTTTTTTTAAAAAAATTATATGATGTATTTTCTACGAGATGATCATCGGTATATACTTTTTGTATGTCAAAGTTGATTGACAATTTTGATACAGAAACTTTAAGCTCATGTTTTTTTCCCTATAGTTTAAATGTCACGTAAAATCAGCTTGTTAATTTGGATGATCATCAGTACGTGTGTTTAGATAGGCATTATATAAATTATTTGCTTGCATCGTAAATATATTTTTTGACATATATTTATCTTCTTGATTATCTTTTTATGTCGCATACATCATATTACAAAAAATACTATGATATATGTGTTTAGATAGAGTATTATTTAAAATAATTACTGTAATACTTTTTAGATAAGATAATTTTTCAACACACATTTATCTTGTCAATCACCTTTTTAGAAAGTATCACAGTATATGTGTTTGAATAGAGTGTTATTTGAAATAATTACTGTACTATTTTTTAGATATGATATAAAAAGACGATTGAAAATATAAAAAATAAATTAAAAAATATATTCACGATGCAAGAAAAATATTATTTAAAAAAAATTTAGCAATCCAAGCGCACTTATTAACCCCATCCAAACACACTTGATATCGAAGGTTCCAAATTCATATCATCTTTCAAAAATATCCATGGCGGTTTTACTTTTACCAGCACTAGCACTTAAGCGGCACGCTCCATAACGGCGAATGGGGCCAAGAGCTATTCATGGATAGCCCTCTAAAGTCAAAGCGATTCAAACTCGTATCACGTGAGATTCTTCCAGGCTGTGGGTGGGACCTTCGTACGTGGAAGTCGCCGAAGTCATCCTCAAACTGGCTAAGATAAACCTTTTTGTTTTTTAACCAAACAGCGGTTGATCAGGGCCGTTCGTCATAGCGACTGATGCTATGGATTGGAGAATCACAGCTGTAAGTCTGCAAATTAGTCAAAAAGAGCGGCCCCACTTGGCGTTTTTCACTTATTTACTAAATCCAGTCCCCCACTAGATTTTAAGCTTTCACAGTGGTACTGGTTTCGTCAGCAGGAAAAAAATGGCGCGTGAGCATTATTATTAGTATTTATTAGTACTACTTCACTGCTAGTACGATCAATGATGCGGAAGAATGAATGATAAACAGCTCCTTCTTTACTGTCATGTTTTAAACGCTGCTGATAAGATTGAAAGCCAGTGGTATAAGTAGTTCTGCGAGAATGATTATTATCATATTACTAGTAGTTTTCTGTCCTCTTTGTATGTACTAAATGGGATATACTACTTCAAATACCAATTCTGCCCTCCTTCCATAAATGCGTAATTTTTCGTATACTACTCCTACAATTTCTGTTGAAATTTGTAGCGCACATGAGATGGTACCATCCACGCAATTTTCTAAATCAGCATAACATTTTATTGAGTCTTGTCCAATTGTTTCTTCAGCATAGACACTAACGTGGAAGGCCGCGGTGGTTTGTTGGTTTTTTTTTTCCTTCCATTTGATAGACAAAATTTTGAATAATTTCGATTCCGTTACCAAGACAGGTTAAGGCATACTTTCAAAATTAGCCTTATTTAGAAAGAAATTTTCGACTAAAAAATTTATACGTTTTCTGTAAATACATCTTTCAATCGTCTTTTTTATTTCATATATATCAAATTCTTACAATACATTTTTTATAAAAATTTCAAAAAATTGCAATCCAAACACAATCACTTATGAAGCGCTCACAGAATATCTCGAATCTGATTATTTGTAAAATAATAAGAGTTAGAACTTTTTTTTAATGCCAAAACTCGAACTTGAATGATACAAGTATTGAGTTACTTCACATATTGTTGTGATATATATATATATATATATATATATATATATATATATATATATATATATTTTTTTTTTTTTTTGTTTTTTGGGGTGAAAATCTTGAATGTCCAGAGTAAAATCATGTGCCGTTGTAGTAGCATTCTATGGAGTCATATCAATTCTTGATCTCATCCATTAGCGGAGTAATAATATGTAAAAGAACCCTGTGGTGGATTGTTGTACGGACAGTGTACATGATTCATATCTATGAAGTCGAATGATTTAATCCTGTATCTGGACCAGAAGACAAAATCCAAACACGTACTAACTACGCTCGGTTCAATGAACCCAACGTTGAAACCTAAAAATTCTTGAGGATTTCGCAAGGCCGAAGTGCTAATCACCTCTCATTCCCCAAATCCTTTCGTATCTTTCCGTAGATAAATTTGTCATTTTACCAATAATAACGACAAAACAGAACCAGCCGCGACAAATCTGCTAGCAGAAACCAAAATCAGCAAAAATATTATCGCGACCAGCACCACTTGTGGCGCATCTAATCTAAGCACCCTTTCTCTCTTTCTCTCTCTACTTAATAGTTAATGCCCCTACCAACTTTACACGAGGCAATTTCCAAGAACCCTCCCCGCGGAACCTTTAGCCTAAAAAGCCATGCCAAAATCAAATGCATGCACCCCAATTTCCCTGTTCCCTAAGGCACCTTAATTTTGTACTCCTACTAGTTTTTATACATGCCCTCGTATACCCCCCCCTCTCTCTCTCTCTAGTCTAGATATATATATATATGTGTATATATGTCACTTTCTTCCCCCAACCCCAGTTTCCTAAATACTGAAACCACAACATACGACTGTTCTAGCTAGCAAGCGAGCGATCCATTGAGCATCGCAAAAAAAAAAAAAAAAGGAGGAGCTGCATCAGTATTCAGCTTTAGCTAGAAACAGAGATTCTTGAAATGGATAGTTTCTACAGGTGCTCATCTGCAACATCTTCCTCGTCTGATTCATCGTCTTCTGATTCTTCTTTGTCCGGTAAAACACCAAGAGATGCTAGCAGGTCCGAGAGGATAAAAGGGCCGTGGAGTGCGGAGGAGGACAAGATCCTAACCCGCCTAGTAGAGAAATATGGGGCCAGAAACTGGTCCTTGATTAGCAACTACATAAAGGGGCGGTCTGGAAAATCTTGCAGGCTAAGATGGTGCAACCAGCTGAGTCCTAGCGTTGAACACCGGCCGTTTTCGCCGGAGGAAGACGACACCATCTTAGCTGCTCATGCAAAATACGGGAATAGATGGGCGACCATTGCTCGGTTGCTCCCCGGTCGGACCGATAATGCGGTCAAGAACCACTGGAACTCGACGCTGAAAAGAAGATATCAGCAACAAAAGGAGACAAATCATCAGCAACAGCAAGAGAACCAAATGACGGAAGCAATGGATATTGCTGCTGATGTCAAGAATGAGTTCTCGGGATTTGTGCCATTTTCCGAGAGTAACAATAATAACATTACTGCTACCTCGACCTCGAGGGTGAATTCCAGGGTGGTTCCTTTTACCGACTACGATGAGTCCGACCCGATGACGACGTTGTCCTTAGCGCCGCCTGGGATGTATAGGGGTCCCGGGTTGGGGGCGGAGGAGAACTTGCCGGCGGGGTTTTGGGATGCAATGAGAAATGTGATCGCCAGGGAGGTTAGGGAGTATGTTGCCTCTTCGTTTTCGGCAACTTCCCCCGGGTTTCATTAGCACGAGGATTAATGATGCTTGTTGCGTGATAATTTAACCACTTTCGGCTTATTACTCAATTTGCTGTTAATTAATTTGTTTATATTCTCACGATTAGTAAATAAAAAAAAAAAAAATTCAGAATGCCGCGAGTTGGAAGGCATGGTGGTTTTAATTATTTTAGCAATATCTTTCACGTGAACCTGATTAACGGGGAAAACATTTATTTATTTTTTTTGTTCCCCCAATTCCATTTCCAATTTCTAAGCCACATCATTGTGCATGCTTTAGATTATTCATCCATTATTTGAGGCCAAGATTGAAGTCGGAATCTTGGACGCGATGGCTAAATACTTTAACTGGAAATGTAGGACGACTCTACTTTCTTTGTTCGGCCAATGAAATGCATCTTGTGGTCTCTCGATATTTTTTTCCCTTTGCAAACAAGGCACCTTCTTGAAAATTGCATTTCAAACCAACCCCTGGAAATTAGAAAAAATAAATGTACGCCACCTTTGAGCAAGTACAAGGGGGCTTCAAGATTATTTTGCAATTGTCCTGCTTCATAGCCACAAGAGGAAGAAGGGTAAAACTTTGTCACATTCGGAATAATGAGTTCAACGTTCCTGCATGAGTTCCTTCAAAAATCGCATTTTCTCCTGGTTACACATGCTGTACTTAAAACTTGCAGGAATCTAAAACAATAATCAGAGTTGCAGGTTGCATCCTGCTCATTATTTTTTGGCACTTTTGGAAGTGTATAAAATATATGATTATTGAGGAAGTTAGTGAAATGACCATCTCTGTTGGAAATATGCATTTTCATGGGTATCTGATCTCTCATACATAAGAAACAGCAATTCAAATGGGCTCTAAGCTACAGTGACAGCTAAAGAGAGGGCGAGGAAAAGTCACTCTCTTATCTTGAAAACAAACACATGAACCCTGCAGCTCCCCATTGACCAAACGAGCATGCATAGTTTACCATTTCTGTGCATCTTGACTTGGAACCATTTACTTAGCAGCATTTAGCTGCCAATCTCAAATTCTTAGGAAGCATACACATACAACTTGGTTGATGATATGCATTTTAGACTGCGTAGTGCGCGCTTAGTTATATGATCAATGTTTCACATACATACTCATCGTTACAGCTCTTAAAAAAAGCAAAAAAAAAACATAATAATAATAATTGATAGCGAACCACACAACCAATATTTTATGTAGCTACATAATACAGGTGAATTATATTAATATAATTTAAGAGGAGGGATGGATTGGATGGTCGGAAAAAATGGAGTACAAGTGAGATGTCTCCGGTTTAAGATCTTTCATTAGCACTAAAAAAAATTAATATGACTCCCATTATGAATCAATTATAAAATCTAATTGATCCATGAGAATAGATGAGATTATAATTTTAGAGTTTCATCTTGTGATGATCATTTAATTGAGAACTATAAATATCTTTTTTCATTCTTTTCTTCTTTTTTTTTTGGGGTTAATTTTTGGCAGGTTTCCTAGCTAGGAGCTACACTTCATCTAGAAATGGCATTAGGACATTTTATATCTTTTTGTGTGTGTTTTGAGGGCATTTTATATCTGAAAGCATTTATGAACCGCAAGTGATAATGTGAATGACCAATTGATAATTTGACCAAACTAGACAAGAATCATTATTATTGCGGGGGAGGGCTCCTAGCAGGTCGAAAATCGTGGTGGGATAAAGGCCACAGGGTTCCTTGTCCTTAGTCCTTGCCAAGTCGAAAGCATGCTCTTGACGGAAAGCTCGCTGTTCCCAGTTCCCACTTTGAGTTGTACTTTTCTTTCAATTTCAAACTTAATTTAAGGGTGGCAAGCTCCATGTTGTAAACGTGCTCAACAGAGCGGCCAGAGTCAGTGTGAAACCAACATCCTGTTTCGGCCACCATGCTTTGTGGTACCAGGCTTTAACAACACTACTTGCCCCTGATAAAATTTTGCATCAATGCCCATTTGGGCACCTAGAGAATTGTAGCTGCCCCCTGCCACCACAAGGTTTCTTTCTCCTTTGTGGTTGCAATATAAGCACTAACATCTATCAGTCAATTTTGATCTCAATGGTGCATAATCGATAAAATTGAAGGCTCAAAAGAATGAATTTGGGCAAAGTAAAAAAAAAAAACCCAAAAGGAAAAGTCTTTCCAACTTGTTTAGTATCTCTTTTCAACTTGGGAATTAAGATGATCACGTTTATGCCAGCCAGCTTTTAAACACTGCCTTGGAATTTTGGCAAAAGAAAAAAAAAAAAAGGAAAATAATTGGGCCATTCTTTTTCTGCCTGATAAATGGAGAGTAGATTCCAAGAAAGTAATAGCTCGGTTCAGGCTTAGTCAATAATTTCATGCATGATGCTCTTGTTTTGCCTATTTGGGCTTAACCAAATACCTAAGCCTTCGGTCGTCGGCTCTTCTTTATTCGTCAGACAATGACCGGCACATCTATCATGCAGGCACCTTGAAAAATCAAAGATAAGGTCAAGATTTTGAGAATTTATTTCACAGATCGATGTTGGAGAATGTTACCATCAGGAATGTCTCCAGCCGTCCCACTGCCGGTTAGCTAAACGGTATTAACAGAGACGTAGGCTGTCGGTTCAATGTCTCAAGTCTGAATAACGTTGCTCTAGAAACATACGTTACTTTTTACCAAAAACAGTGACGTGCTGTAGATACATTCAAGAATGGGATCTCAAGTGTGAAAAGCATATGACAAGAAGTTGGGAGTGAAAATATGAAAACCCATGACCATATTTTTCAACAGGATGCATGTAACACGAGAAAAGCTGCACGCATATATCTTGCTTGTATTTCTGTTTCATTACCGTATCACTTGGAGTACAGAACTGAAATAAAGAACTAGTATATGTGTATCCACTCTTAATTTCGATCGTGCTCAGCCGCATATATTTCTTTTCTGGCAGCATTTATTCATTCCGTACAATAAATAGTACTCCAAGCTAAAATCTTAAGCTAGATCACTGCTCAGTTAACCATATGTTGGCTGATTGTTGGTTTAGTGAAACACATCAGGGGAATGGAGGACGATAGAGAGGAATGGCAGCAAATTTCATCAATCCTTTGGTGCAGTCATCGCCATTTCCCTCTCCGCTAGCAAAGTAGTTAGGCCTGACCCGACTCAGCGTATATGAAAACCCATCTCCACCTCCTTGATTGGGAGGTGCCACCAGGGTTGCGGCCTTAAAATCGCATGTCAAGAAGCTGTAGAGGTTTGGTAGCAGGTACACACTGTGAGGCTTCACGGTGTCGTTAGGAGGAGGATACCTGAACACTGATGCACCACCACAACAATTAACGTTAGATCAAACCATTAATTAAACAGTAATATTCAGTTGTTGATGACATTTACATTGTACTAAATAAGGTCCCCAAGCAGATTAGTTAGTAGATTTCGAAAATCCAATCCAAATTTATACAATTTGGGTCGCCTAATCTAGAATAAAAAAAACGAGTGTATATCAAAATTGGATTGAATCAGATTTTCTGACTCAGCTGATAAAAATTTCAAGTGATGACAATAATGCAAGGCTAACCTAGTGTGTCGTTAAGGAAAAAGGGACCGTGTTTCAAGGCCCAATCAGTGTAATTGTAGCCGTAGCGCCATCCCTCTGAGCCTCCAACAACAACCGTTTCAGCTTGGCTAATTGCCAAGGTGGCTACTAAGGTTAGGAGAAGGATAAGTAACCCTTTACCAAAACTCATGGTAATGGCCATCTCTATATTGTCTGTATTCGAATTAATATGCAGCTAGAAAAGATGAGATGTACGATGATCTGAATTTGGGATGGAATTTAGTTGGGTTTATATAGATGTTCCTGGCAACACTCTCGTTGACTGGTTCTCAAGATTAAAAATAGCAGATTGCTGACTGCGCAGAATATGTTGAAGATCATCATCTTGCTAGTTTTCTCAGTTAATGTTGAAAATTACCCAACAAAATTCTAAACTTCCATGCCTCTGACCGCATTATGGTTTACCTTATTCTGTCTAATTCTCATTAATGTTCCCCCGAGGAGGCTTCAACATTGAAATTCTTTACAGGTTAAGGTTGCACAAGCTTCCGGGACTTGTTAAGACTTAAAGGGCGGGCATAAATGTCAAGGTGTTGGTTGACGAGGAAAATTTAGGAGCCAGGGTGATTCAAGTTTCTTCAAAGACGAAGAATATGGTTACATTAAATCATTACTATGATTACGAGGTGCCCCGGAAGTCAGCTAAAGACAACTGAATTTGGGTTGGTACGTAATGGAATTTCACCAAGTTTTGAAGCAGTATTTCAAAGGCATCATTGGCCAGACAAGGAGAAGGAAATTGCGCTTGTCTACAACCTTACAACAAATCCCAAATGGTTTCTAGATACCTGCATGTTTTCGATTTGGTTGTCTTGCCTCCAATGTTCTTCTATCTTGAAAAGGAAGGATAAAGGTGTAGAGGAAGGAAAATGTGACAGCAAAAACCAATTTCATGGTGAGAAAATAGGACCACTGATCATGGTTTATGTTCATCTCTTACTTGCATAAATGCAGCAAAACAGCATCCATGCTTAAAATTTGTATCTTCAAACCAAAGCGAAGATTATACTATATCATTTGATGTTTAACGTTTACGTGCCAGGAAACTGGAAAAAAAAGGAAAAAGAAAAGACATAAAATAAAGGGAGGAAAAAAAATATACTCTTGAAAGGCATAAATTTAGTTTAAATCCTTAAAATTTTCCCCGTTGGTTAGTATTCACTTCTATATATGATTTGTTCAATTTATTATAATTTAATCAAATAAAAAAGAATAAGTAATACAATATAAAAACAAACCCAGATACCAATTTTTTTTTTTAAAAAAAAGAGATAATACTAAACTTGTTTTTTAATTTAAAAAGGTAGTTTTTTTTTATTATTTTAGTTTACGTGAACTTTTAGGCTAATATTATTGTTATTTTCTGTTGATGTGGTTATAGTTTACTATTATTGCTTTTTCTTCTCAAAGATTAATCTCCATTTGTCTTCTCTAAGTTTAAAAACGAGGCATATCAACCATTTTAGTAAATTTGATTAAGAATTTCATATTTGAATAATTTGATTAAAAAAATGACAATGATATCTGTCTAAAAGTTTAAATAAATTAAAATGACAAATATATTACTTTTTAAAAAATGAGTTTGGTATTACATTTTTTTATATAAATTTTGGTAATTGTATTTATTTTTAGTATTTTGTTATTTATCCATGTAGTTTCACTTAAAGTCTAATAAATTGAATAAAACATTGCATATAGAAGTAAACACTAATCCAATAGGAAAATTTCAAGGATATAAATTAAATATCAACTTTCTTTAACTTTTTTTAGCTTGATATTTTTGTATAATTGATATGATGGAGAAGAAATAAATCTTCAAGAAATGAAAGGAAATAATATTAAGTTATAAATAATTTCATGAATAAAAAGGCAATAATGTAATTGCACTCACACAGAGTCATAGTCATTTTTTACAGCAGGTGTAGTATTTATACTATGGAAATCACTTACCACGCTCAAAAGTATATAATAAATAGGCTTTTTCCACCTCCCAAAAGTATGAATACTTGTACATAAACCCAAATTTAGCTGCATTTGCTGCTTGCAGCTATAGAATCGAAATTCAATATGTGAAGGTATTAATCCCTCGAGCTGTTGCTTGGCACAATTTCTAGCTAGGGCTGCAAACGAGCCGAACCGAATCGAGATTTGGCCTTATCGAGTCGAGACTTGATTTAATTTCATCGAACTCGAAATCGAGCTCGAGCTCACGAGCTAGTAATTTTCAAGGTCGAGCTCGAAAAAAAAAATAATTATTTTATTTTAAAAAAATAAATAAAATAATATTTTTTCTTAATAAATAATAAAATATTAAGAATATTTATATATATATATATATATATATATATATACTCGAGATTGCGAGCCGGCTCGCTAGCTAACGAGTTTAATGTTTTGAACTCGAGCTCGACTTGAGCTCGATATTGATCGCGAGAAGCTCGATTCGTTTGCACCCTATTTCTAGCTAACTTTTCCTGCTTCATTTCCTGCTTTCTTTCCTTGCGCGTTTTGGGCCAAGTGACATTACGCGGATCACGAGGGTCAATTATAAGTTTCTCGAGGAAGTATTCAACAAGTTCAAGTTCACTTCTGCAACCATAGTATCAAAGTAACTCAACCACTTTCAGATGTTGGAGCGGAAACCTGGCAGCTTTCTTCAACCTTCTATCTCACCATATCATCCCACCATGCAATGACAGAGCCAGGATTTTTTCTTGGGGGGGGGGGGGGGGTGGGGGGAATTTTTCGAACAAAATTATCTTAATATGTTATGTTCAAAATATTTTTTATTTATCTAAATCTATGACATCTTAAAATATCAAATATTAATTTTAATTATAAAGGTATGTCTATTTCATAAATATATAACATAGTCATAACTAAAATTAAGACAATAAATAATTTTTGATTAAATATCTTATAACATCACAAACTACCTAAGTTGCACATTATGAGAAGATGCTCCAATATGTCACTTGTGCAAAAAAAGAAAATATAACTATGCAATATAATATAATTATTTTCAATTAAAAAAAGATAAAAATTATGTTAGCATGTCTTGAGATTTCATCCTCTTTTATTAAAAGTAAATTGAGATTTACGTTCTTTTATAGAACTAAATTCATGTATAATTGAATCAATGCTAAATTTTCGAACAACTTCCTTTTTTATGTACATTGTTAGGTAATCATTCAAGAAATTATCTTTTATCTTATATTGGAGTTTTGTTTTGATTATCTTCATAATTGAAAATGTCCATTCTATAGACCATAGAACGAAGCCAGGATTTTTCCTTGGGAGGGGGGCCAAAATTTTTCTAAACAAAATTATCTTAATATGTTATATTCAAAATAATTTTCATCTATTTAAATATATGACATCTTAAAATATCAAATTTTAATTTTAATTATAAAGGTATGTCTATTTCATAAATATGCAGCATAGTCATAACAAAAATTAGGATAAGAAATAACCTTTTATTAAATATCTTATAACATCACAAATTACCCAAATTGTACATTATGAGAAAATGTTCCAATATATCACTTGTGCAAAAATAAAAATATAACTATACAATATAAATATAACTATTTTCAATTAATAAAAGATAAAAGTTATGTTAGCATACCTTGAATTTCAACATCTTTTCTTAAAAGTAAACTGAGTTTTACGTTCTTTCATAAAACTAAATTCATCTATAATTGAATCAGTACTAAATTTTTGAACAACTTCCTCTTTTTTTATGTACATTGTTAGACAATCATTCAAGAAATTATCTTTTATCTTATTTTGAATCTTTGTTTTGATTATATTCATAATTGAAAATGCTCGTTTTATAGTTGCAGTTGACATAGAAAAAGTGAGAACAAACATAATCAATCTGTCAATAACAAGATAGATCACTCAATTTTTTGTCTTCACCAAGCCTTCAAGTAATTATTTGTATATTTGTATATGGGTCAACAAAAGTATAGATCACTAATTTTAATTTTTTTTTATCAATTAGGCTAACTTGTATATTTGTATATGGACTAATAAAATAATTATTTTTGTTTTAACCCATTGATAATTATGAATTGAGTCTTTTATTATAATATATCAAATTGGGTCAATTTACTATGGATTACCATATTATATGTTTAATTTTTTGAATGTTAAATAATTAGCACAATAAAAAATAAATAACTTTTTTTGAAAAAAAATTAAATCAAAAGTGGCCAATTCATACGCACACACAGATATATATATATATATATATATATATATATATATAAACTCTCATAATATAAATTAAAATTGTAAAAAATTAGGGGGCTCACTTTATCTTATACATATATTTACATATTATAAATTAAAATTTTCAAAACATGGCCCACCCTCAGCCCCTCCTGACTCCGTCATTACCATGATTCCAACTGCAAACAGAATAAGCTGCCAATAACTAAAATATTGCAGATCAAAAAGAACGGGGGAAAATCTGCTAAGAGTACCCAACACAAATTAGAAAAAGAAAGAAAAGAATAGGAACAGCAACAAAAACAGCATGTCTAATACCAAGCATATTAGTATAATCATTGCTTTCTCACTTTCAAGAATTGATTGGGGTCCTAAACTACATTTAAAAGTTCATAATCATAAGAATGTTCAAGTCCCAGAGTATAATGCTCAATGGCATGGTATGGCATGCAGCAAATGCCACAGTGAAAGACAAGAATAACTAAAGCAAGGCTGAAGAAAACAAAACGAGATAGTAAAAGAAAGCAATGGCTGAGATTAGTGTTAATGTAGTTTGCAAAATAGGAAAGGTTTGCACCTTTTGAAGCACCTTTCACAGTGAAACTTCATGTTCTTTTGAAATGTTACTTATGAACAATTTCTAACAGTTTTTCTGAAGATTGTGGGTGTATAAATCAATGTGTTGAATTCCAGAAAACTAACTTAAGCATTTTTATTCTTGACTAAACAAATCCAAGAACTTGTTACTTGGTTGTCTAATTAGAATTCATTGTATTCTAGAGTTTTTGCCCAGAAACCGGATTAGCAAGATAGTGGGGGCAATCAAACTTCAAGAAAAGTGATTACACGCCTTGAATTCTTCAAATTTTGATCCCCATTTGTGTAAACTTACTTCTATAGAATTCTCTCTTGAATTTTTCTGATTTGACTCAATACAGTCTTGTACTTCTATATTATTTTTCTTTCAATTAGTACAGCAATATGCTACCTTCAGCACAAACTTCTCCAAGTTGGGTGAAGCCCTGATCAAAGAAGTAAATCCAATCAAACTGTCATCTTTTGATGCAAAAGCTATTAAGACGAACTCCTTCAGATTAGTTAGTTGAGGAAGCTCATGAACAATTCATTTTTCCTAGGATGATTAGACAAGAAGAAAGCAAAATCAAACCAGTGAGGCAAGCAGTTGGCAGCATGGTTCGCCGTCACGGATCGCGGTCACGGTTGTTCCACATCCGTCACGGCATATCGATTAAATATAGGGCGATACGCAAGTTAGAGCACATAAAGTTTTTTTAAAAAATTAGAAAAATTACTAAAAATAAAAAAATACTATAACCAGTACAACTATCAAATTAAATTTGATAAAACCTATGTTAACATAAATACTAGGTAAGTATTTAAAGAAAGTGACGTTGCTCTAATATTAAAAGCAAATTTTTTTTGTAAATATAGAAAAAAATTTGCTACTGATTCATAATTACAGGGGGTACTTTCTAATTAAGTCTAAAATCAATCCCCACGTAAAAACATCCTCGTATTCCTTTTCATCCAGAAAAAGGTTCTCATTAAATTTGTAGTATCGTACTATAAAGAACTTATGTATAAAGTGAGAATGGGTAGCGAAATTTGATGGTCTTTCGTCCTCCATGTGCAAATCACGTGCAAATGCTTTCTTTCATTTTGCTCTTCTTCTGTTTTCTTTTTGTCCCTTTTTCGTCTCGTTTGGTGTTTTTTTTTGGTTCATTCCAAGCAATCCACTTTTCCAACTTTTCGATGGGACTCGATGGCTCAGATAATTATTAGCAGATCACTGTCACAAGCCATCTCCTCTCTCCACTTTTCCCTCTCCATTTCTTCATCATCACCGTCTCTTTTTACTCCCTTTTTCTTTCTTTTTCATCACCCTGATCATCATCATTCAAAAATAAAAAAATTACACCCAACCAACTCCACTTCTCCATTTTTTTCTTCTTTGAAAGCCTACCTTTTCATTTCTTTTTTTTCCTTTGTTCTTTCTTCCTTTACCCACCGGACCAAAACAGAAAACTGCAGATGATTCCTTTGTCTCACATCTTTCTCCATCCATTTTTTCCTGCATCCCTAACTCTACTTTTCCATCCATTTGCTATCCTCCTCAAAACCCACTTTCCCACTCTATTTGTGGGTGTTCACCATTACAATGCTTTAGAAGTTGATTCACTGCAAATCCGAGCTTGAGTAGCAACACTTGTAAGATGGATCCGAGAACCAGAAAAATTTTTGCAAAATGGCCTCAAGTACAAATGGTTCTTGGATCTATCAGTAGAGATTGATGAGAAAACTTGATTACCAGCCAGAGTTGGCATTCTTTGAAGTCCAGGTGATTAAATATTTGTTTAAAATACTCGTTTCTTTACCAATTAGGGAGGGAGAATTTATTGAAACTCAAAGCAAAACTCTCTGCTCTATCTATATCTATGCTAATCGATTGTTTATGGACTTTGCTTGTGATTGATTTGTTTGTCATCCAACACTCGGGACCTTGGTTATTTGACTCGGTCAAACTCAGCGAGTTTTGCCGATTTTTTGCCGATCTAAGTTGACTCGATCAATACCGGCTGAATCAACCCGAGTTAACTTTGTTTTCGATCAAACGGTGACTTGGGTATCGGTATCGTACCGACAGCTTCCGTTCAGGTTATGACTCGGGCGAGTCAACTCGAAATTGGCCGGTATGGCGAACCTTGGTTGGCAGTGATTATAAACAATAGTTGGAAAAAAAAATCTCTTCAAAGAGTTTCATTAAATAACTAGAAAAACCTGTGAAACTTGAAGCTCATTGGCACGTAAAGTATGAACCTCTAGTTTTGACAAGCAGCAAGAAGGCCAAGAAGTAACATCCCTAACCAAGTTAAAGGAATCCCCAGAAACCCATACATTCACAAGCATAGGAACATTCCAAAGTACAAGATGGTGTGCTGCTGTGCTGACAATAATGGATTGCAACTTCAAACAATAGCATACCTCCAGATATTTCAAGGCAATAAATGAACCACAAACACGAAGGTTGATCAAAAGTGAAGAGGCCTGCACTACCAGGCGCTCGAGAAATGGACAATTGATCAAGAAGAATTCCAGTACCTTCCCAGTTACGTTCAGACTTTTCAAACTCAATGCTCTAAGGGACTTGTAGCCAATTTGTGCATGATGATGGATTTCAGAGTAACCAGGTTGAGATTTACCATTGCTAAGGCAAAAAAGTTCATAATGAACAGTATATGACTCTCAAGAAGAAGACGGGCCATCATCTGGAAACAGGTTCAATTCTAGCCATTGCACTCTCCTTGCAAATGCATGTTGAAGCCATTTATGAATCTTATTTCCATAAAAATTGTCCAAATAAAAAGCAACTCTCAAATAATCTAATGCCAAGGACTTTTCTGATTGAAGCAACACCTTGTCAACCCATTCAACATACTTACGTCTTTCTTTTCTAACAAAGTCCGCATACCTTCCCCAGCTGGGTATTGAGAACATCTTTTTTAGCACTTTTGAAGCATCAAAATCAAGGCAAGCCATGGACCTCCATAGATCTATCCAACGCTTTGAAAGAACACTTGTTCTGGCAGCTTCTTTTAGCGTTAGACAAGACATAATATAAACAAGGATTTCATCTGGAAGCTAACTAATCTGATCCTTGAGGGGCTGCCCTGTCTTTGCACACTATTAAGAAGGGAGAGAGGAAGAAAAGAATCCAGCAGCAAACATATGTTTCCTTTAGCAAATAGTTACAAGAAAGAAACTTCTTTTGTTTTGTGTTAGTAAGAGTGATCCTGTCTCACCTGAACAGTACAAATAGCATGTGAAATCAAATAGAGATGTATTACATATTCATATGCTATTCGTACTGCTCAGGTGAAATCAAATAGATATATGCATGGGTTTAAAAAAATTGTTAGTTTTTCACTTATATTCATTTTCTTTTACTCGAAATTTGAAAATAAATAAGACATTTAATTCTAAATATTATCGAATGTTTATATCGAATTAAATTTGGACAGAAAAAATAAACAAAATAAAAGTATGACAAAAAGAAATAAGTGATTGGCATTTTTAAATTTTAAAACAATCACAAGGCAAGTAATTCAACTGTTGGTCTTGAAAATGTTGAGTAAAAATTTTATAATTAAACTGAAATTTGTTAGCACAATTATAGAATTCGAGTTAGGACCCATTAATTAGATGACCTTATTATACAATTCAATAATAAATTATTACCAAAAGAGAAATGTCACAAGTATTGAATAGGTTCAAATGGTGAAATCACATAAATATATACATGGGTTTCAAACAAAATTATTAGTTTTAAACCCCTATATATATCTATTGAATAGCATGTGTATAACTACGATTAGCATGTTTAGATGAAATCTAATAGAGATAAATTATATGTTATTCGTACTGTTCAGGTAAAATCAAATAGACATATGCGTGGGTTGATAGAAAAAAAGCTATTCATACACATGATCAATAAGGGATGAAAAATTCATTTTAAAAAATGTGAGAGATGAAAAAATTTATTTTTTGAAATGTGAGGAACGAAACAATTCATTTTATAAAATGTTAGGAACGAAAAAATTCATTTTGTGAAATGTGAGAAACTATGAATCAGATTATGTAAAATTTTGATTTGACAATTTTACCTTTAAAAAATGATCACATGCAAGTCAAGTGGTGGCTTCTAACTAAAAATTAGTCAGAAACCTAGGTAGGAACCAAATTTAGTCAATGTAAATTTGTAAGAGACGTAAAATTACAATTTTAAAAGTGAGGGATGAAAAAAGTCATCTTATAAAATGTGAAAAACTTTTTGAACGATTTTCCCTAAAAAAAAAAATCTCCCGAAAGCATACCGTGACTGTATGATGAGAGTCGAATCTACTTAAACTTTTATGTGTATATAAAAAAAAATAGAATAGGGGCAGGTTACCAGCACAAAATAGTTGAAAGGGTGCATTTTGCGTTTAACTCTAAATAATTAAATTGTCGATATGTTGCTAGCTTATACGATGGAGTATGTTCCTAGTTTATAGAATTTATGTTTACGGTAAAATATTAAATATATTTAAACTCCACGTAACTTCCTATTTTATACAAGTTACAACTACTTCATATCTAAAATCAAATCTCTAACTAAATATCGCTTCCCTTTAACAATTAACCAATAACACCCATGCATGTGTAGTTTTCTCGAGGATGATTCTCATGAACCCTACCTTTGTTTTTTCCCCTTCTTAGAAGCAGATTAGGGCACCGTACTTTGAGTATAAAATTATTACTTAAATATACCGAACAAATAATTTTTTCGTTTTTGGTAGGAAAAAAACGACAATATATTAGTCATTGTGTATTTTCTTGGGTTATTATCACTTTACTCCTTAACGTTTGGTACCATTATCAATTTCTCCCTTAACTTTACTATTTAATCATTTTACTCTAGGGCTGATAGTCAAATTTAACGAAGTTTGTTAATTCAAGTGAAAACATATATTTAGCTCTTAAAATTATTATCACAATATGGTGTAAAGAAAGAGAGATCTCAATTCTTTTTTTAAATACAAATAATAAAGAGTTCAATATTTTTGTTATTTTAAAATTAATTTAGTTTTCTATTTACCACCTATACCAATTGTAATCCCGATGACATTAAAGTAATATGATAATATTAGACTCTTTCTTATTTTCTTTCTTTGCAAAATCTAATTTTCTGATTCTTTCTTTCCTATGTCTTTTTCTTTTCCTAGTATTAATAAGTGCAAAAAAAGAAACTTGAGAAAACCTTTTTTATTTTTTATGTTTTTGGAACTCTTAAAGTGAAAAAAGAAAGAATAACCATTTCAAAATTTTTATTTTTAATTATGTATAAAAAGGGTAAATACATTTAAAAGTTTATGAACATATTGGTTAGATCAACGATGGGATAAAATGCCTAAAAAATAATGTAAGGAAGGAAAACGATCGTATCATTATAATTTAAAGGAATAAAGTGATATTAACAATGTAGTAATGCTATAAAATAAAAGGATATTTTAGTTCAAATTTTGTTAATATGCTGAGTTGGATTACCTATGAGGGTAAAGTTACTAAAAGATAATATTATGGAATAAATTAATAGTAGTAATATAGTTTAAGGAGATAAAATGATAATAGCCCTATTTTCTTAGATTTTACTTTATCTCGTATCTTCTTTTTGTGTCATTTAATCCTATTGAGAGAGAGAAAAAAGTACTCCACTATGGGTCTGTTTGGTTGGAAGTAAAATGTTTTCCTTGGGAAAATATTTTCCGTGGAAGTAATTTTCCATGAAAATCATTTCCCTTTCATCATTTTCAGGTGTTTGGTTAGTTTATTGAAAATATTTTCTTACTTCATTTTTCTGGTGTTTGTTTCACTTTTGAAATATTTTCACTTTTATCTCTATCTTTACTTTCTACACATTATAACTACATACTTCTTCCCATACAAAATAAGAAAATTTATCTCATTGTTTAACTTTAAAAATCTTGGAGAAATGTATATATGAATAAAAAATATCTCCTTAAGCAATAAACAAATTGCTGGCCATTTAGTATCAAATATCAATCACATGCAATGCTTATTGTGACATATATCTTGCACTCTCACTGCTGGAAGTTTTTCTAAAAAAGAATGTCCTTATTATACATAATTAATTACTAGCATAGAATGAGCATGATAAAGTTTTTTTTTTATTTTGAATATACTAGGGGGAGGGTTGGGTTGGGTTGTACGGGGGAGGGAGTATAAGGAAGAGGTCTTGGGTTCGAGTCCTCCTGTTTACACTAAAAAAAAAAAAAAGAACATACTACAATATGTTTTCAGTAAGTTTGGAATATACTACAGGCGGGATGCATGCATTTCGGAAAACAATTTCAGTAAGTTTGGAAGGGAAGTTGTTTTCCATAAGATGAGTGAAAATATTTTACATAGGAAAATGTTTTCAGTAACTTTTGTGCAACCAAACACGGGAAATTAGGAAAATATTTTCCTAGAAAATATTTTCACCCGAAACAAACGGACCCTATATCAGTCTCATTTTCCTTTTTACTTTATCTTCCTTTCTTTATTTTGCCAATTGGTTTTCCCATAATGCTACGACTCTTTCTTCACTTTTCTACTTCAATTGAGAAAATATGATGAATTTGCAAAATTAAGAAAAAATGAAGCCATTATTCTGCATTAAATCTTTCCCAATTTTAACCGATTTTGTTGATTTTTGTTTTTGAAATATTAAATGAGTGTCGATAAAGAAATCTACTAATGCATCATCAATTTAGGCAGTAGCTTAATAAGGAGAAGAAGAAGAAGAGAAACACATTTAAGAATTTTTGCTGATTTCAACCTTTCAATTATCGATGATCATATTTTTGTAGACTTTCAATAACTCTGTCCTTGCTTTTAAAAAAAAAGACAAATGACTAGGATGTGGTATTTGTTCTGTTTAAAATTCTTTTTACTATGTTCGGGGCAAAAAAAAGAAGATGGAGAAGAAAAGTTTCAAGGATCTCGACCAAGTGCGGTCCGTGAGGAAAGTTTGTAAATTAGCCCAAATCCCATTTTCTCAGCCTATACCTGAAATGGTTGGACGCAGGCTTTTATGATTTGACAGAAACTACCCAAATTTCCTTTTCAAGACTGGTATCATAGTTGCAGAAAACAAAACTATAGAGCCCAATTCGAGTCCCCATTCATTCTCTAGTTAGCCATTTCCGCCCAAACTCAGTTCGTTCCTCCACCCCCACGCCATCCTACAGCCCTATCTCAGATTGTGGGAGGTAATTTGTAGTTTATTTTCTTTTTGGTAAAACAATTCATTCGAATGTTCTTTCTACATGCTTAATCGAAAACTATTATGATTTCCTAGAATTTGTTAGTTTTCCTGGTGATCTCTTAAACAGCTGGAGGAGCTCGAAGGCTCTCTTTGCCAGTTGACAGTAATTGTTACTGTAAAAAACTGTGAACTTGTTTCTGTAAACTTTTTGTTTAAGGTAGGGTGGGTTGTAAAAAAGGCAGCAATCTGTTGTGAGTCTTGTGCGACCTTTACCTTGTAAATTCATTCGGGTATTTTTTTTTTTGGGCCCCCCCCCGGGGGGGTTGGGTGGTGGGGGGACAATTCAATCTTGAATGCAAGTTTCCATTTTTTTTTTCTTGGTTACTCGTTTTTTAGCGGACTTGATTTGGTTCTATGTGGTATCTTATAGCTGGTTCTTTTCAAATCTTGATCCTTTGTTCTCCGTTGTTTTATTGTATTATCTTATAGGATAAGTTGGAATATGTTCCGGGGACTTATTGATGAGGGTGTAAGAGCGTAAAAGATTGCATTTTGAAGAATAAAGATGGGTTCTAATCCGAAGCACCATATATTTTGCTGGAACCGGCCATGGGATATAACCCCTCATCAAAACCCGAAAAGTTCCACTGGCTGCCAGTTCGATACCCCTTGGCTATTTAAATCTTTTCGTAACCTTGGCTTCATGGCATTTGATTTCGTCAACAACATATCACAATCTCCAAATCAGTTGCTTAAAATCCCAGTCCAGTTACAGGCTGGAATCAAAGAAAAGGGTATTAGAAAGAAGAAGATTTTGACTTGGCAAGAGCAAGGGGAGGCTGAGCAGAGAGCGCTAGCAGCTGCCCTGGCTGCTGGAAAGGAGGCAACTGTCATCGAATTCTACTCGCCCAAATGCAGGCTTTGCAGTTCTTTACTTAATTTTGTCCAGGAAGTCGAGAATAGGAACTCTGATTGGCTTAACATTGTGATGGCTGATGCAGAGAATGATAAATGGTTTCCTGAGGTACTCACAAGTCACAACCCCATCCTTGTTATCATGATTTTATTTTTCGTGAATTGCTGGGTCAAGAAGAGTTTAACGTGTATGTAACAACTTGAAGAGGAGATTTTTGTTTGTTAATTTCCATTTTTGTTCGCAATTTAATGGAAGCTGCGGTAGTCCATATTTTCGTTGTTTCTTGAGCTAAAAGAGCACAATGACAATGTAGTGACCTCACCTTTTTGGGGCATTTATGATGCATTTGATTGGGGAATTTCTCTGTGCAATTTTTGTTTACCTTAGTTGCATCAGATCTTTAACTTGATCAAGCCAAAAAAAGTCTGATTTTCCTCTTAATTACTTGAGCTTTCATGCGTTTGTTCTCATGTCAGCATTTTTTCGAATGGTCTTAATTAAGATGTTGGTATCTTTTTCCTGCAGCTCCTCTATTATGACATAAAGTATGTGCCTTGCTTTGTCCTACTGGATAAACATGGGAGGGCACTTGCAAAAACAGGTGTCCCAAGCAGTCGGCTGCATGTGGTGGCAGGAGTTTCTCATCTTCTCAAAATGAAACGTCCAAGTAATTGACTGTATGTTTGATTAGACCAAGGGAAATAGAGAAATTTGGAAAAGTGAACTTCCAACTTTGCCTTGTGGATCCTATTTGGATTATGTTCTTTGATCTTGTAAAAGCCTCAAAAAGTAGGAGTGGTCTTGCAAGTTGAACTGCTTGTAACCTTTCACCTGCTATGTTATGGTTGTTTCTAGTCTCTTTGCTGGCCACTCTTTTACAGCTAAGTTACGTTTGAATTTGTAAAGGTCTTATTGTTGTGTACATAATGAAAAACAATTGCTCAAGTGTTTCCTCCACTTGATTGCAGTTGGGAACTTGAAATTATTGGAGTTTTTTTTTCTTTTTTTGTAAAATCATCTTTGCAGGTTAACCGTTAAGTGTCTAAGCTGATAAGCTCAACTTATTGAATAGTCTACGTAACCTCATATATATCTTCCACCTTATAGAGGCATTATGAGTTAATAATCTACTAAAAAATAAGCAGCAAGTACAGGTGGTTTCCAGACAGTAATTTATACATATAGTGAAGGATGTTATTTGCACCTGAATTAAATTGAAAATAAAATGAAGGCACTATAACAAATGAATTTAATGAGAGACAGATTAGATTTATCAAATAATGCAAGTTGTCATCAAGTTATTAAAATAGAATTAGAAGGTCAAACTAAAAGAGGCAATGGTTTAGAAACATGTGAAATAAGGGCACTATGAACTAACTGTCTATTGAAAAGTTTGTTCTGTAAATAGTATTCCAATCATATAGGGAGTATGTTATCTGTCAATAGTTTAACTCGGACAAATAAATTGAGTAATAGGTAGATTAAGGTTATGGAAAAATGCAAGTTGTCATGAAGTGATCAAAATAGAAACCTAAAAGGAGAAGATCAAAGTAAGCAGAATATGAAAGTCATACTAAAAGAGGCAATACTTGGTAACATGCCAAGTCAAGCTATAAGATTAAATGTGGAGGGGACATTCTAGACAGAAAAGCTACAAATTAAACATTTGAGAACATAATTTGGTATCTATGGAAAGTTAATGGAGATTTCACCTATCTTGGCAGTTCGTATAAGCCTATGTACTAAGTGTAAGGAAATAGACTTGAAGAATTCTTAAATGGAGGGAAAATTAGCATTGTATCAAGAAAAGCTGGAAATCAAGCAATTGAGGACATAATTTGGTATCTATGCAAAGTTAATGGAGGGTTCACCTCTTTCAACAATTCGTTTAAGCATATGTATTGAGTTTAAGCGAACATACTTGAATTCTATAATGACAAAAAATTCACATTCTAGTAAGAAAAGTTGGAAATTAAGCCACTAAGGACATAATTAGGTACCTTTGGAAAGTTAATGAAGATTTTACCTCTCTCGACAATTTGTTTATGCATATGAACTAAGTATAGGAAAAAAAAAACATGAATTCTAAAATGCAGGAGTATTAAACTGCAATAAAATGAAGTAACAAGTACAAATTGTGTTTACCTTGGTTATGGCTCTGGATAGTTAATATGGTAGTACAAGTAGTCGAAATATGAATCAGTAGTATTAGCTCTGGATCCAATAGGCCGCCGCATGGTAGGATTAGGCCAGCTAAAAAAATAAAAGCATGGTAGTGACATTTGAGAGGCGTATGTCTACTTTGATCCAAAAGAGCTTTATCTAAATGCAATATTAGCATGTGTTAGAGCAGAGTAATGTAGCTTCTAAACTGTTCATGTTTTTGAAAAAATAGATTTATCGAATGAACAGTTAATGGGCATTGAATTTGTTAATGCAACAGTTAATGGGACCAATTTCTTTATTTGAATCCTGAGACATTGTCCAAACACGCAGAGAACCGATTCCCAAAGTAAATAGTAAAAAAAAAATTAACTACAAGTCAAGTTCAGATCAAGAAATCAATATAATATTAATATACCTCTAAGAAATGAACACTGAATGAGATATTGCAATTCAACAGTTGAGTTTTAGCATAAACGTCATCCTAGTTTGAGTTTCTCTCTTTTGTTGCTAATAATGTTATATTAGGAGTAAACAAATACAGATATATTCATGAGCACAAAATCACATTAAACTAAAGTATGAAAACTAGTGCAACGGATGAAATGAAATTACCAACTAAGTGACAAAAAGAGAAAAAAAAAATTCTTATTTGTCATACATAACATCTACAATTCACCATTATGAAGAATAATTTTGTTTGGATTGTGAATTATTTGTCAAATTATATCTGCTTACATCATCATTACGATTTCCAACGCACCTTTTTATCTTCCCAATTACCTTTTTATCTCACATACATCACATCACAAAAAGTGTTACAGTAAAAATATCTCAAATAATTCACAATCCAAACAAAGCAGAATCGTAAAAAACGACCTTTTACTTTGCACATAATCACATACACACTCATATATATATATATATATATACACATATATATATATATACATATTAAGGCACATAATCACCAGATTTATATATAATATTATTGTCAAAATATTTCAGTTAAAATTGAAATGAGCCCTGAAGTTTTAAAAAGGAGCATCATCTTGCTTGGCTAAACCAATCTGGCCTAATGGATCAAATGACAAGATGTCAAATACAAAATATACATATTGCACTTTGGTTTTTGATGTTAAGTCTTTGTCCATGATTAATGGTATTTATATTCTTCACACGGAATTATTTAATTGACCTTTAATATAGTAAAACACAAATCTTCATATTGACTTTTAGCTGGCTGCCACTTGCTGATCAAACTCAATTCTATTATTGAAAAGACATTTTAGCGTCCCTTATGTATTATGGTTCTTTTTTCTTTTCTATTTTCTTAGGCTTGTTTTTATCTTTTTAACATACACAAGCTGGCTTTGATGAAAGAGAACATCAAAAATACATGTTCAATATAAATAGAGGAAAACCATTATTATGTTCATTCTAGAAAAACGGGAAGTCATTTAAAATTTCCAACAAAGTACAACTTTGAAGGTCCTTTTGCAAAAACCAAACATGTAGCACAAATTCTGCGAAGGATGCCAATTTGACCTTGAATCAACAACTGAGATTAATCCAGATATTCGAAGTGTACAATACATGTAGACAATCTATTCAATTGAAGTAGCTAAGGGTAAAAACATGAACTCAAACCGGTTCCAGAACTTTTGGTGCAATAGTTTTTTAAGGTGATTTGTGAGAGCTCTGCAAAATCATATACTTTCCAATTGGAGACTTGTGGCGTCTGACGTCATGCAACTACAAATCTTCCTCTAATGTCGAGGGAAGGAGCTCTCCTCCTCATCGTCCACTTCTCCACTTCCTATAATGATTAAGTGTAGTCAAACTCCAACTCAAGAAAAAATTCACCAATTCACATGAAAATTGAAAACCCAAGCAATGATAAAACTAAGAACACTTTTTTCTTTTTTTTTAAAAGGACAAAACACTCCGAAAATGGAATTAGTGAGATGGGATTAATAGGAAAAGGTGCTTACCATTTTGTTGTGCGTGCAAGGAAAATTGAGAGAGGCTCTGCGGATTGCTGTAGATTTCAAGATAAAATTATGGAGAAAGAAGCAGTGGAGAGGACAATTAAATAGGACATAATAAGGGGAAAAAGAAAAGCTGGCAGAAAAGGTAATGGAGATTTGCAGAGCTTTGGAGCAGTGGTTCATCATCGTCCTAAACTTGCTGCTGTCCGAGGACAAAACATGGGGAATCATGAATTTCCAGCAACACCACTCCCACCCAATATCAAAAGACCACAACACTACTAAAGTTCACACAAATAACACTACAACCGAACCAGTACTGTTCGTAACTTTATCACCACCTTCATATTGTATTGGTAAAATTTAAGCCAACAAGGAATGTCTTACAGATGACCAAAACCACTTGATTAACCTCCTCACAAAAAAAAAAAGATATTGTAGTCTACTGAACATTTTAAGGAACACAGATATAAATAAGATAACTTAAAAGCAATCGCTAAAACTAATTGTACATGAACCTAAATTTAGCTGCATTGCTGTTTGCAACTATAGAATCGAAAATTCAATATGTGAAGGTATTAATCCCTCGATCTGTTGCTTGGCACAGATTCTAGCTAACTTTTCCTGCTTCTTTTCCTGCTTTCTTTCCTTGCGCGTTTTGGGAAAAGTGACATTACGAGGATCACGAGGGTCAATTATAAGTTTCTCGAGGACAATAGCGTTTTCGAGGAAGTATTCAACAAGTTCAAGTTCACTTCTGCGACCATAGTATCCAAGCAACTCAACCACTTTCAGATGTTGGAGCGGAAAGCTAGCAGCTTTCTTCAACTTTCTATCTCCCCTGACCATATCATCCCACCACGATTCCAACTGCAAACAGATTAAGCTGTCAATAACTAAAATATTGCAGATCAAAAAGAACGGGGGAAAATCTGCTAAGAGTACCCAACACAAATTAGAAAAAGAAAGAAAACAATAGGAGCGGCAACAGAAACAGCATGTCTGATACCAAGCATGTTAGTATAATCATTGCTTTCTCGCTTTCAAGAATTGATTGGGATCCTAAACTGCATTTAAAAGTTCATAATCATAAGGATGTTCAAGTCCCAGAGTATAATGCTCAATGGCATGGCATACAGCAAATGCCACGGTGAAAGACAAGAATAACTAAAGCAAGGCTCAAAAAAACAAATCGAGACAATAAAAGAAAGCAATGGCTGAGATTAGTACAGCATTATGCTACCTTCAGCACAAACTTCTCCAAGTTGGGCGAAGCCCTGATCAAAGAAGTAAATCCAATCAAACTGTGATCTTTTGATGCAGAAGCTATCAAGACGAACTCCTTCAGATTAGTAAGTTGAGGAAGCTCATGAACAATTCCTTTTTCCTAGGATGATCAGACAAGAAGAAAGCAAAACCAAACCAGTGAGGCAAGCAGTTGGCAGTGATTATAAACAATAGTTGGAAAGGAATCTCTTCAAAGAGTTCCATTAAATAACTAGAAAAAACCTGTGAAACTTGAAACTTGTTGGCACGTAAAGTAAGAACCTCTAGTTTTGACAAGCAGCAAGAAAGCCAAGAAGTAACATCCCTGACCAAGTTACGGGAATTCCCAGAAACCCATACATTCACAAGCATGGGGACGTTCTGAAGTACAAGATGGTGTGCTTCAGTAGTTTTAAGGAAGACTAAATTTGTGTCGCTGACAATAATGGATTGCAACATCAAACAGCAGCATACCTCCAGATATTTCAAGGCAATAGATGGACCACAAACTCGAAGGTTGATCAAAACTGAAGAGGCCTCCACTACCAGGCGCTCAAGAAATGGACAATTGATCAAGAAGAATTCCAGTACCTCCCCAGTTACATTCACACTTATCAAACTCAATGCTCTAAGGGACTTGAAGCCAATCTGTGCATGATGATGGATTTCAGAGTAACCAGGTTGAGATTGACCACTGCTAGGGCAAAAAAGTTCATAATGAAAAGTATATGATTCTTGAGTAGCAGGCGGGTCATCATCTGGAAACAGGTTCAATTCTAGCCTTTGCACTCTCCTTGCAAATGCATGCTGAAGCCATTTATGAATCTCGTCTCCATAACAATTGTCCAAATAAAAAGCAACTCTCAAATAATCTAATGCCAAGGACTTGTCTGATTGAAGCAGCACCTTGTCAACCCATTCAACATACTTATGCCTTTCCTTTCTAACAAAGTCCGCATACCTTCCCCAGCTGGGTATTGAGAACATCTTCTTTAGCACTTTTGAAGCATCAAAATCAAGGCAAGCCATGGACCTCCATAGATCTATCCAACGCTTTGAAAGAACACTTGTTCTGGCAGCTTCTTTTAGCGTTAGGCAAGACAGAATATAAACAAGGATTTCATCTGGAAGCCGACTAATCTGATCCTTGAGGGGCTGCCCTATCTTTGCACACTATTAAGAAGGAAGAGAGGAAGAAAAGGATCCAGCAGCAAACATATGTTCCTTTAGCAAATAGTTACAAGAAAGAAACTTCTTTTGTTTTGTGTTAGTAAGAGTGATCCTGTCTCACCTTCCTCGGTCCAAAACCAGTGGCAAGTATTGCCCTTGATTCCATCAAGATCAAAACTTTCTGCTACTTGTCTCTCTGTTATCAAGAATGAGAAATGAATAACAAAGAATTCCATTTAGTACCATTTTAAGAACAAGATTACTATGCTGATGCTCGTTAATTGACCACTTGGAGTCCTATGTTAACAAAAGAACCATACAAGTCCTTAGAAGGAAAGTGAGCCTAACAAAATACCCATTAAGAATGACCAGGACAGATGGCATAGAATCCAAAAACAACAGCCAAAAAAAAAAAGCTGCTACAATGCAGGATTTTTTTGTTGCCCTCCTCGCATGCTCTTCTTCCAACATAAATAACAACACATAAAAACACAAATATACCACTGCAATTAAAAAAAAACCTTGGAATAAACCGCAAGCATGCAGACAGATAAAATCAGTCAACAAATGAAACAAATATAATTCAGCTTTGTAGAACCCAATGTGAGGAGGCAAGTTACACACATAAAAATATCTGTGGGAGAAAAGGAATAACACCAACAATAATCTATTAATCACAATATAAAAACAAGGCTCTCAATCCTTCACTCTTCTCAACTAAACACAATAATATGACTCGCTATTTATAGACTAAATGATTTGATAAACAAGTCTTACACCACAAGAAATTCCCTAATAAAATACTAATTCCTAAACAATAAAACTACCATAACTTGACTCCAATAAAATTACTAAAACCCTAATTTGACCAAAACACTACTAAATAAGAATATAGAAAAGTTCTAATTTTGAGTCTTGATTTAATATGCCGATATTGCCTCCCTTAAATCAAGGTCTCTATTGAATCAGGTTCACCACCATCACCATCACAATCAATAATCTCCCTTGAGTTTTTCTGCTGCAATATTCCACATACCTGGACAAATATCTCGTTGTTCAACTTATTTTTCATTTGTGAAAATAATCTACGCTACTGGATAAACTGTTTTCGTCACCCAATTTGATGTCAATTTATTGACAATTCACTTTGTGATTTCACAATCACAATTTAACTGATAGGATTTTTCTCTGATCTCTATCGTAACATCCACAATCAATCTGACAATTCTAGAACCAATCTTATGGTCCTATCCTCACAAACTAGACACTCCATGACCAACCTTGTGATCTAATTCGATCAACTAATTTTTTTGCAACAATTTTTGTGCTCTAACTCTAACAGTGGAAAACAGCCACAATTAACCCTCATAATCGGGTCAATTCTTCAATGTCTACAGGCACCCCAGGATCAATTTCTTGAACCTAGAGCTCTAATACCAGATGTTGAACCCCCAATCCAGATGTATAACCCAATGTGGAGAGGCAAGTTACACACGCATGGGAGAAGAGAAGAGAAATAATACCAACAATAATCTATTAATCACAACATAAGAATAAGGCTCTCAATCCTTCACTCTTATCAACTAAACACAATAATATGACTCCACATTTATAAACTAGATGACTTGATAAACAAATCTCACACCACAAGAAATTTCCTAATAAGATACTAATTCATAAACGATAAAACTACCATAATTTGACTCCAATAGAATTACTAAATCCTAACTTGACTAAAAAATTACTAAATAAGAATATAGTAAAGTTCTATTTTTGAGTCTTGATTTAATATGCCAACAAGCTTAAGCATGCTTACCAGAAATTCGTCCTATAATCAAAGAAATCTAATAAAAATTCAGTCTTGGCCAAAATCATTCTAATTAAAGGATGCTGCATAACAAAATTGCTCCAAAAATCTAACAGATAGCAAACATTCATGGTAGAAATATATATATGCATATAAGCTACCAAAAAACGTAAACCACAAACTTAGCAGGCAAATAATATGGCTAAGCTAAAGATCCTACCAGGAAAAAAAAAAAAAAGAAAACTAATATGGAAGTGAGGCAGCTACAATCAATTGCGATTCCAAAAAAAAAGGGAATTTTGAAACTAACTGCTGCAGCCCACCGTCGAGCCAGATATCAAACAGATATCAAACATTCATGGTAGGAATATATATGCATATAAGCTACCAAAAAAGTAAACCACAAACTTAGCAGGCAAATAATATGGCTAAACTAAAGATCCTACCAGGAAAAAAAACAAAGAAAAGAAAACTAATATGGAAGTGAGGCAGCTGCAATCAATTGCGATTCCAAAAAAAAAAAAGGAATTTTGAAACTAACTGCTGCAGCCCACCGTCGAGCCAAATATCAAACAGATATCAAACATTCATGGTAGGAATATATATGCATATAAGCTACCAAAAAACGTAAACCACCAATTTAGCAGGCAAATAATATGGCTAAACTAAAGATCCTACCAGAAAAAAAGAAAAGAAAAGAAAACTAATATGGAAGTGAGGCAGCTGCAATCAATTGCGATTCCAAAAAAAAAAAAAAGGAATTTTGAAACTAACTGCTGCAGCCCACCGTCGAGCCAGATATCAAACAGACATCAAACATTCATGGTAGGAATATATATGCATATAAGCTACCAAAAAACGTAAACCACCAATTTAGCAGGCAAATAATATGGCTAAACTACAGATCCGACCAGAAAAAAAAAACTAATATGGAAGTGAGGCGGCTACAATCAATTGCGATTCCAAAAAAAAACAAAAAATGAATTTTGAAACTAACTGCTGCAGCCCACCGTCAAGCCAGGGGAGATAAGTACAACCACCGTTCTAAACGCCCGGTATCCGCCTACTTCGGCTTAGTCGAAAGAAGCTGGAGATTGTTACTTGTTTGAGGAAGAGAGAGGACTAATTTAGGATGCTTTTGTAAAGTTGCCAGTCGCATCTTTTCTGGTTGTTGGGCGGAGTCCCTTTGGGCCCTACAAACATTAAACATGGGCTTGTGTCCATTTAGGGTACGGATAATTTCAGAAACCTCCTTTGAGGTTTCTTACTATTTTACTTAGTTTCCTTGATATTTTAAAAATTACACTTACATCCTTAATTTGACACTTTGGTAACTAAACTTTAAAATAGAGTCAAAAATTTAATGAATACCCTAAAATACCCTTATCTAACAAAGTTCAATTTGTTCTTCTAAAAAAAAAGATGTCAAGTTTTTTATGCCAATATTTGTTATTTGATAATCAACTATAACAATAAATTTTTTGCTATTGGAATTTTTTCATAGTGTTTTATTGGGAATATAAATTATTTTTAAGATAGACAAGAAAGTGCTATGTTGTTTCTTTTAAAATTTATGGACTAGTTTAATGATGGAACTATCATAATTTGATAGTGATTTTGGGCCATTTGGTTTTAATCATTGTTGACTTATTCTTGATTTTGATATAAAAAAAAGAGTTTCAAAAAAAATTGGATGATATTAAAACTATCAAAAGAATATTACTAATTTAATATTTAATTTGGATAGATATTAAGGACAGTATTATTTTGATAGTTCTTCTATACTTTTAATGAAATACAAGAGAGATGAATAAAAAGGAAACATATAAAAGAAAATTATAAAATCCATCCTTTGCATAAATATGGCAACAAGAGAGTTTTATTAAAAATATTAAGGTTAGTATTATCAGTTTAAATGAGTAAGGGAGATAGGTGCAATTTTTGAAACTTTAGAGGAGCTAAGTGAAATTATTACAAACCTCGGGGGAGGTTATGAAATTATCCCTTTAGGGTAGTATCAGAAAACTCGGGGTTTCTTAAAAGTAATCACTTACCTCTCTTATTTACCTATCTTATTTTTGTTATTTGTGTAACAAAATTTTTAAAAATCCTAAACTACCATTCTACTTGCTAAATAAAAATACTTTTAAATCACTTTATTTATTTTAAGAAAATCATCATCTGAAAAACAATTTCTACTAGTACTACCACATTATAATGCTATAGTCCATAAAATTATATATTTGAAAAATAAAAATGATGTTTGTAAAGTAATACACTTGACTAATTTAACTCTATATGCTCAAAATTGATTTCTTATGAACTTTATATTTTTGTCAACTTCTTCTTAACCTGTATCCAAACTTTTAAATTGTACTGTTCATTATAAAAATCAATCCAAAATAAGCAAATAAATCATATCTCATTCTATCACATCATAAAAACTAAAAGATAAACAAAATTTAATTTATTATAATTTATAAATAAAAATCACATAATCATCCAAAAAGATGAATAAGAGAGAATGTTGAAGAAAGGAAGAGAGAAGAAAAGGACTTTTGTTTTTTTATTTTTAATTTTTGAACTCCATTAATTTGATATATGAATTATGTATCAAGTGAACGTTAATATAGTCTTTTTAAAATTATTAACAGAGATAATTGATATTTTTAAAATATTAAAAGTGTCACAATTCTGATAATATCCCGTCCATTTATCCTTCAGTTAGCGATACAAATTTTAAAACTCGCAAGTTTTAACTAATACGCGTGGTGAAAGCCAGGGTACGTTTTCTCGTATCTCTCTTTTCGTGTCATTCAATCCTCTTGAGACCATTATCTTCGATACCTAAAACAGAGGCTCCAATGAACTCAGTTAGCTATAGACCTATTAGTCTCTGCACTGTCTTGTACAAAATCATTTATAAAATTGTGGCCAATAGGTTGAAAAAGTTTCTCAAGCATTGCATCAGCTGTTCTGAATCAGCTTTTATTCTAGAAGGACGGATCCTAGACAATGTCTTGATTGCTCAGGAAGCTCCGTTTGGATTAGCTGTTTTTTGGGTTATTTTTCAAAAGCAGCACTGTAGCATTTCGTTTTTTAAATACAAGTCCATTTGGATTAGTTGTTTTTTAGGTTGTTTTTCAAAAACTATTTGAAAAACTTTTACTGTAGATGTTTTTTGAATTATTTTTAAAGGTATTTTTAAAACATATTTTTGAGTATTTTTATAATTTATAATTTATAATTTATATACATTTATACATTTATAATACATTTATAAATATATTTATAAATGTATATTATTATAAATGTATATTATATAAATGTATAAATGTATAAATTATAAATTATAAATTTTATATTTTTATATAAATATACACTTATGCATTTATAATACATTTATAAATAAATATATTTATATAAAAATATATAAATGCATTATAAATGTATTATATTATATATAATACATAATATAAATATATTTATAAATGTATAAGTGCATATTATTATAAATGTATAAATTATAAATGAATATTATAAAAGTGTATAAATTAATATATTATAATATATATTAATATTATGTATAAATGTATTAATATAATTAATATAAATGTATAAATGTATTAATATTATATATAAATGTAAAATTAATATTATGTATATTAATATAAATGTATAAATATATTATAAATGTATTATATTATATATAATACGTAATATAAATGTATATTATAAATATACATTAATATATATATTATGTATAAATGTATAATATATATAATATAATATATTATAAATAATTTATATAATATATAATATTTGTATAAATATATAAAAATATTTTTTAAACAAAATAAAATATTTATAATATGTATAAATAAATATATAAATATATATAATATATAAATAGTTGATATATATAATATACATTAATATTAATTATAAATATTATAATATTATAAATATGGTGTTTATATAATATTTCAATTTGTAATATTTGTTGTATATTTCATTATATAAATATTTATATAATATATAATTTATAAATATATAATATATAATTTTCAATTTGTATAATATACATAATATTGTATATATATAATATAATATACATAATATAATATGTTGTAAGGATCGAAGACAACCAAGTGAAAGACAGAAACAATGCAAAGATCAGAAACGTAACAATAAGTAAATAAAAAGGAAAGAATTGCAAACCAATTAACTACCAATTCCCTTTGAGCTTGTAGATTAATTCAAACAAACTACTTCAAATTGATGAATTACAATCACTCTTGTGTACAAAGGAAGGTTCACCTCCTCCTTACCCTGAACTCCACTCGGTCAAGTTAGGACGTTTTACTATCGCTCAAAACAACTCTCGTAGAACTACACTCATGAAAAATTCACTCACAAATGAAAAACTTACAATGAATCTCACACCACTAAGGCTACAAATATTCTTTGAAAAGTATTTTCTCACTAAAATCTCTCTAGATCTTTTGTGTTTTCAGTGTGTAAAAATTGTTTGAAATATCTGACCAACCACTATATATATAGGACCAAGAAAGTGCCTCATTAATGCTTCCAACGGATAGAAAGTAGCTGAACAGTCAACTAGCCGTTGGTAGTGTCGGACGTCCGGTACTCCTATTTTTTGCATCCGACAGCAGGCAGAGAGTTTGAGAAATTTTCTTCAATTCTTTCGGACGTCCGGTAGGCTGGTTTTCTGCATCCGAAGGTATGATTTAAAACTAGGAATTCATCTTCAATTCTTTCGGACGTCCGGTGCTGTGTTTGTGAGCGTCCGACAGCTTTCGTTGAGTTTGAAGGATCCTATCGGACGTCCAGTACTTGCGTCCGAAGTTGTGCAATAATTATCGGACGTCCGGTACTGTCTTATTGAGCGTCCGACAGGTTCAGCATATTCTGTCTTTTTCAAATGTGCTTAATCTTTGAACCTGATTTGATTCATTTCTGAAAAAGCCTTTGAGGAGATGTTAGCAACATCCATTTGTTTTGTAATCATCAAAAGTTAGGGGCCAAGGTCAACATTCTCCCCCTTTTTGATGATGACAAAACAATGGATGGAAAAAAGAATAAAATTGAGCATATAAGCATAAGCTCCCCCTTACACAATGCATCTAAACTTATGAATTCAGAAAAACTCCCCCTTACACATAGCATCCATTTCTCCCCCTTTTTATCATCATAAGATGAGAGTAAAAACCAGCTACCAAAAATCAGCAACAATAACAGAGAATCCAATAATCCAAATAAAAACAGAGAAATGACAGCAATCACAACAAATCATCATGAGATCAGCATTAATTTTTTTTTACTCTTTTTGACATCATACAAACAGTAAAATATCAATAAAAACTCAGTTCAAAACATAAGAAACATCAAAAGAGAATTACAAAAAAGCATTATGAATAAGAATCTCATCAATCTTATCAATATCTCCTATTTGTTAGTATCATGTCTAACTATCCACATGCATTTCATGCTTCTTCTCAAATTTTTTCTCACATAACAATCACTTTTCATGTGATCTTTTTGACAACAAAAATTACACATAATCAAAAAGTTATTTATATGAACAGGTTTGATAAATCTAACTTGTCTTCTCCTATAAATAGCAAATTCATTTGCAGCAGAATTTATCTTAAAATGAGGTTTTGATTTATTACTTTGAAAACAATCTTGCTTTTTATGTTGGAGTAATACATTTAAATTATCCATTCTTCTTTTCAAATCACCTTATTCATTTTTTAACAATTCACAAAGTTTTATTTTTCTATCAAAGTCAAAGTGTAAAGCAGTCTCATTCTTTTTGAAATAATCATTTTCAGCTTTCAACTTTTTATTTTGTTGAAAAAGATTTGCATTATCTCGAAACAAAAAACTAATTTTCTGTTTTAACTCCTTGTTTCTAGCATAGAATTCTTTCAAACTATCATGCAATTTTATAATGAAAGATTCAAGATCATCATCAGTTTCATCATCACTTTCAAATTGAGAGTTAGAATATGTTATCTCATCATTTCCAATGGCCATAAAAACCAATTGAACAGATTTTTCTTCCCCTTCAATTTCACCATCGGAGTTGCACTCATTCCATGTGAACTGAAAGTTGTTGAATCTTGGTTTTCTTTCACCTTTTCTCTGCTTCATTGGACACTCACTCATGTAGTGTCCAAACTGGCCACATTCATAGCATTTGTCACCTTATTTTTTGTTGGTCTCATATCTTCCTTTGTTTTTTGCATTGTTGAATTGATTAGAATCTGAATTGCTAGATTCTTCTCTTCTAAATCTCCTTTTGTTAAGGATCATCTAGAAACTTCTTGTTATGAGAGTAAGATCACTGTCATCAATTTCTGCATGTTCTTTATTTAGGGAGGCAGAATCATCTTCATCTTGAGATGCCATTAGAGCAATGTTCCTTCTTACTTTCGCATCCTCCTCCTCTTGTACTTTGGACTTAAGTTTCAGTTCATAAGAGATTAGAGAATTAATAAGAAATTCAATACACATAGTATTCAAATCTTTAGCCTTCTCAATAACAGTCACTTTATTTTTCCAATTATCGGACAAGGCATTTAGGATTTTTCTATTTTCTCACCAAGAGAATATTATTTTTCCAACACCTCTAAATCCTTAATGAGATCGTTGAATCTACAGTACATCTCATCTATGTTTTCATGAGGTTCCATCTTGAACGATTCATACTTGGTAACCAGAATAGATTTCTTTTGTTCTCTAACATTCTCATTACCTTCATGAATTTCTCTCAATTTATCCCAAATTTCCTTGGCTGACTTGCAGTCTTTGACTCTAATAGATTCATGTGAATCTAAAGTACAATATAACACATTCATGATTTTTGCATTTAAGGTGAGATGAGCTCTATCCACAACAGTCAGTTCACTTCTTATTTTCGGTCTAGATCTATGAGTATTGTCGTCTATAAGAGAGGCATCATATGGACTTTCACTAATAATAAACCACAATTCAATATCAATAGATTGCAAAAAGATAATCATTCTTTCTTTCCAACTCACATAATTTGACCCATTAAACATAGGTGGTCCAATGATAGAATGTCCTTCAAAAAAATATGACAATATTGGTTGTCATTTTTACTCCTAAACCGATTGAGTTTAATCTCTAGGAGACCAAACTCTGATACCAATTGTAAGGATCGAAGACAACCAAGTGAAAGATATAAACAATGCAAAGATCAGAAACGTAACAATAAGTAAATAAAAAGGAAAGAATTGCAAACCAATTAACTACCCAACTCCTCTTGAGCTTGTAGATTAATTCAAACAAGCTACTTCAAGTTGATGAATTGCAATCACTCTTGTGTACAAAAGAAGGTTCACCTCCTCTTTTCCCCGAACTCCACTCGGTCAAGCTAGCACGTTTTACTATCACTCAGGACAACCCTCGCAGAGCTACACTCATGAAGAATTCACTCACAAATGAAAAGTTTACAATGAATCTCACACCACTAAGGCTACAAATCTTCTTTGAAGAGTATTTTCTCACTAAAATCTCTCTAGATCTTTTGTGTTTTCAGTGTGTAAAAGTTGTTTGAAATATCTAACCAACCACTATATATATAGGACCAAAAAAGTGTCTCATTAATGCTTCCAACGGATAGAAAGTAACTGAACAGTCAACTAGCTGTTGGTAGTGTCGGACGTCCGGTACTCCTATTTTTTGCGTCCAACAGTAGGCAGAGAGTTTGAGAAATTTTCTTCAATTCTTTCGGACTTCCGGTAGGCTGGTTTTCTGCGTCCGAAGGTATGATGTAAAACTGGAAATTCTTCTTCAATTCTTTCGGACGTCCGGTGCTGTGTTTGTGAGCGTCCGACAGCTTTCGTTGAATTTGAAGGATCCTATCGGACGTCCGGTACTTGCGTCCGAAGTTGTGCAATAATTATCGGACATCCGGTACTGTCTTCTTGAGCGTCCGACAGGTTTAGCATATTCTGTCTTTTTCAAATGTGCTTAATTTTTGAACCTGATTTGATTCATTTCTGAAAAAGCCTTTGAGGAGATGTTAACAACAGCCATTTGTTTTGTAATCATCAAAAGTTAGGGACCAAGGTCAACATATATTATACATAATATACATTTATACATTATTACATATTATGTATATTATATATTATACATAACATTATTATACATAATAATGTACATAATATATTATATATAAATATTTATACATTTATGTATACGGTATTACATATTATGTATATTATATTATATTATGTATAATATTAATGTATATAAATATTTATATAATATATAATATATAATTTTCAATTTGTATATTTCAATTTATATTAATATAATATATATATAATATACATAATTGAAATATACAAATTAAAATCTACATATGGAGTTGTTTTTGATATAATGTTTGGATATGGTGTTTTTGGAGTTGTTTTGAAAATACACATTTACTGTAGCATTTGGAATGTGAAAAACAGCTTTTCAAAAACAAAGGCAAAAATAAGGAATCCAAACGGACCCGACATTTTTTGACAAACAAAAGGAAAGGAAAAACTGGTTTCATGACAATTAAACTGGACATGTCTAAGCGCCTTTTGGTATTCCTTATGGGGTTAATTTAGGTGTTATGTGTATAAATTCTTGACAAAAAAAAAAAACTAGACATGTCTAAGGTTTGTGATAGAATTGAATAGAATTTTCTTGGGAGAATGATGATGCAAAAGGGATTTTGTCCTATTTTTGTTATGTGCATAATGGTTTGTGTCTCTACTGTTTCTTACTCTTTTAACTTGAATGGTGACCAAACAGATAAATAATCACCTCCCGCGGGCTGAAATGTATGAGATGGAGAAATTTGCTTTACCCTGCCGTCATCTTTGACCAGAAATCCACTAATAGACGGCCCTGACACCTGAGCTGAAGTGCCCACCTCCACGGACTCTTTTGGGCCACATAGCTTGGTCTACAAATAACTGTTGTCTCCTGACGGCTCCAAGATTTGTTGGCTTGAAAAATATGGGCTCACTTGACCCGCTTTTACTGGAAGAAAATGTACGCGATCCTTTTTTACTTAACATTCATTTGCCGATTAAATGTGCAAGAAAAGATTTGATAGCATTATGCCTAAATTAGGGGTGGCAGCTCATTAAGATGCTCGCCAGTAGTTCGCCCAAGCTTCATCAAATTGAAGCTCGACAAATGCTGTTTAAAGACGCAAGAAAAAATTTAATAGCATTATGCACAATTGGGTTGGGGGGGTTGGGAGGCAAAAAATCTATGTGCTTGCGAGCAATTGGTTAAAAACTCCACTCAACTTTGATCAAATCCAAGATCAAGCTACTCAAGTGCATGTTGAGTCAAATTTGATTCTTTAAATATTCTTTACTTGTTGAATTTTCCAAACTTCAGGTATATATATTATTTTTATTTTGTATAACTATTAAATTCCCAACTAACCTAACTCGATAATTACGAGTCTTACCATTTAAATTTGAGCAAGTCGATCTCAATTTACTTCTCGAGCTAGCTCAAACTCTTTATATTTTACAAGGGTCAAGCTCAATCAATCTTGCATGGTTTATATTTTACACAAGTTGAACTCGACCTTCAAATTTAAAATTTTGTCAAGCTTGAATTGTTGAACCCTAACTTGAGCTCAAACTCCAGTAATTTACTTCGAGTTTGAGTTTGAGTATTTGAGTTCAATTCTGATCATTGTCGCCCTACGCCAATATCTTACTATTATATAAGATTGAGTAGCTATTTGCCGTAACAACTCCAAGAGCTGCCATGTGGCTCAATGAGAGGCATGAGGAGCTTTCTTTGTTTCCTATTTTCCTTCTTTTGCTTTCAATACTTTGGGTTAGTGATGATATTTAAGTTTTTTCCCTCCCCTCTAATTATTATGTAGACCAAATGAACCAACTTATTCAAGAAACATTTAGGTCCATAATAGCTAATTATTTATTTCCATTTTAGGCAAGAATCAATAATATTAGAATTGACTAACAATTTAGGAGGTAAAGTGAAGAAAAAAAATAACGCTATGAGTAAAATGCAAATATGGTTAAACTTTAGGGAAGTTTTTGTAATTAACCCTCATGCAAAATTAGCTAGTAGTATTTGGCAAATGGAGAAAGAAAAGAGAAAGAGCAAATATTTCAGTAATTGAGGGGTTTAGACAATTTCGACGGAGTGTTGTAGTTGCTGTTGTAATTTTTACATGATATGGTATATGTTGACATACTTTGTTATACACGTAAATTTCATTTGCATAGACCGACTAAACTGTATGAACATAAAGGTGTTTTCAAGTATATCATCATACTGCAAAATAATGGGATAGGATCCTTCCCATTGAATTTTTCTTCATTGTTCTCTCCATTTATTTATATCTAAATTTTTATAATTTTATAAAATCATCTGATTATGCCGTCATTTTTCTCTTAATCTCTAGATCAATATAATAAAAAAATGATATTCATTTGAGATATGTTAACATTCTATTTACATGAAACATTTAAATGATAAAAAATTAGTCAAAATTGAAACAAAATTTATAATGATTAATCGGAGGGTAAAACTTAATCAGTTTATATGAAATTCTATGCATAACTAATACAAGTAATAGAACATATTATGGATGATGTTGATTTTCAAAATTAAATTTTAAATTAATTTTATTGGGACATAATGGAGAGAAATTATCTCAATTGCAATAGAAGAAGCCTAACCTTAAAACAACTACGCCAACCAAATCAAGTGCCAATTGTACCTATTATAGTCCGTAAGCACACCGTTACACGTGTGACCCAATCACCCGAATCATATGCCCATACTCTTAAAAAAAAAATCAATTGTTGTATTTTAGAAGTTAAAAAAATTCATCATTTTTCAATATAAACAAAAACGTGCCAAAACAAACCACCAGTTCAAAGGTTGGTGGCCACCATCAAAGTATTAAAACTTGATAGGATGAGAGGCCAATGATTCAAATCATACGCATTCGTTTGGTCTGGTGGTTGTTCTTCGTTAGGCTATTATTGCTTCTTCATTAAACAATCTAATTACTTACATGTATATATTCTCTACTTCCTGCGGAACCTCTCTGCTAAAACCATTTCCTCCATTAAGGGTCTGTTTGGTTGGAAGTAAAATATTTTTTTTGGGAAAATATTTTCCGTGGAAGTAATTTTCTATGAAAGTCATTTCCCTTTCATCATTTTCAGGTGTTTGGTTAGTTTATTGAAAATATTTTCTTACTTCATTTTTCTGGTGTTTGTTTAACTTTTGAAATATTTTCACTTTTATCTCTATCTTTACTGTTTACACATTATAACTACATACTTCTTCCCATGCAAAATAAGAAAATTTATCTTATTGTTTAACTTTAAAAAATCTTGGAGAAATGTATATATGAATAAAAAATATCTCCTTAAGCAATAAACAAATTGCTAGTCATTTAGTGTCAAATATCAATCACATGCAATGCTTATTGTGACATATATCTTGCACTCTCACTGCTGAAAGTTTCTCTAGAAAAGAATGTCCCTATTATACATAATTAATTACTAGCATAGGATGAGTAAGATGATGTTTTTTTTTTATTTTAAATATACTAGGGGCAGGGTTGGGTGGTACAGGGGAGGGTGTGTAAGAAAGAGGTATTGGATTCGAGTCCTCCTGTTTACAATAATAAAAAAAAAGGAATATACTATAAGATGTTTTCAATAAGTTTGGAACATACTACAGGCGGGATGCATGCATTTCGGAAAATAACTTCAGTAAGTTTGGAAGGGAAGTTGTTTTCCATAAGATGAGTGAAAATATTTTCCTATGTAAAATATTTTCAGTAACTTTTGTGCAACCAAACACTGGAAATTATAAAAATATTTTCCTGAAAAATATTTTCACCCGAAACAAACGGACCCTAAAAGCATTTGACTCAGTCTCCACTGTATACTTGTGTATTTGGTCATAATCTGCCTTTTTTGATCATTCTGTTTTTGCCAGATGTTCTTTTATGCTAACAAAGGAATTGCAATTGATGAGACTGAGTTTTGGGAGAAGAGCTATCTGCTAAGGACAGCAAAAATTAAAAACCTGGAGATCGGTTCCTCATCTGATGTTTTACTAAAAGACAAAAAAGATATTACTGGAAGAGAGTTGATTTCTACGAGAGAAAAAGAGGGGGCGGGGGGGAGATAGAACATCATGTTTGTCCTTTGTTCATTAAGGACATGGGTAAGGCAATTGTTTCTGCTGGGAAGTCCTTGCAGCTTATACGACATGCACCTTTGCCATCACTTTCAGATGTACCTGCCGATAACCATGAGATTAGGCGGTGTATAGCTGGTTTGACTTTATCAGAGGTCTTTTGCGTGTCATTGGCGGCACTGATTGGTCATAGCGATCACATATCTGAATATGTTTGGCGTGATAATTTGATTGTTTCTTCATTTGAATCTCCTGTGGGAAAGGAGAAAGAAGAGAGAAATGGCGAGATTTTACCATTTATATCATCAGATAAGGTCTGGTATAAAATCTTGGCCAATGTATTGGGGCAGAAAAGAGAGATTGTTTCAGGATCTACACATATAGATACTGATGTCTTTAGCTTACAGAAAGAAAAACTAGGTCCTGATGGAGTTGATGATGTTCCTTGTGTTGGAACATATTGTCCTCAAAATCCTGCTATAACTGTTTGTCAGAGATTTCTTTACGGGAATAAGGATGCTCAGACTGCATTAAGTTTGTCTAGAAATTTGTATCTTCCTCCTTTAGATGATAAGGAATTAAGAAAGGCTGAATTTTACAAAAATAGTGGATCTTGTTCTGAGGAAAAAAGCACAGATTTTACTTTTGGCTTTTGGTTTGATGAATCTGAATATGTTCGTAGACAGGAAGAAACAAAAATGTTAGAGATGCTATTTCCATTTATGACTTTGCTTCCATCTTTTCAGGTATAGCTATTTTGTTAGTACTATGTTTGTCACAGTAGTTTTTAGAACATTTGAAATCTGAGCAATTCTTTCTGTGGCGGAACAGGAGGACCTTCACATGTCAGAGTTTTTGCCATTTGAGAAAAATAGTACCCTTCCATCAAGAATTCTAAGTTGGATGCAGAGTGCTGAACCAAAGGTTACCCCACTTCCTGTTGTTATTCTACAGGAATGCCTTATTGCCTACATCAAGAAACAGGTGGACTGCACAATTATTTTTGGTTTTCGGTGTCTTATTTGTTGCCTACATTCTTAAGGCTGAATTATATTTAGAAGTTATTTTCATTAATCTACAGGCAGATTATATTGGTAGGATTATATTGTCAAAGCTACTAGATGACTGGAGATTGCTGGATGAGCTAGAAGTATTACGCGCCATATATTTGTTAGGTTCAGGTATTCTAGGATATTGGTCAAATGGATACTTCTAGCAATCTTGGGTGTTATCAGAAAATACCATTCATTGATTGAAAGTTTGAAACCTTTTTATTACAGGGGATCTTCTGCAACATTTTTTGGTAGTGATTTTTAACAAGTTAGATAAAGGAGAATCGTTAGATGATGATTTTGAGTTGAACACCATATTGCAGGTGCACATGCTGAACCTTTAACCATATTTGTACTATTGTGCTGTACTATCCTGATTTTACATTTCTTCCTTCCCATGAATGATCTATATTTGTCATGCTATAATGTTCATTGGAAGCCTGTTCTCTTTTTCTGAATGAGGGAAACTGGTTAGTTATCTCTTTTTTTGTTGGTGCATTTTTCTTCAAATTATCTTCACAGGTAGGTGTTTTAATACCACTTAACCGATAATGGGACTAGCAAGTGACCGTGTTTGCTTGGTGAGGGTGAATATACATTTAGTGCCTCAATAATGACAATGCTTATGTTTACTTAGGAATCTATTAGAAACTCTGCTGATGGCTCACTTCTGAGCACACCTGATTCATTGGTTGTGTCCATCACAAAAAACTCTGATTTAAGTGAGGATGAACAACATGGTGCATCTATCCAAATCTCAACTCCTCGCAAAAGTCGACTACAGACCATGGGAATTGATGTCCTTCAGTCACTAAATTTTACATACAAGGTAGGCAGTATGATTTATATGCATGCTTCTGCTTTCAAGAGGTGCCTGCTGTTTGCGAGCTGTCAAGCACTTCAACTTCATTTACCTTGAATAATACCTTGTTGATGAACATCTTAAGTGCACATGTTTCTTGAATATACAGGTCTCCTGGTCACTTGAACTTCTAGCTAATGTAGAGGCACTAAAGAAGTATAACCAGGTACCTAATTGGCTTCATATGGACAAATTGTAATTAGTCTTGCACTGTAATTCTTCTGAACATATGGTACAGGTCATGATTTTCCTGTTAAAGGTCAAGCGTGCAATATTTGTTCTTGATAAGGCTCGGAGGTGGATGTGGAAGGTTCCTGATTTTTTACTCTCTTTTGCTTTCATCATGTTGCAGCAGTGAAATTTTGTATTGCTAAACAAAAATTTCATGGCTTATGAAAGGTATTCTTTAGATCAGTGATTCGATACTTTGCCTCTCTCAGGATAGAAGCACTGCTACAACTACTCGCAAACGCCATTGGTTATTGGAGCAAAAATTACTGCATTTTGTCAATGCCTTTCACCAGTATGTGATGGACAGGGTAATGTATTTTACCGCCTTGTTTAGTACGTTAACAACTTTTAGGGTTTGGTTCTTGTATTACTTGCATATAAAGATGGACAGGGCTTTCATATTTGTAGGTGGTTATGTGATAGAGGGTTCTTAGACTAATTTTTTTTCAAATATATTAGAACAAGCTAATCTAAACTTGCTTGCCTCTTTTGCGTGTATAAAATTTAACTACCAAAGATATATTCTCTAAGAAGATTCACTTGAATTTTGGATGATCTTCATTGCGTTGAGAGTATCAATGCGTATCATGCAAGGTTGAGAGTACGCTACATGCAAGGTTGAGAGTACGCTACATGCAAGGTTGAGAGTATCAATGCGTATCTTCTTTGAAGAGAAATTTTGGTTTCTTGCACTTCTTACACGAAGGCTGTGTGCAGGTATATCACAGTGCATGGCGTGAACTCTGTGAAGGTGTTGCAGCAGCTAGGTCTTTGGATGAAGTCATTGAAGTGCATGAATCCTATCTTTTGTCAATTCAGAGACAGTGCTTTGTTGTTCCTGACAAGCTGGTCCATAACTGCCTCCAATAACTTTGCTTTTGCCTACCCTTATTTTTCCTTTCTATTGGACGTTTTGTTGAGAAACTAATAAGATAAATTGTGTTAACATTTTTGATGATTATTGTTTCATTACTAGTGGGCATTGATAGCCAGCCGAATCAACAATATCCTTGGACTTGCTTTGGACTTCTATTCCATACAGCAGACTCTAAGCAGTGGTGGAGCAGTGTCTGCCATAAAGACAAGATGCGAAATGGAAGTAGATCGGATAGAGAGACAGTTCGATGAATGCATAGCTTTCCTTCTCAGGGTATTCCTTCTCTATCCTTTTGTTGGTTTTGATGCATATGCTAAGAAAATTTATGTCCATGCGCTAGTGGATTGAAGTGTAAATCCACTGTTGTGTAGTAGCATGGATAATGGAAAAACTGCGGTTAATCTTGGTTATAGTTTTGATATTCTCCAGCTTAGGAGAAAAGGATTTCATCATCTTTGTCACTACGTTGCAGATTCTATCTTTCAAGCTGAACGTGGGGCAGTTTCCTCATTTAGCAGATTTGGTTACGAGAATTAATTACAATTATTTCTACATGTCTGATAGTGGAAGCCTGATGACAACTTCGGGCTCGGATGTTATTACTTCAAGATAGGGTCGTCCAAGTCAAGATGGACTGGGTTATTGCTCTGTGTGGTATAAAATCAACAGAAAAACAAAAAATTGATGTCTTTCAGCATGGTGTGATAGTTGAATGAGGAATTTAGGTATCTCTGCATCCTGATAAGCTCCTAATGCAGAAGCTGCAAGTTGATAAATTGAAGTTGGGTTGCTTTGCTTACCGCATCTTGAAGCGCTTGAGATTGGAGGATCATGTATTTAAGACAGCACGCATACTTTGTTTGAAGGAAGATAGCAGGTATACTTGTTTGATAGATTTTTAATGTCGTAGATTGGCTTCCCTAGTTGATTGAACAAATATTTATCATCGTTTCAGGACTTCTGCATTCTCCTACTGCTGATGATATTACTATTAGAGATGAAAATATCATTGGTTTAGCCGCTTGGTTGTTGTGATTACAATTTATATGCTGTCATACGTGTGATGTTTTGTAAGTGCGGCGTTGCAGTCAATTTACAGATTGGTTTTAACAATAATTTTTCCACAATTATATCAATGTATGTTGCAATTTTGTTGGCTATAGATTTGATTGTGACATAACCAGTTTGCTGTGTTTTATATTGAAATTTACAGCACATCATCACCTGCCAAAATACTCTACCCCGCGACTGGAGCAAAAACAAGACAATGTCATCATTATCATGCCAAGTTCAACTCGAAGCTGGAAACCCTACCCCCCGAAAACTAATATACTTGTTGAGAGAGTTGACAGGATCAGTCCTGAACTAGAGGATTCAATACCGCTCCAGTAAACAGCACTGACCTGGAGCTCTCTTCCTTATCATGAACATGAAAGGATGTTCAGCCACAAATCTCGTCTCATCATCTAATGAGCAACCAAGTAATCACACGCAACAGTAACAGCTGCTGCTTCCGTGCCTACCTCATCTACCTCTATAAAAGCTTTTTGAACTATCTCAGAGACATAAAATGGAAATCCGTTGGTGTCTATGAACCCGGTTAGCTCTTTACAGTCCTACATAAATGGTAACTTTAGCACCATATCTTCCATGGTTTGTCGCCCTTTAGAAGTATGGAATGCAAACTTAGACTTTGGAATCCAGAAAGTATCATATCCCCCGTACTTGAGCTGAAAATCTTGTGTAAAGAATCCCGAATCAAGAGTTGTCTGTTCCAATAGATTATGCAATCCATCTCTCTCATTTGGAAGGAAAATGAACAAGGAGAATACTTTTCCTCTCTGATATGGAATACTAACAACCTCAAAACCTTCGTATGATCCATGAGTGAGTATATGCTTCGCAACCAGTCATGAAGGGTACTGAAACTGTGTCCCCATTTAAAAGGTAAAAGTCTCCGTTCGCGGTTTCCTCTGCGTTAAACTTTTCCTCCCACGAACCTTTGAAGTACAGTGTAGTTCCAAGAATGAGCATGGTAGCTGGAGTGATGTTGGCAGGCGTGAGAACGTCGGTCACGAGCCCTTTGGTTGCTGATTTTGCCCATGCATTCACAATTTCAACAACTTTATCACCCCACGGATGAATCAATACATACATAATATCTATGAAATAAAACAATAAACTTATATTTGAGCCTAATCGGGCTGCATATGTACAACTCCTTTACAATTCCGAATTCAATTCCGTACTTTAATCCAACATTAATGCTAATCCGAATTTGAGATCAAAATCATTCAAAATCGAATTCAAATTAAGCCCTTAATGAACTGAGTCCGAATGTTTCGTTAGGGCTCGATTGTCCCATGGACTATGGGCTTCTGTCTCAAAACAGCATTCAAGATGCATGATGCATTTTTGAAAAAAAAGATTCACGATACACGATTGCAACGACATTAGGAAATTTCACAATTATATATTTCTTTCTAATACGAGGTTAAGAAATCACCTAAATCAACAGTAGCCTAAGCAGATTTTGTGTCCATAAAGCCAAGTGAATTCCAGAACAAAAGAAAAATAATCAACATACCTGGTTAACAAAGTCCACGTTCTTGGCTTGGGCTTTATAAACTCTCTCAACGAGTCTTTGATACGATGGTTTTAGAGGGTATTGTTTGTCTGCCCACAGTCCGTTCGCCAGACAGATAACAGGACCACCACCATGATTGCCATTGGTGGTGTTGTGATCATCAGTTGATGATGATGCAATGCTCGTCAAGTTTTTTAACTTTGAATTGACATGATCAAGGTTGTTGCATTCAAGAACTTGGACATCTGGTACAAGGTCAATCCAGTCGATCCTGCAGCAATCATGCTGAGTACAGCATTGAATGATAGCGGGGATAGCACCATATTCTTCCTGCAACCATCTTCGATCTCGTTGATCAGAAGATGGCCCGTCATCTTGGCACAAAAATCCATTGTTATTTTTTTTAAATTAACTCACAGTTTCCGAATCCGCGAATGGAATCAACTTTCAACTTCGGTTTTGGACTTGGAACTTGCTTCACCTCTTCAACCGATGTATTACTAAAAAAGTAAAAAGAAACAAGACTAAACAATATAGAAACTAGTACTACTAATTGGCAAATAATAAATACTAACAAAAGACTTGATTTAATTTCCATAATGGGGGATGGGGGGTATTGAATGAATCTTGTGATTGTTGGGAGCCTAAGAGTTGTCAAAGTCAAAATTATGACTTTGTTACATAGACATGAAGTTAAGGAAGAGGAAACATGGCGGACAAAAAATAAAATTGAATAATTTAGAGCACCAAAACAGAAGTGGTCAGGTAAACGTTTTTTTTTTTTTTTTTTTTTTTGGGGGATTGGAAAAACTAAAATGTAAACACTGTGGTCTGCAGGGATTACTAGATGATTCTACTGATACAAAACCCAATTTTATGTGGCCGGGGCGAAGAAAATTGATCCTTTATTTCCTTTTTGGATTCGGGGAACTCAATCTTAAGTTGATGGGGGTTGCAACAGCCAATCTAGAAATCAGTTCATAGATCAAAGATAATTTCTACCTACTTCAAAAAGTAAAAGGTCCTACAAACAAAAATTGAATCGTGCTAAAAAAGAAAAAAAACCTACTATATGCTAAATCCTCTTCCACCGAAAGAACTGATCACTTCAGTAAAGGATTCAGTACAGCTCCAGTGAACAGCACTGACCTAGACTCCTCTTCCCTTATCGTGAACATGAAAGGATGGTCAGCCACAAATCTTGTGGGTTCATAATATCCTGAACAACCGCATGCCATATCAAAAATGCTGACAGCTGCAGCCTCTGTGCCAACCTCATCTACCTCTATAAAAGCTTTCTGAACTATTTCAGAGACGAAGAACGGTTCATTCTTGGTGTCTACCAACCCGGTAAGCTCTCTGCAATCCTCCATGAATGGTAAACAAAGTCCCATATCTTTCATGGTTTGTGGCCCTTCAGCAGTGCGGTATGCAAATTTGAACTTTGGAATCCAGAAGATGTCATATGTCCTGTGGATAAGCTGAAAATGTTGGCTAAAAAATCCAGGATCAGAAGTAGCCGTTTCCAGTAGTTTTTGCAAACCGTCTATCTCGTTGGGAAGAAAAATGAAGAAGGAGAATGCTTTTCTATCCTGCTATGGGATTTTAACAACCTCAAAGCCATCGTATGATCCATGAGTATATGTTTTGCAACCAGTCATGAAGGGTGCTGAAATTCTATCTCCATTTAAAAGGTAAAAGTCTAAGTTCTTGGTAGACTTTGCATTAAATTTCTCCTCCCAACAACTTTTGAAGTAAGTTTGGTATCTGGAGTGACATTACAAGGCTGGAGGCAGGGGCGGAGCCAGAAAAAATTCTTAGTGGGGGCAAAAGTAACGCTAAAATTTTTTACCTACTCTTTTTCTAGTTTTTTAAGCAAAAAAAAAAAAATTTATCAACAAGTACAAATGATGCATATATTCCATGAAAAACATAAAACGACAAATTCAAAATTATTAATGTAATAATAATTTTATTTCAAAAATAAACTAAACTATTTACAATTGCTCACTGCGAGTTTTTATATTTTGATAACTAATTTGGTTGTGGAAGTAAGAATGATTCTCGATTGTAGAGGAAAAATGGGGGACCAGTGGAAGGAAGGGAAATTGAGAAGTGGGAACAAAGGAAATGAATGATATGATTGGATGAATTGATCAAGAGAAAGAATAGCTAGCTGCTTGGTTGTGGATTGGTTGTGGAAGATAGTGGCTCTCGGTTGTAAGGGAAAAATGGAGGACCAGAGGTGGCAAGGGAAATTGGAAAGTGGAGACAAAGGAAGTGAATGATATGATTGGCATTTACTAGTTAAAATGAAAAGACTTTTTTTAACGTATTTCAAATAGAATTTGTATCCCACGTATCTTTTTAGAATTTTAGTTTATGAATTAAATTAAAAAATCACGTAATTCTTTCATATCCTTTCTAAGAAAACTCTGAAGACACACTTAAAATTATATTAAAATTATATAAGTATTATAGGAATTTAATTGGTACAGTAGGGGCCGTGCCCCCACCTTAAATCCGCCCCTGGCTGGAGAACCTCTGTCACGAGCCCTTTTATTGCTGACTTAGCCCATTCATTTGCTTCTTCAACAACTTTGTCGACCTATTAAAAAATAAAATAAAATTAACCGCAGCATTCAACAAGATCAGTGGAATCATCAATATTCCTCTATATGCTGTTGCATGTCTGTAAATATATATTATCACACGAACTTCCAATGAACTCTGACGTTCCCTCTCAAAATAACAATGACAAGTGTGGTAGTTTCATGATATAACTAGCATGTACCCATTCGGGAACTTTAATAAACTCTCTTCCCTGGGATCGCTCGATGAACTTAATTTATAAGTTGTCAAATGACGATCAATTTACCCAATGGAAAGATGGGGTTCCTTAATTTTCATTTTGTGTCGTGGTTTCATCTTTGTACTTCACTCTTCAAAATCTCCCATTGGCAACCATTATATGTGTGAAGTTGTTTATCCAACAATTTTAACATGTTTATCTATGAATCACATAAACAATTTTAATGCCATTGTAAAAACTCAAAATAATATTCAAGAAACCGAGAAATAAGAAGGAATAAGCCCGGCAAAGCAAGAAAGAAACTATATATTTCGGAGTGGTTAATGAATTTTGTTACTCAAACTTTTTGGCTGCTATTAACTCTCGCAGAAAACATGAGGTTTTCTTCCCTTCAAGTAGACAAACAAACACAAAAGTGAAAAATTTTCTAACTCTGACCCCGAGACACAGTAAACTTTACATCCTAAATCAACATAATCTGGCAAACAACAATTCCAATCCTAACGACACTACTAATCACTGAGTTTGGTTTAATAAGTCCAACAATCATAATCATGTAAAAATTCATAGCATGCACTACTAGTGATTAATTGAATGCGATACATGTACTAAAGAGATGAGATAGAACCGGTACCTCATTCCTAAAATCCACTGTTTTGGCTTGGGCTTTATAGACACTTTACTAAAATCCACCGTAATTATGGTAAAAATTGCCTATAGTTGATGAGCATTTATTAAACGAAAGAATTAGGGTTTTTATTGTGCACTTGTTATTGCCACATTCATTGTTGGATACTCATATTCATTATCCTAACTATCTGGTTCGAGACACTCTCCTTGTCTGATTTCAACATTTTTTTTTTCAAATTGACACTCAGACTAATATTAACACGTGGAGTTTATTTTTTTTTCGTAATACCTATATTATCCTACTTTAGACTAGATTAGTACATTTGCACACTCAATTGAATTTTTCTTAACTGCACAGTTCTGGAATCCCTTTTGATCGATGAGAACACCCGTTCGAGAAACCAAAAAACAGCAAAGTCTTTCACTGTCCATACAAATGCCCTGCTATACCATTACTAATGTTCTCTTCTGTTTCGAAAAGCACTTTTTTTTTTTTTTTAAACACCTGCTTGATTGTTACGAGTGCTGGAAAAACTGTCCAGAATATTTGAACGTAATCAATTTTTAAACACATAACCCATTACCTCCCAAACATCTCATCTTGGTCAAAACCAAGATTTTAGGGCAACATTCAATGGAAATACCAAGATCTTCCAGATTCCAAGCTAATCTATCCATATGATGCAAGAATTGTACTTCGAAGGTGATTCACCTTCTTCATTCCCTCTGTAATGAAGCATCGATTCTAATCGATGCGATGTTGTATGTGAGGCAATTCTATAACTTCTATATATGTCGAACCCTGTGGTTCGAGAAGGTTCTTATCTGACAAGTCGAGCTGTCTGTGTGGCGCTGCGCTTGCTGGGGAAGATAAATGAATAGAATTAGGGCTATCGCAGCGTGGGCCATCCGTGTAAGTGGCCTAACATTTCTTGATCAGATGGGTCGTTTAAAATGTCATTGGGAATGAAGAAGGTGCTTCACTTTCGAAGTACAATTCTTGCATCATATGGACAGATTAGCTTGGAATCTGGAAGATCTTGGTATTTCCATTGAATGTTGCCCTAAAATCTTGGCTTTGACCAAGATGAGATGTTTGGGAGGTAATGGGTTATGTGTTACTGGTTAGAAACAGTGGACCCAGTCGAAAGGAAGATGATGGTAAACAGTCACCAGCTCGACGTCATCCAACCCAATAGAATGACATCAGTCCATCCATTGCAAAGTATCCATTGTATTGGGTAGACTGGGTTGAGCAAGTGGCGTGCTGTGATTGGTCCGAGCGTCTTATAATATTACAAAGACGCTCGGGGCGGACACGTGGACGGCGGATGGGAGGGCCACGTCACCCCCAAGGAGTACATTGGACGGTTGAGATCAGCTCAACCCAATGGCATTGTGGTAATTAGTACGCTCAACCCAATGGCATTTTTGTCATTTGGTTGGAGGGCCCCCCCACGTGTCCCCCTACGTTCCGACAGGAACGTGGGCCGCTGTACTTCTTTGCCATGTGGTCGAAGGCCACTGGCCGCCCGGGAGGGCCGGGCCCCACACTGACGCACAGTGCGAGTAGGTGGAGCAGCACAGTGCCCCGAAGCACTGTTGCAATTGGAATTTAAAATTCAAATTCGAAATTCAAATTCGAATTTTTCCCCCCACGTCGAACTTCGAATTTTGAACACTCCCGCTCGGGGCGGGATGGCTGACACGTGTCCCCGGCCCTGTGGGCCCTACACGCGACACGTGGCAGAGGGATAAGACGATAAATACGGAGCATTCCTTGCTCGGCACGCCCATTCCAGTGAACTGGTCGATACGGTGCGCTTTAACGAGCAGAAATAAAATGGCAAACGTGAGGGGCATGGCAGGATTCTTCAGGATCGCGAGGGACTGCGGCATGGAGCACGTGGTGCTCCTGAGCATGTACTTCGCACTTCGCATGGGGAGCCTGCGATTCATCCGCGAACTGGACCTGCTGTTCAGGGCGGTAGAGGAGCTGAAGGGAACCCTGTCGGATTCAGAGGATGCTGCGGACGATGCCAGCTCCACCGGGAGCAGCAACTGAGGAGGAGGAGTCGAACCCCTGACCTGGTGAAACCCCTTCCATTAGACGATGAAGTGGGACCCACACGCACAAGAACATACGTATATACGCAACGTAGAGCACTGGATAGGATACGAGTATTCGTACGTATGTAGTACATAGGGATTTAATGCAGCAGTGACACATGTAATAGATACGCAGGAAGGAAATAAAATGCTTCAGTTCATTTCATCCTTAAACGAGATGCGTACAAATAAGACAGTCCTGACCCTAATATTAATGGTGACATATTGAGATACTACATTTTATGCCATACATTGATAAAATATTTATTGGGCCTGGTGCGAGCCCAATGCCATTGTGAACGGCTCATTGGATCAAGAAGTTGAGAACATTTTCGATTAAATTGACTTGGGTCTGGTGCGAGACCCACTAGAAATTAACTGGCCCAGTTAAGAGTTGATCGACCCATCTGATCAGGAAATGCTGAAATCCTGGATACGGAATAGGACTTAGTTGGTGTTGTCCAATTCTTGAACTTCTTGGACAATTGGTGCCTACTCTTGGTTTGTGAGTGCAAAGAGGGGTTGTTCCAGGAAGAAGAATGCAGCATTCTTCTTAGTCCAGTTGAGAAGATCCTGGTTGTGTGGTTCACTTAAATAGACGTGATATGAAGAATTGAGACCAGGATTGCAGAGCATAATTGTCGGAATTCCCCCTTTGATTTTCCTGGGTTTGGCATATTTGCAATTGGACGACCAATCTCGTTGTGCACCCATGAATTCTTTCCAGTGTTTGAGAAACTGAGGGTTTACGTCATCTATGACGTTGTACCATGCATTATCAGAGTGATGGGTCGGATCAATATGGTCTGCATAGTAATTGTGGGTCTGAGGATTAAGACTTCTAGCCCAACATGTTTTACCAGTTCGATTTGGGCCTTCTATTATTATGAACGTGGGCCTGTGTGGTCTGTCATCAGGCCCAGTAACATTTTTATCGGCCCAATGGATCAAGAATGAAGGAACGCGTTCAAATTGTGGGAAACGAGCCACGTATGGTTCTGGTGGCTTCTGGAATATTCTGTCCAGATTGCTGGACAATTTGTCGTAATGAATAATGAACGATCGAGGATCGCCCCTCTTGATGATATTGAGAGCCATTCCCTTATCTTACCCGGCAAGCGCAGCGGCATATACCTCATCTGTTTTGTCAGATGAGAATCTGCTCCGGTCATCTGGCCGGAACTCTCTCCATTCGACAAAATCACCGTATTTGGATATGTAATCCCTAACTGTTGATGAATTCTTGGCACCTTGAACATTCGGATGGAACATCGAATTTGAAGTGGGGGATTTGATATCGAAGAATCTAACAGATTCAGTGCGAAATTTACTTTCGAATTGAAGCGGACAATGTAGATGAGGAGAACCATCTTGGTGGGTTTCTTGAGTAACCCGCACATAAATGAGAGAAATAGGGAACTAGATGTTCCTAATTGCATCTAATGCTTGTTGTTTGGGAAGAACACACCTGGGATAGGTGAGGAATATGTTCTTCACGTTTATGAAGAAGGAAGAAGGTGCTCTGGGCATATTGAAGCTCAACCCAACCTGATGACGTCACCCACCCCAATACAAAGTATCCCTACTATTGGGTAGAATGGGTTGGCTTATATAGGGGTCTTCCGAGTGTCTTATAATATTACAAAAACGCTCGGGGCGGACACGTGGACGGCGGATAGGAGGGCCACGTCACCCCCCAGGAGTACATTGGACGGTTGAGATCAACTCAACCCAATGATATTGTGGTAATTAGTACGCTCAACCCAATGGCATTTTTGTCATTTGGTTGGAGGGCCCCCCCACGTATCCCCCGCGGGAACGTGGGCCGCTGTACTTCTTTGCCATGTGGCCAAAGGCCACTGGCCGCCCGGGAGGGCAGAGCCCCGCACTGACGCACAGTGCGAGTAGGTGGAGCAGCACAATACCCGGAGGCATTGTTGCAATTGGAATTTAAAATTCAAATTCGAAATTCAATTTCGAATTTTCCCCCCCACGTCGAACTTCAAATTTTGAACACTCCCGCTTGGGGCGGGATGGCTGACACGTGTCCCCGGCCCTGTGGGCCCCACACGCGACACGTGGCAGAGGGATAAGACGATAAATACGGAGCATTCCATGCTCGGCATGCCCATTCCAGTGAACTGGTCGATACGGTGCATTTTGACGAGCAGAAATAAAATGGCAAACGTGAGGGACATGGCAGGATTCTTCAGGGTCGCGAGAGACTGCGGCATGGAGCACGTGGTGCTCCTGGGCATGTACTTTGCACTTCGCATGGGGAGCCTGCGATTCATCCGCGAACTAGACCTGCTGTTCAGGGCGGTAGAGGAGCTGAAGGGAACCCTGTCGGATTCAGAGGATGCTGCGGACGATACCAGCTCCACCGGGAGCAGCAGCTGAGGAGGAGGAGTCGAACCCCTGACCTGGTGAAACCCCTTCCATTGGACAATGAAGTGGGACCCACACGCACAGGAACATACGTATATACGCAACGTAGAGCACTGGATAGGATACGAGTATTCGTACGTATGTAATACATAGGGATTTAATGCAGCAGTGACACGTGTAATAGATACGCAGGAAGGAAATAAAATGCTTCAGTTCATTTCATCCTTAAACAAGATGCGTACAAATAAGACAGTCCTGACCCTAATATTAATGGTGACATATTGAGATACTACATTTTGTGCCATACATTGATAAAATATTTATTGGGCCTGGTGCGAGGTCCAATGCCATTGTGAACGGCCCATTGGATCAAGAAGTTAAGAACATTTTCGATTAAATTGACTTGGGCCTGGTGCGAGACCCACTAGAAATTAACTGGCCCAGTTAAGAGTTGATCGACCCATCTGATCAGGAAAATTACAACCTGATCATATATTCGAAATTCAAACCCACGTACGGATATAAATTGTGTTATCAGAACTTCAACCCCAAAACCCTTATCCCAAAGGACCAGGGTTCGAATTTTGGGGAGGCCTCCCTCCAAGCACCCGTTACTGAGGCGGACAAATACACAATTGGCCTCCACAGGTGCCTTTTGTGCATATTCGTGTTTGCACATGTTTTGTATGTGCACAAGTAGAAATAAAGAACTTGAAACAGGTTGGAAGACAGATCTTAATCAAAATGGCCCTTCTTTTGCAAAGACAAAACAAACCTTCTAATTGATTAACTTGTCCAGACGAGAAAATAAAACTAAAAAAGAATTTAGGAAAATTCGTTGTGCTCCATTGCCACGATAAGCTCAAAATAATCGTGCCAAGCTAGGTTGGATTAATATACGCAAGTACCACCCTCACCTTCACCCTCAATTATTAGTATACCATCTATCAGTAATTGACAGAGATCATTCATTCCTGCAGGAGAGGATTCGAGACGGTTCCACTAAACAGCACCGACCCAGATTTCTCTTCCCTTACCATGAAGAGAAAAGGATGGTCAGCCACAAATTCATACGCTGGAGGAGGCTCATAATTTAAACAGCTGCAGCCTTCGTTCCCCCTTCATCTACCTCTACAACTGCTTTCTGGATTATTTCGAAACTACCCTTGGTATCTATCATCTTTGTCAGCTCCCAGGGTGTCGGATAAATGAGGTATCATATGTGAATTTGAACTTTGGAATCCAGAAGACATCGCAAGTCCAGCTCTCTAGCTTACAATGCTGCCTGAAGATTCCAGGCTGGGTGGAGGCCTTATGTGATAGTTTCGGCAATCCATCTCTGTCTTTGGGGAGAAAGATAAACATGGACAATATATATATTGCCATCTTTTCCCTTCTTGTACGGGATTTTGACCGGTTCAAAACTGTCATAGGATTGATGACCATAATCTTATCCCATAGGAAGCGGAGAGCATTGGCTTCCTTTACCACTCTTCAACAACAAAATCAGTGAGCAAATGATTACAAAATCTCACCATGCATATGTAAAAACAGATATAAGCCAGATGATCCTCTATTTGGGATGTCCCTGACATACAATGGTTGGATTTTAGTTAGATAATATAATGAGATTTCTGTTCAACTCTCAAGTACTCCAATATTTTCCTTGGCATTTCGAATTTGTGTTGACAAATTTCACCTCCAAAAAAAAAAAATAGAACAGACCCGTTCTAAGTTCTAAATAGTCATTATATGCAAAACATGATGGAGTGTAATTGGATAGCAAAATTTTTTTCAAATATTATTTTACTTGCATCACAAATGCAATTCTTAATTAACTTTTTATCTTTCTACTAAATTTTTTTTTGCATATATTTAATCACAAAAAGTATTATAGTAATTATGACAAATAATATATTTCAAACAGCCTTAGTATTTATCAGTCCCAACCTCAAATGTGTTTTTCTTTGTCATCTTGTCGTATTCTATACTAGATCATTTTGCACTCTGGAATTAATGCAACAAACTTGGTAAATTTAAAACACTTTGGTCGATTCTTTTTTTTTTTTTTGTTATCAGAGTAGGCCTAAGCCCGTTACTACATGTAGATATACCTACAAAGTCTTATATTGGATCACATGTGCGAAGCCTTCAGACAGATATATTGATCCAAAAGTTACGGGAAATAAAATAGGCCGAACAAGAATCAAGCAACTCAATAGAGAGGCCAGGCCACTACATTTTTACTGGGCTTGGGCCTCTTGATTGAAACTTCCAGATGCCACAAAGCTTTCGAAAGACGCCTCCTTCCCGCTCATAATATGCCGGGAAAAATGAACCCCCCCAAAACAAAAAAAGCACATTCCTGGATGGAAGGCAAAACCGCCAATATCCTCAAAATCTCCGATCTCATCAGCTGCGCTCGGCCGCTCACCGGCGTTTCCTCGCTCACTCCGGGCGGTAATGTTCCTTCTTCAGCGCCCCAACCGCAAGATGAGCCTCCCATGCACTTTAATAAACCCACCTCGCAAAACCCTACAATTAAACTCCTGAAACCCTTGAATCACCCAGCAATTCTCATCGGAGCTGTATCCCTGCCGTTACACTCCAACAAGAATAATGATGATGTTTCCACAATTGAATGTAGCTGCTTACAGTTTACCGATGGCTCTGTCACAATTTGTTGCGACGTCCTTGATTTTCAGCTGCAAATGATAGGTCAAAAGATCCGCATTTGCGCCTGGAATTTTATTCCTTTGAGAGTTGGGTGTAGGTTAAGTGGGTTTTTGGAGATTATTAGATGGGAGTTCATAGAATATTCTTCGAATTTGACTGAATTTTCATTAGGTTTGGGTGCATTTGATTGTAAGGATGATTCAAAGGTTAAATATTCGCTATTTGGTGTACTGGAATCCATAAGTCCTGTATCCGTAGTTCCATGTTCGACAGGTGGTAGTAGTTCTAGATGTGATTCGAGAAATATTTGCGGGTTTCTTGTAAAAATCTTGGTTTGTGAGTGCGAATTTTGTAGGTCTCGGAAAACCATATTGGCATTGAGAGATTTAAGTGATGAGAGCTGTAAAAATCATTGCTTTTTGAAATGTTTGATTGTCTATTTCTGTGGGTCTGCTTCATCTTGGCACCCGGTGATGGTGAGATTAATAGGGAATCTTATTTCACTCTCTGGATTGAAGAAGAAGTTGGTTTATATTGGAAAGGATGATTCCGAACTGATGTATGTAACCACCGATAAAGCTTTGTTGCGGCTTCCTGTGATGGCAAAGAAATATATTTCAAAAGAAAAGGCTGAGGTGAGAGGGTTTGGTGAGGTTGGCAGCTATGCTGGAACCGTTACCGGGGTTTACATGCAGGGCATGGTTGTGGAGTTGGATCAAGGAGTGCTTCTTTTGTTAACAGACCACCAGCTGATGGTACCACATAGTTTGAGAGTTGGTGCCATTGTAAGTGTGCTACCATTTTAGCCTTATCAATTTATTCTGCTTTTTCTAGATGTAGACCTGCCTGGAAATGCTAGAAGATCCTGAGGATTTTGCTTCAACACCTATGCTCGTGTCTTTTACTTAGTTGAAGTCCTTCTGTTGATAAATGTCTCACTTTGCATAGAAGAATGCATTGATTCATAACTTGTACACCCTTCACAGGTATCTGTGAAAAATGTTCATTTTGTGAGCGCGAAGTATTCTTGGACAAAGATACTTTTGCTTGGTACCTGCTTCATGACATGCATTTGTGTTGAATCATTTTCTCCAATGGAAACAGGGTTAGCCACACAACTTAAAAAAGGCAGTCATAATAATGAACCAATAACGATATCATATTCACCTTTACGATTATTTCCATCTTGCAGTTGCCACAGGAACTCACATTCCCAAAACTCTCTCCGGAAATTTGTCGACTCAATGGTGTTTCCAGCAAGACTATGGTAGAATAGCTTTTCTGTAATTTCTTCATTTGCCCATGGATGAGTTTGCCTAAAACGTCTTTGCTCTTTTGCTTCAGGGTACTACTGACTGTCACATGTTTCCGGAAAAAGTTTGCTGGGATTTTGTCTGAGAAGGAAATATTAGGATCAAAACATGTAAATACTGGGTTGGAATTTCATGGTTTTTGATTGCTTTACATCTAAATACTGCCGGAAAGGCTACTTTCTGTTCTTATGCATGTCATTGAGAAAGCTGACATGAGCAGTTATAAGGTGTTGCCAGGAGGTAGGACTAGCTCAAACATATACCAATTCACATCTACCTGCATCTGCCTACCAAATGCGGGTAAGATTTCTGCATGTCTCTGTTAAAACATAGATTGTTAATGGTTTTACATGTTTTCACCTCCCATCACTAGTTTCTGTTAGCAGCACGGAGTGTTCTTGGAGTATTGCAGGCATGGTTCGTGTGCTTATCATAAGGAAGAGGATTATAGTCATCTCAAATTAGTAAGTCTAAACTAATAATTGTTTGTTGTTTCTATGTTTCGCTTCTCTTATGTAGTTTTATAGCTTATCATATTTTCATATCCGAGCAAAACGCAACTGACTTTTGGTTTTATACCAATTTCAGGTGGTACCCATTTCTTGTTTATGGAGCGATTTTGAGAACAGATGGATCAAAATGTTGTTGGACTCAGAAGATGAATTTGATATTATCAATAGCAGGAGGGAGAAATACTATCTATCCTGCTGTGGAAAATCTTATGCAAACCTGATAAGGAAAACTTTTCAAATTCAAGATACTGGTGTAATTTTACTTGGAAATCTAAAGGTCCAATACAAATATTATTTCCTTTTCCTTCTCTGATAACCCCATTATTTGGGTTTAGTTTTAGATAATACAATTATAATTGATGTTAGGGACTTGTTCTTGATCCTAAAGCTTTTAGAAGCAAATAAATTGGAAGCACCTCTAACTTTTATTTCTAGTCTGGGTAATAAAGAATAGTGCATATGGGATGATTCTCTCAGCACAGAACATGAGAGCTGCTCCCAGGCACAAAGAGGTGAAAAGATCAAACATAAATAGCATATTCTGTATCTGCTCTACCATGTGTTTCTGTCCCATGAAAAGGACAATCTTACCATGTGGTCTTTTTCAAACTGGAGGTTATTTTTCTTTCATCATCAACCTATCCTTCACCTTTTTCTATAAGTATGCTCTGTTTTCTAAGTTATGTTGGCTCTCATTAAGTCTCACACAAAAGTCAAGGGACAACTTTGCAAATTTTACTTTTCCCAACTAATTCCAGTATATGGAATGTCAACCCCATCAAGGTGAACTGCAAACTTGCCCAGTAATGTCCAACTTTTTGGGATAGGAGGAAAGATAACTTATAAAATTAGAAAGCTCTGATTCTTATGCCCATACATTCTTGAATATTGCAAGATGTTAGCTGTTCATTGTATCTAGTGGCGAAGTTCTTGTCACTTTGATGCTTTGCCTGCTAGATTACTAGCTTTAGGCATTAACTTCAAAAAAACATATTTCTACTTCCTTTCTGTTGCACACGCATTTTCAAGTTTATGTCTTAAGGTCCTTTCTTCCTGTCCCTTTATAAACAATTATCATCTACTGTGAGGTGGAATGCATCCTCATTTTTCTGAAGTAGTTGTAGTATTGCAATTCGAATATATTTGAATAAAGCGTTGCCTGGCACTGATCATAATTTTCATAAGTTTTTATTGCATCAATTGAAATTAATAGCTGAGAATACATTGTTTGTATTGCATTTGATCGAAGATTCAGAACGCTTCTGTTGTATTTATGGTGAAATGAAGTTTATACAGGTTCCACTATCATCTGGGAGGTTGCAGCTTGTTGATGCTACTGGAAGCATTGATGTTGTTATACCTGACATTCCATCAAACTGGGATTTGAAAAGAGTTTATGAGGTGATGATGTCTCCACAATCTTCTTTGGCTTCCTTTTTAGACTTTCGATTCTCTTAAAGGTACTACTAAACTGTTTAAAGAATTTTATCAGCATTGGTGTTATTTGGGACGTACCATTCTTTTCAGGTGGAAGACTTCACGATAGTAATGCAAGGGATACCTGATTATCTGGACTGTTCAAAATTACTTGCAAGTGAACCATTGACATGTAGGAATATCTTTGAGAATGCTCCACTAGTGAGAGAGACAAAAATATCGCTTTTCCTTTACTATCATTTTGGAGGAAAAACATCATGTCATTCATCTTTTTCTAGCAAGAAGTCTAAAGAAAGCCTTCAGGAGTTTGAGGGTGGAAATTTTCACCTACTTCTGTTAAAGCACAAATTTCCATTGCTTCATAAGGTATCTGCTCTGATTTAGCTACAAGTTAACCTTCTAATGCCATTGATTCTGTTTTGTGGACCCCTGAATTTGTAAAGTTCATGTTTTCTTAGTGTCTAGGAGATCAATTCATTTCAAACAAATCAAGTGCTTTTGCTGAGGTTGCAATTTTGCCCTGGGATTTGGTTTTGCCTGAGAAGAATGATGTTGCACATTTGGGTGTGGTTCCCGTAGATGAATTAAAAAATGTAAAGTATGAGATATATGGACATCTTAAGAGATGTAAAACTGATGCAGTCTCAATTCAGGCCCAGGAATCTGGATTATCAGAGGCTGCAAACTTGACCTGTGGCTGCTCGAATGATTCATATTGCACTGACTTCTGTACCAAGAGAAAACACTGTGACGCCAGTTGTCCACTTAAATTTCCTTGTCTGATCTCTAGTAGAAGTATTAAGTGTCCTTACCAAGGTCTTGTGCATTGCACAGACAAAAAGGAAGTGACAAGTTCCGGGTGCAATCCAGATGGAAGAAGGGTTTTCCTGGAGTTTGATTCTGAAAGTTTGAACATGTATCAAGTATGTTGCTCTTTTCCTTCTTACGTAGTTATTTGCAATAAGGATGATGAATCTCTTTTAGTAATCATCACATCTATTGTTTGGCAATCCGCAGAGACTGAGAATTGGTGCTTTCTACATGGTAAAGCACCATCAAAATGACGTGCTCTGTCGTGCAAAGGTTGATGATAAAGCACTTGGTGGTGTAATACTAGTTAGTTCTGAAACATGTCTCTGGCGCCTATCATTCTCTTCTGATGTGGTTGCCAAGAATTCAGATCCGTCACCTATAGTTCAACAGAGTGATTCATGTGTCAGCAATGATGAAATTACGCCTGATACTACTCAGCAATTTCAAGTTGAACCCCTTAAGTTCAATGGTTTTAGTCCTGAATCCTATTCAGACTTCAATTTATGCGTGCCTGCAGATGTCATTAGTTACTTTAAGATTGATGCAAACAATTCTAAAACTAGTCTGATGAAGTCGCCAGCTTCACTTGAAGAAGAAATTGGCATTTATAATGTACACAGGACAGCAATTACTGCCACTGTGCTTTCTCCTGAAACTGGTCATTCTAATCTTCTTTTGCCTGAAGGAAATCTTCTCACTTTTCGTGGACAAATAGTGGCCATTCATGATTCTAGTCGTACTTCTTTTGTGGAACATTTGTGGAATGAAAGTCCTGTCAATGTTCATCAGCCAATATTTTCTCAAGGAACCAGTATAATTTGCATTCATGCTCTTGTGGACTATCACATGGTATAGCCCAATTTCATCCCAGTATAATTATCTTTTTTCACAATTTTGAATTACTTTTAGTAGCTCATTTCATTCTACATATTTGACTTGGTAGGCCATGATTTTTGGTGCTCTAGATAAGCAAGCTTACCCAACAGGGTTCGGAACAGGAGTCCATGCTACTTTTCACCGAATTCTTGTGCTTGGGTATGCTTTGTTGAGTTTATACATGTTATCCCTCTGAACCTAATGTTCATTTCCTACATTATATATTACATCATTTACATGCACTTTACGGTTTTTACTGTCAACTGCTCCATAATTTGGAAACTATCATTTATGTGCTAATGTATGTTCTTTGAATTTATATAGTCCAGTTTTTGGTCTCTTGATGTAAGTTCCTATAATATGTGTGTGTGTCTATATATATATATATATATATATATATATATTATTTTCCCAAAATAGAAAAGAAACATTCATCTTACTATATTTTTTTCTCCTAGTACTTTTTGATCATCTGCAAAATATGCATTCCAGTTATTATTTACGACATTTTGGAAATTCATAAATGAAGTGTCATGATCAAATGGTATTTTCAACTTCTGTGGTATGAGAGTTGTAGGAGGATTTATAACCAGCTTTTGTTTAAATTTTTTAGAATGGGGAGGGAAGGAGGAAGCAGGAAGTGGGGATGTGGATGGTGAGAATTGAGGCTTATTCTTAAACTGGGAACTAAACTCTTAATCCATGGCCTGTACCAGTTTCCAATAGCCTTCTGGATTTTCCAAATTAAAGAAAAAAGAAAAAAGGATTTATGTATTGAAATGCATAGCGAATGACTGGTTGTATGTTGTACAAGAAGTTCCAATGGTGTCACATGACATGTGCCGTACTTGCAGTTATGGAGGATTTTTCCCTGTTAATTATGTGGATCACTTTGACAACACCTTTTAATTTGATACATCCTTTTTGCAGTCAACAGAATCATTATATGTTGATTCCTGCATCTTTCATTGAGATTGATTCCGTAAATGTTGTTGACAATGGGTGCAACAATGAGAATGATCCTGTAGCCAACTCTATAGTTGCATGCTATGCGACTTCTCCGAGTGCCTTTCCTGCAGCTTTGATCTCTGAAGTAACAGATGGCACGGGTATCAAACTGATGCAACTCCATTGCAGGGTAACTGAAGCACAAGCTATTAGAATCTCACACTACATGCTGTTATCTTGCTTGATCATTCCTTGTACCAATTCTACTGGAAATTAGTCTATTTCCTTGATCTTCTGGTTCTCCTTTATGAGATAGCAGTTTTGACAGGTTGTTGGCGTTCATGTCCTAATTCTACAGGAGAATAAGAAAGCTAGCTATTCAAGCACAAGATTGCAATCTGGTTCATTGATGGTTGAGATCCCACTTGCTGGTTTTATTCTGGGTATAGCAATTGTCTACACCCTTATCGGTGTTACTATTAAATTATGATGTTTCTTAGGATGAAACGGATTTCAATTGCTTGATACGTAGATCGATTAAAAAGCCTGTCATTGCTTTTTGCTGCTAATTCTTGTGTTCTCTGTTTGATGGAGTTCCGTCCATGTGTGCCACTGCAGGAACAGCAAAATCATCTTAGTAAATAAAATGATACTTGATTTTCTGTTAGAAGCGTTTTGCACAGCCACAATAGATCATCTGTATCAAATGTTAATGCCTTCGGCCTATCTCTGGTTGCGGTAGTTTTACTACTTGCTTGCGAGTCTGTCATCTTTTGCACCATAATTAGACAGGATTTATTATTTATTGATAAGAAAAACAAAGAACAAGAGGAGCTATTGTTTACTGCATGTGAACTTTTTGTGTTTCATGCCCTGACACTCTCATCTTCAGTATCATTCATCATTTATTTTTTCTTTCAACTATTACTCATCTTTTGGTATGGTACCCACATAACTGCTGTTTTTTCCCCTCCTCATTTGGCCCGTATGTGGGGAGATATCTGCAATTACCCTTTTTATAAAATCTCATGCAGATGATGGATCATCCTGCTGTTGTTGCTGGGCTAACCATGAAAGAGCTGCAAATATGCTTGGACTGCCTACTCAATTTATTTCAACTGAAGCTTGTGCACGAACTTCACAGAGATTGAAGATTCCTGTAAGAAGGAAAACCAATAACTCCAGTTTTGACCATTTGAACAGAATTATCAGGCAGCACAAAAGAGTTGTGGTAAAAAATTTTGGATCTATGATTGATTCTTCATGTCTGGATCTTACATTTTCTGTGGGCGGTGATAAAGTTATCGGCAGCTCTGATGAAAACCTCCTCCGATGCTTGGTTATGAGTGCCTGCTTCAGTAGTCTATGGGTAAGTTGAGAAGTCTACAACACGGGATCCTTCATGTCATTGGCCTAAACAGTAATATTTTCTTACAAGCTACTTCTCGTGTCCTACAGACTGTTGTTGGTAGTCTCATGGATTCAACTGCTATAAACCGGCTAGAAAAGCAATTAAGTGGACTGGAGATGACACTGTTTCCACTCCCAAATATATGGGCCAGCAGTGTTTGTCGCAGTGATCCTCTTGCTCAATCAAGGATGATCCTACAAGCACTCATCAAAAATTAGCTGATGTTGGCTATTGGAGTGTACCTCACTGTAAATTACACAGTTTGTGAATTTTCTGTTGTGTCTTGTACATGCATACTTTTGCATGCCAGCACCAGATGTGAAGTGATTGTAGGCTTTGTTAGCTGTGCAGCAGGGGCCTTGTTTTGACTCTTGATGTATTCAAGCGTGAAGAACCAACAAAATGCAACGGCATTTGCTTTGTTTCGAATATTGAGCTTCCCTCGTTAGTAATGCTCGAATATGGGATATGCTCTTTTATACTACTTTTCTTCCCATTATTCATCATTTTCCTCCCATAGCAGCGAGCTTCATAGACCGTCATTGGTTTGCCTACCCACCAGGGAGACCTGGAGCGGAAATTCTTTTCCCAACCATCAAGCGAGCATGCGAAATGCTCATGCATGGTCTTGAACTATTCTAGATTGCCGCACATTAGGCTGTCAAAAACATAAGAAAGCAAATAACTGCATGCTGAATTTCAATACTCAACAAGTTGAGTAAATAAAAAAAAAAATTCTTTTCTTTTACAAGTCTGATAAGTTGTAATGAATCTCAGAGCTCTAATCAAGAAGTAGGTCTTTAATTTTCAAGTTTAAGAGCTGACACTGCAAACATTAAAACTGAAGTGTGTACTGTTTCTCTTCCCTGGTTTCCTTCTTGATGAAAGTTTAGAAAACCAACCAAGGGTTTAACAGGTCTGTTTGGATAGAGTGTAAGGAGGAAGCATAAAATGTTGGCAACGTGAACATAGTTCCATAGATAGATGCAAAATGAGGTCCCTCGTACTAGCATTTGATACAAATTTGGAAAAAAAAAAACTCTTCTAGTTAGTCGCTGCATTGAGAGATGCGGTGACTGACTAGTAATTTAAAAAAAAAAAAAAAAATCTTTCTTTGTGTCACCGCACATTTTAAAAATTTTTTACCGTGTCTTAAAAAAATTTGCAAAAATTTTTTATTAAAAAAATAAATTCCATTAGATACATGTCAAAAGAAAAAAAAAAAAAAAACCAAATACGACAACCTTAAGTGGACGAACCCTCTCCAAATCACGCCACTTTTCTGTTTTTTTTTTTTTTCCAACCAAACATTATTTACAGAAATTTGCTGGAAAATGTCCAACTTTATGATGGATTTTCAAAAATATTCTGCAAAAGTGTTACTTTTCATGAAATATTTCTGCCAAGGGGTCCTTACATCCAATGAATGCTCGCGTTTGTTAGAATTTGGAATTTAAAAACATTTATGAGACTCAGACCTCATGCTCAGTGAATGTGAACTTTATTCAACTCGCGTTTAGTAAATGCGAGGTATGTAAGAAATTGTAATTTTTAAAAACTTCGTGAAACTAAGATCTTGCATTTAGTAAATACGAACTTTAATAATTTTGTATTTACTAAATGCGAAGTCTTTTAGAATTTAAACTTCAGGAAGCTCAAACCTCACATTCAATGATTGTTAACTCTGTAAAATTTGAATTTAAAAGACAATGTATGGAAATAGAGCTTGACTCTTGAAAAATGCAATGTCTATTAAAATTTGGAATTAAAAAACTTTGTGGTAATAGACCTCGCATTTAGGGATGCGAACTCGGTCAATTCCATAATGGATCTCGCATTCCATAAATGCGAGAACTCTTGCATAACTCCATTAATACATCAATGGTGCACTTCAATTAAATTCTCATTTTATAAAAACTCATGTACATTAAATTTTCACTTTGATTTCTGCTGAATGACTTGATTCCAAATTGACATAGTTAGTTATTTATTTTTATTTGTTATTTTAGAGTGGGTTCCTATATGGTGAAGAAAAGAAAGAAAATATGCATTTAGGGCATACTATACATTCATTCGTTTATTAGAAAATCAATAACAAACTCAACTGTAGTGGAAATATTCTCCAGATATTTTCACAGAATATCTCTGTTAGATTAAAATTGTAATGTAACACTAATGTTGATCTCAAAACCAAAGTACTGCCAATTTTCCATCTTAAAAATCAAATATTGCACCTGCTATTGTGGCGTGACTGCTCCTTAGAAAATCATTAAAATAGTGCTCTCTTGTAAAGGTATAGGAAATATTTCTTTCTTTCCCATGAAAAGGTAAGACATTTACTGGTGAACTACCTTTGATAGATTTAATATACATAGCAGGGCACATTACTTCGCTAATTACACAAGTACCATAAGTACTTGTTTTGATTATTTGCATTGATTTATTTGAAAGCTAATTATTCTCTCAGCAATCATTGATAGATTAAGGTTTATAAAATGTAATATTATATTACTAAAAGAACTGGTCAATAATGTGATACCTAACGGGGAACTTGGTGTGTATTTAGTTGGTTTGGGATTGTGCCCAGATCAAAAACACCGTATAATGGAAAGGAAGAGCAAGTCACCTAGCAACCAAGGGCCATACTTCTGAAGGTCTATGTACACAGTTTAGTTCTATAGACAAAATGATGCATCATTTATGTCCTTCAAGTTTTTCAGGAGTCCCACATCCTTTAGGTTTACACACTCTATTAGTTCTATGGGGGGGTTGGTTAGACACACTCTATTAGTTAATTGTGTAATTTGTATTTCTATAGTAATATCCACCAATTGCGAAGTTTTGGAGCCATTACTGACTCCAGTATTCACCTCAATTTCTTGAGCAGCGTCTTGTGATCGTTCCTTAGCGCTATTAAAGCTCGGAAATGCCACTAATGATCTTGATAGTCCAGTTGAGACCGTATGATGCTCGCCATATGGTTGTTGGGATGTAGAAAATGGAGATGGTTGCACATAAGACGGTGTAGCTAAATGTGATGTGGCTACCTCATCCTCATTAATTTATGATCCCCTATTTGTCTCCAATCGAATATCTGGCTTAGAAAAATGAACTCGACGTGGGGGTGGCAATGGGTCGGGTCGGGGACTATTAATAACCCTCGTCCCCAACTTCCGCCACCCCGCCACTTCCCCCGTGCGGGCACACGAGGTGTTAAAAATTTTTTTATTATATAATTCATTATATTTAAATTTGAGCAAATAATCAAGTATTAAAATATCAACATATCATCAAATTATTATTCATTGTAATTTCACAATCGAAACTCATAAAAAATAATTAAACAAAGGTTATTTGATTACAATCTAATATGATAAAAAAATATAACTAAAATAATCAAATTTTTACTTTTGATACAAATACAATCACTAAATTATTATTGTGTTTTTTAGAAAAAAAAAAGTATTATTGTATTAAATTTAGTTAGGAATTTAATATAAATGTATTAATATATTTAATATAATTAATTAATAATTTTTATTAATAATATATATTTTTTTTTTTGTTTCAAACTTTCCCCAATCCCCGCCCCAATAGTCCTCCCACGGGCACTCGCCCCATTGCCACCCCTAGACGTGGAAAGCCAACACCACCATGTTGGCCTCTAGTAGTTTTTGGCGAAGCTCGTTGGATCCCGCGGCTGCCTACGTTTCGAGGTGGAACATATCCCCAACTGTCTCACCTGTGTTGGATTAATTTGTTAGGGGCCTAGGCGCTTAATCTGTAGTGCTGTATAAATGTTGAATTAGAATGAAATATTCTTGTATCAAGATAGTGGCCATGTTGTCCCTTTAACGTGATGTATTGAGAATTTGATTTCTAATGGAGTAATCACAACTACCGGCGTTCATCTAAATATTTCTGATCAATGAATAAATGTGATGCATTAGTCGATGTGAATGCTAGATTAAAATAAGTGATAATTTCAGAAACTTCTTCTAACGTTTTTGACAATCTTATTTGGCACCCTCAAAATTTTTTTTAAAAAAAAACTTAGTTGGCTCCCCTACTTTAAACTTTTCTTGTAACATTTGAAACCTATTTCAAAATATAATATTTAGAAATTCATTTAGGGAGAGAGTATACAATTAATTTCAAATTTGCCCTTTTCTTGTGATTTCTTAATTGATATAACACACCAAATTTATCACTTAATTTTTGTAAATTGATCAATGTATTTCTTTAATGAAATTTAAAAAGTTGTTAACAAGATCGAAAAACTATTTAATAGTTTTTAAATCTTTGGTTTCGAACATAAATTTTAAATTATTTAAAAATATGAATAATTTTCAATACTTTTAAAACTATTACAATTATGAGAATACCTTTTTGCCCCATCTTAAAAATAATACAAACAAGTTTATATATATATATATATATATATATATATATATATATATATATATATATATATATGTAGCATGTTTATCTTTTTAGTTTTCAAGCAATCTATTTGGACAAAAAAAATTCAAAAATTCAAAAATATGTAAACAATTTATAAAATTTCTTAAATTAACTTAAAACACTTTACAATAAAGAAAATATTTTGTTTGTAACTTGCAAAAACTTCAAATAAACTTTCGAATATTAATTCTTGGCATTTAAAAACATATTATTTTTTCCAATCAAAATATTCCTTCATAATTTTTATTTTTATTTTTATTTGTGATTAATATTCTTATATTTTGGTAGTAACAACTAAGACAACAAGAGGGCAAAATTGGAATAAGATTGTATTTGCTCTCCTAAAATGAATTTTTATATCATATTTTAAAAGTGATACAAATACATTAAAGTAAGAGAGGCAAGTAAGATTTTTCAAAATTCGAGAATACCAAATGAAACTATCAAAAACCTTATGAGAGGCTTCTCAAATTATCCCTTAGAGTAAAGATTAAGGCACAAGTGACTTTAGTTTAAAAGGAAATTAACTACTTAATTATCAAAATGCGATTGGGTTTAGGGTTAGCATTTGTCAATTCAGTTGTAATACCTACTATTATCTATTTTAAATTTTAAGCAAGGAAACCAGTTGAAGCATAAAATATTGACAACATCAACATAATTCCGTCGATGCATGCAAAAAGAGGCCCTCATACTAGCATTTGGTACAAAATTTTTTTTAAAAAATATTCTTCTAGTCAGTCACCGGTGACTAACTAGTAATTAAAAAAAATCTTTCTTTGTGTCGTCGCATGCAACGACTGACACATTAAAAAAATTTGCTGTGCGGCGATTAACTACTTAAAAATTTATTTGTTAAAAAAATAAATTACATCTGATACACATTAAAAAAAAAAAGAATATGCTCCAAATCACCCCACTTTTTGTATTTTTTTTTTTCTAACCTAACATTATTTTATTTGCCAAAATTTGCTACATTTACCACATACAGTTTTAAGTGGAGAAACACTCCCAAAATCACCCAACTGTTGTGATTTTTTTTCCAACCTAATATTATGAGAAAAATGCAGTTTCGGTATCCAAACTTTGACACATGAGCGGTTTTAGTCCCTAAATTTTGGACAAAAACAAATCTGGTACCCAAACTTTCAAATTTTGAACACATTTAATACCCTTGACGATTTTTTTTTCAAATTGCGACCGGAAAAGGTCATGTGACAGTCACATCTCCGGCCATTATTGTATAAAAAATGTCAAAAAAATGTCAAATGCCACTCTAATACTAAGTATTAAGTTTAAGGACTAATAATGTAATTAAAAAAAACCTAAGGACTAAATAACATCACATGAGTCAGTTGATTACCACCAAGAACAAAAGCAACTATAAGAGCACAATTATCAAGATCAGTCTTCATTGTCTTGATTCTAGCCTTTTGAAAGTAGAATCTATTACATTCATGCTTCTTGACGAACCGGGAATAAGAAATTGATGTCTTCGACATATGCTGGATCACGCCATACCCAACTTGAATTTTTGTTAAAGTTTGGTTCTTAGGTTTTCTTTTGGAGAGAGAGAGAGAGATGGAATACATATATAAATGAGGGATGCGTCTACAGCACAGAAATAATTCTGATGTCTGTTGTGGCAGAAATTTAATCTCAACCACAAGATGGACTTGTGTGCAATATAGCCGTTGGATTGTACTTAGAAGAAGTGGCACGATTTCAGATGTAGTGGTTGGATACCGTTGTAGAAGTAAAAGCTTTCATTTGACCAACTAAAGAAAATGATACATTGTTTGAAGGGTAAAAAATGAATTTAACATATAAGAACACGTAGGGCTGCCCAACCCGACACCATTTGTCACTGTAGACATATAAAATGAAGAAGCGCGAAACCGGACCAAGAAAAATAGCAACATGAATTAAATAAATAATTCGTGGAGGAGTGATATAAAGAACTAGTAATTCATAGAAAAAGGGAAAAATGAGCAGTTTATGGAGGAAAGCCAAAAATAAATAGTAATTAATGGAAACACAGGTATTACATATTAAACCCATTTATTCACTAGAAATTTTACTCTAAGGAAGGGAGAGAGATGGAAGGTTAGGAGTTTGTGATTGTGTGGAGATGATTTTGAAGTTTAAGGAATGGATATTTGAAATTTAACGATCATTATACAACTTTCAAAATAAATAAATTCATTCTAATTTTTTTTTTTGGATAATTTCATAAACCAAATCACGATCACTTTCTGTAAAGTATCACTTTTCCATAAACGACCAGCTCTTTATGGCTTTCCTCCATTATAAAAACAGAGTACCCATTTTTTCATAAATAAATTTATTTATCGAATAAAATAAAAATAAACCCGTTCCTCCATGATAAGAACAGAGTACCCATTTTCCCATAAATAAATTTATTTATCGGATAAAATAAAAATAAACCCATTTTTTAATAAAAGACCAACTCTTTATGACTTTCCTCCATTATAAGAACAGAGTAAACAGAGTACCCATTTTTTCATAAACAAATTTATTTATCAGATAAAATAAAAATAAACCCGTTATCTAATAAAAGACCAACTTTTTATAGCTTTCCTCCATTATAAAAACAGAGTACCCATTTCCCATAAACAAATTTATTTATCTGATAAAATAAAAATAAAACCATTTTCCAATAAAACAACAGCTCTTTATGGCTTTCCTCCATTATAAGAATAGAGTACCCATTTTTCCATAAATAAATTTATTTATCGACTAAATAAAAATAAACCCGTTTTCCAATAAAACACCAGCTCTTTATGACTTTTCTCCATAAATTATCCATTTTCCCATTTTTTTCATAAGCTAATTTATTAGTTGGATAAAATGAGAATAAAATTAGGTTGAATGCCAAATTACCCTTTTAGGATACAATGGAAAACAAGAAACTAACCTATAGCAAGTTTAAACTCCGTTTCCACTACAAAGATATGCAAGAAATTGTTTTTGCAAACTCAAGACATCTAATTTATAAAGTCTCAAGGAACCTTTAGAACCATTATAAAAAACAACTTATTCATTCTTAATTTTTGTTTGGAATAATTTCATAAACCTCCCCGGAGGTTTCTAACAATTTTACTTGGCACTCACAAATATTGAAAAATCTCACTTGCCTCTATTTTTTTTTTTGGGTCTGAAACTCACTTGCCCCCTTACTTTAAACTATTTGTTTATTTACAGCTCATTTTAAAATATAATATTAAAAAATTCATTTTGAGTATATTAAAAAATATAATTTCAAATTTACCTTTTTGTTGTCTTACTTTTTATTACCAAAAATTGAGTATATTAATAACAAATAAAAATAAAAAAGTATAAGGATTTATTCTGATTGGATAAAATAGAGTGCATTTTTTAAATACCAATTGTTAGTATTTGAATACCAAATGGAAGTTAGGCACTCATGACAGTCCATTTATTGTGATTCCAAACTGTGTATTTTTTCCCCTCCATTCCAAACGGTGTATTTCTCAAAATTTAAATAAATTATGCATCAGCCATACTAATTTGTTTGGTGGAGGAAATAGATAGTTTTCTTCTTCCATTTAATTTTCATGCCCATCAGTCATACTTTACTCATCGTGTTTATCCCTGCTGAAATTAGTTATCCCTGCTATATGTTAAATAACGTAGCCCATCAGTCATTCTTCACGTTAGGGCCTCTTCCAAGTGTTTATCCCTGCTATATTTCAAATAAACCCGTTCAGTTATGGCTGATGAGAGTACAAAAATTTGATTGTACTTAAATGGGTATGGGTATGGGTATGTACAATTTTTGCATATGGGTATAAATGGATTACCCAATAATACCCATTTAAATAATTGGGTATTATTGGGTAACCCATCAAACCCAATTAGCCTATTTAGAATTATTTTATCCCAAACCTCCTCTCTTCCCCCACCCATTAACTTGCTTATTTTTCACCATTATCAATTTATGACAAGTTTTAGTCTCTTTTCTTATTTTTCCAAAATGAAAATTTAAATTTATACACAAAAAAATGCTAGAGGTTCAAAATTTTTGGATTAAGTTTTTATGTTAACTTTTATAGTATTTAGTTCAAATTTTTATATTCTTATTGTTTAATTATTAAATAGTATGTAATTTTGCGACGTATAGTACATATGGAAAAAATTGATAATTAGGTTTATTGAGTATTATAAATAAATATTTTAAACTAATGATGGGTGTAAATGATGGTATAAATTGATAACTTAGTTTGCAAAAATGAATTTAAATGAATTTACAATAAGTTAAAATAAATGGGTTATAAATGGATAATTGGGTTATCCAATTCATTTTTTGACTTACCCATTTATACCCATCTAATTAAATTGGTATCAATGGGTTGATTCATTTATACCCATTACCCATTTTACCTAACCCAAATCCGTCCAAATCACCCATTTTGACAGCTATAAGTACACGGTACACGTGTAATGAAAAGTAGTACTATTACTAACTCACATTCAATGAAACGAATACCAGTACTAATATACATGTAAACAAAATAAGGTAATAAAGATTAAAACTCCTAAGATGAAAGAAAATAAGGCAATAAAGATTAAACCTCCTAAGATGATAATTCCTCTCCTTATGAATTTAATTAAATAATATAAATATATTATTATTTAATATTAATAAATTTATAATATATATTTATATAATATATTATATGTGTATATAATAATTATAAATATAATTACATTTATATTTATTATTATATGTTAATTTTTTTAACGAGTAGCGGGACGAGCCCCGTTTCTAAAAGGGAATCAAACTTGGCTTTTATCCAAAACCTTCCAAGTTACTAGGGAATTGGGAAATGCCATTGCATTTTTATATATAATTCCAAAATTTCAATTCCGATAATAGTAATCCAAACAATGATTATGAGGTTTATTCCAATTCTCTATACCGAAATCCTTTTACCAAATACCACATAATTATGCGTTCAATCCGATAGTCGATTCTTTGTTGCTAGTTCATAAGAAAACGGTAATAGATATGGATCATTCCGTTATGCATTTTCTAATGCATTGTAACACTATGACGATAATAGTTGATTATAGCGATTAATCAGATAGTCGATTCCGATAATTATAACTAATTGAGTCTCTAATTTGATTATAGATTCCTTGGTGCTAACTCATAAGTAGATGGTTGTAAATATGGATCATCTTGCTATGAATTCCCCAATTCCTCCATGGGTTAAGATGATAACAACTCATTATAACAATTAAATTGAATTGTCAATTCCGACGATTATAACTAATTAAGGGTCTAATCTAATTGTCGATTCCTTGATGCTAGCTCATAAGATGGTGGTAGATATGGATCATTGTTATCTTTCAATTTGTTTTTGGACTAAGAAGATAATAACTCATAATAGCCATTAATCAGATAGTGGATTCCAACGATTATAACTATTTATGCCTATTTATACAACTGTTAATAAGGACTATTTATATGATTGTTCATGGTCAACTAAGTCGAACATAGTTGATTAAAGTTACTAATATGATCTCACCTACGTCAATTAATCATAATAACTTAAAAGTGTGTGGTTTTGACAAAATTAAAGCACACCATTTGCCAAAATGATAGATCACGCCTTTTAGGCATCCAAAAACTATCAAATAACGCCCAAGTTTTTATTACAAATATCCCTCCTGACCATTGGCACGCGAGCCATTTGGAAATATCTTAATCGTCAGAAGTATTTCACGCAATTGCATTTCGTGCCATTGCATTTCTTTGGCGCCAAGAGAAGGTCTTACTGAATACATTATTAATTCTGAGAGGTCCCACAACAATTTTTTTTGCCAGTAACATACCCCTGTCTCAACCGGTTAAAAGGTTTGCTTGCTTGGCTCATATGGCCCACCACTATCTATTTGTCACCTTTATGTTGGTTTTCGACATTAGTAGAATACATTTGTTTCTTCATTTGAGAAGAAACCTATAAATGAGTTTGGCAGAGTTTTACATCGCTTCCTTCTTCTTTTGTTTTTTAAATGACTCATGTGATGTTATTTAGTCCATAGGTTTTTTTTATTACATTATTAGTTCTTAAACTTAATACTTAGTATTAGAATGGCATTTGACATTTTTTTGATATTTTTTATACAATAGTGGCCGGACATGTGACTGTTACATGACTTTTTTTCGGTAGCAATTTGGGAAAAAATTGTCAAGGGTACTAAATGTGCTCAAAATTTAAAAGTTCGGGTACCAGATTTGTTTTCGTCCTAAATTTGGGGACTAAAACCGCTCATGTGTCAAAATTTAGATACCAAAACTGCATTTTTTCTCTAATATTATTTACAGAAATTTGCCAAGTAGGGTGATCTTAAGTGGAGAAACACAATTTGCATATGACACATTAAATAAAAAAGAATATTACATGGTCGCGCATTTAACACACTCCAAATGACCCTACTTTTGAGATATTTTCTATCCTAACATTATTATTATTTACAGAAATTTGCCGAATTTCTCCCTTGTCCAATCACTTCTTTTATTTTGTGCAAACATATTAAAACCCCCAATTGTTTTAGCAAGTCAATTTTCTTGGCATCTCAGTGGCCCGGCTGGGGTAGGACTCAGGAGAAAAGGATTGCTGTCAAAAGTAAAAAGGAATATGCCATTCTGCAAACAGACGGTTCCTCAGCAGACTTCAGTTTTATTCTAATTTTTATTCCATTTTCAGCCCTATTGCCATATTTACTCAGTCCCGGGGCACATGCGGACGTTCCCTTCTCCCTCCATGCGTTTTCCCTCTCTTTCCGTTCAGGTACTATCTCTTCATATCTCAATGTACATAATTTTCTTGAAATTTATGTCTTCCCCCTTTTTCCTTCCGGCCCTCCTTTTTCATACCTACCCTACCAGGTATATATCATACCTACAATTGATCTACTTTTTCCTTCCGGCCCTGCTTTTTTTTTTTTAAAAAAAATAGGATATTAACTTGTTTATATATCCAATTACTATTATTACTATTACTATTACTATTACTATATTATTATTACTATTATTACTATTACTGGATGCTTGATCTTCAATTAGCCCTGCTAGTTCAAGCGTTCAGCACTTGACAGTTTCTTTGTTCTCTACTCAATTATCATTCCATTTTAGTCGGTCATAAAGGAGCAGAAATGAACAATTCAAGATTGTTGGGTATTTGCTTTGAATGGAAAACCGCTTCCGATGCTGCTTCATAAAGAAAATCGAACCTCAAGTCAGCTAGATCATAATTCATAGCCTCGTCTGTTTTTCACCTTTTTGGTACAAGTCCTTTTTGGTACAAGTCAAAACTAGCAGCACTCGAATAAGAGAATAACACTTGGTACCACAAAAAGCCCAAAAAAAAAAACTACAATAACACTAAACTAAAAATTGAAGGTCCCTTCTTTTTTTTTTTTTTTTTTTTTTTTTTTGGGGGAAAAGGGGAGAGAGCAAGAAGACAACCTCTTTTTTTTTTTTTTTTTCCTTCCCCTTTAAATGGAACAAAGAACCAGCCAATGTATTGTCTAACGGCAATAATGATCATAGGATGGGTGAGATTATCCACCCACACAACAGTTTCGGACGTTCAAAGCCATAACACCAGGGAGATTAAGTATTCACTGCAGCCGGTGAACAGCCCAAAGACGAATGAATGATTGGTAAAAGAAGATCAAAAGGAAGAAACAAGTTTTGGGACCCTGTCTCTGAATCGAAGTGCTGGAGTCATAAAACTGTAACAGCAATCTTTCCTAGTGTGGGAGTCTGTACAGCAAAGTCTTTCCGGATAAACCAGTCAAGAAAATGCAACAGCAGTCCTAGTCAGAGGCGAGTCACACATAGTGTCAGAAACTTTGGACGGAGGCCAATATCGAAACACTGATCTACAAACAATGTTTTGAATTGGAAGGGGGCCCCTGCAAGTGAAGAAATGAGAAGATAGAAGTCAGCAAATAAATCGCAATCCAATTTTCCAGGAAAAATGGAATATTCAAGATGAAAAGGCTAAATTCACATTAACCTATGTATAAGCATAGTTACCAAAACAGGGCAAGATATATTAACACATTCATCAATAAGAGTGAAAAAATAATCAATCAAAAATGCCCCCATGCTTCCTCCTTTACCTGTGATGATGATGATTGTAGTACAAACTAAGTATATGTTGTTCTGAACGAGGATCCTAGTAGAAATCTTACTCAAGGCATAACCAAACCAAAAATGAAACACAACCAATTCCAGATACTAGGAGATGCCCTTCTCCATGTACTAGGAGGCAAGAACCGCGCGCTGCGCGGTAGGAATAAAAGTGTTAATGCCCAGCGCAGTATCATGAGCAGGAACGCTGCATGAAGAGACTGAACGTATAGTGTAAGAAAGGCAATATAAAGAAGCACAAGGAAAACAGAGTTAGCAGTAAAGGTGTAAAACAAGGTACAAAGCTGATTAAAGCATAGTCCTTCAACGTCTGAGAAAGAAACAAAATGAACTTAAAACGGAAAGAACATGAGGCTAAATATTAAAATTATAGTGCCATGGATACATTCTTTCATTCCCTTTCCGATCGAAGATGATGATGGAAAAACAGGATTTGGATTGGGGCATGAAGAGAACAACTTCGCCATTTCGAAATTCATGGTCTGCAACGAATGTGGTCCAGTTTTGATCAAATTTGGCCGCAGTCATTCCAAGAAAATATGTTCGGTGTCCACTAGCGAGATTGATTGTTGGAGTTTTGGCTTCATGTAATCCCGGTGTTATATATTGCGGAAGGGTCTGTGCATAACCAAGTATAAGATATGACCAAGAGGGTGGAAAAAAGGAAAAGAAATGTGTATGCTCACCAAGATGCGCATATCAATGTGATCAAAAGTCGTGCGTAAGCTGGTCTATGTTGTCTTCATACCAAAATTAAAGATTTTTCACTATGTAGAAGTATGAATGTTCATGCCAAAGTTTTATAGATTTTTCACTCTGGGCTCTGGCATGTGATGAGCTTGTACAACAAATTCACAAAAATGGTAAAAGAAGCACATGGTGAATAGCAAATAACCAAGTACAAAACCACTGCTTGAAGGGAACACCACAAAAAAAAAAAAACAAAAACCAACAACTGCTACTACTACCAATATTGAGCGCAAAGACACTTCTCAAACAGATTGAAAAGCATAATCATTGATCAGAGTAGCAAGATCTGAAGATTACAGGAGACACTAAACATGCTATACTTTGCAAAGATTTAATCCACAGAGTCATGCATTGAACATGTTAGATCTCGTCAAATAACACCAGAGAAATTAAGCTGGATAATCAGCTCCCAGAAAGGGCATCCAAGAAATCACAACAGACACCCAGAATCTGAAATGTACTGTTCTCAAACTTCAATATTACCCCTTTCTTCAGCAATTAAAAGAAACAAAATAAACCCGAACGAACCTGGTCATAAACATCAACGAACATGCGGTATCAAGAACGAACTACAAAGGACATAAATCAGAATCAAACCGTGAATATGTTGCTCTTCTAGTTGTGGATGAAGGAAGTGACAAAGGGAAGAATGTTCATCAAATTTTTGACACTTGTTACTGCTTTTATGCACCTAAAGAAATAAAAAAGTAGAAAGAACAGGAAAAGATTTAGAAGTCTCCCCGCAAACAATGATGGAGCCAAGGGGGCAGAGGGAGGCCATGCCCCTAAGTTTTGAAAATTTTAATTCATAATATGTAAATATATGTATAAGTTAAAGTTGGTTTCCCTAATTTTTTATCATTTTAGTTTATATTATGAGAGTTTATATATATATATATATATTTTTTTTTTGTGTGTATATATGAATTAGCCATCTTTTGATTTAATTTTTTCTTCAAAAAAAAGTTATTTATTTTTTATTTTACTAATTATTTAACATTCAAAAAATTAAACATATAATTTGATAATCCATAGTAAATTGACCCAATTTGATGTATTATAATGAAAGACTCAATTCATAATTATCAATGGGCTAAAATAAAAATAATTACTTTATTGGTCCATATACAAATATACACCTTAGCCTAATTGATAAAAAATTTAAAATTAGTGATCTATCCTCTTGTTGACTCATATACAAATATACAAATAGTTACTTGAAAGGTTGATGAAAACAAGAAATTGAGTGACACATCCTATTATTGACAGATTGATTGTATTTGTTCTCACTCTTTCTGTATTAACTGCAACTATAGAACGTACATTTTCAATTGTGAATATAATCAAAACAAGATAAAAGATAATTTCTTGAATGATTGTCTAACAATGTACATAAAAAAAAAAAGGATGATCAAAATTTAACACCGATTCAATTATAGATGAATTTAGTTCTATGAAAGAACGTAAATCTCAATTTACTTTTAATAAAAGAGGATGAAATTTCAAGATATATTAACATAACTTTTATCTTTTTTTTAATTGAAAATAATTATATTTATATTACATAGTTATATTTTTGTTTTTGCACAGGTGACATATTGGAGCATCTTCTCATAATGTACAACTTAAGTGGTTTGTAATATTATAAGATATTTAATCAAATTTTATTTCTTATCTTAATTTTAGTTCTTACTATGCTACATATTTATGAAATAGACATACCTTTATAATTAAAATTAAATTTTGATATTTTAAGATGTCATATATTTAAATAAATGAAAATTAGTTTGAACATAACATATTAAGATAATTTTGATTGAAAAAATTTTGGCCCCCCCCCCCCAAGGAAAAAATCCTGGCTCCGTCACTGCCCACAAACCCGCATAAAAAGTGAAGAGAAAAGGCCTTAGGTTGAGGGCATTGAGTGGCATTTACAGATGCATGGGACAATTGTTCTTGATACAAGAGAGGGTTCAGCTCAGGCGGTAAAATTTGATAACCAAGGAAGAAAGGATGCACTTGCAGTGCATGGATATGCAGTCAGAAAGAAAGAGAGAGGAGAGAGACGTTTGAAGTTTGAACTTTGAAATAAAGTCGTTGGTGCGCTTGTGGGGTACCGTGAATAACATGTTGCATGGCCTGATATTCATACTCTATGCTCAATTTATAAAACCAAAAGTTTATTTGGGATTTTTTTAAAATAATTTTTTTGTAATTTGATGTATGTGAAATCAAAAAAAGAGTTAAAAAAAATACACAAATGATTGATAAATACTTTTATAATGCATTAATTTTTTTGTGCAGACAAAACTTGATGAATCAAAACGAATCAAAATTCTTTCACTGCAATTTTATAATTAACATAAATCAATTATAAGATGGTAGACATAGCAAAACTCTGATCTTCAATGATTTTCGCTTATGTATTTAGGGGTTAAAAGCAACTAAATATTTGGGTAATTTGATCTATAAGTTCAATTAAATATGTGGAAATTAATGCTAAGAAAGATCTAGGTAAACTCGTTTATAGATTAATATCGGTTGACATACGTAGCATAGTTCAAATTTTGCACGCGTCTACATTTTTAGAGTGTGAGTAAGCTCACTCAATTTAAGTAGACTTGAAAGTTGGAGTACTAACAAAGAATCATTTTTCGTAGGTGAGGACTGAGGAGATCTTGAAAGGAAGAAGAGGTCAAGAGAGTAATTTTGAAGGTTGAACAAATAATGGGACACTTGGAATGCATATACATACGTAAATTTATGTTGGAAATCCGAGTTCTCAGGCAATATCTTTCTCCCCTTACTCCTGTTATTTTGCTTCTTTTCAAACCCTTTTCTTGCTTCAATAACAGACAGAGACAGAGACAGAGACACTGAGGGCCTATGGATAACAGTAGTGTGAATGCATAATATTGATTTAGTGCATCAATAATGTCAGCCTTGGAAGACCTCCAAATAAAGTGGTAGTAAAAGACAAATGTTTTGTAGAGATGCAAAAGAGGAGCAACGCAAAAAAAGGGCATGATTTTCATGTTTTCGAGGTTGTGAGGGGGAACCACTGGAGCTGTCAGGAGTGCAGACCAGCATCAAACCCATGTAGACCGGACACCGGAGGAACAAAAACAAATATCGCAATGCGGAGGAAAAAAATTCAAAGAACACTTTCCAATTCTGTCTATGTTTGAATTTTCTTCTATAGAAAAGGAAAATTATCAAATAAACATATGATAAAAACTAATATGGGCGAGAAATAATACTACGCACGGATCTCAAAGACGCGAACAAGTTGGCAAGAAATAATCATATAAAACATAGACCTCAAACTTGAGAACTAATTAATTCAGATTATGACAAATTAAGTGGCCTCTCAAGGCAATGGTCTAGATGCAGTCTGTATCTTATTTTAGCTTTTGTAGTCCAGCTCCAGCAGCTGCTAAGTCCTATTTCTCAACTCAATTCTTAGGAGGAACAATAATTTTACCCTTGGCAATCTTGTTTTTGACTAGGAGGCATAAACCGCGCTGTGCGCTGAGGTAAAAAAGATGAACATGCCCAGTTTAGTAAAATGATTTGTACTTAATCCAAAATGAATATGCTCTCAAAATAGTGAAAACATTTATATTAATATAATTTTTGGACTTTTAATGTAGATCATATCTCAAATCTTCCTAATTCGTATGAGAACTCAAACGTTCCAAAAATAGGAAAATCACGAAGAGATGGATACAAATTTCAGCTAACAATATAAAAATCAATAATCACCATGCGGTGATACACTTTCCTAGTTTACATAAACTGACTAAAAATAAATTCTGAAGCTAAAACACCAGGAGCAAAATTTTCTATGCCTTTCCTCTTGAAGATTTGTATGGCCACTAGTTTTCTCGGTGATTTCCTCAGAGCGGCTACCGGTACAGAAGACGAGCCCGTCCTTTTCATAATAGTGCAAATGTATGCAAGCTAATATTTGTCCTTTTACAATATTTGTCCTTGTACCATCTAATATTTGTCCTTTTTATAAAACACAAATATATACAAGCTAAGCTTCAGTTTTGGTGATCCCATTATGATAAAGAATCAGTAAATCAAAAGTCACCTTTAGACATTCATAATAGTGTGTGCTCTACAATGGTGGTGAAAAGGGAGAAAAAAAATAGAAAAAAGTTCTGGGTACAAAAGTCTGCCAACAGCAGTCTCATTATCTACTCCTATGCCTTGCTAACTTCAGCTGTGCTTTGGTCTGGGAAAGGTTGCATTCTCACAAATGGGTTTCTAATCAACGTTTCCCCTCTCAGAACAGCAACATACCTGTCATTTGTATGCTCTTTCCTCTGCAACTCCCCAAGGAATTCTCCCAGCCTCTCTTTATTCACTTTCCCCATTATCTAATTTGACAAGTACAAGCAAACAAAAGTTTGATCAGTAATCCTCACCCTAAGAATAAGTGACTTGAAAACATTCGTGCAAATAGATCCACAATCCAACAAGAAATTCAAGGAAACTGCCCAATAGCAATTTAGCAAGTGTAAATACCTTAAGAACCATAAAATCCTAATAAGACAACATTTTCCTTTCTTCGGTGGTTGAAATCAGCCAACTAAAACTATCAACAAACATACTCATAGTTTTATTTATGCTTAGAATAACTAATGTTGTTAGGATGATCTTCACTTCACACACAGCTGAAATGTTGGTACATCTGTTTAAAGATGTACTTTACTTCATAGTTTTATACTTAGAATTTATATATATATATATATATATATATATATATATATATATATATAAATGGATGGTTTCTGGTTTTTTCTTTTCTTTTTTTCAATTGAGCTTCTAACTTGGGAAGACTGTGGAAAGAGAAAAAGGAAAACGCTGATATATCAGGATCGGTATAGTAGTGACTTACAGAAATATTAGCAAGTAAAGCAACAAGTTCCATGTACATAAATGGACATACAAGATTTTCTGATTTCTAATTTATTGATGCAATGGAGATACATCTAATAATCATGACCCAGAATTGGTTTCTCTAATGAGAATTATTAGAAACAAAAAAAAAGGGGATCTTGTGATTAAAAGACTGCAATTAGAACTAAGACATGACAATAACTTATCTAGATTTCTCGAGAGAATTAAAACCAATGTTCCTAATTAAATTTGATTATCGTTTTCAATTTCATTCATTTCAAATGCATCCTAGAATTGGTTATACCATCTTGATTGATTGGACAAGTCCATCAATATGTCTAGGAGCAGTACAGTTGATTCCAACAGCAACAACTCGATCACATAAATCAGCAATTGCAGTACAATTTGATATAGGACCCCCACTAACTACATTGATCCCATCCTTAGAATTGAAAGAAAACCAGGTCGGAACTTTTATGTTTTCTTTCTCAAGAATCTCAGTATATTCCTATATCAAGAAGCAATCAGGCAAAATAGACAGTAAAACATCTAAATTGCTCTAGCAAAAGAAATGTTTGAGGTACACTGAGATAGTCACAACTCAAAAAACAATACCATAGCATCCAATTTGTTTGAAATTGTCTCAAATGCAAGCAGGTCAGCACCAGAGTCGGCAAGAACTTGAACTCTTCTTCTATGGAAATCTTTCAAAGTCTCCAGAGTCACTGTATCCCCATATATGCCACTGCAATGCATGAGAATATCACAAGTGCTCGAGAGGAAAAGTTTCTAGCACAAGTTCAAATATTTCAAGTCAGTATTTGGGCACTGAAATACTACTCTGCTTCCAATGTAAGAAAAGAATTAAAAGATTCACCTATATTCAGAACCATCAGCAAGATTAGCTCCATAGCCTCCAACAGAAGCAGCAACAAGGAGTGGACGTTTAAAGCTTTTGGATCTCCAATAACATCCCAAGAACCTTTGCTGGCTTTATAATAATATATATCCCGTACATCACATGCTATTTCAACAATTTTCCTGAGTAAAGCTTCACCTTCTTCTCTTGATATCCCTTTAGCTACAAATCCTTGAAGAGTGGCCTGTCTTCCAAACAAGAAAAATCAAGAGTCCTCAACTTCGTGAAAAATTCTTTCAATAATAATTAAACAAGATCCTTAGGAAGGCTTGGAAAAATTAAAAAAGACAGCCATATAACCTGATATGATACAGATATTATGATATTAGCACCAACTTCATGGTAATCAAGGTGTACCTGTCACGTGAAACAAACAATAAAGAATAAAACAAGAAAACCACATGGCTAAGGTGCTAATATTTAATCGCAGTTACAAGAATAAGGCCAAATTCATACAACTTTTTAAGCTGGCTACTTTGGCCATCCTTAAAATTATGCTGAATAGTTTCTTTGTCATCACTGGTAGCAATTCTGGGTTAGTAATAGACTACAGAGCCCAAAAACAGAATTAAAACCACATGAGAAGCAAATTAAAAACTAACCTGTCTTTTAATCGTAGCCTTCAGTGCTATCATAACCTGAAATAATCCATTGTAGATAGACCTTTCGGTAAGGGAAAAATTGAAATAGAAGAAAGAAATAAAGAAATAGTGAGGGTTAGTTATAGACTACTGAGGCAAAACAAAAAAAAACCACATAAGAAGCAAATTAATAACTAACCTGTTTCTTAATTGTAGCCTTCAGTGCTATCACAACTTGAAATAATCCATTGTAGATTTTAACCAATATAGAAAACATTTTAAAAAAAAAAGATTGATCTTTTGCCCCTTAAGATATCACAGCACAATTCTTCGTTGTGATATCTTAAGGTGAAGTAAATTTCTAATCTTCATAAGTAATATGGATTGGATTTTAACAACTTCATGGATTATTCAACACTTTTACCAAAATATAGTTTAACGTAAATCTATCAAACTTGTTAACATGGATTACACTTATGGACCACAAAATTCAAGCCAGCTAACCAATAACATTACCTTCTTCACTGTTCACAAACTGAGCAAGGCTTCTGCAGATTGTGCACCTTCATACCTGAGAATAAAAATCAATTCACGAGGAATACAATTATATGAACTCAAGGCAGAGCAAGCGAGAGTTTCATGAGAATCTGGTTAATTAAAAAAGAACAAGCAATAATGCCAAGTCGCCATTTACATAATGAAGAAGCATATTAATCACTGATGTAGAGATATTCTTACAGCATTCTATAATCACCAAAAAATTTTGGAGGGTCTACTTTACAAATGTAGGTAGGTACATGGCTAACGAACAAAAATAACCAAATCAGGAAAACAATGGCAGAAAGAAATGCACACCAAAAGCAAAAGCAGAAAAATAAACCAGCGACCACAAGCATGAGCATTCAACAACTTTGCAAATCAAAAAATCAAAAGCATACAGGAATTGCAAGACACAGACCGAAAAAAAAACTTCTTTACAGATCAAGAGGGAAAAAACAGATCTAACCCAAAAAAAAATCCACCACCACCAAGTGAATGAAAATAAAAAGTCATAAATTGTCTCATAAGACCTGATGTTCTCTATGTTGACAGAAAGATAGAAGCAAAATTAGATAAATAAGATTAATGGACTACATAAGTTTCCAATTTTTAAAGAATATTGTAGGAGGACAAAACTTCTTTCTTCTTGTAACTAAATCACAAAGATACTTACAGAACGAAAAGCTTCAAAGTAAAATAAAGAAAAGCAAAACCCAAAAAATACAAAAAACAGAACATAAAAGATGTTTGCTCCAAGGAATGAAACTTCAAGCATCATTTGCACTTGGTATGAAAAATTGTTATTCTAATCTTTACAAATTGTAGCCTCACATATGATCTGATGCAAAACTTATTCTTTCCAAAATTGACTTATGATCTGAATGTAAAACTTATTACTCTAAATATGATCTGAATGCAAAACTTACAAATTGTACAGTACAACGGCATTAGTAATGCAATCACAAACTGATTAGTAAAAGGCATTACAGAAAGGAAAAAAATTTCCAACAGCACCGACGAAAAAGTATCATAAGCCTGATAACAACTCAAAAAAATGAGCAAACACGACACAAGAAAAAGGTGCAATAGCTGCAACACAAACAAAAAACTTTTAATGGAAAACAACCACCAAAGAAATCACAAACCAGTTTCCTAAAAGCAATGAAAAAAATGCTTGCACAACAAAATACGACAACCATTAGTATCAAACAAGTTTTTACAGAGGAGGAGAAAAACAGGAATGCAGAGCAAATCTAAGGTAGGAAGACAAAATATGTATTCTAGCAGGAAATCCAAGTCCCGGGGATTTCTTTATTTTTTTTTGCCTTTTTAGGGTGGAATCCTAGAACTAAAAATAACCCAAATAGCACATGAAACAAGCACAAAAAAGCTTAAAAGAAAGGAAAACAAAAAAAAAATCTAGGAGGGAAAAAATGCCATAGCAGAAAGGATTTTACCGGGTAAAAATAAAAAAAAAATTCCAAGGGGTAAAAATCAATACAAACAGCCATGAAACAAGCACAAAGAACAGCTGAGAAGTGTAAAAAACAGCAACACCACAATTGCTCAAACATGGAAGGAAAATAAACAAAAATAGAGAGAAAATAACAAAATAATGAAGGTAGTACCTTAATGGATAGAAGATGCTTCAGTGCTTGTAGTTCTTTCTCAGACGAAAAATAAGAGTGCATAAATTGAAAGCTCCACAGATCTACACTCTAGTTGCATTCTAGATAAAACAAGACAAAACATCAATGTAACCAAAGTTTTAATAGAAAAGAAAGCGAAAAAAAATCACCAATGAAGGGAAAGTAGCGGAAAAACCAAGGTAGTACCTGAAACAATAGAGAGGAAGCAGCAGTTGACGCTTCACTTCTAGTTCTATCTGAGACTGAAAAATAAGTCAAGAAATCAAAAGCAAGACAAAAAACAGCAGTCTCCCAACCAAGGAGCCAAGAAACGGGGAAAAAAAAGAGCAGTGGAAAAGACCACCGTGGAGTTACATATTTTGTGTATGGCCGACTATGGTAGCCGCGATTTCGTTTACCAGGTTTGAAGCTACAAATAATTTTTGAAAAGAAATATGCAGCTCTCATGGTATCAGCCGATCAATCGGGCAAAAAAAAGTTAAAGAAAAAAGAAAAACAATAAAAAGGTGAAAGTAATATTTAAGAATGAAATCAAAGAATGAGAAGGAAAGAAGGAGGAGAGATAATAAAGATTTTGAGAGCAACAAGCAGAGGGAAAGATCTGACCAAGGAGCGGCGGTGAGAAGAAGAGGAGAAGGGAGGAGAAAACAGCTTCAATCCATCTACAATAGGAGAAAAGAAAGAAGAGAGGAAGACGAGATAGAAAAGAAGAAAAGACAAATGCAGGAGAAAGGAGAAGAGAAAACAAAGTCGAGGAGACGGAGCTTCTGAGAATAAGGTGAGGCAAAGCGGCGGCGGCGGAGGAATTTAAGAAAACCCTAGAGAGGAAGTATATGCAGGACTTCTGGCGCATCACGCGGGAAAAAAATGGCTGGTAACTCACATGTGCGGCACGTGAGAGGACGACGAAAACCATCCACGTCAGAAGAGCTCTTCGGCTCTTATTCTACTTATGTTGAAAAGTTCCACGAACCCCGGATAACATTGAAAGAAGCTTGTAGAACCGAGGGAGCCATTGCCTTCCAAACTGACATTTCCCCGGCCAACTGAACAAAAGATGGCCTGCAAAAGGCAAAAAAAAAAAAAAAAAAAAAGTAATGAGAATCTCCAATTGTTACTGCCTTTTTTTGAGAAAAATGATGGGTTTAAAAATTCTGCCAGATTCACTCAGCCCATGATCTTCAACCCTTTCTTGCTTAACAGTCCAAGGAAGAACAATAGTAGTATATAATCTTCAAACTAAAACCTACTCTAAAGATGTGACAACAGAGAAATACTCCAATCCATCTCCATCTGCAACCTTGGCAGCAGAGAAGAATTTAGGCACGACGAGTGACTGGCCGCTCTGCACCCGGGCGTCCAATGCCTTCCCACCAGTCATACCCGAAATTCGAATCACACCACTGCCTTTAGCGAAGTAAATCAACTGGAAGGATGCATCAGCGGTATACATGGGGTTAACATGGACAACGGATCCAACTTCACGACATTAGCACTTAGTCCCACTTTCTCCAGAAAAGGAAAATTTTCAGGAGTAGCAATGGTCAGTGATCCGCCCTGATTGACGTGGATGCTGGGCTTGGCACTTTCAAAGTCGAATAACATCTCGATGTGATCAGCATCTTTGCATGGATCGTGCAACGTTTGACCTCAACAAGCTTGACAATTAAAGCACCGGTTTGGTACGTCAGGAGCTGATCTGATTCATCTTGGGTGAGATTGAAAGCTCTGGAAACAAAATCAGTCGAGAAACCCCCAAGAACACCCAAGCCTCCTGTCAAGAAGAAATAGTCAAACCGAGAGGAAAAAGAAGGGCAAGATCGTACCTTACCCGAGAGGAAAAACAGAAGGCCTGCGTTCGGGGAGGAAAAAGGGGCGAAGACGGCACCTCCTTGGTCTGTAAGAAGGAAGTCTCAAGAATCGCTTCTCAAACCAGTAAAAGAGAAAAGCATTGAAAGAGAAGGGCAAGAGAATGGTTAAAAAAAACCCACAACTGCACATGTAGCTAGTACCTAAAACAGAACAGAACCCAAGTCTTCTAAATACCCACAACTGAACATGACTTGTAAGAAGCTATTCTCAAATCAAGAAAAAAAAAAAAAGCACAACCACATCATTGAAAGAGCAAGTTTGCAGCCTTCCGGAGAGCAAAATAGTAGATCTAGAGGACCCAAAGAACCAAAAAAAAAAAATTTATAGGGGAAACTCTCAGCGAAGACGAACCTAACCATAAAGGAAGAACAAGAAAACTTACCACGGAGGAGAGGAGGAGAAGCGAACGGACGGCAGCCGATTTGGATGACTGAAACCCAGAGAAAGCGAGAGACAGAGGCTCGATGGGCATTACGCGGCTCGAGAAGGGAAACAAGAACAAAGAGCAAAAACATCAGTTTCATGCTAAAGAAAAGATAATGCAGAAAACTCACAGCAAAGACTGCATGTCACCGAAAAGGAAGAAAAGGAAGAAGAAGAAAACTCACCACGGAGGAAGAGGAGGAGAACCAAACGTCTGGACCGCTGCAACCCAGAGAACGCGAGAGCTCGAGGCTTGATGCTTCTTGCGTGGTAAGAAGGGAACCGGATATCTCAGCAGGATCCTGGCCCAGGGCTCAGAACAGCCGGATAAGCAAGAGAGCAACATTGCCCAAAAGGAGGAGAGAGAGAGAAAGCAGTGGGAAGAAGGGGCACGTGATACAGCCACATACAGAGAACGCGGCAGACAACGCAGCAGGAGGCACATGGGATACTGACGGAGGACAAGCAGCGCGCGACGCGCGAACAACACAACGCTCCCAACCCACATGCGTGGCACGTGAGAGGACGACGAAACTTTTGGCTGAATGCTGTTGGGACGTTATCTACTTATGTTGATAAAAAAACTGCAGATCAATCATTACCAGTTGTGCGAGTCGAAACTGTTGTTGCGGTTATCACCCATGACAAAGACATACCCCTCAGGGACAAGCTACAGAAAACACAGGGCAGCGCATTTACAAATCAATGGAAAATGGGTTTGAAATTCAAAACAAGAAATTATATTCATATCATGAAAAAGCAATCCAAGGGACAAGTTGACATACCACCGGATCCATCTCATATGCCACTGGTTCTAAGATGAAATCCTCATCTTGAGCTACCCCATTTACCAGCAATTTGCCATTACGAACCTAATGTTAAGAGAACATTGTAAATTAAAAACCATAACCTCAATGCCATTAAAGAAAAAACGTCGCTAGATTATATGGAAAAGAATCACATACCTCCACATAGTCTCCAGCCTTAGCGACAACTCTCTTAATGAAGACATCACCAGAACTATAACCAATTTCCTGAATAAGAACGCAACTTTAGTCCTTGAGTCATAAAAAATCAGACACTGAGAGTTAAGACAAGAAAGAAGTCAAACGGTGCATCACATACTTGAAGAATTGGAGGTGCTTTAAAAATCACAATATCTGAAACTTCAGGCTTCCTAAAAACATACGAAACCTGCAAAACAATATGGTGCAAGACAGAGTGTCAGCACTCAAGACACATTCAAGAAGACAAAGCTTTAAGAAATATGCTCTTCAACTAAACAACAATTGATTCAATTTATCATGACAACCAAAGTACATGATTAAAGAAGCGACCAGCTGGAGAAAGAAGAAGATATGCACACATATATACACACACTACAATTATTATCCCAGATGATTTCAAGAAGATTGCCTATATTATTGTCAAAGGAAAGAAATGAGAATTGAATAAACTAGACTCAAAAAGGAAGCAACTGAATCACAACAGAGCCGACAAACCAAATTTAACAAATCGCAACACAAGTAATCTCACATCAATGACAGCAAATTGATTTTGATTTCTCAGCACAAGGATCTTGATCAGCAATACAGCATATTCCTCTCTACATCGTTGTCTGACAATGCAAAAGAAATTGTCGTCTGAACACGTAATATTTTAGAGGTTTGAAGAATGAAAAGTGTGACAATAGCAAAAACGGAAAGTCTGCCCACTCATTGCATCCATATTTTACTGAACAAGAGCCTAAATTTATGTTTCCTCATTCTAGCCAGGGGGAGAGGAGAGTTAAGCATCATTCTAGCCATCTTGACAATTGACATTAGAGATCAATCAAAGAGAACACTATACCATCGTAAGGTTTACCAGATGATAAACTCATCTAATCTTGTGAAAGACCTCAAATTAATGAAACCAATATTCTAATTGCAAGATATGCAAATTCAATATCCAAACGGACACCCACAGTTCTGCGTTTGAATTTCAATGAGGATTTTTCATAATGCCTGCACATTCATTACCCATTTTGACCTTGCAATAAAAAAAATTACTATTCCCATCATATGATTATTCCCTATGCAACTAGACAGCAAGTGCCATAAAAAGGGATCATATTGCTTTGAAGCAAATAAATAAACTTGAAGTTTTGCTCAAGTCACAGATCAGACTCTGTCAGACCATGACATATAGACAAAAAGAACTATTAAAGCATCACAGGCTGAATTAAAACAGCATTAGCTAGAATGCACTCTGCTAAAGGAACACAAGGGTTGAGTCTGAGCAAATACTTCCATAACTAATATCAGTGTCTGGTATGTTGGATAAAGAGCTTTGCATGTTATTCTAAACCCCAAAGTGGAGGACCAGTTGGCTATAAGTTTGAAAGTACAACCAAAGCCGAAGGCTGTGCCCAACAAATGCGTCAGTAAAGTTATTCCAACTGAAGAACAGGCCTTTACATGGATACAAAGACATACTTTCTGAGACACTAAACTATAAATAAATGAGAAACAGACCAGTCCAATTGAATCACTTATGACCCAATCTACAAGTAACACATAAGGGGGAAAAATGGCTATGAAAACGAATTCAACGCAAACAACAAAAAGCATAACGATAGGCGGCGATAGCATATATTATATGGATTTATATATACAAGATAGAAAGTCAACGTAGAAACTCAGAATCAGAAAGATCCCATTCCCCCCCCTACTACCCCATACCCCCCCGTACTACCCCATACCCCCCCCCTACTATCCCATATACCCTAAACCCTCAACCCTCGCACTCCACCTTAACTTTTCTAACTTTTTTAGGCAAAAGAGTGATTCCGGCCTCCTTGGCCCTACGCCGGAGGAATTTTACAGGTGGCCTGTTTTGGCCATGCGGCCTGTACTTTCTCAGAAGCTCCACCTCCACCTTCCAAGTATCATGGGCCGCCTTCAGACCGATAACCGCCTTGAGATCCGCCAGGGATCCAATCACGATTTTCGAAAACCTCAGCAGCCGGGTGCGGTTCGTGCGTTTGTCATGCTTGGCACCGCGATAGACCTCGCGAGCCTCCTTGGCAGTGTTCTTGGCAATCCTATAAGCGCGCAGGACCCTCGTTGATTTTGGCAGAGCGGCCATGTTGAGTATGCTTGATATTGTTCTCAAGTTAGGGTTCCGACGGCGACGAAAGGTTGAGGACAGAGAGGAGGGTACTAATTGTAACTTAAAATAGGATCTTGCTGCAGATTATGTCACTGCTTTGCCAGCTTAGACTGTCTGCCTCTCTATTGAAAAATAAATAAATGAAGAGAGAACACCAGGGTTTTATATTTGAACTAATGTCTTGGTAATTACTAGAAGAAATAATTGCTAAGGATTTGAGGTTGTGGAAGCAACCAATTGCAGCAAAATCGTATTCCCCGGTATAAGACCATTTTTTTTGTTTTGGCCCTTTCTGTCTTCTTTTTCAATTATGGTTTGAAAATTATACACTACCATTAGTGATGTTTGCTTTTAATTAGTAGTAGTTATATTTGTTGAATCCAATAATTTCATCATTGATCTAGGTGATCCCAAGCTACTCGCTGTTGTCCTCCACTTTTCTTCTTTTATCGAAAGTCGTCGCTTTGACACTAAATCACGTAGTAACCCTCTATTCCATCTCTCAGGCAAAAAAAAAAAAAAAAAAAAAAAAATCCCCTATTCAATTATTATGTATTTGTTTGCTTTTGAGCCAATCTTGTAGATCTCTTGTATTTCCACGGGAATAAAAGCCTATATGTCTCCGCCTTTTTAGCATAATAGTAGTTCATTTTATTCGATGAGAAAGGCCATACACTAGTCTAATATATTGCACATCGACTGTTCAACTTCCATCCACTAGTCTAGATGCATTGCTACAGTTTTGTGTTTGGATTATACCTTGTTTACACATTATTTACATAATACACTTATTTACTTATATCATCAATATATTTTTTAATTATTTTTTTATCTCTGTATATATTACATTTAAAAAAGTGTTATCCAAACTCAAAGGTATGCCGGATTTTTAAAGATTGGCAACACCTTGGAAATCTGATAAATATGGAAATGAAAATAATCTAAACAATTAGTACATTCTACTTATTAGGCAAAATAAACACAACTAGACCACTGGCGGATTTAAGGTGGGGGGGGCTCGTGCCCCCACTGCTCCCCTTAAATTCCTACAATATGCATAAAATTTTGATTTTATCTTAATTGTGTCTCCAAAGTTTTTTTTATGTAATAAATGAAAGAATTACATGATCTTTTAAATTGGTTCATGAACTAATATTCTAAAAGAATATGTGGATCACAATATTCCATTTGAAATAAGTTCAATTTTTTTTTTCATTTTAACTTATTGGTGAATATTTTTTTTACTTAAAAAACTAATAAAAGAGGAGGAAAAAAATTTTAGTGTTACTTTTGCCCCAATTAAAAATTTTTTCTGGCTCCACCACTGACTAGACTGACTAGCTCCAGGAGATTTTTCATTCCAAGACAAAATAAGCAAATGATAGACTAGTGTAGTGCATTAAATTTGATGGTACAAAAATATGAGTTGCGTAACAATTTCAAAGTCATCTTAATTGCTACTTACACACGTCCACATAGTTTGATAGTACACCATGACCGCTCCTGAGCTGTTAATGGCCATGATTTGGCCCCAACAAATTATGCATCTAGATCACAAGTTGTGCATCTATTTTAATACCATGTGTGGGACTCGCAAAATTTAATACTAAAGTTATACATTGTACAAACAAAGTTACGTCGTGTGCAACCGAAGTTACGCGCTGTTGAAAATGGCCAATACCGTTGGGGACGGTTGTACCTGCAACCGTCCGTGCCCCTTGTCTTTCTGACATTTTCTTACAAAAGTAAGAATTTTACGCAAATAAACCTAATCCCCACAGTAACTCCAAAAGCCGGCAACTTTTGGAGTCCTGTGAGGGACTTATCTACCCAAACCCCAACCCCCCAATACCGATGTGGGATAGAAACCCCACAGGGTGCCCCGCTGCTAAGAGATAAAGATCCCCAAGCCCCTGAGAATGAGTTTCTTTCTGACATTTTCTTACGAAAATAAAAATTTTACGCAAATAAACCTAATCTCCACGTGACCTTGTCCGACCCATGCGAAAGCGATGCATACTCATAGGAGCTGTAGTGTCCAAAACGAGGGAAAAACGCGAGTAGGCATAATGTTTTATTTTTTCTATTTATTTAAGTGGGCAAAACGTGAAATCTCTTAAAAGATGTTGGCTGAGCATATTATTATGACTTTTTCAGGGACTTGCTGTCCCGACGGTGCAAGCACATTTTCCACAACTAAGACCACTTCCCTGCAAGGATGCAGCCACGCTGAAGTCGACTCAATGCGAGGCAATAACCAGAAGCCAAGAAGCCCTCTTATTTGCAGGTCTCTATTTGTTCGCGTTTGGCAACAGCGGAGTAAAAGCAGCATTGCCATCCCTGGGAGCCGACCAATTTGATGAAAGGAACCCTCTGGAGGCACCTAAACTTGCCAGCTTCTTCAACTGGTTGTTATTCTCCATCACTACTGGAGCAATGCTTGGGGTCACTTTTTTAGTATGGATAAGTGCAAATCAGGGATGGGATTGGTCATCTGGTGTTTGTACTATTGCTGTAACAATGAGACTTCTGTTCTTGCGCATGGGAAGATCAATCTACCGAAATAATGTCCCCAAGGGCCCCTCCATCCCCCAGTATGGAAATTAAATCAAGTCTTTTATTAGTACATGTTATTTGCTAATTAGTAGTACTAGTTTCTATATTGTTTAGTCTTGTTTCTTTTCAGTAATACATCGGTTGAAGAGGTGAAGCAAGTTCCAAGTCCAAAGCCGAAGTTGTAAGTTGATTCCATTCGTGGATTCGGAAACTGTGAGTCAATTGAAAAAAATAATAACAATGGAATTTTGTGCCAAGACGACGGGCCATCTTCTGATCAACGAGATCGAAGATGGTTGCAGGAAGAATATGGTGTTATCCCCGCTATCATTCGATGCTGTACTCAGCATGATCGCTGCAGGATCGACTGGATTGACCTTGTACCAGATGTCCAAGTTCTTGAATGCAACAACCTTGATCATGTCAATTCAAAGTTAAAAAACTTGACGAGCATTGCATCATCATCAACTGATGATCACAACACCACCAATGGCAATCATGGTGGTGGTCCTGTTATCTGTCTGGCGAACGGACTGTGGGCAGACAAACAATACCCTCTAAAACCATCGTATCAAAGACTCGTTGAGAGAGTTCATAAAGCCCAAGCCAAGAACGTGGACTTTGTTAACCAGGTATGTTGATTATTTTTCTTTTGTTCTGGAATTCACTTGGCTTTATGGAGCTGTATTGAATCCTCTACTTCAGGACTGATCCTGTCAACTCTCTCGACAAGACCATTAGTTTTGGGGGTTAGGGTTTCCAGCTTCGAGTTGAACTTGGCATGATAATGATGACATTGTCTTGTTTTTACTCCAGTCGCTGGTGAATGTGTTTCTGCTGTTAACCATTTTCTGTTCCGCCGATGGTATAACCTCAGCTTCCTCATATGCCACACCAGTCTAAGAACGATTAAGCACAAAAATACCAACAGTCTATCTCAAAGGAATCGTTCAACCTTGCAGATGATAAAGGGCCTTTATCAGTTAAGCTGTGATTGCAGCCAGTGAAATCCACATGCTTTAAGAATCCATATGGGGTGCAGTTACCTCATAAAAATTTCAAATCATCTCTTATTTTCAATATAAAACACAGCAAACTGGTAATGCCACGCTCAAATCTATAGCCAACAAAATTGCAACATGCATTGATATAATTGTGGAAAAATTATTGTTAAAACCAATCTGTAAATTGACTGCAACGCCGCACTTACAAAACATCACACGTATGACAGCATATAAATTGTAATCACAACAACCAAGCGGCTAAACCAATGATATTTTCATCTCTAATAGTAATATCATCAGCAGTAGGAGAATGCAGAAGTCCTGAAACGATGATAAATATTTGTTCAATCAACTAGGGAAGCCAATCTACGACATTAAAAATCTATCAAACAAGTATACCTGCTATCTTCCTTCAAACAAAGTATGCGTGCTGTCTTAAATACATGATCCTCCAATCTCAAGCGCTTCAAGATGCGGTAAGCAAAGCAACCCAACTTCAATTTATCAACTTGCAGCTTCTGCATTAGGAGCTTATCAGGATGCAGAGATACCTAAATTCCTCATTCAACTATCACACCATGCTGAAAGACATCAATTTTTTGTTTTTCTGTTGATTTTATACCACACAGAGCAATAACCCAGTCCATCTTGACTTGGACGACCCTATCTTGAAGTAATAACATCCGAGCCCGAAGTTGTCATCAGGCTTCCACTATCAGACATGTAGAAATAATTGTAATTAATTCTCGTAACCAAATCTGCTAAATGAGGAAACTGCCCCACGTTCAGCTTGAAAGATAGAATCTGCAACGTAGTGACAAAGATGATGAAATCCTTTTCTCCTAAGCTGGAGAATATCAAAACTATAACCAAGATTAACCGCAGTTTTTCCATTATCCATGCTACTACACAACAGTGGATTTACACTTCAATCCACTAGCGCATGGACATAAATTTTCTTAGCATATGCATCAAAACCAACAAAAGGATAGAGAAGGAATACCCTGAGAAGGAAAGCTATGCATTCATCGAACTGTCTCTCTATCCGATCTACTTCCATTTCGCATCTTGTCTTTATGGCAGACACTGCTCCACCACTGCTTAGAGTCTGCTGTATGGAATAGAAGTCCAAAGCAAGTCCAAGGATATTGTTGATTCGGCTGGCTATCAATGCCCACTAGTAATGAAACAATAATCATCAAAAATGTTAACACAATTTATCTTATTAGTTTCTTAACAAAATGTCCAATAGAAAGGAAAAATAAGGGTAGGCAAAAGCAAAGTTATTGGAGGCAGTTATGGACCAGCTTGTCAGGAACAACAAAGCACTGTCTCTGAATTGACAAAAGATAGGATTCATGCACTTCAATGACTTCATCCAAAGACCTAGCTGCTGCAACACCTTCACAGAGTTCACGCCATGCACTGTGATATACCTGCACACAGCCTTCGTGTAAGAAGTGCAAGAAACCAAAATTTCTCTTCAAAGAAGATACGCATTGATACTCTCAACCTTGCATGTAGCGTACTTGTATTGCAAAATAAACCTAGCTGCATTTACACAATTTAATTTGAATGAAGATCATCCAAAATTCAAGTGAATCTTCTTAGAGAATATATCTTTGGTAGTTAAATTTTATACACGCAAAAGAGGCAAGCAAGTTTAGATTAGCTTGTTCTAATTTATTTGAAAAAAAATTAGTCTAAGAACCCTCTATCACATAACCACCTACAAATATGAAAGCCCTGTCCATCTTTATATGCAAGTAATACAAGAACCAAACCCTAAAAGTTGTTAACATACTAAACAAGGCGGTAAAATACATTACCCTGTCCATCACATACTGGTGAAAGGCATTGACAAAATGCAGTAATTTTTGCTCCAATAACCAATGGCGTTTGCGAGTAGTTGTAGCAGTGCTTCTATCCTGAGAGAGGCAAAGTATCGAATCAGTGATCTAAAGAATACCCTTGATAAGCCATGAAATTTTGTATTGCATAAGCCATGAAATTTTTGTTTAGCAATACAAAATTTCACTGCTGCAACATGATGAAAGCAAAAGAGAGTAAAAAATCAGGAACCTTCCACATCCACCTCCGAGCCTTATCAAGAACAAATTTTGCACGCTTGACCTTTAACAGGAAAATCATGACCTGTACCATATGTTCAGAAGAATTACCGTGCAAGACTAATTACAATTTGTCCATATGAAGCCAATTAGGTACCTGGTTATACTTCTTTAGTGCATCTACATTAGCTAGAAGTTCAAGTGGCCAGGAGACCTGTATATTCAAGAAACATGTGCACTTAAGATGTTCATCAACAAGGTATTATTCAAGGTAAATGAAGTAGAAGTGCTTGACAGCTCGCAAACAGCAGGCACCTCTTGAAAGCAGAAGCATGCATATAAATCATACTGCCTACCTTGTATGTAAAATTTAGTGACTGAAGGACATCAATTCCCATGGTCTGTAGTCGACTTTTGCGAGGAGTTGAGATTTGGATAGATGCACCATGTTGTTCATCCTCACTTAAATCAGAGTTTTTTGTGATGGACACAACCAATGAATCAGGTGTGCTCAGAAGTGAGCCATCAGCAGAGTTTCTAATAGATTCCTGAAGTAAACATAAGCATTGTCATTATTGAGGCACTAAATGTATATTCACCCTCACCAAGCAAACACGGTCACTTGCTAGTCCCATTATCAGTTAAGTAGTATTAAAACACCAACCTGTGAAGATAATTTGAAGAAAAATGCACCAACAAAAAAAGAGACAACTAACCAGTTTCCCTCATTCAGAAAAAGAGAACAGGCTTCCAATGAACATTATAGCATGACAAATATAGATCATTCATGGGAAGGAAGAAATGTAAAATCAGGACAGTACAGCACAATAGTACAAATATGGTTAAAGGTTCAGCATGTGCACCTGCAATATGGTGTTCAACTCAAAATCATCATCTAACGATTCTCCTTTATCTAACTTGTTAAAAATCACTACCAAAAAATGTTGCAGAAGATCCCCTGTAATAAAAAGGTTTCAAGCTTTCAATCAATGAATGGTATTTTCTGATAACACCCAAGATTGCTAGAAGTATCCGTTTGACCAATATCCTAGAATACCTGAACCTAACAAATATATGGCGCGTAATACTTCTAGCTCATCCAGCAATCTCCAGTCATATAGTAGCTTTGACAATATAATCCTACCAATATAATCTGCCTGTAGATTAATGAAAATAACTTCTAAATATAATTCAGCCTTAAGAATGTAGGCAACAAATAAGACACCGAAAACCAAAAATAATTGTGCAGTCCACCTGTTTCTTGATGTAGGCAATAAGGCATTCCTGTAGAATAACAACAGGAAGTGGGGTAACCTTTGGTTCAGCACTCTGCATCCAACTTAGAATTCTTGATGGAAGGGTACTATTTTTCTCAAATGGCAAAAACTCTGAAATGTGAAGGTCCTCCTGTTCCGCCACAGAAAGAATTGCTCAGATTTCAAATGTTCTAAAAACTACTGTGACAAACATAGTAATAACAAAATAGCTATACCTGAAAAGATGGAAGCAAAGTCATAAATGGAAATAGCATCTCTAACATTTTTGTTTCTTCCTGTCTACGAACATATTCAGATTCATCAAACCAAAAGCCAAAAGTAAAATCTGTGCTTTTTTCCTCAGAACAAGATCCACTATTTTTGTAAAATACAGCCTTTCTTAATTCCTTGTCATCTAAAGGAGGAAGATACAAATTTCTAGACAAACTTAATGCACTCTGAGCATCCTTATTCCCGTAAAGAAATCTCTGACAAACAGTTATAGCAGGATTTTGAGGACAATATGTTCCAACACAAGGAACATCATCAACTCCATCAGGACCTAGTTTTTCTTTCTGTAAGCTAAAGACATCCGTATCTATATGTGTAGATCCTGAAACAATCTCTCTTTTCTGCCCCAATACATTGGCCAAGATTTTATACCAGACCTTATCTGATGATATAAATGGTAAAATCTCGCCATTTCTCTCTTCTTTCTCCTTTCCCACAGGAGATTCAAATGAAGAAACAATCAAATTATCACGCCAAACATATTCAGATATGTGATCGCTATGACCAATCAGTGCCGCCAATGACACGCAAAAGACCTCTGATAAAGTCAAACCAGCTATACACCGCCTAATCTCATGGTTATCGGCAGGTACATCTGAAAGTGATGGCAAAGGTGCATGTCGTATAAGCTGCAAGGACTTCCCAGCAGAAACAATTGCCTTACCCATGTCCTTAATGAACAAAGGACAAACATGATGTTCTATCTCCCCCCCCTCTTTTTCTCTCGTAGAAATCGACTCTCTTCCAGTAATATCTTTTTTGTCTTTTAGTAAAACATCAGATGAGGAACCGATCTCCAGGTTTTTAATTTTTGCTGTCCTTAGCAGATAGCTCTTCTCCCAAAACTCAGTCTCATCAATTGCAATTCCTTTGTTAGCATAAAAGAACATCTGGCAAAAACAGAATGATCAAAAAAGGCAGATTATGACCAAATACACAAGTATACAGTGGAGACTGAGTCAAAATGCCTGCTTTATAAAGAAATGATGAAAGTCATGTTTTGCCTAAGAGAAATGTTGCAGGACTACCTACACAGATTTGCTGACTCTTTGACTGCTCATTTATCCTTATCACAAAATTGAATACAGTTCAAACTGATTCAAAGAAGGTCACAATACAATAGGCAAATCAAGTTTTGAGTATTGAGTCATTAATTGTGAAAAACAAGCACCAAACAAGTATCATAACTTGACCATTTTCGTAACAGCGTGCTCCAACCAAGAGATACACAATACAACTTTCATGAAGTATTACCTCCTCAAAAGGGTCGTCGAGAGTCCCTTCAAAAAGCCAAGAATCAAGACCCTCAACATAAGGCAGTAGACTCCCAGTAAATATGTAAAGTAACATCCGATAAGCATCCTCCTGAAAGAGCATTATTTGGATCAGCAAAGCTTAATCAAGGCATGCACAGAAACTGGGTACAGAAACTCTTTGACACAACCAACATAGCTTCACAACCTCACCCCCTTGCACAAGACAAACTTCATCGAGTTTTCTGTATAGCTGATTAAGAATGTAAACAGCAACATCTGCTGCTGCTATATAAGAATTGGGTTCAAAATAGGCTCCTGGAACAGCTTCATGCACAATTTGCAACAGATACTCAGCTCCTGAGCACAGACTACAAAAGACAAACACAATCAGGAGCTATTACAAAATGAAAACTCCAGAAAGAGAACCAAGCTGCTAATATCAAAGCACTAGACAACAAAGGGCAATATAAAAAGTGCGTCCATCTAGTTGTGCTTCTATCTAGTTGACAGAAGTACGTATAGTACAAAACACTGGCCACACAGAAGTTCCACAAAGCAAAAACAACTGCAGTGCTCTCAACAGAGTAAAGTATGGAAGGGAAAAGTAAAAGCAAGAATCAAGTCCTACAACAATATAAAAACCAGGTGTTTTTGCTAATTAAATTTGCAAGAGACGTGATGAAACTGTGATCTTTTCAACGAAGACGGAAGATTCTTGAGATGAGAGGTTTATTTGCTCGAAGACACCCAACTAGGGAAACCATGTATTTCCTTAATCCAACAAAATCTCTCAGTGGTATTCATACCTTGATAAAGAGCTCGACAGTCCCAAGAGGGTTGCAATCATTTTACCATCACTGGTACTTATGTTTTCTTCCTCTCTCAAAGCAACATCTCGCAATTTCTACACCCAAAGAATCAGAAGCAAACAAACAGGTATTGAAACATTTGTCTTGAAACCAGCAATCATAAGCATGAAAAAAAAAAACAAAAGGCAGTAACTTTTAACATAGTATAAAAATGCATACTTTAAGCCAGGCAGAAACAGAGCAAGCAAATGCTCGCAAAGTAGGTGGAGGTGATCGAGCTGATTTGTGAATCTTATTCACAAGGATTTCCACCAGTTTTAAACAAGTAGCGGCATAGGTGAACTGATCAAGAATGCCGTAAAGACTCGTCCGCGTGAGATGGGATACATAAATCCCAGTTTTAACTCGAAAAGACTGCCCAATATGGTCCCAATAAAACAAATCACTTGAGAAACCTTGGCATATATGCAACGCTCCTTTCACCTAAAACCAAATGGAAAAAGGCTACATTCAAAACTTCAACTCTACAAAAGCTTGTGGTTACTTCATAAACCATGTTTAAAAAAGAAAAAAATTTAGGAAGAAATAGTTGAACATACCAATTCAATTTCACTAGTACTTAAAGAAGGCAACGGGGCTGCAAAATGTAAGCCATCAGAGAAAGAACTGTGAACTTTACTGATTAAACTTGCTGGAACTTCCATTCTGGTTCGATCAATTAAATCAATCTATCTATCAGCTATAATACCAACAAAAGCGAGGAATGGCGGGAGTTTCTTCTTCCCATTTTGGAGAAGAATTTTACATACCCGTCTTCCTGACTAGACGAAAATGCTGCCAGAAAAACAAAAAGGGCTGATTTTAGGATAATCTGTCCTGCTTTGTGGGCTGCTGGGCTGTCGAATAATAATGATGCGAGGGCAGAAAGGAATGTGTTTTTTCGAAGAGGGGCCGGAGTTGGAGGTAATGGCCGGAAAGGGCAAGGAAGAAATAAATGAAATGGCGGGGCAAATTGCCCAAATAGTCGTCAGTTTAATTTTAACCTTTTTCATCTCAAAAAAAAAATTTTGTTTTTTGTTTTTATATTGAACAACTTGACCGCACTTAATAGTGAACAAATAATTGGAAAATTTTGGTAAAAGAAAAAAGGAAAAATTGAAATTCATACGTATGCTGGAATTTTCTTTTTGGTTTTTGGTTTTTATATTGAACAATTTGATTGCACTTAATACTGGAATAAATAATTGGAAAATTTTGGTAAAAGGAATTAAGGAGAAATGAAATTCAGAAGTATGGTGTAATTTTTGAGAAATTTTTGAACGGGGTCTGGTTACTAATCATGGATTAAAAAAGATCATAAGTTTACTGTTAAATGATTAATTATTCTCGTAACAAGGGGCATATTATTTATTTAATTGTAATGTGTACCTTAATGAATAAAAATGTACACTTTGATAAATACATGCACATTGAAAATTGAGAGATGTACACATATGTATATTCAAATGTTCATCTATGTGAGAAAGAGAAAATATAAGTGAGATGTTTCGGATTCGAACCCTCTTACTTAGGGGTTACACTTTAAAAAAATATTCATCTGTGATGTATGTGCATGTACAAGTGCTAATATGTACATCAAGGATATTCGTAATTTTTTTCTATAAAATAAATTTTTTCACCATTTATGAAGAATAACTCGTACCATTTACAAATTTTCTGAAAATTACACCTTACTTATAAATTGCTATTCTTCCTATTTCTTTTTTCTATAATTTTTCCTGAATAAAAAAAAATCAACAGAGTACCTGTATACTCAATAAGTTCAAGAAAGAAAATATAAAAAAGAAAATTGTCCGACTAGATTTTAATTTGCTTGGTATTTTATGGGTTGATAGTCTATATCCCTATTATGCTTCTTTTTTTCGTTTATACTTTCAAAAGTTAAAAGTGATCTTGCATTCAAATTGGGAATTTGTTTTTCATTTAAACAAAATATCTTACTAATTTTTTTTTAATTAGTAACTCATCGAGTGTGTTTGGACAGTCAATTATTTGGCCAAATATATTTGCTGATATTACCGTTACAATTTTCAATACACCTTTTTATCTTCCCAATTACCTTTTTATCTCACATACATCACATCATAAAAAGTGCTACAGTAAAAATATTTCAAATAACTTACAATCCAAACACACTAGATGTCAAGTGGGATTCATATCTTGTTCTGCAAAACTTGTTTTGCTCATCATTGTATTCCTTTTTTGAATGATGTGTATCTATGGTGGACAAATTCCAGGATGGATGCTACAATGGCAACTAGGATTGAAGGACAACTAGAACCATAGACTATAAAGAGGGGCTTGGTAACTGAGCACCAGAAAGCATCCTCGTCAGTTTCGAAATGTAAGCAAGCAGTACAAAAGAAGAAAGAAGGATCATGGAGTTCCCTAAATTGGAAAATGAGAGAAAATAAAGAACAATTTCCACAAGAATTCAAGACAACATTGAACTTTTTAGCATATATTTACAGACTATACCGAATTGAGTGCTGCCATGCTAACATCAATAATGGAATACATCACTCTCTACTTGCTTGGAGTGGTAGTCTTCTGTTAGAAAGTCATACAACTTCTTCTGCAGAGGCTGTATCATTACGGAGGGTGCGACTGGCCACAGTTCCAATTCCGAAGTGGCTCAGTTTAATAAAGTCATTCATGATTGAACTATTGGAGACTATATCATGCCTTGTGGATACTGAAATTCTGCTGCACGAATGCCCCTTCTGCTTTTAACTTGACCGAGCTACTTGCCAACTCCTGTGCAAGGCTAGCTACCCTAAGGCCTTGCATGAAATTTCTATTTCCTTTCTAATCTATTGTCTCAAACCTGCCAGCGTGGGGTTTTCCCTCCTTCATGTTTTCCAAAACACTGTTTTGTAACTTTTTTACGATCAACAGAACACCCAAAAACATAAATGTTATCAAAGGGCCTCTTATTAATCCCCGTACCCGCTGGTAAACTGTTGCAAATGTCAGGAGGGCTAATATTTCGTGAAGTACTGTTGAGCTCCGGTGAAGAGACATCAAGGGTTGAACAAGGAGACTGGCGGGAAGCGAATCCAAAATCTGAGACTTGAGGAGAAGATTGCAGGCATTCGCTGGAACAATAGACGAGTTCTCCAGTTACTAAGCCGGTCTTAATACATTTGCCCACTGTTCCCCAGTATTTCAGCAAATTCAACCACCAAACAGCAGTGGGGTGGGTAGAAGGAAAATATTACCTGTTGTGGGGCACTTCCCTATTCTTAACAGATAGGCTTGGCAGATCTGACATCAAATTCTTGGTACGCTCTATGGAATCTTTTGGGCTTTGTGGCTTATCCTGTAACAGACACCATGAATTAGTACCAACTCGTGTACATTACAATTTAGGAAAACACATGCATTTATGAAACATAACGTAATAGTTTCAAGCTCGACAGCAATTGCACAGACTATATACTAGAAGAAGTGTGGTAGGACTAATCAAAGTTTTATAAAGGGAAAGGATAAGAACATTACAGATAATGTCACTCCAGAAAATTCTTCCAAACAGCTTGCTACATTTTGATCACATGAATTTCTTAAGAAAGCATGCCCAAGCAACACAGCAGCTGATGGCCGATCTTCAGGCCGACGCTGAAAGCACCGTTGAAGGAAATCCTTCCCTTCTGGAGATAAGGTCTCAGGTATATGTGGCGATCTGTGCAACACATTGAACATAGCTTGCACCTAATATTAAGTACAATGACATGACTTGTCAGGAATCGCTCTTTGGAACAATCTAATGCTGAAAGGAGATAAAAACACTGATGGTTACTGAATTATTTCGTCGATCTCCCCTAATAGACTAATCAGCTTGATGTAATTCTAGGCGTGTACTCAGAAAATGATAAGGTGGGAGTGTTATTTGTTAACAATTAAAATACTTTCCGAGTCTATGAACTAAACAATGGCAACTAAAACAGAGATATTTTCGCACTTGATTTTTTTTTTTTTTTCACTAACTAATTTTAGAGATCATGAGGACTCAACAGTTTCCTTGCCAGGATCAAGTTTCATAAATCAAGAAAGAAAATTTTCTCCAGAAAAGCACTAGCTAAAGCTGAGTCATAAGCCTACCCCATTAAATTCACTCCATGGAGGTTTTCCTGTTAACATTTCAATTACTGTACAACCCAAGCTCCATATATCAACCCCATAGGCAAGCTCTGAATTGGTATCTTTTCGCATAGCAGCCTGCAAGACCTATAAAAGAAGGAAAAGCATTGGAGTTTAAGCAGCTACAATCAGCTTGGTAATGATAAATGAGTGCTGCATGTAATTTGTACCTCTGGAGCCATCCAATGAGGACTTCCTTTCAAAGAAAGATCAGTGGCATGTCCTGTAAGCTGAATAGACAATAATCTTACCACGCAAAATTTGAGCAAAGGAAGAAAGAACAAAATACTGATTCTCTTAGCAGTAAATTCCGTATATTTCAAATGAATTAATTGGTGAAACAAGTCAGATTGTTGTCTCAAAATCACATCAAAAAGGAAATGTCCACTTCCTAAATTTTTGTCAGCTATTCTAGTTAGTCATATGTGGAAAATGGAGGAGTTGCTTCTATTTAGACACTTACTATCCAGATTAGAAAAGTTGTTAACCCAGTGAGAGAGTTTTCTACGCTATGCAGTGTGCTGTCTTGTAGAATCTCAGATTATGAGAAGGCGTACATAGGCAACAATAACTGCTGAAAGTGTTGAACTCATGAATAAAAGCGAGACAGAAAGCTTCACCCAATTTGCAAAATTCTAATGCATGGAGTTCAAAATGTATTTAACAAGATTAAACTTGTAGTAAAAACTTGAGGAACTCACATGTTTTGCCAGACCGAAGTCTGCAAGCTTGACAACTCCATTTGCATCTACTAGCAAATTTGCCCCTTTAATGTCCCTATGTAGGAGAACCACAAATCATCAACATTTAAGAAACTATTTAATATAGCATCAATATATTAATCAGGCCTTTCAAAGATGTTCTTTCTCTGAACAATTAGAGGTTCAAAACATGCCTCACACTTTTTTGCCAACTGCAATTCAATTTATAATACTTTTCTCTTTGTAAAGTAGATTTAAAGAAGCTATTTCACGAACCATAATATGGTTAAGAGAGATTATTAGAATGGAGTGTACTCAACCAACCACATAAACAATGTGGCTTACCTGTGTATTGTCTTCTTACTGTGTAAGTAAGCCAATCCTGAGACGATGTGACGAGTAAAATTGCGAACTATACTCTCTGTCATAGCTCCACAGTGGTCACGAACATACTTATTTATTGATCCTGGATGAACATACTCCAAATATATGCAAAAGCGATCTTCAATCTACACAAAAGTAGCATTTAACACTTCAGTGTGCTTGTACTTCTCCAAGGGAAAACATGGCTGAATAGACTAGTACAAAGCAGAGAGTTACTTACGGTTCCACTGCCATAATACTGTACAATATTTGGATGCTTAAATTGACGAAGAACTTTGATCTCCTGAACAAAAGAAAGCACATTGAAAATTATTTTTTGCCTGATAAATAATACGGAGACAAAGCAATGTATATATGCAATTAGTTAAACATATGGTTCTCTTCTCTGGTCCGTTTTAGTGAATTTGCAGCTTTTCAAATACGATAGACAAAGAGTTCCACTATTTAGAGATGTAGTACTGCTCGAGTAGCATATGACCCTAGTATCATCTTTAAAACCTTGCATTACAGTCAAGAAGTTCAAGTTTCTCCACACTGTTAACAAGCTTCCAAAGTCATTGCAATTGCAGCAGGGAAAATAGATAAGACGGTAATAGTAACAGAAAACAAATCTAAAAGCAGTACATCTTAAATCCACATAAATGTCAAACCACACAAACTGACTACAAAGGGTGAAAGATTTTCTTAGAATATCAGTTGATGGCCAAAACTGATATTACAGAGAAACAAACTCACCAAGAGATTGACATTTATAGAGCTTTTCTCCATTTTTAAAGTAAGCACAAAACATCAGTAACATAATTGTGTAAAACAAAAACTACCTGCTCTAACTGCTTTATGCATTCTTGAGCTTTAGAATCGTCAGGAACAAGATCAACCTCTTTCATGGCGCACAGAGCTCCAGTTTTACTGCCATAAAATAAAACCAAATCTTATGTTCCTGTATCAGCAGAAACAGGACGAAACATCAGTTTGGCAACCTACCAGTTCGTTGCAACATAAACACTTCCATATGTACCACGTCCTATGAGTTTTCCTTTTTTCCATTGTGCTATAACTGGTGATACATCTGATTTGTCCACGTTTTGATAGGTTAGGGATGATTGCGATGGCCTTAAAACTCCTGGTGGAAGAGGCAATGGGTGGACATTGGCATTGTTACCATCGAACCATGTCTCTGAGTGAGATTTATGATATGAATGCAACGCAGCACCATTGTTTTTCCTGACATTCATGCAAGGATTTTGTGATGTTGGGCTTCGAACCGGTGAATGATCAGGGCTACATGGAAGTTTTGTGGGCAACAATGGTGGGGGAGAACCAGTGACCCTGTCCTGAGGTGAAGTTTCTAAAGCAGATGAAGCTCGAAATGGGTAATGGAAATCCACCGTACTGAATCTTGGGCTAAGAGCTGGACTTGAAAAACCACTACTGGGAGCACTCCTTGCAGGAATATTAACCGTAAAGTCACGTCGAACCCCCTCAACGTTAAGGCCATTGAAGAATCCCCTGCGACGGTAAGTTGGAGATTTAGAAGATCTCCTGACCAGATCATCACTACTTTTCCCCAATATTCCTTGAAAGGAATTGCTGCAATATATCACGGATACAGAAACTAGAATTAAATTCAACATTGATCCCACTAATATTAAGAGGATACAAAATCTTATTCTACATTAAACCCAAAAAACATGCAAACGCACACTGACATACAAGTACAAAGTAGATGTTATAACAGAAACATCACAGTTTCAAACAGCCAAACTACCTTTGCCAAATGTGCAAGATACTTAAATCAAAGAAAGGTCCAAACTTGGAAAACTGGTAACCTTTTTTTCAGCTTTTCATCCGACATTTTAGATTATTTTGTTCTGGTATAACACACATATAACTGGCCAATCTAGGGATTTCTCCAGTTCTCATATTTCCCCCATCCACTTTAGTAGAAACAACTCCCCTTTTCGAGAATCCCATTAATCATAAACCTGAAAAAGCAAGTACCTATTAGAGACTAGTTCCTATAAATTCACAGATTAGATTTTCTGCCTCGACTAATTTACAATTTGATCAGTTTCATAAAATCAGATAAAATTCCTAATTTGAGGAGAAAGGCAAAGGAAGACTCTCACCCTGTAATTGCAGGGCTTGAGGAGGGATCTAATTCCCCCCTGCAGCTTGGCCCTTCTCTTGGTAAAGGCAAATTATCGCAACTTCTACTACATCTTCGAGTGGAAGACAATTCTGGAAGAGGCAGGGGCTGAGGCACGGCTGATCTTGACCAGTGGTGACGTGACCTGAACCAACTGGACCCAGAACCCTTTTCCGGGGAGGCCGGCAAGGACTTAACTTGCCACACACCAAGCTCATCATCCCCAACGTGCCTGAGTTTAGGCTGCCTAATTAGCTTTCTCTTGGAATTACCTTTCAGGGGTGAATCAGAAGGGGAAGTGGAAGCTGAAGAAGTTGCAGAGGAAGGTGAAAATGCAGCCCATTTAGGAAGCATTTGATCATTTGAATTATTGAGAATTGCTATGACAATTGCTATCTGTATAATTGGAAAATAACGTTGTCTTCATCTTATGAAACAAGTATTAATGAACTGCTAGTTGTACAAGACTAGTAAGCTAAGTAAGGAAGGTATTATTACTAGTGATGATGGAGACGGAACAAAAATATTTGGTGGTGGAGGGAAGCTGGCAATGGTGGCTTTGGTGCGGCATTGAACTTCGAAGAAAACGCGAGAGTCATCGCATGATCTAATTCTGCACGAAATCCACGACACATAATACTACTAATTTGTCAATGCTGGAAGTTGACGTCTTGTTCGTTTTGTTTTTTTTTTTTCTTTCATGCAATGTCAAAAGATTTGGTCCTTTGAGTTGGGGTTTGAAGACATTCACGGGATGGGAAATATTTCCCTGGTCTTCCTTCCTTTGTATTTGTACTTCTTTGGTCTTTTTTTTAATTATTTTTTAACATGCTAAGTGAAAATTAAACAAGGAAAGGGAGGAAAAGTATAGCAACTTTCCTCCTTATCATGATGGGAGTTTGTTTTGACTCGTACACAAAAGAAGGTCTAGTTCAATCAGTAACCCTTGTTTGACATTTCTTTTAATTCGTGTTACTGATTAACATTAATTATTGTCTATATTGATCAGCTAAGCTTAGCTAACTCCCTCCAAGAACAGAGCAAATCACTACTGTGTTTATCTTAACCTTGTGACAAGTAATATCTTTATAAGATTTACAAGTAAGCTCGAATAGTTGCTGAAAATCGTGTGACTAATGCAATTGAAATGCTGTGATCACTTGGCTGACCTTTTCGAAGTAGCAGCAAATGTGGGTTTTGAGTCTCTTTCTCATGCAATTGCGTGTACTAAGTCAATACTCCTAATTGCTCAAGAAAATTAGAGAATAGTAGTATTGTAAGTAGCACAAGTATTGTTTTGCTCTGCTTCAAGACCTTTTTTTTTTAACTATGGATAAGATTTCTGACAATTTCACAAAGCTCCCCTTAATATTTTGAAATTACACATACCACTGCTATTGCTGCAAAAGTACTCTACTACCCCTATATAGGACACTTGATGACATTTTTTTTTTTTTTGGAAAATTTCAGAAATTCCATGAAAAATCAAAATTGACTTATTCTCTCTCTCTCTTCCATTTCCTATTTTGCTAAATTCCTGTCACTCATTTCTCTCTACCTAATATTTCTCCTCCAATTCAAGACCAAATTCTATCTATCATCTCTTGCCCATATTTATTCCCCCCCTTCCCTTCTTCTTCTTCTTCTTTTTTTATCTTTAATCTCATCTCTTTTTTTGCAAATATGATTAGATTCATCATTTTTATCCTTTTAATTCTAAGTGTAATGGGTTTGATTTTTCTATGTCTACTTATTTTATCCAATGTTGATTGATTATGGGTGATAAAATTTAGTGATGTCAAAAGTCAATAATTTGAGAGATGAATGGGCTTTAGAAATGGGTGGTTGAAAAAAAATGTATAAAGGAGACTACAAAAAGAGGAAGTTGAAAGAGCTATGTTATTGATTGTTGATAAAGTGTTAGTTTTGGATAAAATTTGAGATCAAGTTATATCCAATTTAGCACCAAATGACGAATTTAATTGACTTGTGTAGTAAGTGTAGGGGGTTGGGGTTACTACTGGATATAAATTAGGTTGTAATGTTTTAAGTCCTAGAATTATTAGAATTTATTTTGATTTAGATTGGGGTGTTTGCTTGGCTTTTGTGGTGGCATTGCTTGGAAGAAGACAATCATCATAGTTGAATTTTTTTTTTTCCAAACTTTTATTTTTGACAGAAAGAATTTGTTGGCTTTGGCGTTGGAAGAAAGGCAATCAACAAAGCTCTTCTTATTTTTCCTTTTTTATCTTTTTGACAAAAGAGTAGTTTAGGATATTTGAAGGAATTGGTAGCCTATTAGGCCTATTTTGAAGCATAAATAGTGAAAGCAAGGGAGGTGAGTGTAATTTTTGAAACCTAAGGGGTGCTTCTCAAAATTGTTAGAGACCTCAATAGAGGTTTCTGAAATGAACCCTTTTTATTATTTAGGATACTTATTTTAAGGAGACGAGGTCTAAGGTTGACAAATTCGCCGCGTGGAACTAATGTAGAAATATCAATCAGCTTGTTCCTACGGTTGGAAATTTTCAACTAGTACGTGTATGTTTTGTCGTCTGTACTGTACCAGCTGGAAAAGTGAACCCCGAGTAGATGTGGACAGTTGAAGCGGTGAGATGTACTCTGTCTTCTTGGATTGCATCAAACCTGCATAAGCGCTAACGTCGTCCCCTCAGTTTTGCCCAACAACCCCTTTGTCTTTGTGTCCCCATCTGCTGATTCCTTCCATCGGTTCTTTCTTTGTGTCGTGAGTTGGCTGGTCCATAGTGTTGGTGAATGCCGCGTCCTTCTGGATTTGGGATTCTTGTTGCTTCGGATGTCCTGTTTATCGTTTGCCTTCATTTTATCTGTTCCGGCTTGGAGCTTAGCAAGCTCCAATGCCAAACATATATACTCATCAGAGCAAAATTTTGTGATCCCCAGTAGGCAGGAAACTGTAGCGTCAATTGATGTTTAAAATTGTTACTATAAGCTAACAGTTGTAAACACTCTTTTTTACCCTGCAACGACGATTTTTAACGCAAAAGTAGTTATTGAAAATGGAATTTTAACTCAACAATATGATATTCAAAATGGACCGTAAAATCTTCTAAAGTGAATGATATAAGATTTTTTTTTATTACTAAAATTTTGGAAAAGATATAACCACCCTATTCAAGTGGATTGGGTATGGGAAAAACATCCACTTATTTATTTATTTATGTTTTACCAAAAAGTTCGGCTATATTCGATTCCGAGTATCACTGAGGGTCACAGCATGTTTTCGAAATTATAAATCGCTTTCACGAGTTCTTTACGAATCGTCCATCAACACAGTTTTCACGTCAACGACAATGAGATTCGAACACACAAACCTCTTTGTGAGAGGAAAACATCCACTTAAACACTAACCAAGCGTTTGAAGAGTTTTAGTGGAAGCATCCTTGCTCCTCGCTACTCAGAGGTTATTAAGGTTCTGGCCTAGCGTCCATTCCATGTGTGATTTGTTTAAAAAGAAAAGGGCTAATTTTGAGGTGGCTAACGGGCTATGTTCCATTCAAAAATGGGACGATGACTGACTCCAAACATGCCACTTCATCCCCCCGGAGTAAAGATCAATGTTGTGGTATTTATTTAGTTAAGAGTACTTTATGATTGTGATTAAGCGGTTGTGTGCTCTGTTAAAACAAAATAATCTACTATTATCACTTATGATTTTATTTCCTTCTAATTGATATTGATAATCAAAACCCAAAACAATCCCAAGATTGAATTTTGAATAACTTTCAAAGGTCTATCTATCTGCTTAAGAAACAGAACATTCGAAGACATGGATAAATTTGGTAACAAGAATATTTCATTGTAAAACTTTTTTTTTTATAATTTTTATAAACACATTTTCATTCACTTTTTTTATCTCACATACATCAAATATTCGAATCATTATAATATATTTTTCTATAAAAATTTCAATAAAAGCAATATGTGAGAACCCTAACCTACCATAACTTTCTTGGCCTTTTTGCTTATTTTCTTTTCTCTATTTTTAGTGAAAATTTGTTAACCCTTTCGGTTAAACAATGGAAGGTTCATTGTTATGTGCATTTGTGTGTGAGATATGTGTATATGTGTATGTGTTAGAAGTGCGGTTGAGCGCGGCAATCGAATTTGGAAAAGAAGAGAAAATTTAGGAAAAGTGAAGTGGCCAAATCCGGCCGGAAATCCGGCCAGTTTCTGGCCGGATAGCTGGCCGGATTGCCCTACATTTTGAAAAAAAAAATGTTTCGTCTCGGCCTCATATCCGGCCAAGAATCCGGCTGGAAATCCTGCCAGATTCTGGCCGGATTGTGACGTGTCACAGCCGGTCAGAGGCTTTGACCGGCTGTTTCTTTCATTCTTATCCCACTTTTTTGGTCCAAAATATCTCATTTCTTCCCTGTCCAGCCGTGAGCTTTGAGAGCAAAGGGAGAAAAACTCTTCAATCTTCATCTTTGATTTTTGCTTTAATCTTGGAACTTCACCAATAGATTTTTAATTCCCTCCATACAAGTGAGCTTCTTGGAAGGTTAAAACTTTTGGGTGGAGTGATTTTTAAAGGGGAGCTTGGATTTGCTAGTCTTCTTGAGTTGTGAGGTAAGATGATTAAGAAAGTTCTCTCTTGCATTGATAATGGTTAAATTGTGAAGTGTAAGGGTTGGACATGTCAGTTTGTGAGTTATATCTTGATTTGGGGTGATTTATGGTGAAGTTTGATATTTAATTATGATTTTTCTGTTTGCATATGATTTTGTCTAAGTGGTCATATATAATGAATGGAAATGTTATAGAATGAGGCTAGTTAGTGTGAATGATGGTTAATTGCAAGAAAATGTTGTTTGGAAGGAAATTTGGAAAACTTAGGGCTTCATTGTCTTCAATTCTGTCCGGCACTGTTCACCCTAGTTAGAGGCCGAATTGGCCTTGGCTTAAAACATGAAAGTTGTAGGTATTGATGTGTTTGAGGTGCCTGTAAAATTTCAGGTCAATCGGAGTAGTGTAGAATGAGAAAAGTCGAATTTACCCCTGCTGCTCTGGTTTCATCCGAACTTGGGAATTGTTGCAGTAATTAGCTATTTTGGCTAGGAAAACTTCTGAACTGGTTGTAGAGGTTTTCTAATGAAATGTAGCCTGATGTCCTAGCTATCATTTGGCTTTGGAATCAATGGATTTGGACCTAAGTAGACCGAATTGTAGTTCGTTAACCAGAACGTGGTTTGTCCACCTGTTTTTGCGGTTCTGATCTGGTATCTTGTATTTTTGACCTAGTTTCACTACAAACTGGACTGAGTGACCTTCTACATTGTTGTAGCACTATCTCTTAGCTTCGAAACGGTGGGTCTTGCACCCTAATCCAATAATCGTAGTGCCTTTAGTGCCATTCCCGCAAAATGATGTCAAGCATTGTTTTATCTGAAAATGTTTCTAGCTTGCTTTTCATAGTTATTGTTGTATTTATATGACTTTAAGCCTAGTGAACGGCTTTTGGACATGAGATTATTCTATGCGGCATGTTGGGACTGATTTGAGAAAAATAATGAAGCCATTAATGGCTGGAAAAATAGGTAAACACAAGGGACATGCCGTCCGTTTATTTTCTTGTAAAATGAATAAGTTAAAATGGTTTTCGAAAATGTATTTTGTATCATATTGAACGTATTTCCTTGGAAGCGTTTTCGGGTTTTGAATAAAGGATTGAAGACTAAATTTCTATTCAAACTCGTATATTGTCTTTGGCAATAATGTGACCGTTTTATCTTTTGAAACATGATACCTCTTTCGTTTCAAACTTCAAATGGTCCTTAACCCTTTCCAACCGATAGAGGTATGAGTTCGGGTTTTATCGGCCATAAGTGCATTGTTTCTAAGCAAGGTTTTAAGTGTGAAAGTTAAAGTATTTTGTCCTCCTTTTCACACGATTTTTATCAAGGCATTGGTTAGTTATTGACCACTTGTATATATATGCCTTTGAATCACATACGCAATTCCGAAAGAATGTTTTCTTAGCTCTATTGCAATTTCGAATTGTTTGGAGTGAGTGTTTCCTCTTAGAGATTTTATAACCTTCTTGGTTTGGGTTGCATTAGGGTTATTCTTGTCTACGAATCCAAGTGCCTCGTTACACTTTGAAAGTCTTTTTACGTTTACTCGCGAGTAGTCGGGTAATTGTTGATTTCATCTAAATCATGTTAGATGGATTGTAATGTGATCCTTGTGATTTTAGGTTTCCTTGGTGATTGAGAAGTGGGCGTTGTTTTGCGTGTCTAGGTGAGTGTTCCTTATTTGTTATATTTCCTGATCATATGGCTTGTTTGAATGATTGATAACATATTAAACGCTTTCAATGATTGCTAAAACGATTTTCGAGGCGAGTGTGTACTTTATCGCATTTAGCCTAAATGATTGTGAAATTTTAATGATTGAGCGATTGAAATGTTAATTGTGCATGAATGTAGGCCTTCGGGCTGAACTGGCCATTGCCCCTTGTTACTGGTCGTCTCGAGCCAGTTGGACTCGGTCGAGCGATTAGGAACTTGGGTGAACGATCCGGTATACTCGAGTATTACTCTGTAGGTTGGTGGAGCCTGGCCAAAAGTCAGGGACGGGGTGAATGAAATGAATGAATGAATGAACGAGGGGTTTTACTTATACAAAATGTATTTTCAAATGATTGAAGGAAGGAGAATGGAAGGAGAATGAATGAATGAATGAATGAACGATTGGCTCCTTGTGAGCCGTATCCTTTTAATGAATGTGTTTATCGCTTTATTGTACTTGTATCGTGAATTGTTGTTTACATGCACTTGTTTCTCTTATTGCCTATGTGTACGGAACCTCACTGAGCTTTCCAGCTCATCCCTTTAGTTTTTGTTTTCCTTAGCAGGGGAAGACGTGCGAGAACGGAGGCTACGAATAGATTGGCCATTGTAGTACTTTGGTTTCTTTTGTAAAGGTTCTCGCCCTAGTGCTTGGCACGGGCTGGTTGTATGGTGAATTGAGAACCTATATTTTGACAGTTGTACTTCCATTGAGACAGTAATGTATATAAGTTCACGTTTAATTTTGGAATTATTGTTATTTCGATTGTTTTGTGGTTTTTCTTATCTTTTCTTATAGTGACTGACTGAGTCCCGGCGAGAGTTGGACAGGCGGTCCGCCGATACCCTAGGGTACGCACTAGGGAGAAGTGGGGCCGTTACACAATAACTGGCTTTAACTGTTGGACGCAACGACATCAAACGTCAACGCAAATGGATTCCATTTTGGTTCTTTTCTCCGAAGGTGGCTACGGTCTGATTTTGCAACCAAACAACGGCCCTCCCGAGGACTCGAAGCGTGCTTGCTTATAGCTGTTTCCACGCTATCGGGTTTCACCATTCATGGTGCTTCACAAATTGGGCTTGGCTCCAATCTATACCCATAACGAAGTGGATTAAAGAGCAAGCACTTTTGTCCTCTAGACCCACTCAGCTGATGGATACATTAATCAGGTATTCACTAGATTCTTGGTTCAACCAAAGATGGCATTGGACCTTATTTTTTTTTGTCTCTTTTATTTTCACGTCTTTTCCATTCCCAACAGTCACGTATAGCCGACAGCAGAAAAGACTCTTAAGAGACCTCAGTACTTGATCCAGTTTAAATCTCTGCAGACTTGATGGGAGCCTTCCATCATCGTTTTTAGTACTAGTTTGCAATGGCTGCTGGGCCTCCTTCTGACCAGCCCAAAAAAAAAAATTAACAATCAATCTCAAGTCATTCCTATATTCTTTTTCATTTTATAAGACGTAAAACTCTCTTTGAATCGAATAGCAATAAACAAATTTTTGGTGATGGAAAATGAGAAAATGGCGGCTCCGTTGGGAGGATTTGCTATTTTTTTCCCCACAAACTGTTTTTGTTTGTGAGATGTACACTGTAATACACTCAAAAAATAAACTCTAGAAACAACTCCAAAATCACACAATTTTTTTGAGGGTTAAAATCATACAATTTCAAATACACTAACTAAAAAATAAAATAAATCATAAACTTTTTTCTTTTTTCACGCGGCACCACCGCCATCGATGGTGGCTGCTGGCGATGCTGGACACTGATGGTGACAGGTGATAGGAAAATTTTAACAATTCTATAATAATACTCACAAAAATTTTGAATTCTATAAATATTCGAAAATACGACTTTAAAAATACCAATTCCAAACGAATCGTGTATAATAAAAAAAAAATTTTACACACACCGACACCGTTACCGTAAAATTATTTTAAAACACCCTCGTAAACACTTAATCCGTGCGGATCTAAGTTTACATAAATTAACTTAGGTTCGTTTGTACCGATGAGTGATACCAACATGATTGCGGATTGCCACGCTTACCAAAAATCCATTTCCCTTATCTTCATGACGCTAGCAATTATTCCTGGTTCGACTTTTTCAACTCCACTCCGAACCATGAGATGGCAAGATTGACAACCCCGGGCCCGGAACGGAGATGAGATAATAATAATATGTTTGGGAATTGAGTCGGGGTCCGATGGCCATTTAGTCGGTCAACGATCCACAATTTTTTTCCCCTTTTTTTCTCTCTTTATTTATTGTTGTTCAATTCGGTGAGACATCGTTGTCATTCCCAGTCTCCGGACTCCCGTGCTTTTGATGGCTGAAAGAAGGAAACTCGATCAATCATCTCTCTCCCGACGACGACCTTTGAAGAATTCCGTGTCACAATGTTGCAGTAGTCGTGTCCTCAATCTGGTGGTGCTGCTGGTTTGGCCATGTCCTAGGATGCAAATCAGATCGTGCCAAGTGCTACAAGTATACAAAAGACGCAAGTATAAATCTCATTATATTCTATTTGACTTGCGTTTTACATCATCGTTCTATGATCTATTTACTTTAAGCGTCTTGAAAGTATTTTGCCTTGACTGCTACTGCTGAACGTAATTCTAGTTCCTCATCCATTTTCTCTGGTTTGCTGACACTCGCGTCGTCCTGTCTGTAAGTGTAACATGCCGGTCCCTTGACAACTTCGTTCTTTCCATTTACTTTTGACACTCGATAAGAGTTGGTCTAGAATTGGTTTAATAACTAGTGCTACTGAACATTTTTAAGCTCGATTTGATGCGAAGCGAAAACATCGAATTTAGTTGCAGGAATTAAGCTATTCGAGCTTAAATTGAACTTGATTCAGTGCTTGGCCGGAATTTTGGCTAGTTTAGTACTTGTTCGCAGCTCTAATTAGGCATGTTGATGAAAGCATGAATACATGCTGAGTTCGAAACAACATCTAAATGGCCATGCATGATGCAACTGTGATGCGGATGTCGCAACTACGAAGTACAACGTTCTCAATATTTAATGCTCCCTTCGTCCCGTTATCATACTTTTTCTGTTTTACCTGTCCTAAAATATTTGTCATGTTTGACATTTCTAACTGTTTTATATTCTGAAATTTTTCTTGTACCCTTTATTAATGATACATAAAGGTAAATGTGATTGGATTGTTTTTTATTTCTTACTTTGACTAACACATGATTAAGGGTAAAAGTGAAATAAAGAAAAAAAAAAACTTTTTGATGAAGTGCACTATACATAAAAAATACATATCTCCAAATATGACTAAATATGGGGGACGGAAGGAGTATTCAATTTATGGATTCGGGTTCTCTGTAATCACAGCCCTGATTGCAATGAGCAGTTGATGGTGAGAAATCGATGTATTTAAATTCAAATGATTGGAATTAAAATTTAAACACAATTTTAATAATTGAAAAGAATTATTGTGTTTTTACATATTGTTGTCTTAGTGTTTACGTTTGTTGTTTTAATATCTACGCTACACCGTGCAATCCCCTATGACAATTGTAGAGGTCCTTGATCCTCCATTTACTAATGTACACTAATGCTATCTTGCAGGATTAAAAGTTTATATTTTTTGAACTTTTATACAACGCCTCTTTTTTTTTTTTTTTATTGGGCCGTCATTCCCTTCAGCCTTAAACAAAAAAAACTTGATAATTCTTGCTAATTAATGACCTGTAACAAATATATTAAATAGTCACAGTGCAAGAGGTAATCATATCATTCCGGCGGATTTGCTAAAATTTTTTATTTACAAAGAACGGTGGTTTCATTTCATTTGAAGGCTTGACCGTCTTTGTCCGGATAAATCTTCTCTAACTTGCACAGAAATTTTTTTTTTTATTTTATGTTTGAATTTTCTCTTTCATAGAGGATATGAGACGAAGACCCGTACCTAATTATACAATTTAGGGACCCCATCGGCATGAAAATGAACAAAAAACTGTTGCCGCAAATTTGGACTTCAGCATCCGCTGTGATGCATGCATGAGCATGAAACATATGAATACTAGGGGCAGAATAATTCATTTTCAGCTTAGTTTTCAAAGACTCAGAATGAAGTCCTGTCCAAAGAAGCATAAATGGAGTCTCCGAAGAGACAATTTCCGTGTATTCAAAGCCTATGCCACCATTTATGAGACACGGAATGGAAGGATTGGGCCAAAAAGAAGCACATATAGCCATCTAGCCGGAGCTACGGTGGAAAATTGAATCTAATCATCAAAGTTCTGAATCACAGATTTCATTCATGTGTTAATATTTTGGAAAAAAAATAAATTAAACATAGGATGGTGTATAAATCTAAGGTGGAGGAATGATTTTAAGTGTATTAAAGAAATATTTACTGACATTTGTTAGACAACTTATCATCAAATAATGAAGAATTAAAGATTCAAACCTTGTCTCCCATCAACGTGTCATTATACGTGATTTCTTCTAAATTCATACGAGTACGTATTATACCAGTCTAGTCTAAAAGTGGTTCAGTTTTCATCAGTTTCTCTAGACGCCGTCGGGTCTCTCCTCCCCAGTGTGGTTAGAGTGGGAGTAGGAATAGAAATAGGTTAGGCTAATTGTTATCGTCTGATAAAAAAATAATAATAATAATAATGAAGAATCACTTCTCAGTCCTCTTGAATCTTTGAGAATAAATTAATTCGAAGTCCTCTTGAATCTAAGGGCACCAGCCCAAGTGCCATGTACACCAGTCCAAGAGAGTTTTAAAGGAGATCTACTCCCTAATCTAAGAGAGGTTTTGGTTAAGCATCAAACCAAAAGAAAAAGTCATAGGCCTTTGAGCCGTTAAGTAATTTCTGTTATTTAAGTTCCTTTGTATTTTCAGTTTTAGGTGCCTTTTAAGCATGATAATTATATCTTAGGATTTTGTACTCTATTATCTACCACCCCTTCGTCGGTGGACGCAAGTCAGTTGGACCAAATCACGTAAATTCTTGTATTTCTCTGTTTAATTTATTTGTTTTTATTATTATCATTACTAAGCTGCCAAGAACTCTATTATTTTCTCGTTAGTCAATTTCCTAAAACCAAACCTAACATGATTGTCGAGGTCTTTCAGGTATTCTGAACATGAATTGGAATTTTGAAGCTGGACAATTATTGAAGTAAAAATCCATAATCCATCGGCAAAGTTTATTTACTTGTCTGTCTTTCACAAAAATTCTAGCCAGCACTCATGAGATGGTAAGAACAACTTGTGATGCCCGCCATCATCCCGCCTCTTAATGGACAATTAATTAGTCGTCCATTAGTGGTCGTTGATGTGCAACCTAACCGACCCAAAGTTAGTGTTAGACTGTTAGCTGGCAATGAATGTTGCCGAGGCAAAATATCAACTGCACGACCCAGAGGTTAAACGCCATCTCCAGTCTAGTTTGATGGTAGCATAGAAAATAGAAATACTGATTAAAAGCTATATAAGCATGTGTGACATTGATCAGATGGGGTCCATCGATCAACCCATATGATCAAGACTATTTATCCATCTTTTCTTTTCTTTTTTTTTTTTTTCCAAAACGGTACCACATGGTCATTAAATGGTAATATGATCAAGACTATTTATCCATGGATTCATTAAAGATTGACAAACTTACACTCAATGTTGAAATTCGTATTATTTTTTTATATTGACGTAATCATAAAGATAAGTCCCACGGGCCATACCTCCAAATCTGCATTTTCCCCCTTTTTCTAAACAATTGCAATGCTCCTTTGAGGTGACCTTAAATTAAGATCCCGTTTGAATTGTTATTTTATAAAATTTTTGTAAAAAAATTTATTATAATAATTTGATGTATGTGAGATAAAAAAATAATTAAAAATATATTTATGAAAAATAGAAAACATAAAAAAAAAGGGAAGGCCTAATGTTTTCTATTTGTTGGAATCTTGAAGCACATTTTGCTTTTTTTCGTTCTAGAAGCTTCAAAGAAAAATTAAATATATGGTAGTGGCATGTTATTAAAGTCAAGTACCTTTCTTGCATGATTCAAATAGATTAAGATATGTTTAGAAAGCTTAAAAGACTTAGAAAAACAGAGTGGTTTAATTACTCAAGTGGAAGTTTGGCCGATAGGGAAATTTAGGAGGTGATGTTTTAGCCGTGTACGTCATTGATTTCGCAAGCGTCCTTCTAATCTTTTACTATTTTATTCATCATTTTCTCACGTTTTCAGTGTTGAGAGTCGAGGCTGCTCCAATTTGCCGGTGGCCAGGGGCAGGGAATTAAAGCCCTTGGCCAGGGGGGAAGTGGGAGAGGGATTAAAAAAAAGAAAAAAGACTACTCCAATAACTTAAACTTAAGGGTGGGCGAAAATACTCATTCGAAAACTTGCTAAATCTGATTCATTTCAGGATTGGTTATCAGCTTATATGTAGGGTGGATTAGAATTACAGATTTAAGAACTCGCAGGTACTCGAATCAATCCCACATATTTATTATTTATTTTTTTATTTGTATACTTTCATTGAACAAATTGCATTAAAAATATGATAGACTATAGTTAATCTATAAGATTCATTTGTAGATATCATAATCTTTTTTTTTTAGAAAATATTTTAATTGACATGGAATATGTATTTAAAAATTTTCATTGATTTTTAATTCTTTTAATTTTTTTCTTTTTCTTGTATTTTCTTTGCATGTTTGTTTTTTGATAGAAAACATTTTTTAAGAAAAAAAATCTTTGATGACTTTTAGATGAATATATAAAATTTAAATTAAATTAGTATAAATTATTTTAAATAATAAATAAATAATGAGCGGGCTCGGAAAAAATACCCATTGACCCAATCTTTTTTTAAAGGGTATCTGATAACCACATATACCCATTGATATGCAAGGCCGATAAATGTCAAAAAATCACAGGCTTATAAGGTATGGGTTAGGTCAACCAAATCGTGTATAAGGCGAAGACTTAACCCGTGTCCATTCCTACTTAAACTGTGGCTTAACTTGATTACTTTGCTTTTGTTTTTCATAATCAGGTTTTTCAAATTTACGGATTCCTTTACTTCGGTCTGTTTTTAGTTGATTTGATTCTTGAGTTTCAAACAAAGGGCAATGGATCATTTATTTGTACATGTGACGATTTTGATTTTCATTTTAGTCTGCTTTTGTACACGTAAACTGCTTTTGATCCGTAGGGCATATCCATGGGAATATTCTGAAAGATTGTTGCGGTCATCGATGGTATGAATTTAGAGCTGTTAAACGAACCAAGCTGTTCGGTAGCTCGATTTGTTTTGACTTGTTCGTGTTCATGAAAGACTCGTTTGAAATTTTAAACGATCCGAGTTCGAACGAATTTTTTTGTTTGATTAATAATCGAGCAAACACGCACATGTTCGCAATTTTTAACGAACGTTCGCGAACATTGACATAATTATCATTTGACAAATTTTAGGGTTAATTTTTATGGTTGGACTTTTATATTTGGAGGGCAAATTGCTTTGTTTTATTTGTTATTTTTATGTTAATATTAGTTAGATAGTTAATAAATAATAGAATTTAGTCACTTAGTACTTTAATTATTTTTTAGAATGATTAATGATTTGCATGACATATTTAAGGCTTAAAATAATTTGGATTCGAGCATGTTCGCGAATGGCTCATTTATGTTAAACGAGTTGAACACGAACTCAAACTCGAACACGAATTTTGCTTAACGAGCCGAACACGAACACAGATTTAGAATTCGAAAATTAACGAATGAACACAAACGTTGTTCAAATCGCTTAACGAACAGAGTTCAAACATGAAATACTCGATTCGATTCGACTCGTTTACATCTCTAGGTATGATGTAGATGATCTCATACTTTCATTAGTCTCCCTGTCCCTTGAACTTGATTGATTTTAGACGTAATTCTGAGTGTGTTTGGATATCTCATTGTTTTAAATAATATTTTGTTTACATTATAAATATATTTTTTAATCTATTTTTTTATATTTTTAATTATTTTTTTATCTCACATACATCACATCATAAAAAATGTTACATTAATTATTTTGTATCTCCAGACTGATATTACTTTTCCATTTTGCACGATAAGCTCTAGTTTTGGATAGTTTATACTCTTAGTTTTTAAGTTTGTTTCATTTAAATCTAATCAAGAACAATGTTAGAAAAATTTAGAATGCAATTAAAAAATTCAAATTTAGAATGTAAAGTAAAAAGGTGATATAAATTTAGAATTGCAAAGTGGAATTAGTCCCCGTCTATAATTGCTACCTTGAATGCATTAAAATACTCATATAAGGTCACATCTCTATTTCTAAGGAACTCGCTAGACTTCAAGCAGTGACTAATACTAGTGTGCAAACCATTCTATATATTAGATTCTCTAAAACTGATGGGTTTCATAATTTCTTTCAGTTGGAACTTAAACTAATGAAAAGTAACTTTTGTTTTGTACCACATTACAAAGGGCTTGCGTTAGTAAGAATGATTATATGCTTGACCAGGGATTGAGGTGGATGATACATTGAACCTCACCAAAGATAAACAGGACATCCACCATAACTAGGTATAGAGTGGACATCATGTGTTATCAACGTCAATATGCACAATGAGAAAAATGTTTCCTGCGTTAAACACATGTTAGCAGCCTGGCCAACCTCAATTAATTAAGATACAAAAAAAGAAACCTTAAGAAATACGGCATTTCTCCAAAGTCACCATTCGCGCTTCGTATGAAAGAAAAATTAATTGTATCGGATTTTCATACTTTGACAAATTTTTTATGTTTTGGATTTTGATTTTTGGCAGAAATTTTTTTATATTTTTCATGAATATATTTTTTAATTATTTTTTATATCACATAATCAAATAATTATGGTATATTTTTCTACAAAATTTTTTAAAAATAGCAATCCAAATGATACCAAAATTAAAGCACAAATAATCTCTAAAACAACAGTCGAAATCGTGAAATGAAAAATACTAGGAGTCATCCAAAAACACACACACACACACACACAAAATGGTGAAATTAGTTTTAAGCGGATAAATTTTTTGTCAAGTTTGTCTGCTACAAATTTTTTTAAAATTTTAGTTATAGTAATTTTAAAAAATTTTAAACTATATACTTCAAAATATTTAAAAATTCTTTAAAAAAAACTTTTATAATAAGTTAAAGTAAAATTTTAGACAAATAAAAAAAAAAAACCTAAACTTGACAAACGGCCCATGAATTTTAGAAGTACTTTTTTTGGAATGTGAAACATACAAGCTTAAATCAAGAAAGAAAAATCATACCGTAACAAAAATTTCTTAGATATTTTTGGTAGCTGGTTTGATAGCAATCATGAGGTCTAGAAATAGAAGTACTGTCCCTGTCTCCTTTTTCTTTCTTCTAAACCAAAACCAAAATCAAAGGCAAGTTGGCAGGGCATTTGTGCCATTTTCGGTCCGTCGCGGGGGCCTTATCCACTGCCCCACATTTCCATCCCTGTTCCCTACTTCCTTCCCCTTCCTTATAAACCGAACCTAACAGGCAGCTTCAGTTTTCCTTGTCCATGTCCACCACCACTACTGTGGGTGGCTAAACCGCTAAAGCCCCTCTCTCCACTGAGCCCTGGCCCAGCCCGACACACACAAATAAATAAATAAATAAAAATGGCGGTTACCGATTTCTTCGCCGGCGAGATAGCCACCGAGCTCCTGAAACAACTCATAACCATCTGCAGAAAATCCACCCTCTGCAAGTCCAGCGCCCAGGACCTCATGGACTCCATTCAAGAACTCATCCCCATCATCCGCGAAATCAAATACACCGGCGTCGAGCTCCCTCCCACTCGTCAGCGGCAGCTGGATTTTATCTCCCAGAAGCTCCGGGACGGCCAAGAACTGGCCGCACAAGTTCTCAAATCCCCGCGTTGGAATGTGTACAAGAATTTGCAGCTAGCAAGGAAGATGGAGAAGCTAGAGAAGACCATTTCCAGGTTTGTGCATGGCCCCATGCAAGCTCACGTGCTTGCCGACGTGCACCACGTGAGGTTCGACATGGCGGAGAGGTTCGATCGGATTGAGGGGTCCACTAGGAGGCTGGAGCAGAGGCTTGGTGGACTGAAGATTGGTATAGTTGATGAGAGTGGTGGTTGGATCGGGGAGGCGGTGAAGAGAGTGGAGGAGGAGGAGGAGATGTGCGGTGGTGATGGTGGGTTCATGAGTTTGGGAGCTGGGATGGAGTTGGGTAAGCGGAAGGTGAAGGAGATGCTGATGGGCAGGGAAGATTTGAGTGTGGTTGGGATATTGGGGATTGGTGGTAGTGGAAAGACAACCTTGGCTAGAGAAATTTGCCGGGATGATCAAGTCAGAAGTAAGTTACTATTTAAGTACTAATTGTAGTATTTCTTCTAGTTTCTATTCCTTTTTTTTTTTTTTTTTTGGTGTGGTATTAGTCTTAGATTTTCTTCTAGTTCATGAACTACTGCTAGTTTGTTCTGCTTTTACTTATTGACAATGAGCTGGGTATGACCTGAATAAGACAGAGAGTTCAAACTTGAAATAAGTTGCTGTTATTGTTTAAGTTCTGTTATAGAAGTTTCAAGTCTTTTGCTTCTTATCAAGTTTTATTCTTTTTCTTATAAGCTTTGATGCATTAGATAAGCTTTCCAGCATGTAATAGTTGTCTTTACCGTTAATAATATAATAGTATATCTTTAATTTTTGTAGAATCAATTTACTAGAAGAAACGCTGCTCTTTGATTTTTGGTGCATTGTGGAGCTGAAATTAGCATGATCATGTGTTATTCGATCCTGATAAACGTACTTGGATTGTCTGTTGTGATTTTAGGCCATTTCAGTAACAGAGTTTTCTTCCTCACTGTCTCTCAATCTCCAAATGTGGAGCAACTGAGAGCAAAAATTTGGGAAATGATATCTGGCAACACGATTGATGGTTTTAGCCCTATGATTCCGCAATGGAGGCTACAGTATGATATCAAACCTGCTGCGAAGACTCTTCTTGTTCTTGATGATGTTTGGTCACTTTCTGTCCTTGAACAGCTGAAATTTAGGATTCCTGGCTGCAAAATCCTTGTGGTTTCAAGATTCAAGTTCCAACAAGTCACAGATTGCACGTATGAATTGGAGTTATTGAGGGAAGATGAAGCTATGTCCCTATTCTGCCACTTTGCGTTTGGACAAAACTCCATCCCTCTCGGAATCAATAAAAACCTGGTTAAACAGGTTAGCTTTTTTAGCTAGCTGACTTGCTGTCATTTGCTCTGTCTTAGTTCCTGCAAATGCTAAAGGATCAAAATGCATCTGTTAGGTTGTTGATGAATGTAAAGGGCTCCCTCTGGCTCTAAAGGTGATCGGAGCCTCTCTAAGGGACCAGCCTGAATTGTTCTGGACAAGTGCCAAAAACAGATTATCGCGAAGCCAACCAATTTGTGAATCTCATGAAGTCCAACTGCTTGAGCGGATGAAATTGAGTATCGATTACTTGCCAGATAAAGTCAGACAATGTTTCTTGGATTTGGGTTCCTTTCCAGAAGATAAGAAAATTCCTTTAGATATCGTCATTAACATGTGGGTGGAACTACATGATATTGATGAAGAGGAGGCTTTTGCTATTCTTGTTGAGCTTTCAAACAAAAATCTCCTGACGCTCGTGAAAGATGCTCGGTATGTGCCTTAGTTGTAGCGCAAAAATTCAATCTGTCAATTGGAATTCCTCCTTGTTTGTGAAAGTCAATTGATACGCATGCTTTCTTTTTTCTTTCCTTTTTAATTCCCCCCTACCCCTCCCAAAAAAACCAAAAAAAAAAAAAGTAGTGTTCTGAAACGTTTCAACCATTTTCACTGCACAGATCAGGAGACATGTATAGCACTTATTATGAAATATGTGTATCGCAACATGATGTGCTGAGGGACCTGGCAATTTATTTAAGTAGTCGTGAGGACATCAATAGACGGAGGCGTCTGCTTATGCCAAGAAGAGAAGAAGGGCTGCCAAAGGAGTGGGAGAGGAATCTGGATGAGCCATTCAATGCACAGATCGTCTCCGTGTATACAGGTATATCATATTTACTGCTTGATAGCTTGACTCGGCCATTGCTATGCTACTTTTATGATATTTTGCCCTAGTGTTATCAGCTGCTGCTATTATGACCAGGGCATGTAATTGACAGACTTCCATTGTTTCAATTATTTTAAGAGTGTCACAACTCAGCTAACTTTTCTGTGTCCTAAAAGTTGATCCACTTTGAGGGCTTACAAATATATTTTACTTTATGAATTCAGGGAGAATGGGAGGGATGGACTGGTTCCAGATGGATTTTCCAAAAGCTGAAGTGCTCATATTGAATTTTTCATCAGATGAATACTTCTTGCCTCCTTTCATTGACAACATGCCCAAGCTTAGAGCTTTGATACTCATCAACTATGGCACCTCCAGTGCAGTCCTACACAATGTGTCGGTGTTCAGCAATTTAAGCAACTTGAGGAGCCTCTGGTTGGAAAAAGTGTCAGTTCCTCGCTTGCCTGACAGAATGATACCCCTAGAAAATTTGCGAAAGATGTCAATAATTCTTTCTGATATCAACAACAACCTTGATCAATCAGTTGTAGACTTGCCCCATCTCTTTCCACGTCTCTCAGAGTTCACAATGGATCACTGCATCAATTTTTCTGAGCTCCCACCATCCATATGCAGGATGCAGTCACTGAGAAGCCTGAGCATCACTAATTGTGATACTCTTGAAAGACTTCCAAAGGATTTGGGTAAACTGAGTTCACTACAAATTTTAAGGATCTATGCCTGTCCAAAACTAAGAAGCCTTCCCTCTGGAATCGGTCATCTTATTTGGCTGAAGTACCTAGACATCTCGCAGTGTGTAAATTTGCGATGCCTGCCGGAGGAAATTGGCGGGTGCAGAAGTTTAGAGAAGATTGATATGAGGGAATGTCCACAGATTAGAAACGTGCCAATGTCTGTTGCAGCATTGCAGTCTTTGCAGCGCGTGATTTGTGATGAAGAGGTTTCTTGGTTGTGGAAGGATTTGGAAAAGATTGGCTCGAATCTTTGTGTTCAAGTTGCCGAGGAATGCTTTAATCTGGACTGGCTAGCTGAATGATCAGGGCCTTTCCTTTGGTCAATTGGGAGCAGAAAATTGCGAGACAAAGATGGGAGGGACGGTGTTCCGAAATCCTGACCTCTCACCTGTGTGGAGGCAAGAGGATCCGACTTTTGAATTACCTTTCAAGCCAACCACACTAAATGTTGTAGGGTTCATGAAATGTAAATAGAAACTAGCAACTCAAAACATGAACTGAACTTCTTCTATATTATGGTCATTGATTGATGATCATGGCGTACGAGTTGACCCGTCAAATCCCTGCCCTACAAGAATAGAATAACAGAAAGTCCTTGTTTGAAAAGAGATTTTCTTTATTTTTTAATAAAAAAATCTCTACATTTTCTTGTGAACGTATTTTTTTAATCACTTTTTTATTTCAGCATTCACACACACATATATATATATATATATATATATATCAAATTGTTATAATATTTTTTTTTTTATAAAAATTTCAAAAAATTACAATCAAATTTCCATTTTGCTTCCCCGCAATGTACGAATGGGACCAATAGCATCTCTCAATCGAAGTGGAATAAACGTTGGTAAGGAAAGCAACAAATCCATGAAAATTCTAGTCCCGTAGGTACTTGATACAGACTACAGAGAGTGCTATCCCTTTCGAGAATGCTGCTCTTGAAGTAAGGGCTTCTCAGCTCTCATCATCGACCTAACAACTTCGTGATTGTTTGTGGAACGATTCATGAACGAGTGCGTAAGATAAAACGCGTGGACCCTTTTGTCCGGCAGCTAACACGCTGTCAATTCAGACGATTTTCCAATCTGTTTTGTTTTATACGAGGGATAATTACAGAAGGATACCTAGAGATTTCGAGCAACATATCACCTAGGAGATGTTTGAGGTTTCAAAAATATTACTTAGCTCTCTTATTTTTAAATTTTTGTAACATTTTAAACCCAATTCAAGATATGCTATTAAAAGAATCGCTCATTTTAAGAAAAGAGAACATTATAGTTTCTTTCCAACATTATTGCCTTTCGATTTCCTCACTATTGCAAAATAAACAAATATATTAATAAAAAGCTAAAAACAAAAGACAAAAGTATGAAGATGTAAATGCGATGGAACAAAATATGGCAACCGCAACCATAAGCAAAAAATTTGTAAATATTAAAAAATATTTTCAAATTAGAAAAAGAAAATTTTTTGTCCCCTTTATGGTTCAATTATTTGATATTATAATAGGAGGTCGATTATTTTGGCCGAATGTCAGATTTCTTCTCTCTACTAAAGTGTCGCAATTGAGGGGATAGATTATGGTTTTAAAACTTTAATGTTGGGTCCACCTTAATTTTTTGATATGCAAGCTGGAATTTAAGAAATTTTATAAATTATTTAGCATTTTCATTTTTTTTTTATCCATATCGATGGATTGTAAATTAAAAAAGATGGAAAAGTGTTTAAATTTATATTTATAACTTATTTGAGATGGCTAAAAAAATTAATTTGAAATGCTCTGAAGATGCAAAAAAAAATTATTTCATTTATATACTATTATGGATGACTTTTATTATGCGTTTTGTAAATTAATCATAAGTCGTAAGGTTTTAACATCTTTTGTCGAAAATGTAGAATAAATTTTCTTTGAGGATCTCCCAACCTCAATAAAAAACTTATAATTTTCCGTTAAAAAGCAAATTGATAAATTTTCAAACATTTAGGAATTTCAAATTAGTTTATCAAAACCCAACAAAAGGACAATTTCGAAATAAAACTATATATATATAATTCAAGTATGACGCACTTTACATCTTCTTCAAGTCAAAATAACGCTCGATGCTTATATTCAACATCCTTTTTAAAAAGTTCCATCTTTCAGTCAAAATGACCTCACACACACAGACGCTCCTTTCAGAAGGATCAAAATGACCTTAACTGGCTGCCGAAATTCCGGACTTGCTTTTGCTGCTTGCTCATCTTAGAACGTGAAGACAGACATCCGATAATGAACGGAACGGAACGGAAGTCGACATCATCAGTCAATGAAGTATGTGGAGAACACCTAGGTCAAATCTGTCCAGTCATGCATGATTCCCTCGTGCAAATAATATGGTCCAAATATGCCAATCATAATAAAAGGCTTGTGGTTAGTGTAGTATTCAATACTGACTGCTGACCAATTTTCTTCCTGATCAGAAAAATGGAAGAGAAAAAAACAGGCCCCTTTCATACACACTTTTGAAACGTGTGTGATTTCAACACAAGCCACAGATGTACAATAATTTATTAATGCGTCTTCTTCACAGAAATCTAGTCGGGATGTAATCGTTGATTATAAGAGGGTAATTGTAAAACTCCTCATTTCTGCTATCTCCTTTTCGCCTCTGGAAGGGTACAAGCCAAGGCAATCCTCTTTCATCTCGAGCGCGCCCCGCTTCTAGAGTGTTATCTAGAAGGGTTCCGACTATGATTGCGACGGTAGGAGGCGAGGAGAATGTTGTATTTAATATGTTATTGAACTGTAAGCACCAAAGAAAATGAAACTCATCAGCCCAGCAGCCAACATCCAATAATTGCAATCTTAGACAAGCTCAATGAAAGAGATTATAGCAGATTGTTTTATCAGCGTGTCAAAAATATCAAATCAGGCGCTTTGTACGTTCACAACAGGAACTTGCATACCAGGATTGATTACATAAAAAGTCTTACTCAGCTAAAAGTGTAAACCCTGGATAATTCAGCACAATAGAGCTTGGAGTTACCTTTATCTGTTTAACTACGGAACTCTTGATTCTTATTGTTTTATACCGAATTTAGTTGAAATTTCCGCATAAAAGCATCTTCTTGATCAAAACTACCTATGTCATCTACAGCCATACATGGAAGACAATAATCATATCAAAAAGCAAAAAAAAGTGCGAGAGTTGAGTGAAGGAGACGAGATCAGCATAGCATATTCGTACGTACCCATCCAGCACCAGTTTTAGCAGGCCCATGGCCAGCCATATCCGTATTCATGACGAAGTACTGCGGTATTGATATCCCTAGGAACAAGGAGAGGCCTAAAATATAGATGTTGCGCATGGAGTTTGGGTTTGCAAATTGAATGAACGATATCCCAGTGGCAGCTGCATGAAAAGGGGGAATTAAATACTGTTATAACATTGACGCCTTAAAAAGACGCCTTAAAAAGACGTTGAAGAGGCTCAAAACCAATGAAGCATCACTCACCAACAATAGCATATAACACGCAGTATATGGCAGCAAATATTGGCAAGGGGATAGATGCAAAGAAAGCTCCAAATTTTCCTGAAAAAAATTTGTCGCCACAAAATTACAAACAACAAAATGCCGCATTAGGGGAAAATTATTCTTGGACCTGTAATATGGATAAAAGGAAAAGTGTTGGGTAAATATCCAAACCAAATATTGAGAAAAATATCATGAAACCACTTGATATCTCGACCACCCTTCTGCTCCCTACACGTGTAAGCCCAAGAAGACCAACATTCTCACTGCATTTAATCCAGACAAAAGATCAAGTGACACTAAACAACGGGAAGCCAATCAGAAGAGAATATTTAGAAACCCCTCCAACCCCTACTCTAACAAAACTGGATAAGTGGTTTTTTTTCCTGCACAATAATTAGAAATTTTATTAAGATCAGAAAAAAAAAGTTCGTACAGGAGATTTACTCGAGTATACCATAAAATCTCCTAGACTAACATGGTCAGTACTATAATAGACATCGCATAGGAAGCCCCCCATTCAACTACTAAATTCCAGTTCTCCAGATTACTAGGTAAGAGGAGAGCAGTATACACTGCATTCTTCTGATTAAAGACTCTAAAATCCCCACAACAGAAAATTGCTTTGACTGAAACCCAGCTAAATTCCTTGCTTTCAAGACAGTATAGACAGTCACAGCAAGTACCATACATGCTTTGTAGAACTAGATAAGTGCTCAAAAGCCAAAAAGGATACAAGTAAACCCCGCATTTCCATCACATCACAGATTCAAGTGCCCATTCAAAGAAAAAGAAATGCCAAATGTATCCTGCATCTAACCATTCAACCATACCTACTTGTGCACATGCCAGTAACACTTAGTATGCACCTAGCATTATGTTTCTCATAGAGATTGAAATAAATGTGCCTACTAAATATTGAAATATTCAGAAACTGCAATTCATCTTCACCAAGAGGCATAATTCCTTACACAGATACAGTTGAACCAACCAAAGAACCAAATATGCCATCAAGTAGTTGGCCTATGCCCTGCGAACACGAAGAATACACCATATAAGTTTCTTTTCTAGTTGTATAAACATTTTTAATTGTAATACTTAAAAAGAGACGATACTATAGTAGACGATTAGCAATTGAGATCAAAGCCTCTTGATTGCACTATAACCTGCAAGCCAATGCTCCGGCTCACTACATGTGAAGGGGGTGGTGTGGCACCTGCAAGTCGCGCTGCTGCATAAAATGCTCCAGTGGACTGCACAATGAAATCTAACATCAGTACAACGCAAATAGTTAAAGCAACAAATTACCCCTTGTAAAACTTAATCCCTGAACATTTATCATTTCAACAGCCCACCAACTCACAACCACCATTCCCCACCAAAAAATTAAAGGATAAATAACTTTCAAAGATTATTGTTCTAATATCCTTGAACAACAATCAGAAAAATAAGAGAGAGAAAACAAAGGGCACCAAATCCAAGGAAAAGCATTTGATGTCCCTTGGTAAATCAAATTCGTAGAAGTAATACCTCTGCTGATGAAACAAGTGCAGCCCCCATCATCCCAAAAACATGGCTTGCTCTAAATATAGGGGTTCCCCACTGGAAAGGGTAGGGAATCTTTATCCTGCGTTAGAGAAACACCATGATTCAATCATATGAAGCTTGAATTGGAAAAAAGAACCACATATTTTAGCATACCAAGGAGCAGATGACATCAGGAAAGATCTGTCTGTGCGGCAACTCATCTTGGTCTGATCCCGAACATTCTTGTAAGCACCAGCCACGGTAAGAATAGCAGCAAAAGCCCAAATAATTCCAACACACAACAGCAATGCAAACCTCTCAAGAATTGGACGGGTTTTTGGATGGATGTGTTGTAGATACTACAGTCAAACTATACAAATTAGAGTCCAACCTTGTGATGGTCACCCATGCAAAAAGTCAAATGAACACTATCTTACCTGCTGGCTGATAACTAGCAAAATTAACATGGGCAGCCCTATCTCCACACAGTTTCCAAGCTGTAGAAACATCCAACCAGTGTACAAAAACCATGAAATCTTCATTCTAACCATCATATAGGAATTGAAACAAGCTCCAGAAAAAGTTCAAGGATACATACCTGTGGGAAGCCCCTAGCAAACAAACCCAGACCAACCACACATACCACTGGCACTAAAACGAGAGGGCTGAAAAACCTACATCAAATTAGAGTGCATTAAGATTTTCCCCTGGATGCCTGCCGTTGAGTGAGGTGGTAGTAAGGGGGAAAACGAAGAGAAAACAACAAAATAAAAAACAGAAGATAGATTAGACCACAGTTTTGTACCTAGTAAGGTTTCCCCATGCCTTGCCATATCCAATGATAATATTGAGAATTGACGATACTATTAGTGACCCTTGAACAGCTCTCATAATGTGTGTAAATCTCTACAAGCACCCAAATTAGAAAAGTGAAAAAGGAGTAGATTCTAATGACATGAACATGTTCAATTAAATCTATACGAAGGATCCCTTTTTACTGCGTTTTATACCCTGATTATCTAAATGAAACCTTCACTGTGAGAGTATGTATGGAGTAGCAGCAATCAGATAATATGACTAAGCTCATATCAGGCTTCCACTAAGCATAAGTAGCAAATAGAGGACTAATGATGTAGCGTGAACAAAACTTAGTTGGTTTGGCTGCATGAAACTTTGCAAGAGCTTGAATGGTGAAGTGAAATTAATTCCCTATAGAGGGCTCCTATTAACCAACCTTCACCCATGCTACCCCATTTAAAACTACGTTCATGACTAGAATCAGCAGGTTAAAACCTTATATTGGACGCAAAGCATACCTCCTCTCCCCCATCGACAAGAACCAAAAGACCACAAAAGTAATGTTATATATATGCTGTTATACGAGGTTGAGCACTTGTTTGGGTCCTTTGCCCATTCGAATGTTGTTGCTTGAAGTTGGGGGACCTTTGAACAGGGAGTGGGATATTACCTTTCATATTGGATACTTTCCAAAATTAAACTGCTAGCATGGAAAGTTTCTTGTTAAAATTTTGCAATAGCTGAAGAACAGGTAATGCCAGACTTGAAGGTGATTTCCTAAAGCATTCTATGGAATAACAAACTGTAGGGAATCGCTAAATTACGAGTAAAACAAAAGTCACAAATGACTGTCACACACAGATATCAGGTTAAGAAAAGCATAGCATTGCCAATAAAAACACTCACAACTGTCAGCTGCCTTTCTTAACGTTGTCTATATAGAATGCTTCAAACGTTAAAAATAGGTTACAAACAGCTAAAGTAGATCGTTTTCCTGCACTATTTACTCTCTAGAGTGAGTTCAGGTACCTCATGCTCGGTGGTGAAGTTACTATCATTGAAATCATTGATGGCCAACAGGACTGATATAAAGTAGGCATAAGATGGACCCATTACTGTAGGAAGTCTTGAACCAAATAAAGTTTGCAAAAGCGTATTTATCCCAGACATGAAAAGCATAGACTGGATCACTCGGGCTTTGTCACCCTGTTCATACAATAACAAATTCAGGAGTTTAATAATTCAGAAACTATCTTCTCTTAACTAGGCGTCCTCATTCAGATAAAAATGAAAAAACCTTACATGGCCTCCGCCCATTCTTGGCACGAGAACTGTAGCAATCATAACTGCAGTTCCGAGCATAACAATGTAGTGCTGAAAGGCCAAGAGGACAGTTTGATCTGCAAAATTATGAAAACAACAGAGCCCAAATTAGCTTTAATCGAAAAGCTCAAGATTAGGGAAAATGAAAATCACATACAGGGCATGAACTTGCGAAAACCAGAAAGGCAAGCGAGTGGTGCAGTGGGGAATCTCCACAGTCCGACTTATAAATCTACTTTATCATCAATGAATTCTTGCTTACACGATCAGGAGGCATACTATCAAGAAATGGGGGGAAAATGCAGACTTTGTAGTAGGCATTATAAATCGTCGTTCCATTCTATAAATTAAGGAAGAAACATTAAAAGCACCAAAGTGTTGCATGTTGGATACAAGTAAAATCCAAACACTGGACCCTTTACTGATGCAAAAATCAAATATTTTAACTACCCAAGTTAGAGCAATACGATAGATTAGATATCATACATATAACAAGAAACGAGAAAGATATCACAAGCTAGCAGTTGGTATAGAGAAAGACAGAGAAGAAAAGACTGACGCCAAGACGGGTTAGAATGGATGCAGTAATGAAGCTGAAGAAGTTGTTCTGCAGGAGGATAAAGAGGGCCTCTGGCTGCACCGAGAGGTGGTACCGGCCCCGGCGGTGGCTGGCGTGGCGGTGGCTGGTGGTTATGGTTTCCCGTTTCCCCCATCTTTATTTTCTCTGCTACTCTCTTATCAACCTTTTCCACTTCCCAAGCTACTCAAACTCGTCAAAAAATCAAAACTTGTCCCTTATAACACTCCTTCCTCTACTTCTGAAAAAAATTTACAGTCTTCCTTGATTTCAAGAATCAGAACGGCACCGACACCTACACTCCCATACTAGAAGCAAAACATGAAAGTTGTAGAAGACAAATTTGGGGACGAAATTACAAGTACTGCTAACATGACGTGACCATGTTAGTGTCAGTGGGATTCTTTTATAACTAGCTAGTATTTCAAAAGTTTGAAGCCTTGGAACGTTGTTGATGAGAATTTAAGAAAGGCTTTAAATACGTATATCAGATCAGATTTAGTAGTATTAATTGATTAGTTTCTGACAAGATGAGAGAGGGTGCTGAGAAAGCAAGAGTGAAAGTGAAGAAGGGATGAGGGATGTGGAAATTAGTGTGCAAGGTGTGGGTTTGTGTGTTGTTGGGTTTACGTTAAGGTTTGTCACGTTGTTGATTTCGAGGTACATCCCCATGGTGCATGGGCTAACGATGGAGAGTGAGCGAGTAGCGCGTGGGTCCACGAGTTTCGAGGGCTATTTGCATTACTACCCCTAGACATCCATTGTATAACGGTTTTGCCACGGATCCTCTTTCCGTGTGGAGGTTTGAAGTCTTTTTAGATTTTCCTATTCTTTTCCCCGACCTTTCCTTGCTTTGCCATTTTGTCCTCTGACTCTTTTTTTTTTTTTTTTTTTTTTTTCATTTTTCAAGGCAAATAGGGGCCTGTTTGGTTGCACAAAAAAAGTTTTTCGCACGATTATTGCATAGGTGGTGGTGTTCTCTTGATACTACTGCATTTAGATAGGAGATTATTTGAAATAATTAATATATTATTTTTTTCAAGGTGATATATGTAAGATAAGAAAATAATTAAAATGATAAAAACGTGTGTTGAAAATGTATTTATGATGTAAAAAAATAATTTTTTGACGAATAATTTCTATCCAAACACACAATCTACATTTTGAGAGTTACATTTTTGCTCTACTATTTTTGACGTCAATTTGAGAGTCTAATTGGAAAGAGCTATATGAGGGCAGTTGCAATTTAATTTTTGAAAATAATAATATTTTGAACATATTTTTCAATCACGCATATGCTTGCATACTAAGTTATAACAACATATGACAATCCGGCAATCTGAAAAGAAGAGTAGTGCAGTCACAATCATAATATAATTCCATATCTATATTTATTATTTCAGAGAGTTTTGCTTAAGAGTAATTCAACATAAAGTAGTTCAGAAAAACAAAAAAAAACACAACGTATATAATGTGACGACCCCACTTCTCCCAAGGGCGAACCCAAGGGTATCGGCGGGCCGCCTGCCTAGCTCGCGCCAGGACTCAAAACTTAAAGTTCGAAAGAGCTCTAAATACAATATATACAATCCCAAAAGAGTTATAATTCCATTCTCCAAAAGTATCGAGTCAAACCACCAAAACAAAAACAAACATCCTAACTGTTCAACTATTACAAGCCAAACTAACTATACTAGTATACGAGCCAAAAGTCCCCGCGTCGACCCCTGCTAAGGAAAACAAAAGGAATGGGGTAAGCTATATGCTTAGTAAGTAAACAGGGGCGAAAGCGTAAACTCATGTAGCAACAATTACACAATAAGAGTAAAGCAAAAGCAGAAAAGAACAACATCATATAATAAGGATACGGGTGGCTCCAAAGCCAATTCATGTGCCATGCATGATCTCCTGCCGACACTCCGTCGACCGCAAATAATAGTCCGTAGAACTTCACTTGTACACCCACCGACACCTTATCACCCTCACTGGCCAGTCACCTCACAAACTTGCCCGGGCGAACGAAATCACAAACTTGAGCTTGAGTCACAAGCTCGGGTCACAAACTTGGTCACCTTCTCGGTGAACCGGATTCACAAAATTGGTTCATAACATGAACCTACAAACTTGGTGACCTCAGACTAAGTTGGACTGATTTCGACCAAGCCCTAACCGGCTCGAATAGTCCAACCAGGTCAAGAGTTCGCCCCAAACTCACAAACTTCACAAAATTATTCAAAATCACAAACTTTGCAAACTTCACAAACTTTATTCGAAAGTCGCCCCGAGCCACAAGCTCAAGGGTTTTGGTTCCAAAAGGTTCATATACATATGCCAAATACAATTATACATTCAAATTAGGGTTTAGGTCGAGTGCGATAAAGTACACCCTCGCCTAAGTGCCCTTTTCACATATCTCAAACACATAGCAAAGAAAACACACCAAACTGGCCTGAATACTTACCCAAAATACAAAAGTAGTACTAAAGCAAAATCGCTTCGCGCGTGTTCGCTAGTAGTGGGCCCCACCGGCTCCGCCTAGCTCACCACTGTCTGAAATAGAAGATTGTGTCATAATATATCACAAACGGCCACTAACGTACTTAAAACAAGCAAAACGGCAAAATTGGCACGCGCCAGTGCGGAAACGGCAAACGGGACGGCCAGATCTGCCATCTCAAACCGTTTTGGTCAAAAGTTAGGCTAGGAGTGTCGGATCAAGGTGGGTGAGACACCGTTTCGAAGCTAAAAGGAAGAGCTACAACTTTAATTTAGGTATCTCAACCCAGATCTCAATAGGTATAGGTCAAAAATGCACGAAACAGTGCCAGCTGTTTCATTGCGGTTTACCAAACAGGCCCTGTTTGCAAGGCCGTAACTCACGGCTCAGAAATTGAAATCAAGAAATTCCAGAGGCGTTAGAAAGCTGAAACATAAGGCTAAAACTTTGATGTTTTGGCCAAGATCTGAATCCACTCAGAATAGAACGAAAATCGAGTGCCAAAATACCCGTCAGAACTGTCCAGATACAAGGCAGTTCTGACGATCTATATTGTTTGGGTCATAACAGAAGCTACGGAACTCGGATTCCAACGTACTTTATACCGTTTTGAAGCTGAGACCAAGATCTAAATTTCTTAGGAAGGAGTCGACACCCAGATCGAATGGGATCAATACGGAAAAACCCACGGTCAGAAACTGAAATTCAAAATGTACACAAACGAACGTCTAAAACAGGCCTGATGGTTTTGTCCATAACTCAGGATACACTAATCCATTTGACCTGAAATTTTACAAGTAGATTCAGGACCTAAGAGGCTACAATGTTGAAGAAGGCCACTCAATCCGGTTTTGAGTGTAACTAGGTCAAAAATGCAAGATACTACACCAGCATCGCAAAAACAGATTCACAAAATGTATTCTAGCACAAACATCATAAAACAGGCTACCTAAGTCCAAATTCCGAGATTCCAAAGCCATATGAAAGCTAAGATTTAAGGCTACATTTCATCAGAAGACCATAACAACCAATTCAGAAGCAATCCCAACCAAAACAACCAATTACAATCGCAGTTCTTACATTCGGCCAAAACCAGAACAGCAAGGGTAAATTCGACTTTTCTCACTCTACGCTACTCCGATTGACCTGAAATTTTACAGGCACCTCAAACACGTCAATACCTACAACTTTCATGTTTTGAGCAAAGTCCAATTCGGCCTCTATCTATGACCTAAAATTTCGGACAGAATGTTCAACCAAGAACCCTAATTTTCCAGAAATTCTTCCAAATTCAAAATTGATTGCAATTTCCTATCAAATGCACCTACTAGAGCCAAAGCCCCTTATTACCAACCATCAAAAACAACCACACCATCAAGATCATATGAAACCAGAAAATTCAAAAAAAAAATAAAAACTCAACCAATTCATTCCAAACCATGAAATAAACCACAATTTCTAACACAATAGCCACCATTAGGCATAAATTCAACATCATTAGATATAGGAGGGTGTTCATATACCACTTACCAAGTAACCAAGAGAGAGGAAGATGTTGGACACCTTAAATCTTCAAACAAACTTCAATAGACCACTCACAAGCACCCAAAGGATAGATTTTATGGAGTAGAATCTAAGTTATGTGGTTGGTTTTGGAAGATTGAGTGAAATGGAAGCTTGAAAGTTGAAGAATTTCTTTCTTCTTGAGCTTGAGAGGTTCGGCCACCAAGAGGTGAAAAATGGTGATTTTTTTGTGAATTTTTGGAGATATTAACTAATTTTGGTCAAAAGTCAAAAATGTGAATAGTAAACCATAAAGTCCAACCAATCATATTGTGACACTTGTCACACTCATTAATGCATTCTTATCTTTCTTTTTGCCCCTCACATCATTCACTTCTCACTCTCAACTTATCTCTTAACACCCGATAAATTTTACACAGTATCCGGAATTTAACCTAATTGGCCGAATTTTTCCGAACTTTTCGCACTAGTGGGTCCCACGTCCGATATACGTTCTTAATTTCTCAAAAACTAACTAATACTAGAAAAATCATCTAAAAACTCTATTTACTCAATAAAAATTATCTGAGGCATTTTCTAATAAAGAAAATGTAGGAAAACGGGTTTTCAATCTTAACCGGAACTTAGGGTTTAAATCTTAATCCCTACTTAGGGTTTTCGAAATACTCCCAAAACCAAACGTTACCGCCCAATTAATGAATATATCAACGTAGAACGAACTGGGGCCTCACATATAATGGTATTCAAGAGGGCAATTTCATTAATCAATTGCACTATTGGAAGCTCCGTGGCATCTTTAACATCAACTAATTGTGAACTCATTTGGATTTTTTTTTTTTTATAAATTTTTGAAAAAAAAATACTGTAGTGATTTAAAAAAAAATAAAATTAAAAAATATATTTACAGAAAATATTTTCTGTGAATGGGAGATACTAACAGAACCTATAACAGTCCAAAAGGACCAAAATATTTCATATTAGTTGAAAATGTAATGCAAAGCTAATCAGTGGTCAAGGGGGAAATTATTACCAGCTCAAGTATGCTAAACCACTTTTTGGTTAGTGAATCAATTAACGTACATAGCTAAGGCCTAGCAATCGAAGGCCATCAAATTAACACGGCACAACTTTTGAATCTTGAATCAATAATAATGAATGTTTGCCATTAGCGCAAAAACGACATGGCTCTGTCAAATTCATGTCCTTATCCCTAGCCCACCTTTGGACCCGCCCTTGTCGCCACGTCAACCGCCATCCATGCCTTCCGTCACCGCCACAATCCCAATTCCTGCGGCCCCTTCCCCATCGCCGCTTTGCGGGAAGAAACAAAAGATGGATCATTTTTCTTTTATTTTCCTGTTCATGTCAAAATTTCTCCATTTGAACAGGGGATACACTGGTTAATACCACATCATAGGGTGCCATTTATTTTTTCCCATTTTAATAGTTGTACTTTTGTATATGCAAAATTTTCAAAGCAGAAACAAGATCGATTGTCATAAGCAAGCGTTTCCAAAAGGTTCATGAACGCAATTAAAGTAAATTTGAAAATATTTAAGATTCAAAATATTATTATTGTGTTGTGTCGATCGATTTTAATACCATATGTAATGGTCGTAGACACGTGCTCTATGCTTATATTGCCTTCAACATAATTTATCTTGCTCTACATATTTACCATTTGTTCAAATGAACATAACCGCCTCGTTTAAAATTTGTTCATCGTGAGTAGAGTTGTTGATGGTGCAGGGTTAGCCCAAACTTGGGCTCTTCAAACCCGAAATTAACGGGTCAAGCCACATGCGGCCATCCACAGCTCAATGGAGATATGATCTTTGCCACTGCCACTTGAAAGCTCAAGACCGGGTATTTGTAGTAAGTTTCTAGTTCGGGGGTGGGTTATTAAAGCCCAGCCCAGCCCAGAGAGCGCGATTAGCAGCTACCACTAATCGCTAGACATGGCCGAACAAAAAATCCACTAATGGCAGTTGCAGTAATTTTGAAATAAACAGAAGGCCAACTTTGGGAATACAGATGATACGGACTTTGAAGGAGGCAACAGTAGACATAGCCTTAAGGTTCACAGCTTTTAAAACTTCGCGCCAGCAAGGCACGTGAAAGCAGCCTGGTCTGGGGCTCTGGGGGTCCGGGTCTGTGGGGCCTAACCTGTACGATCTATAATCTATAGTACTGCAACTCCCTAACCAATAACCATACGTACGATAACAACACTAAAGGACAAAAACCTTTACTACTAGTAGAATATTAGGTGTACTTGTGGCCTGTGGGAAATGCATTTCGCTTCTACTGCAAATTAAGCAGACTGAGATGGGGCTGGGTTTTGACTTCTGAGTGCCAATTCTTGGGTCGGTGGCCTAGCCTGTGAAGTATTCATCTGTTTTTATATAATTCTATCTAAGCCCCTGCGTTGGTAGCTGGTGAATCTGTTCTATACAATTCTGTATGAGCTCTCGTATCTATTGGCACCATTCATAAAAAAAAAAAAAAAAAAAAAGGGCCATAGGACTCGTGGCTTCAACAAACGCCTAACCCAGCCGTCCAAAGCTTAAAGAATTTGGAATACGTTTGTAGCTAGGATGATAAGAGCTAAATTGATCAATCTTCGAAGTTTTCTTTGCTATGTCAACTGTGGCACTACCCGACTGGGCAGCTTGTCACTCTTCCGTTTTTCTATAGTCACAAGATACTAATGCAAAATATTTAAGCAGACAATCAACACTTTGTATTTCAAATTTAGTTCCGTAGTAATTATGTGGATTTGAGAAATGAAAACTCGACTTAGACCAGATATTAACATCACTGAGAACAATGGTTAACATGTTAACCAACAATCCCTTCTCCCTATGCCAAATAATTCCCCTACGACCCCATACAATAATCACCCAACTTTTCACAAACTATCCTAATGCTCAGCTAATACCCCTCCTAAAAACAAATTCCACATCGCCCGCATTGGCTGGTTTTGAAAATCGTCTAATCATTCAGCCATTCATACACTACTATCCTAATGCTCAGTTGATAACTCTCCTAAAAACAAATTTCATTTCACCGGCATCAGCTAGTTTAGAAAGGCGTCGCTTCAACGGCTTTGATCTGCCTCTGGCCTTATAATTGGTGGGAACCTTCACCCTTACAAGCTACTGTGGATTGAAATCCTTCAGAGCTATAACAGCCTTCAAATCTGCTTTTGATCTTACCACCATGATGGGAAACTTCATCAGTCTTTGGAATTCTTATCCGCATCCTCATTGGCGTCGCTAACAAAGGTTTTTGGGAAGCATCAATAACAAAGGATATTAAAAGGAGGAGGAATAGAAGATAGAGGAATTGAAATATAGCCAGTAGATAATGATCATTAATACTATTTATATAGTCATGCATGTCATATTTAAGTATCCCTGTTGCATTATGCACTGCATTAAAATCAAATTTAAATTTCTAATGTGAAATACAAACTGGGTATACAAGCCAACATTGATTCACGTCGCGTGTATCTAACACCGACGGATAATGCATAGCTAGAATCAAGTTGGAAATTCTAACATGGGAATCGTGGAAAAGTGGGATCACATCTCATATGGAAACCATGGATGTGCCAAAATTGTTAAAAAAAAAATGGTGATGCAAAAATAGGAAAAAAAAGAGAAAACATTAAGTATGTGATATGTTTAAATACAGGACAAACAGTTGAGAGTTAAGTAAAATTTGCAAGTGAGAAAATCGAGACAAATGTCCTGATTCAAATATTAATTGGAATAAGATATGTAACTGTGATAATTGAAATCAAATTAGACATTAAATTGTCAATAAAAATAATATGTATCATGCAAATAGATGTCAAACATGCATATGCATAGCTTACAGCTAGCTTTAGGGAATTATAAAGTTTGAAAAATAATTAAAATTTAAAATAAATATATAATAGTTAAAAAAAATTATCTAATTCTTACAATAAAAATGCGAAAACCTTAGAGTGAATGAAATTTTTGTAAAACTATATAAATATTAATTCTTATCTCAATTTGTGATTATGCTTGAAAGATGTAGGCATATTTTTTTCTAACATTTAATCTTTAACATTATTGTTTTCAACAATTGTGTCTATGACTTTTTTTTAGGAACTTTGCTCATATACTTGGAAATATGTGTACTTGCTTCATTCTTGTGTTTAAACATATGGACACGCTTGATTGAATTCGTTGAAATCAAAATAAAAATAAAAATCTATTGTAATTTAGTGAAACTTTCTATAAAAGGTACCTACTGTAAATTTGTTTAGATAATTTTTAAATTTATTAGAAAATAAAAGGTCAAGATCTTCAAATCTTCTACTACATTATAATGTTTATAAATATTTTTAAATTTTTTGTAAGCAGTGATTAGGGAATGGGTGGAGTTTAAGAATCAGGGAGGAAAAAGGGCATTTGAATTCAAGAACTATAAATCTTAAGCCTCTATTTAGCCATTGGATCGCATTTGCAAACATGCTTATATAAATATTTAACAATTTTATAATAGGAAATGTACCTGCTCCCCCAATTATCTGATAATATCTTTTTGCAAATTATGCTTAATTTGAATATTCGTTGCGTAATATTTTCCTTTTTCATAGCTTGAACCCCATGGAAAGATTATCAATCTTCACATTTTTCGACCAAAATTAAAGCTGTCTATCATTATAGTACCAAAAAAAAATTACAAATTTGCCAAAAAAAAAAACAACATATTTTAAATTGTCAGTGTACGATACTCTTAAGTGATGATGATAAAACTAAATTATGAATGATAATTAACATCTCAAAATTTATACTTGAAAATACTAATAATTGTACCTTTATCTTACGATACTATGGCCTTTTCAAATACGTATAAACTTAAAAAAAATAAAAGAAATATGGAAGGTTTTCTTAAACTTACAAAATACAAAAAATAAAAGCCATCAATAGCAATCTACATGGAAGCCTACCTACTTAACACAGTGGTAATATCACTCTATCATTTGTGCAAAAGGCATTCAAATATCCAATGACCACATAAAAGATGGATATAAAAAAATACAAAAAGGAGTATTGAGTTTATTTTCTTTTGAATCATTTTGAATATGTGAATAAATGTCACACTGGAACATATAATTGTTAAACATCGTGTATACTTTTCATTATAAAATTTCTTAATATAAATTAAATTTTTACATATAATTGTTAAAATTTTTGGAGCATTCAAAGAAAATTATAAAACACATACCTTACTGTTAGCATTAGAAACTTCTAAATATCTGGCTTCAATTTTGATTGAGCCCCTTTAAAGAAATCTTCATTTGTCCCTTCAAACAACAAACTTGATTTTACTTTTGCCATATTCTAAAATCTGATTTGCTAATTTATTTTGCCACATTTTAATTCCAACCAGTATGTCCATATTGGTAAGTGCCTTCTCATAGCTAACTAACGTTTCATGAGGTTACGACACACAGCCCTCTGATTCAGCAGACACATATTCAAACAGAACAAAAGAGATTAATGTGATACTAAATCCGCAACCGCTATAATCAGCCTGACGAACAAATGATGGACGGTCATTAACTGACTATCTTGTTTTGAAAATCAACTCGATCGGAAGCGGTCTTATTAAGTTGTAAACATCATCCGTAATCTCTTTGAAAGAAGGCTTAAGATGCAGGGACTGACCAACCCAGACGGCATTGGCAAAGCTGATGCGAGGCCCGCCGAAAGTGCCGCCGTCGACTGGCGGTGAAGACAGGAAGTTGAGGTCGTGGGTGTAGCCGGACCTGAGGAAAGAGAGGAGCTGGTCTTGGGTTGGGCATTTGGAACCCGAGGCAAATCAGGCCCAAGAGTAGTTGGATGCACAGCGCCCGGAACAGAAAGTACAACATTTTTTGGCATCCAGTAAAGCTTCACCCTCTTAAATTCAAGCTTTGAACCAGAGGAAAACAAGTCATCATCAGATACTGCTAGATAAGTTCACGTTTTGACCTTTTGGGAAACAATGCCGAAAACACAACACTTAAAATTCACGTATAGGATCTCTGAACATAAGTACCTGAAAACAACTGGAAGCAACATAACATACAGTACATCGGAAAGCCGAACTTATAGGGGTTAGGAAATAGCATTATACACACCATTAACCAGACAAAATAAGATACATGTCAAAAGACCGAAACAGCAACCCATTCTCCAGCGGTTAAGAATCAAGAGGATTAACCACACTACCAATAAACTGCACCACCCCAGTCATGTCTTCTCTTACAAAATAAAGCAATGGGTGATCAGCTACAAAGTCTAATTTATTGAAAAATTGGGCAGACCGTAGGCGTATCGTAGCCGCAGTTGCAGCTGCAGCTTCTGTTCCTTCTTCGTTAACCTCAATAAAGGATTTGTGGAAGATGCTTGAAACATGAAGGTTCCGGCTCACAGGGGAGTCTACCATTTCAGTGAGGCCGCCTTCCCCAGAGAAAGGCAGCACAAGCCCCAGTCCCTTCAGAGTTTTAGAAGCTTCAAATCCAAAGGATATCTTAAATTTTGGTACGAGGAAGTCGCCAACTTCTACTTTTGAACGTGGTAAATGATGCTCTAAGAATCCAGGTTCAGAACCAGCTCTGTCCAACAAAGCTGGCAGCCCATCCTTGGCATCTGGGAGAAAAAAGTACATGGAGAAGCGACGCTTATCCTCACCTTGTTTATAAGGAAGACACAGTACTTTAAAACCATCATAGGCACTTATATACTGTTTCTTCTTGCTGGTCATGAAGGGAACTTTAATGGTGCTGCCATTCAGTAGGTGAAAATCATGCTCCTTTGTTTTTGATGCGTCGAACTTATCATCCCATTCTCCTTTAAAGTACAGCGCATTTGCAAAGATCAGCCTTGTTGTATTGTCTACAGAGCCAGGAGGAAGGATTTCTTTGATAAGTCCACTTGTACCCTTTTCGGCCCATGAATTTACTTCATTGGTGACCTCAGCAGGCTTCATCAACACCAATGCAAACATTAGCAAACGTATTAACACTACTGATTCCCTTGCTAATTTCCTTACCATTTTCTCTAGTTATGGAACCCATGCATATTACAACAAAGATTACAAGTCAATACTGAATTTCTAATACATTAACAAAACCATCTTTTCGTAAAGGACTTGATGCATAGAGCAAAAGCACAAAGCTTCTCATTCAGACACAAAGCACGAAATTTAAGAGACAAAATGCTCAAGTTTGCAGATAGAATTGAGAACCAAGTTGACAGCTCTACAAAGAGAACCTTAGAAGCCAGAGTTTTAACTATATTGAAAAGCTAAAAAGGCACTGGAAGACAGTTCCATGATCTGTTGTTAGGTAGCATATTTAGATGTACTATGGAAGAGTAGGGGTCAATCAATAATCACAGAAGAAAATAAGTAAAGATTAAGATGTCCATGGCCCTAAATGAACCAGTTACTACTCATAATTCCAAGATCAAAACAATTCCATCCCACTTCAAGATCACAGGAATGTTATTCTAAAACTTTATTATTTCAGATAATGTGATAAAAAACAGTGTCCAACTTCCGCAGCCCTTACTATATAATCAGGAAGTGAAAATCAACTCTTAAAAGAAGACAAGTGAGCAAATTAACTATACTCATTGATTGAGTTTGACATTTAACCAAAATGTTTGCGCTTATCTTTAACTTCCAAGGACATAAGCCAAATAGATTGTAAGAAAATCCGAGGACAAGTATGATCTGAAGCACTGCCGGAAATTAATGAAGACGCGAACTTTCTCTACAAATAGAACGAGACGGTCTTAGGCATTCAACCTGAATATGCGTGCTTATCAGCAACTTCCAAGAACATAACCAAAGACTAATTGCAAGAAAATCTGACGACAAATATCATCCGAACGAGTGCAGGAAATTCATGAAGAGCCGATTCTTTTCTACCCGTCAAAGTGCTTATTAGGACAGACTAAAGAAAATCAACAAACTAAAGAAACAGTTTCACAATCAAAAAACTCCTCCGTGCAACATGCACATAAACCTCAATCATACAACAGTCAAAAAAGCCTCTTCTTTTAAGCCCCTTCCCTTTCCTACTAGCCAATTTCAGTACTTGCAAAAGGCGCAGGAAGTATTACCAATAGATAATCAACTAAAAAAGGCAGACATATGATAACAAACAAATAGCTTAACACAACGAAAAGAAAAAGCCCATGTGAGAAAATTAACAGGAAAAAAGAGAAAAAATTTTTTTTTGATAAAAGACCATGAAGTTTTATTACCTTGTTTTGGAAATCTACTTGATTGGAAGCGGCCTTATAAACTTCATCAACAATCTTTTTGAAAGAAGGCTTAAAAGGCAAAGACTGATCAATCCAGACGCCATTAGCAAAGGACAAGCGAGGCCCGCCGGAGGGGGCGCCGTCGGCTAAGACAATAGTGACGAGCTGAGAAGTGAGAGAGCTGAGGTGATCGGTGGAGGTGGACTTGAGGAAAGAGAGGAGCTGGTCTTGGGTCGGGCCCTTGGAGCCGGCTGCAATCAGGCCCAATACTACGTGGAGGGACAACGGTGAGAAGACGGAGTTGGTGTCCTTGGCCTCCGACGAGATGACGTGCTTTGCGAGTGCCAATGAGACGTCGTTTTGCTTGCTGATTGATTCTCTCAGGTCCATTTCTTCTTCTCTTGGAGTATATGGAGACTGGAAAGTGGAAACAGAAAAAGAGGCGAGCTTGAGCTTCTCGTGAGAAGCAATAAATAACTCTGCCTTTAATAGTGAGGTTGCTTAGCAATTAATAAATCATTTTGGGCGGGTGAGGTAACTTTTCTCTTCTTCTTCCCTACTAAGAAAACGAGATGTGATTCTCGATACGTGGGCTTTGAATCTATTCTAGATCAGATGAAACGTGGAAAACCATTGGGTCGTGATAAATGCCCTGGAATCTTTTCCCTACGGACCATTTATTCGAAACTTGTCCATTTTCTAAGCTAAATATAGCCCATCAGGGAGTGTTTGGATAACAAAAATATTTTAAATAATATTTTACTTACATCACAAATATATTTTTCAACCCACTTTTTTATATTCTCAATCACCTTTTTATTTCACGTACATCAAATCACAAAAAGTGCTACAGTAATTATTTCAAATAATATTTCAAATAATACTCTATCCAAACAAAATGAATTGTTCGAATTGCTGCTATCTTTAGAAATTTTTGTGAAGAAATATATTATAACGATTTGATTTAATGCATGTGAAGCAAGGAAGTGACAGGAATATATATTCACAAAAAATGTAAATTTTTTTTTTAAAAAAAATGACAATCTAAACATGGCCTAATAAATTCTTACACGAATGATCTAGTTGATGAATTTTTCATGACTTTCGTACGTAAAAAAAAAATTTTGTTTTGGGTAATAAATAATTTGATTGCTCCGGCACGCTACATAATGCCGCACAAAGACGCTAACGATAGACGGACAGATACTAGCACCGAAGAAAAGGGCATTTTTGCAGTGAGGTGTCCAAAGAGAAATGGGCAGGACGGTCATTAGTATAACTATCCTGAACAGTTAATGGCCATGATCTGATCTCAAAAATTTGTGCGGCTGAGATTATAAGTTGTAATTCGATTTTCACATTATGTGTGGATTTCACAAAAATTTGCTCTAAAATTATACGATGTGTAAAAAAAATTACACAATGTACAAAGAAAATTACGTGTAATTAAAAATGACAAAAACTGTCCGAAACGATTGCGGTTGCGGGTGCAACCGTCCGTGCCCCCGAATCCCAACCAAAGGCATGAGCAAGACAACGCAAGTCAGGGCGGAAATTCATTTCTTTTTTTAGGAAGGAACAGAAGGTACGTTTGCCTTTGGACGGCTACGCGTCAAGTGATTTGGGCTTCTGCAGTTCTGCGTAGCTATTAAGAAACAAATCTATCAATCATACCCAAATAAATTACTATTTAACACTATGACCAGACTACTGAGAAAAATCAAGAAAACAAATATTAGCCCTTTTGTGTTTTATTTTTTTGAATCACGAAAAGATTAGCCTTGACGGTGACGGTGGAGAAAGCTTAATTGAACGACTCTTACCATGCAAGTACTAGCTGATACGTTGACCTTTAAATTCCAAAGTAGTCTATCCAGAGCTCTTTCACAAAAAAACCAAAAAAAAAAAAAAAAAAAAAGGCACTCCATCCAAAGTTAAGTTAGATAATCTCACTACTAACATTTCACAAATAAATCGCATCTTTAAGTCCAGTGATGGATCATGCAGCTAAAGAAGCTGCTATTTCAAATTAAGAGAATTGGTTCCGGAAAACCAGATCTAATCAATCTATGAATTACTGCCATATTATTGTAAGTATTACAATCTGGAATTTTATTTTAGGGAAAATCGTCCAAAACGTCCCTCACATTTTGTAAAATGACTTTTTCCGTCTCTCACTTTTAAAAGTGTAATTTTATGTCCCTTACATATTCACATCGGTCAAATTTAGTCCCTAACTAGGTTTCCGATCATTTTTTTGCCGGAATCCATCACGTGCCTTGCACGTGATCATTTTTGAAGGGTAAATTTGTCAAATTATATTTTACATTATCTAATCTATAGTCCTCCACATTTTATAAAACAAATTTTTTCGTCCCTCACATTTTATAAAATGATTTTTTCATCCCTCACATTTCACAAAATGAATTTCTCCATCCCTCACATTTCAATAAATGAATATTTTCATCCCTCACTAATTATGTATGTGAGGGAAACCTTAAAAAAAATTGTGTGTGAATACATTTTGTTTAAACACAAGTATATGTCTATTTGATTTTGCTTAATAATCCGAATAGCATAAATATATGTATGTGTCTATTTGATTTCACTTAACAATACGAATACCATATATTATACGTGATCATTTGATTTCATTTGGTATTAGCTAATAAATAATCTTGCATTCATTGTCAAGTTGGCCAATAAATCTATTTTCGGTCAAAATACAATAAGAATATGGAAATTAAGATTCTATTGATAAATATTAGTCTTAATCATACAAAAAGAGAAGATAGCCCACAAGTTGGGCCCAATTACATACATGTATTTATACTATTATTATTAAACAAAATCAAATAGACATATATATGTGTTTAAAAAATGTATTCACACACATAATTAGTGAGAAATGAAAAATTCATTTTGTGAAATGTGAGAGATGGAGAAATTCATTTTGTGAAATGTGAGGGATGAAAAAAATCGTTTGATAAAATGTGAGGGACGAAAAAATTTATTTTATAAAATGTGGAGGACTATAGATGAGATTATGTAAAATATAATTTGACAAATTTACCCTTAAAAAATGATCATGTGCCTTGCATATGATGGATTCCGGCCAAAAAATGATCGAAAATCTAGTTAGGGACTAAATTTATCCGATTTGAATATATAAGGGATATAAAATTACACTTTTAAAAGTGAGGGACGAAAAAAGTTATTTTACAAAATGTGAGGGACGTTTTGGACGATTTTTCCTTTATTTTATTGCAAAACTAAAGGCACTCTTACAATCACATACTACAAGATTCAATAGAAAAAGGAGCGAAGAACATCATGCAATCCAAAAACATAGGAGTATCGTACAACATAAAACAAAAGACAAAGGAAATGCAGCTGTTGAAGACTTCCATTCCATGTACTATAAATTCTTCGCTACTGAAGAGGTGATTTTTGGTTGGTAACTAGACCGACCTGGATCAGTCCTTTTTGAGATGAAGTGAGGTGAACTCCTGTGTCCGAAGTGAACCTCCTTGTCCGAAGTGAGTGGCGGGGCTTCTCCCCTGGTATCACTCCGACGATCAAGTTAGTATGAGAACGAGAATAATGAGAATGAATTAATGAACAGTGTATGCTTACTTGTTGGGAGCGTGTCTGGGGTATTTATAGAAGAGAGGTGATCAATACGGAAGGCTCATGCTAGCGGGACCCACTCTCTGGCATTACGGCTCTGTCTCCTGCCAGGAGGTCTGACTCTGACACTGTAGCCGCCTGGGAGTGATGACGGAGGATATGGTGCAGGTGCCATTAAGTGCCTCCAGTGCTTTTCAGATAAAATGCTGGTCCTGGATGATGTCAGGTGGGTTGACATCATCAGCGTGCAGCCGAGGTGGATGTGCCGAGGTCACCTACACGGTGGACTACGGATGAAGCCGAGCTCTGGGGTTGTGCTCAAGACAGGGATGAGTTCCGGTGAGGGACGAGACTCGTGTTCACCTCGGACACCCGCGTGTCCGAGGTGATCATCCTCAATAAGCCCCCCAAGCCTCGGGAGCTTCGGGCCAGGGAGGTACCGAGGCTTCCTTCTGCCGAAGTCGTGAAGAGTCGGTGTCCCGAGCCTGCTCCGGAAGGTGCGGGGACGTGACACGTGGGCATGTCAGTTGAAGGGACCTGGAGAGTGAGTCGGCACGTAACCGTCACGTCGTGAAGTAGTGGGACGTTTCGTGCAGAGAGTGTCAGTTACAACGAGGACTCCAAGGAGTTGTGCGACCGGATGGCTGAGGGCCTCCAAGCTGGAAGGAACCTGGCCGAGGTCCTGGCCGAATTCAACAAATGGCTGTCCGAACTCGACGAAGTGTTCGAGGAGGTTGAAGAGGAAGAAACTGGAAGAGAGGATGCCGAGGGAGACGAAGCCGGAGGGGGCGAAGCCGGAGGGGACGTCGGCAAAGAGCCTGGAGATGAAGTTCACCCCGGCGGAAAGGAGACCGAAGAGAAAGATGCCCAGGAGGGAGCCAAGACCGGGATTGGAGCCGATACGGGGATGTAGGCTCGTAGGCTCTAAAGGGGTGGCCGAGGTGAAGAGTGTTTAGTAGCACTCTGACCTCGGCCTTGTATTTTTTGTAACACTTCTGTTGAATGAAAGTCTATTTCTTCTCATCTCAGCTCTTTAATTTCTTGCTTTGCTTTGACTTCATCCCTTGTTTGTCACCCTTATTTTTTGATAGCGTAATAACCCTATTGTTCTCAGGTCGTTAGCCGAGGTAGTAAAACGGGCAGATACCACCTTGATTTATAATGGGTCGAGGTGGCTCTTCGGGAGGTGCCACTGAGTAAGGCCGAGGTGGTAAAACGGGCAGATACCACCTTGATTTATAATGGGCCGAGGTGGCCCTTCGGGAGGTGCCGCTGAGTAAGGCCGAGGTGGCCCTTCGGGAGGTGCCGCTGAGGAAGGCCGAGGTGGCTCTTCGGGAGGTGCCACTGAGGAAGGCCTGCCACTGAGTAAGGCCTAAGTGGCCCTGCGGGAGGTGCCGCTGAGGAAGGTCGAGATGGCCCTTCGGGAGGTGCCCTGAGTAAGGCCTAAGTGGCCCTTCGGGAGGTGCCGCTGAGTAAGGCCGAGGTGGCCCTTCGGGAGGTGCCGCTGAGGAAGGCCGAGGTGGCTCTTCGGGAGGTGCCACTGAGGAAGGCCTGCCACTGAGTAAGGCCTAAGTGGCCCTGCGGGAGGTGCCGCTGAGGAAGGCCGAGGTGGCCCTTCGGGAGGTGCCCTGAGTAAGGCCTAAGTGGCCCTTCGGGAGGTGCCGCTGAGTAAGGCCGAGGTGGCCCTGCGGGAGGTGCCACTGAGTAAGGCCTAGGACTGTCCGGGCCAAAATGACCATCCTCACTACCCGTGCCAAGACCTCGGCACTAATGAGCCATCTCGGTAACTCAGCTTACAATACCCTTTAGGGTCAGATTCCACAACTCGGTAAGGGCCTTCCCATTTCGGGCATATTTTCCCCTGCGGCTCAGCTCGGCTGACTGAATTTTTCCTCAGAACCAAGTCTCCAGGCTGGAATTGAGCGGTGTCAGCTCGGCTGACTGAATTTTTCCTCAGAACCAAGTCTCCAGGCTGGAATTGAGCGGTGTCAGCTCAGCGTCCGAGGTGGACGATCTTCCTTTCACTATTCGATCGAAAATACTCCGGCGGTCCCGGAGTTGGGTTGAAGTGCCACTTGGGCCGGGTTCACCTCGGCCGATGTCTCTCCTCCGGGGATCTGGCCCCGTACGAGATGCTTGGGCTTCTCGCTTCATGCGATTCACATCTTCACTTCGGATTCCCTGATCCACTCTTTCCCAGAGTTCGTGAAGTGTACGGGGGTAATCCCGATGAATTTCGGTGTTGAAGAGTCCGGCCACCAACCCGTTGGTAAAGGCCGCGAGAGTTACCTGCTCATTCTGATCAGGTATTTGCACATTCTCCTCGTTGAACCTCTGAGCATACGAGCGAAGAGACTCGCCCTGACCCTGTTGAAGGTTCAAGAGATAAACTGAAGTCTTCGTGATTGGTCGAGACGACACGAAGCGGTGGATGAACCGGTCTATCAGCTCATCCAGGGAGGAAATGCTCCCCGGTTCCAAACTCCAGAACCACTTCCGGGCAGTCCCATGTAGGAAAATGGGGAAAGCCCGACAAATCACGGCGTCGGGGACACAGTAGAGTCGGAATGCGGAGATGAAGGCGCGGAGGTGATCCTCGGGGTCACCTCGGCCGTCATAGGTGGGCAAGTTTGGGAGCTTGAAATTCGGGGGCACCCTTTCCCCATTGATGTCATCCGTAAAGGGCGGAGCCCTCATGTAGTCCGAAGCCAGGCCCCCGGGGCGCCGAGGTAGGCCCTCAGCTCGCTTCCCTAGCAGTCCCCGGGAAAACGCCCGGGAGATGGAGGCTAGCTTAGAAGTCGCCTTGGAGGAGGCACGCCTGGAGGTACTCCGAGAGAGACGCCCCTCATCGGAGTCTTCACCTGAAGGTGCCTCAGGGGACTTCGTCGGCCTCCTCTTGGAAGACTCGGCCTTTTCTTTCCCCTGTCTTTTGAGGTACATTCCTAGCTCCTCAAAAATGGTTGGGTTGTGTGATACGAACTCGGCCATCTTGGCGATGGCCTCCTCGTTGTTAGGCTGGGTCCTTGGGGACCCTTGCTCTTCAGAGATGCGATCTTGCTGGGCTCCCGAGGTCTGCCCAGCCCCAGTTGAGGGAACTCGACCACTTCTGGAGCGCGTGGATCTCATTTTAGTAATAGTAGTCTCGTTCCCACAGACGGCGCCAATTGAGGAGGTGATTTTTGGTTGGTAACTAGACCGACCTGGATCAGTTCTTTTTGAGATGAAGTGAGGTGAACTCCTGTGTCCGAAGTGAACCTCCTTGTCCGAAGTGAGTGGCGGGGCTTCTCCCCTGGTATCACTCCGACGATCAAGTTAGTATGAGAACGAGAATAATGAGAATGAATTAATGAACAGTGTATGCTTACTTGTTGGGAGCGTGTCTGGGGTATTTATAGAAGAGAGGTGATCAATACGGAAGGCTCATGCTAGCGGGACCCACTCTCTGGCATTACGGCTCTGTCTCCTGCCAGGAGGTCTGACTCTGACACTGTAGCCGCCTGGGAGTGATGACGGAGGATATGGTGCAGGTGCCATTAAGTGCCTCCAGTGCTTTTCAGATAAAGTGCTGGTCCTGGATGATGTCAGGTGGGTTGACATCATCAGCGTGCAGCCGAGGTGGATGTGCCGAGATCACCTACACGGTGGACTAGGGATGAAGCCGAGCTCTGGGGTTGTGCTCAAGACAGGGATGAGTTCCGGTGAGGGACGAGACTCGTGTTCACCTCGGACACCCGCGTGTCCGAGGTGAGCATCCTCAGCTACCTATGAGTCAAGGGGGTTAAGCAGGGTACCAATGAACTGTACCGCCCCGGACATGTCTACTCTTATAAGGAAAAGGAATGGGCGGTCGGCAACGAAGTCTAATCTGTCGTAATGTGTATAAGACATATATATCGCTTTGGCAACAGTTGCTGCCGCAGCTTCTGTTCCCTCTTCATTAACCTCAATAAAAGATTTGTGGAAAATGCTCGAAACGCAGAGGTTTCGACTGACAGGGAAGTCGACCATTTCGGTAAGTCCTCCTTCACCAGAGAAAGGCAGCACCAGCCCCAGTTGCTTCAGAGCTTGAGAAGCTTCAAACCCAAAGGATATCTTAAATTTTGGGATGCGGAAAACGCCTACTTGTACTTTTGAGCGTGGCAAGTGATTTTCCAGGAATCCAGGTTCGGAACTGACTTTGTCCACAAAAGCTGGCAGCCCATCCTTGGCATCCGGGAGGAAGAAATACACGGAGAAGCGGCGTTTATCATCGCCACCTTGTTTATAAGGAAGGCGAAGCACCTTAAAACCATCGAAGGCGCTAATGTACTGTTTCTTTCTGCTGGTCATGAAGGGGACCTGAATTGAGCTGCCATTGAGGAGGTGGAACTCATGCTCCCTGGTATTGGATTCGTCGAACTTCTTTAGCCAGGCTCATTTGAAATACAGAGCATTTGCCAAAATCAGTCTCGTTGTTCCATCCACCGAGCCCCTAGGAAGAATCTCCCTGATAAGCCCGTTTGTTTCCTTCCGAACCCAGCCATTTACTTCGTTGGTCACCTCATCAGGCTTCAGAAGAACAATCAACAGAAATAAAGAAAAACAAACGTTAGCAACTTGGCATATTCTACGGTTTGCTATTTTGAACATAAAAGGGTTGCAGAAAATTCACACCCTCCAAACAAGAAACGTGACTCTACTTTTGCCATATCCAAAAGTTTGACATGCCAATTAGAGACTATTTTCTACTTTTTTTTTAATTCCAACTAGTATGCCCAATTGCTCGTATGGTTAAGTGCTTTCTCGTAGCTAACTAAAGTGGCATGAGATTATGAAACACAACCATGATTCAGCAGACACATATTCAAACAGAACAAAAGAAATTAGGAAAATGAGTAGGCTGATGAATAATGATAGACGGAGACGGTTACTAACTTACTACCTTGTTTTGGAAGTCAACTCGATCGGAAGCGGCCTTATAAACATCATCCACAATCTCTTTGAAAGAAGGCTTAAAGTGCAGGGACTGATCAACCCAGACGGCGTTGGCAAAGCTGATGCGAGGCCCACCGGAGGGGCCGCCATCGGCGAAGACGCCGTTGACCAGCTGCGAGGAGAGGGAGTTGAGGTCGTGGGTGGAGGCGGACTTGAGGAAAGAGAGGAACTGGTCTTGGGTTGGGCCTTTGGAGCCTGAGGCGATCAGGGCCAAGAGCACCTGGATGGACAGCGCCGACAACACCAAGTTGCAGTCCTGGGTGTTCGTCGCGATGATGTGTTTTGCGAGTGACAAGGAAAGGTGGGTTTGGTTGCTGATGGATTCCCGGAGATCCATGTCTTTCGTGCCTCAGTAAGGAAAATATACTAGTAGCACTAAATGGAGCTCAGTTAGGGATGGCAACGGGGCGGGGGACCCTCCCCCGTCCCCCGCCCCGTTGCCTATTAGTTCCCTCTATCCCCCGCCCCTCGCTCCCCCCGCCTTGCCCCGCTTCCCCCGCGGGCCATCTGCAGAGTTAATAAAATTTTATTATATAATTTTATTATAATTAGATTTTAATAAATAATCAAGTACTAAAATATCAACACATCACCAAATTATTATTCATTGTAATTTTACAATTGAAATTCATAAAAACAATCAAACAGAAGTTATTTGAATACAATCCAATATGATGAAATAAATATAACTAAAATAATCAAATTTCACTTTTAGTACAAATGCAATCACTAATTCATCATTGTGTTTGTGCTTTTTTTTGAGAAAAAAGTGTTATTCTATTAAGTATAATTAGAAATTTAGTATAAGTGTATTAGTAAATTTAGTATAACTAATTAATAAATTATATTAGTAGACATGTATAATTATTCATATAATTGATAATATCAATTATATTACATAAACTAATATACATTATATAATACATCTAACTAATAATATCATTATCATAAGTTTATAACTAATTAACTTACATATAATATATAGTAATTTATATATATATTTATATATATATATATTTTTTTTGTTTTGCGGGTGGCGGGGCGGGGGATGGGGCGAGGGTATACTCCCCCGCCCCCTCGCCCCGTGAGCCCCTCGCGGGGGCACCCGCCCCCATTACCATCCCTAAGCTCAGTTGATTGAAATCCAAATACTTTCAATGAAGGAAATGGTGGGGTTTGTTTGGATCGTGGTTTATTTGTCAAAATATATTTACTTACATCATCATTACAATTTTCAACACACCTTTTTATTTTTTCAATTACTTTTTTATCTCAGATACATCACATCACAAAAAAGTACTAAAATATCTCTAATAATTCACAATCCAAACAAACCCGATTTTAGCAGGGAGGTCCCGCTTCCGCAGGCAGTAGAGACTACGTATACAGGTCAGTAATTAGAGAGCTTAATGAAGAAGCAGTAATAGCCTAACGGAGAAGCTACCGCTTGTTCTCGGTTGACACGTTTTTGTTTATATTGAAACATGATGAATTTTTTTTTTTTTTAACTTCTAGAATACAACAATTGATATATATATTTTTAAAGAGTATGGGCATGTGGTTGGGGTCACACGCGTAACGGTGTGCTTACGGTCTATAATAGGTACAATTGGCACTTGATGTGGTTGGCGTGGTTGTTTTAAGGTTAGGCTTCTTCTATTGCAATGGAGATAATTTCTCGCCATCATGTCCCAATAAAATTAATTTAAAAATTATTTTTGAAAATCAACATCATCTATAATATATTCGATTACTTGTATTAGTTATGCATACAATTTCCATATAAATTGATTAAGTTTTACCCTCCGATTAATCATTATAAATTTTGTTTTAATTTTGACTAATTTTTTATCATTTAAATGTTTCATGTAAATTGAATGTTAAAATATTCTCAAATGAAAATTATTTTTTATTATATTTATCTAGAGATTAAGAGAAAAATGACGATATGATCAGATGATTTTGTAAAATTATAAAATTTTAGATATAAATAAATAGAGAGAAATTCAATGGGAAGGATCCTATCCCATTATTTTGTAGTATCATTGGTGATTTGATGATATACTTGAAAACACCTTTATGTTCATACAATTTAGTCGGTCTATGCAAATGAAATTTACACGTATAACAAAGTATGTCAGCATACACCGTATCATGTAAAAATTACAACAGCAACTACAACACTCCGTCAAAATTGTCTAAAACCCCTCAATTTCTGAAATATTTGCTCTTTCTCTTTTCTTTCTCCACTTGCCAAATACTACTAGCTAATTTTGCATGAGGGTTAATTACAAAAACTTCCCTAAAGTTTAACCAGATTTGCATTTTACTCGTAGTGTTATTTTTTTTTTCTCACTTTACCTCCTAAATTGTTAGTCAATTCTAATATTATTGATTCTTGACTAAAATGGTAATAAATAATTAGCTATTATGGATCTAAATGTTTCTTGAATAAGTTGGTTCATATGGTCTACATAATAATTAGAGGGGAGAAAAAAAAACTTATGTATCAGCATTAACCCAAAAGTATTGAAAGCAAAAAAAGGAAAGTAGGAAATAAAGAAAGCTCCTCATGTCTCTCATTGCGCCACATGACAGCTCTTGGAGTTGCTACAGCAAATAGCTACTCAATCTTATAATAGTAAGACATTGGGCGTAGGGCGACAATGATCGGAATTGAACTCAAATACTCAAACTCAAGCTTGAAGTACATTATTGGATCTAGAGCTCAAGTTGGGGTTCAACAATTCAAGCTTGACAAATTTTTAAATTTGAAGGTCGAGTTCAACTTGTGTAAAATATAAACCATACAAGATTGAGCTTGACCCATGTAAAATATAAAGAGTTTGAGCCAGCTCAAGGAATAAATTGAGATCGAGTTGCTCAAATTTAAATGGTAAGACTTGTAATTATCCTATGAATATAGGTTTTTTTAGTAATATAATAGTTATGTGAAATAAAAATAATATATATACATAAAGTTTGGAAAATTCAACAAGCAAAGAATATTTAAAGAATCAAAATTGACTCGACAATGTACTCGAGTAGCTTGATCTCCGATTTGACCAAAGTTGAGTGGAGTTTTTAACCAACTGCTCTCAAGCACGTCGATTCTTTGCCTCCTTCCCCCCCTCCCTGCCTCCCCAATCGTGCATAATGCTATTACATATTTTCTTGCATCTTTAAACAGCAAATGCCGCAAATGATCGTTCAGCAATTTGTCGAGTTTCAATTCGATCAAGCTTGAGCGAACTACCGGTGAGCAGCTTAATTAGCTGCCACCCCTAATTTAGGCATAATGCTATCAAATATTTTCTTGCACATTTTATCCGCAAATGAACGTTAAGTAATAAAGGAGCGCGAACATTTTCTTCCAGTAAAAGCGGGTCAAGTGAGCCCATAATTTTCAGGCCAACAAATGTTGGAGCCGTCAGGAGACAGCATTTATATGTAGGCCAAGTTAACTATTTGCCGCTATACGTGGCTGTCTTCACTAGCTTTCTGCAACGATAGTTTCTATTCCTATTGAGGAATAGGTTAAATTACAGGAATGTTACTGTTGTAAAAAAAAAAAAAACTATGTGAGGCCCGAAAGAGTCTCTGGAGGTTGGAACTTCAGCTCAGGTGTCGGGGCCATCTATTAGTGGATTTCTGATCAAAGACGATAGCAGGGTATAGCAAACTTCTCAATCTCATACATTTCAGCCAGCGGGAGGTGATTATTTTACTGTTTGGTCACCATTCAAGTTCAAAGAGTAAGAAACAGTAGAGACACAGACCATGATCCACCTAACAAAAATAGGATAAAATCCCATTTGTATCAGCATTCTCCCAAGAAAATTCCATTCAATTCTATTATATACCTTAAACATGTTCAGTTTAGTTTTGTCAGGAAACTAGTTTTTCCTTCCCTTCTATTTTTCAAAACATGAAGGATTTCCTGAGCAATCAAGACATTTTCTAGGATCCGTCTTTCTAGAATTAAAGCTGATAGAGAACAACTGATGCAATGGTTGAGAAATTTTTTCAACCTATTGGCCACAATTTTATAAATGATTTTGTACAGGACAGTGCAGAGACTAATAGGTCTATAGCAAGTTAAGTTCACTGGAGCCTCTGTTTTAGGTATCAAAGAGATAATTGGTCTCAAGAGGATTAGATGACACGAAAAGAGAGATATGAGAAAACGTAAAATCCACCATTGGTTTTCACCACGCGTATTGGTTAGGACTTGCGAGTTTAAAAATTTGTATCGCTGGCCGAAGGATAAATGGGCAGGATATTATCAGAATCCTCCCTTGAGGTTTCTTCTAATATCACTTGTCCCTCCTAAAATTTTAAAAAATCACTTACCCCACTAATAAATTCAAAAAAAATATATTAACTTTCACTTGATACATAATTCATATATCAAATTAATGGAGTTCAAAAATTAAAAACAAAAAAACAAAAGTCATTTTCTTTTCTTTTCCTTTTCTTCAACATTCTCTCTTATTCATCTTTTGGGTGATTATGTGATTTTTATTTGTAAATTATAATAAATTGAATTTTGTTTATCTTTTAGTTTTTATGATTGTGATAGAATGGGTATGGTTTATTTGCTTATTTTAGGTTGATTTTTATAATGATCAGTACAATTTAAAGATTTGGACACAGGTTGAGAAGAAGTTGAAAAAAAATAAAAAGTTCATAAGAAATCAATTTTAAATATATAGAGTTAAATTAGTCAAGCATATTTCTTTACAAATATCATTTTTATTTTTCAAATATATATTTTTATGGACTATAGCATTATAATATGGCAGTACTAGTAGAGATTGTTTTTCAGATAATGATTTTCTTAAAGTAAATAAAGTGATTTAGGAGTATTTTCATTTAACAAGTAATAGGATAGTTTAGGATTTTTAAAAATTTTATTACACAGATAACAAAAATAAGGGAGGTAAGTGGTTATTCTTAAACGTTTGTTGGAAAAAAAAGTGATTATTCTTAAAACTTATTAAGAGAACCCAGGGGAGGTTTCTTTTTTTTTTTTTTTTTTTTTGTGTCAAAACAGGGGAGGTTTCTGATAATGTCCTAAATGGACACAAGCCCATGTTTAATGTTTGTAGGGCCCAACGGGACTCCACCCAACAATCGGAAAAGATGCAACTGGCAACTTTACGAAAGCAGCCTAAATCAGTCTTCTCTCTTCCTCGTACAAGTAACAATCTCCAGCTTATTTTATTCCTGGCCACTTTCGACTAAGCCGAAGTAGGCGGATACCGGGCGTTTAGAACGGTGGCTGTACTTATCTCCCCTGGCTCGACAGTGGGCTGCAGCAGTTAGTTTCAAAATTCCTTTTTGTTTTTTGGAATCGTAATTGATTGTAGCTGCCTCACTTCCATATTAGGGCGCGTTTGGATTGCATTTTTCGTCATTTTTCATGAAAAAATTATTATAGCGTTTTTATATATGTGAGAAAAAAAAGTGATAGGAAAATATGATCACGAAAAACGACAATATTTTTTGACGAAAACAAGCAATCGAAACACACCCTTAGTCCTCTTTGCTTTTTTGTTTTCTGGTAGGATCTTTAGTTTAGCCATGTTATTTGCCTGCTAAGTTTGTGGTTTACGTTTTTTGGTAGCTTATATGCATATATATTCCTACCATGAATGTTTGATATCTGTTAGATTTTTGGAGCAATTTTGTTATGCAGCATCCTTTAATTAGAATGATTTTGGCCAAGACAGAATTTATATTAGATTTCTTTTGATTATAGGGCGAATTTCTGATAACCATGCTTAAGCTGAATTATATTTGTTTCATTTGTTGACTGATTTTATCTGCCGTCATGCTTGCAGTTTGTTCAAAGGTTATGTTTTTATTGCAGCGGTATATTTGTGTTTTTATGTGTTGTTATTTATGTTGGAAGAAGAGCATGCAAGGAGGACAACAAAAAAATCCTGCATTGTAGCAGATTTATGTGTTGTTTTTGGCTGTTGTTTTTGGATTCTGTGCTATCAGTCCTGGTCATTCTTAATGGGTATTTTGTTAGGCTCACTTTCCTTCTAAGGACTTGTATGGTTCTTTTGTTAACATAGGACTCCAAGTGGTCAATTAACGAGCATCAGCATAGTAATCTTGTTCTTAAAATGGTACTAAATGGAATTCTTTGTTATTCATTTTCTCATTCTTGATAACAGAGAGAAAAGTAGCAGAAAGTTTTGATCTTGATGGAATCAAGGGCAATACTTGCCACTGGTTTTGGACCGAGGAAGGTGAGACAGGATCACTCTTACTAACACAAAACAAAAGAAGTTTCTTTCTTGTAACTATTTGCTAAAGGAACATATGTTTGCTGCTGGATCCTTTTCTTCCTCTCTTCCTTCTTAATAGTGTGCAAAGATAGGGCAGCCCCTCAAGGATCAGATTAGTCGGCTTCCAGATGAAATTCTTGTTTATATTCTGTCTTGCCTAACGCTAAAAGAAGCTGCCAGAACAAGTGTTCTTTCAAAGCGTTGGATAGATCTATGGAGGTCCATGGCTTGCCTTGATTTTGATGCTTCAAAAGTGCTAAAGAAGATGTTCTCAATATCCAGCTGGGGAAGGTATGCGGACTTTGTTAGAAAGGAAAGGCGTAAGTATGTTGAATGGGTTGACAAGGTGCTGCTTCAATCAGACAAGTCCTTGGCATTAGATGATTTGAGAGTTGCTTTTTGTTTGGACAATTTTTATGGAGACAAGATTCATAAATGGCTTCAGCATGCATTTGCAAGGAGAGTGCAAAGGCTAGAATTGAACGTGTTTGCAGATGATGACCCGGCTTCTTCTCAAGAATCATATACTTTTCATTATGAACTTTTTTGCCTTAGCAGTGGTCAATCTCAACCTGGTTACTCTGAAATCCATCATCATGCACAGATTGGCTTCAAGTCCCTTAGAGCATTGAGTTTGAAAAGTCTGAATGTAACTGGGGAGGTACTGGAATTCTTCTTGATCAATTGTCCATTTCTTGAGCGCCTGGTAGTGGAGGCCTCTTCAGTTTTGATCAACCTTCGAGTTTGTGGTCCATCTATTGCCTTGAAATATCTGGAGGTATGCTGCTGTTTGATGTTGCAATCCATTATTGTCAGCGACACAAATTTAGTCTCCCTTAAAACTACCGACGCACACCATCTTGTACTTCAGAACGTCCCCATGCTTGTGAATGTATGGGTTTCTGGGAATTCCCGTAACTTGATCAGGGATGTTACTTCTTGGCTTTCTTGCTGCTTGTCAAAACTAGAGGTTCTTACTTTACGTGCCAACAAGTTTCAAGTTTCACAGGTTTTTTCTAGTTATTTAATGGAACTCTTTGAAGAGATTCCTTTCCAACTATTGTTTATAATCACTGCCAACTGCTTGCCTCACTGGTTTGATTTTGCTTTCTTCTTGTCTGATCATCCTAGGAAAAAGGAATTGTTCATGAGCTTCCTCAACTTACTAATCTGAAGGAGTTCGTCTTAATAGCTTCTGCATCAAAAGATCGCAGTTTGATTGGATTTACTTCTTTGATCAGGGCTTCGCCCAACTTGGAGAAGTTTGTGCTGAAGGTAGCATAATGCTGTACTAATCTCAGCCATTGCTTTCTTTTATTGTCTCGGTTTGTTTTCTTGAGCCTTGCTTTAGTTATTCTTGTCTTTCACCGTGGCATTTGCTGTATGCCATGCCATTGAGCATTATACTCTGGGACTTGAACATCCTTATGATCATGAACTTTTAAATGCAGTTTAGGATCCCAATCAATTCTTGAAAGCGAGAAAGCAATGATTATACTAATATTCTTGGTATCAGACATGCTGTTTCTGTTGCCGCTCCTATTCTTTTCTTTCTTTTTCTAATTTGTGTTGGGTACTCTTAGCAGATTTTCCCCCGTTCTTTTTGATCTGCAATATTTTAGTTATTGACAGCTTAATCTGTTTGCAGCTGGAATCGTGGTGGGGTGATATGGTCAGGGGAGATAGAAAGTTGAAGAAAGCTGCTAGCTTTCCGCTCCAACATCTGAAAGTGGTTGAGTTGCTTGGATACTATGGTCGCAGAAGTGAACTTGAACTTGTTGAATACTTCCTCGAAAACGCTATTGTCCTCGAGAAACTTATAATTGACCCTCGTGATCCTTGTAATGTCACTTGGCCCAAAACGCGCAAGGAAAGAAAGCAGGAAAAGAAGCAGGAAAAGTTAGCTAGAATTTGTGCCAAGCAACAGATCGAGGGATTAATACCTTCACATATTGAATTTTCGATTCTATAGTTGCAAACAGCAAATGCAGCTAAATTTAGGTTCATGTACAATTAGTTTTAGCGATTGCTTTTAAGTTATCTTATTTATATCTGTGTTCCTTAAAATGTTCAGTAGACTACATTATCTTTTTTTTTTTTTTGTGAGTACGTTAATCAAGATTTAACCGCAACCTCGTGTGCATGAAGCTAAATTTTTGTGAGTACGTTAATCAAGATTTAAGTGTTTAGCTAGCGCTAATGACACTTGGGTTTGGTTACTCGTTAATTCCAAAAGGTCCATATTCGTTGTGCAGAGTGGAAATGGAGCACTGGTAGTAGGCTGGAAATGGAGTGTCTAGAATCAAGACCTCCCACTTCATTATTTTAAAAAAAAAAAAAAAAAAAAAAAGGTAGATGGAGAGGTTGTCGGGGACAGGAGTACTTGTATCATAAATAAATAATAATTACATAGCTGAATGAAGTGGAAAGTTCCTACTGACGGTTGGGCTGACACGTTTGCCTTCGTTCAATTGAATCACGACCAAAATGCGAGACGATTATTGGGTGATAGATGCATCATAATGTTTGTTAACGAGTGCAAATGATTGTTTAAAATATTTTGAGGTTGACCTGAGTAAAATATAAAGAGTTTGAGGTATGTGTCAACGCCAATTCTTCGTAGGAGCAAATAAGCAAAATTTTTGCAAGTAGTTTTGTGTAAGCAAAATTGTGGAACTTGCTTGAAGCCCCTTCCTGTCGGAGCATGTCCCAGTTTCCGGTCTGTCCTCAGGCCATACGACTTACAAGCACGCCTCCCAGATCAACTTGTCGCTCACTGCAAAGCGTTAGATTTAACCCCTTCTCTTGGAGTATCTTTTAGTGGATGGTTTCGTTCGTCTTACTACGGATTCCGTTATCCATATCTTGTCTGCTAACTTAGGCAGCCATTATTCCGTGCTTTGTATATATAATCAATGGTTAGTAAAATGGTAGTCTAATAAACTGATGAGAATAAGACAAACAAGGTACAGCTTTGTGTTCTCTTGACATAAATGGTACAAAAATTGAATCTTAAAAACTTTTTTTTTTGGGTTCTTATCATTAGGGGCTTGCTGTAATTCATGATGGCGGATTTGGCCACAGTAATAGCACAGTATCTTCTTTATTATTCTTGAAGTTGAGGTTAATTGTAACACTAAAACAAAAAAAAAAAAAAAAAGGATTGATTTACATCATAATCTATGTTATAAAATCTGAACCATGTCCATTGCTTGTGAAATGACCTTCAGCTTCATCTGTCAATCACCTCAGCCCAAGTAGTGAGAAAAATTAGTTCTGTGGACCTGGCTGCTGGAAATGTATGCCTAGAATTTTAATTCTGCATGGCACCATTTAATGAATTCAACTAATAGTTTGCCAACTGAATTGTGTGATCGATCACCTCAAATGCTTTCCAAGAATTCGGGAGACAGGAAATATGCAGTGGGCGGCGGGGAGGTGGGAATATTGTAACCTGTAAGGAAACCTATGGTTAACTCCTACAGCTGCAACTAACTAGTTAAGGGCAGTTGACTAGTTTCAGACGACAGATCATTCATTACCTACTGAGCATTTTCGGGAGTATATGTTTCTGCTTTCTCTTTTTATTTTTGGCAAAATAAGGGAAGGTTAGCTCATGTACATGGTTCAAAGTCGCGGTCGCGGTTCGAACCGTTCCACATTGATGTCGGCATATCGATCGCGATCTCGACGAGACACAAATTTTTGAAATATTTAATATTTTAAAAATTATAAAAATTATGATAAATAAAAATAATTAAAAATAATAAAAATTCGAGATGACTCGGAGTGATTCGGTGTAACTCAATCGTTTCAACCCTTCATGGTGACGTCTCGACGAGTCAAGTATCTCGGAATCGTATCGTCTCGGTACCATATCGGAGGGACCGAAACGGTGACGACTCGGCCGAGTCTTTGAACCATGCTCATGTAACACCACATATATTTAAAAAAAAAAAAAAAACTCACAGCAGTTGTGTCAGAGCTGTAGTCTGGGATCTTCCGATTATGATCTGCAAGTATCATTCCTATAAGTGGGCTCTTTCAATCAAAATGATCTGATTCTTGCTAAGTTTCTATTTTGCATATTTTTTGGGGAAAAATTAAAAAGAGAAAAAGATCCAAGCGTCCAATAGTTTTTGGTTTGTTACCAACAGATCAGAACTTGTAGACGTTTTCCATTTCAAGATGTTTAAATGTTTTGGCATGCAGGACAGACTTGCATAGAAGATTCGGGCTGTAGACGAGGGTAATAATAGGCATCCAGACGCCACGACAGCACGCCTTTGAATATGATCAGCAACGTCAAATTTTTTAAGCATAATTATTGGATTACATTAAATTAATGAACGTAAACCGGCCGGACATCTGACAAATGACCATTCTCTAGATTTTCATTTTTGTTTTCTTGTTTTCTCTTTTCTTATATGCTGCAGACCAGCCAAGATATACAACATTCATTTGGTCTAAAATTTTGGAACCTATTTCTATTTGGTCTAACACAACAAGACAATCTTGGGAAAAAAATGTTTTTTCTTTTTTTCCAGTTACTGAGTAGTCTTGAAAGGCCATTCAAACTCAAATTTGTGTGCATGGATGATAATTTTGTAGGAGGCAAGGGCAAAAACTCAGTCCAAGAGGATTATAGAAGCATCTAAACGGGATTAGTTGTTGTAATTCTTGATGCTCTTTTCTTTTTTTTTTTTCAGAAGAAAAGCTAGCCTACCACCAAACCAGGGCACTTTCTCATGAAGATTATCAGTTCTTGGCCTAATACATGGAATGCTGACCTTAATATTTGTGATGGGCAATTTCATCTGTGTGCAACCAACTCGGTCTCCACGGGATTCTGCAAAATCATTTGCTAATGTCAACTAATAAAGTCAAAAGAAGCACGTCACAGGCTGTTTGCTAACAAACTTCACATTAATGAACAGAAACGGAGGATCGATACACATTAAATCCAATCAGAAGAAACAAAAAGAACCCATTACTCCACCAAGTTTTCTTCATTTGCATAGATGCCTCCTTGATTCCTTTGTGGTTTGCTTGTCATTTTTTTTTTTTGAAGACCGAGTAGTTGTGCCCGTATGCCTCTATATAAATAAAGCATCAAAGCACAACTTCTCCAAACCCCTAATCGTTCTTTGCAGAAGCCATTTTCATTCTTGCATTGAGGCCGCTTCCAAAGAAGCTCTCAACAAAATGGTAAGCAATTGTTTGAGGCGTAGAATTTGCCTATTCGTTCATGCTAACAATTAAGTCATAAGAGCTATAATGCATTTAGCAATTCTTTTTCCCCCTTTGTGGTACATTCAATAAGGAAGAAATTTCCCAACTGATCAGCAACTTTTTTGGTTGTTAATATTCAGGCCATATGCATTGAAACTCAGCCTAAGCCACGAGCAAAGCTTGGAGGAACACGAGCTGCCTTATTTGTATATTGTATAACTTCAAGTTTCTACTACGAATACACTATTCAGTAATCGCTAGTGGTTATAGTCATTTCCTTTTTTACTTGTTCCTTTTTTTTAAAACTATATATGCTTGATTTCCCTTTTTTTTTTTTTCAAACTATAACTGATTGATCATCTGTGTGCAGCAATGGCCTCACTGGAGAATATGGCATTTATTTCTAATGCTGTGAGCTTATTCACTTACTTCCATGGATACATGAACTTCAGCTTGACAAAGTCGGCCACTACACTAACAAACCTCATGGGAACAGCCTTTTTACTGTCATTGTTCGGAGGGTTTATATCTGATACCTACTTGTCAAGATTCAAGACTTCCATTCTCTTTGGATGCATAGAAGCTGTGGTAAGTAAAAGTCTTCAAGTCTCATCCACACCAATTTTTTCCCTCAAATGCATATATCTGTTCTCTTTTGTGCTTGTACCATAAGCATATTTATATTTGTGGTCTGTAGCTTTTCTTCTTAATCTTTAGAAATTCCCCTTGTCTCTTGTTAAATTCATCAATTCCTAATCGCAGAAATATCATCTAACAAAGTGTAACTTGTAATTTGAACCATTTCAAGCACCTTCTCAACTAAATTCATTTAGGAATGGAGTACTAGTGAGTCGTCCAATGCCAACATCCTCGTACAGACATAACTTCTGGTTGCTGAATAGCTTTCCTTCTGTCATAAGACAAGGGTCAAGTTGTAATATATTAAGCAGAAATGAGAAGATATTAATCTGGTTGTTTCTCAATAAACAGCAAATAAATGAACCATGCATGTTATTTCCTAATCATGGTGTAACACCCAAACACTTCCACAGTCCACGCTCTCCCATCCTACAGACAATGAAAACTTCGATGAATGATATATGATACGTGCGCAGAGGAAGCATTCGTGCTGTAACAACAGACTAATAGTATAGTATGCTAAGAATCATCAATTGCCATTTCACTTGAAAGTATGCTGACAAAGACGTATCCTTTTTCGTCTTAATTTTTCCCGTAGAGTAAGATGATTCCAAAGCTGTTTTATGCTAGGAGTTGTTTTAGGTACTACAACTAACTATTTAGCAATATATTTCTTTACTTAAGGTACTTAAAAATGGGCTATGCATGGAATTCGAGTAGGCAAAATGTTTTATTTTTCTTGAAAGATGTTGGCTGAGCCTATTATTATGACTTTTTCAGGGACTTGCTGTCCTGACAGTGCAAGCACACTTTCCACAACTAAGACCAATTCTCTGCAAGGATGCAGCCACGCTGAAGTCGACTCAATGTGAGACAATAACCAGAAGCCCAGAAGCCCTCTTATTTGCAGGTCTCTATTTGTTCGCGTTTGGAAACAGCGGAGTAAAAGCAGCATTGCCATCCCTGGGAGCCGACCAATTTGATGAAAGGAGCCCCCTGGAGGCACCTAAACTTGCCAGCTTCTTCAACTGGTTGTTATTCTCCATCACTATTGGAGCTATGCTTGGGGTCACATTTTTAGTATGGATAAGTGCAAATCAGGGATGGGATTGGTCATTTGGTGTTTGTACCATTGCTGTAACAATGGGACTTCTGTTCTTGAGCATGGGAAGATCAATCTACCGAAATAATGTCCCCAAGGGAAGTCCATTTGTTCGTATTGCACAGGTATGCACCGTTTTAGCAACTGCTGCGTATAAACTACTACTGTAATAGTTTAATCAACGCTAAGCCAAGTATTTGGCGCTCTTGATTCAGGTTTTTGTTGCTGCCATTAGAAACAGAAATCTTCCGATCCCAGAAATGGCAGATGATTTACACCAGATACGTGACAAAGAAGCCAGGAAAGGAAATGAGATTGAGATTCTTGATAGAACTGATCAGTTCAAGTACGTTGACATCTTTCATCAGTTTTTTTTTAAGTGTTTCCTTGTGATGTAATTTCTAGTGAATAACCACATTAACCACGTCTTTCAGAATTTTGGATCGGGCTGCAATTGTTAGGAGTACAGAAGATTCAACCACAGTCATTGTTCCTGGACCCTGGAGACTCTGTACCGTCACACAAGTTGAAGAAACTAAGATTCTAATTCGCATGCTCCCAGTTATATTAAGCACTGTCTTTATGAATACATGTTTGGCTCAGCTTCAAACTTTCTCCATTCAGCAAGGCACAACAATGGATAGAAGCATCAGAGGCTTTCAAGTGCCCGCAGCCTCGATTCCATTTATTCCCCTGTTCTTTATGTTCGTCCTAATCCCAGTGTATGAGCACGTTTTCGTCCCTATAGCACGGAAGTTCACAGGAATACCAACCGGAATACGCCAACTGCAGCGAGTTGGCGTTGGGCTTGTACTTTCTGCAATATCCATGGCAGTCGCTGGAGTTATTGAAACCCGCAGGAAATCGGTTGCTGTTGAGCACAACATGGTTGACTCACTCGAACCTTTGCCTATAAGTGTGTTCTGGCTGGGCATCCAATATGCTATATTCGGCATGGCTGACATGTTCACATTGGTGGGACTGCTGGATTTCTTCTATGCAGAGAGCTCATCAGGCATGAAGTCATTGAGCACAGCCATCTCCTGGTGTTCCTTGGCATTTGGTTACTACACGAGTACGGTAGTAGTGAATGTGGTGAACAAGGTGAGTGGCGGGTGGCTGGCTAGTAACAATCTTAACAGAGATAACCTGAACTATTTCTATTGGTTGCTAGCAGGTTTAAGTGTAGCCAACTTCGGAGTTTATTTGATGTGTTCATCCTGGTACAAGTACAAAAAGATAGACATGAAGCAGGTAGACGCTGATTCTAAGGTAGATCCAGAGGAAAAAGTTTAAGCAAGCAGATGTAGGAACAGCACAATCTAGAGATGTAGCCTAGTAGTTGTTTTTTGTCATAATTGTAACAGTATAGTTCATACTGCTATGCATCCACTTGTCCAGTTTGCAAATAAATTTTGACATTGAGAACAAATTTTTTTGTTGTATTTTGAGTACCAATAACTAAGCAAAGAGATGCTCAAGCGAATAATAAATGAAGCCACCGAATGACTCACCATATGCATTGCCAAGTTGCAACGACAGTAGCTTATTATAGCTGATAATCAGTAGTGTTATCAACTCGAAAAGCATAAAAAGAAAACGACGGGCAGATTGAAGCAAAGATTCAGCTTCTCATCATAATTCTTAAAGAATTTTCCCCAGACTAAACAATGCCAGGAAAAGTTCAAAACTATTCTTTCGCCTGACCTAACAAAGAGCATTGCCAAGCAACTAGAAAAAACTAGGTTCAATTCGACATAAAACAAAACACCATGATATTCCAAATAGCAGGGTACTAAGCCATTCATTTCTAACGAAGGAAAGGTCAAAAAACAAGTTCTAGTCAAAGTAAAGGACTCGTTTATTCCAATGATCCATCTGCAAAACGAAATCAGTAAATACATCGAAGGCAGAATTGCTAATCCCGTAATACATGCAACGCGAATCAGCGCAATAGATATTTCTTTCGATCAATAATGCAACTTATTAACTGGGCATCAGTTAATATTTCATTCAGGGTCATTATTGATCCTGGAGTTCTTAAACCTAGAATTCATCAGTGGAAACATTTAAGATACCATACCGTGCTTGATGCTGGAGGATTTTTCTACCACATCCTCAAAAAAAAGAAAAAAAGTGTACCACATCTTCAGCAAGCTTTCTCTCATTCATATCACTTTACAAAACTATATCATGTGTCAATCTGTACAAATCTTGTAATGTGTTAAACTGAAAATAGGGTCATAGGAGAATGATATCCCACGTGACATCAAATTTTGAGTAGTGAATGTTGCAAAGAAACAAAAATCCATTTTCCCTACCATTTCACATCCAAGGTGAGAGCCTCTTGAGGTACCAGGATGGATGGGAACTTCGTGAACGAAACATTTGACATCAAATTACTCCAAGCCTTTGAGTCTGCATCAATAAATGGTCTGATCTTCTTAACAGTTAAGGGCTTCAGAACCTCTCTGTCGAGCCTCCCCACCACCTCAAACCATGCACGTTCAACAGTAGGCTTGGTACGCCACTCAGCCAATGTACTCCAGTAAGGATCGTTGCTTTGAATAACTCTTTCCAATTCCAGCTGGAAGCGGAATACTGATGATGCAGTAATTTTTACTTTTGCAAAACCTACGCTCACATTTTTATTGGTTTTATGTACAAGAAAAGTCTGCAGAACTCTTTCTAGCAAAGCAATCCTCGTGCTAAGAGAACTGATGTGAGAATCTCTGTCCCACATTTGGAACATGCGCCGTTCATAACACTTCTCTGGCAACAGCTCAACAGTTCTGTTAGACAAGAGAACAGTTTTGATGAATGCCTCACGGTTTCCATTCCTGTAAGCTACAACTGTAGCAGAACCTACCACACGTATAGGAGGCCATGCCATGCATAATGAAGGCCAGAAGTATCGAGAGTCAGTTCTCCCTAAACTACTTGAAGCACTTGTTGGGTGAAAGAGAGAGACTTCTTCAGCACCTGTGATTTCCACAGTAATGCCTTCACCGACGAGAATGTCTTTCAGACCAGAAAACGAGTTCTTGAGCTGATCAAGACACCAAGAGATACAAACAGTGAGGATGGGCTTTCAATCGAAACAAAAAATCAAGAAGCAGAAATGTAATGAAATTATAACTGCATATGAATAATGCCTAATATGAAAATTATGTAGTAGTACACCCAGCGTCGGGGACTTGTTTTACTGGACCAGGAATGGCAGCAAGATCTAGACACCCAAACAGTTAACAGGAAAATTTGCCCAACAGTAAAAATTTTGGGTTGAGGTATTCCCAATTTACCTCCAGAGATCAGAATGAAAGTTGAACAGGGCAAGGTAAACAACCACGTTTGGAAGAATGGAAAATGTACTGAGATAGAACGGCTGCCCACATGAATTGTCTTTAGCTTAAAAAACGAGTTGGACAAATGACAATCATGGAAACCAGATTATAAATTGGCTTAACACTACGTTTTAGTACAGTCAATGGCAAGTGTTCAGCGGAATTGGAGCCATGAAACAAAACACACAACTCATACACGGAGCATCATCTATGCACTACGCAGCCAAACATCAATATTTTCTACTTTTACAGCGTTGCCCTCCTAAATTTCGCAAACAAACGCAATTAAACACTAACCAAGGATAGTTAAAACTAAGGCCGAAATTTAATGACAGCAAACAAAATCCAGGATGTTGCTTAGCCACTTAAAAGTACCAACAAAATAATCCTGTTTTGCACGTCAGTTCTCCCACTACTTCAATCTTAAAAACACACACAGAGAGACACGAACTATTTACCGGCAAAAAGAGTTTGAGGTGATGATCTCCGGCGAGACGCAAGTGAAAAGGGCCTTGAATTTTGAGAGTACCGAGCACAGCAGCCTTGGAGGTAATTTTACTAACCAAATCTTCAAAACCCAATTCGTTTTCCAGTTGTTCAAATCTCTTCCACCGGGAAACTTGATCCAACAGCTTGAACACAAATTCGCTTTTACCAAATCGTACCCGAAACTCGTACCGTTGCAAGTCCCCGAGCTTTGCTTTCTTCACATCCAACTTTGAAACGCTAAATTCTTGCAAATCCCACTTCTCCCTCGCTCCAATTTCCGTCAACACATCCTAATTAAATAAAGCACAAAACAGCAATTAAACATATTATATAGAGTAAACTGAATACAGTTTATTGAACTTTTTCTCAGGCAGTAGTACCTTTAAGAAGGGGGAAGAATTGGGTTGGGAGTGGGAGCGGTGATGGTGTTGGCGGTTGTTAACGACGTCGTTAGAGGTGGGAAAAAGAAAATAATGGGAGAGGTTGAAGGATGGTGGTATCGATGGAGAACCAGCTGAGGGAGTTAGTGAAGTTAATAGTAGCAGTAATACTAATACAACTGTCATAAAATGGAGATTTGAGAAGAGAGGTGGATGGGATTGGGATTGGGAATTTATGGACATTATTGTTTTCTTTGATGGATGATGAGCAGGACTGGATGAATCCGTGAGGGGCCTTGGAATGGGGCTTTGAAGGTTCGGTGATGGAAACTGACCGGGAAGGGCTTGAAACGACGGGGCTTTGGTCGGCAAGCTCTCCGGGTGGAGTCTGGAGAGAATATATATTTTGGAGAAATTGCACAGTTTCGCTCAGTTTAATTTACAATTACGTTAGCCTCAAAAATAAAAAATTTACAATTACGTTACTCCACCCCAGTTTATATCAGAAATGCAACGAGTCCGCACCAGATATACATCACACCTACAATTGATCAACTTTTTCCTTCCGGCCGTCTTTTTTTATAGGATATTAACTTGATGATATATCCAATTACTATTATTGGATGCTTGATCTTCAATTCGGGAGTTTATTGCCAAAATAACTCTTTTTCTAGAATATATACTCAAAGTAACTTAATTTTAAAACTTATTACGTTTGTGATCCTTTTTTGCCACTTAATTTTAAAACTTATTACCTTTGTGATCCTTTTTTGCCACTTAGGCTGCATATGTGTCAGGATAGAGATAAAAACGTCCTCTATTTCTCTTTCTCATCTAATATTTTCTTCAATTTTTTCTATAAAGCTTCCCACATTTTTTTCTTTCGTTATCTTTCCCTTGTATAATCTAAGAAGCCAATCTTTATATTAATAGCATCTAAAAAATATGTTTCGCAAGTCAATAATCTTAAGGTAGATGAAGATTATTTTCGTCTTTTCAAAGAGTAGGAAGGATAACATAAACAAATATGATAACCTTAAAATTTTTGTAATTGATTACAATTTTCGTTGCAATTTTTGTATTTTTAAAATTATTTTTTGAAAAAATATATATGCAATAGGTTTGATACATTTAAAAAAATTCGGAGACCAATAATAGTAAGGTCAATAATAGTAAAATTTATTTCAGATAATTATAAGGAAATTATAAAAGTTATGCAATCTTCTTGTGCCTCTATAATAAAAAAAATTTAAACTTTAGTTAATGTTAGAAACTACTATAATCTGGATTAGAACTTCCCTTTCTTGTTATTCTACATGGCAATCAGGATAATTAGATAAAAATAATAATATCATTATGGTAATAAAATTTGAAAGTGAATCACATTGAAAATATTTTTTAGTAAGAGGTATTATTTTGGCAAAAAACTCTTCAATTCGGCCCCGCTAGTTTAAGCGTTCAGCAGCATCATATCAGCCCTTGACCAGTTTCTTTGATTTCAAGGATTAGTCATTTCCATTTTGGTTGGTCATAAAGGAGCAATTCAAGATTGTGGAGTATTTGCTTTGAATGGAAAAAAAAACTTCCAATGCTACTTCACAAAGGAAATCAACTAGATCATAATTCATAGCCTCGTTTGTTTTTCACCTTTTTGCTACAAGTCAAAACTAACGACACTCGAATAAGAGAATAACACTTGGTACCCAAAAAAAAAAAAAACACACTACATTAAAAATTGAAAGCTTACAGATGGGGTCCAATTTTTTTTTTATTTTTTTTGGCGGGGCACAACCTCTTTTTGGTTAACTTTTTTTGTTTTTTTTTTTTTTTTTGCCCTTCCCCTTTAAATGGAACTAAGAACCCAGTCAATAATGTATAGTATAACAGCAATAATGATCATAGGATGGATGAGATTATCCATCCACACAACAGTTTCGTATGTTCAAAGCCATAACACCAGGGAGATTAAGTATTCACAGCAACCGGAAAACACCCCAAAGGATGAATGAATGATTGGTAAAAGAAGATCAAAGGAAGAAACAAGTCTTGGGACCCTGTCTCTGAATCGAAGTGCTGGAGTCATAAAACTGTAACAGCAATCTTCCTACTGTGGGAGTCTGTACAGCAAGTCTTTCCGGATAAACCAGTCAAGAAAATGCAACAGCAGTCGTAGTCAGAGACGAGTCACATAGAGTGTCAGAAACTTTGGACGGAGGCCAATATCGAAACACTGATCTACCAACAATGTTTTGAATTGGAAGGGGGCCCCTGCAAATGATGAAATGAGAAGATAGAAGTCAGGAAATAAATCGCAAGCCAATTTTTCAGGAAAAATGGAATATTCAAGATGAAAAGGCTAAATTCAAATTAACCTATGTATAAACATAGTTACCAACACAGGGAAAGATAAATTAACACATTCATCAATAAGAGTGAAAAAATAATCAATCAAAAATGCCCCTATGCTTCTTCCTTTACCTGCGATGATGATGATTGTAGTGCAAACTAAGTATGTGTTGTTCTAAACGAGGATTCTAGTAGAAATCTACTCAAAAATGAAACACAACCAATTCCAGATACTAGGAGATGTCCTTCTCCATGTATAAAAAAGCTGCAGATCAATCATTACCAGTTGTGCGAGTCGAAACTGTTGTTGCGGTTATCCCCCATGACAAAGACATACCCCTCAGGGACAAGCTACAGAAAACACAGGGCAGCGCATTTACAAATCAATGGAAAATGGGTTTGAAATTCAAAACAAGAAATTATATTCATATCATGAAAAAACAATCCAAGGGACAGGTTGACATACCACCGGATCCATCTCATATGCCACTGGTTCTAAGATGAAATCCTCATCTTGAGCTACCCCATTTACCAGCAATTTGCCATCACGAACCTAATGTTAAGAGAACATTGTAAATTAAAAACCATAACCTCAATGCCATTAAAGAAAAAACGTCGCTAGATTATATGGAAAAGAATCACATACCTCCACATAGTCTCCAGCCTTAGCGACAACTCTCTTAATGAAGACATCACCAGAACTATAACCAATTTCCTGAATAAGAGCGCAACTTTAGTCCTTGAGTCATCAAAAATCAGACACTGAGAGTTAAGACAAGAAAGAAGCCAAACGGTGCATCACATACTTGAAGAATTGGAGGTGCTTTAAAAATCACAATATCTGAAACTTCAGGCTTCCTAAAAACATACGAAACCTGCAAAACAATATGGTGGAAGACAGAGTATCAGCACTCAAGACACATTTAAGAAGACAAAGCTTTAAGAAATATGCTCTTCAACTAAACAACAATTGATTCAATTTATCATGACAACCAAAGTACATAATTAAAGAAGCGACCAGCTGGAGAAAGAAGAAGATATGCATACATATATACACACACTACACAATTATTATCCCAGATGATTTCAAGAAGATTGCCTATACTATTGTCAAAGGAAAGAAATGAGAATTGAATAAACTAGACTCAAAAAGGAAGCAACTGAGTCACAACAGAGCCGACAAACCAAATTTAACAAATCGCAACACAAGTAATCTCACATCAATGACAGCAAATTGATTTTGATTTCTCAGCACAAGGATCTTGATCAGCAATACAGCATATTCCTTTCTACATCGTTGTCTGACAATGCAAAAAAATTGTCGTCTGAACATGTAATATTTTAGAGGTTTGAAGAATCAAAAGTATGACAATAGCAAAAACGGAAAGTCTGCCCACTCATTGCACCCATAAGAATTCCTCCATTCCCTCGAAACTTTTGTCTGTGATCCTAACTAAAATTAGGCTTCCTAATAACAAATAAAGTTAAACAATTAAACAACTCTTTATTTACCAAAAAAATGTTAGCATAAGTGAGAAATAAGAAACAATATATGAAACTTCCAAACAATATATGAAACTTCCATGTCATCTCTTCATTTGCTTGACAACACAAAAACCATCAGTTCAACAGAACAAGTTAATAAACTGGTACGAAATGCTTAGATGTCCAAAAATTGCATTACATGATCCAGTGGACTTCAATTCAGACATAAATAAAGCAACCCAACATATTAAAAAAATATATCCCCTAAAAACTGAATTAGGGAAATAAGTAGCAAAAGTCATCAAAAATATACCTTCTCAGCAAGAATGCGGTCGCCTACGTCAAGAGTGGGGTACATAGAAGTCGAGGGAATTGATCTTGGCTCAGCTAAAGATGATCTGAACAGAATGCTAACGCTCAAAGCAGTAAAAGCAGCCTTAGCATCATCGGAACAGACATTTAACAATTTCGACAACCAACTGCTTCTAGAAAGCTTTAAATCCTCGGACATAGCCTCTGATGAAGCAGCCGCCACAGCAGCAACAGTACTCTTCTCCACAACAGGCCCTTGCTTCTTGGTGTTACTAGACTTGTCCGCCGTAGCAGCAGTTCCCCCTTTATCTACCAGACTCCCCGCCTTCCCAATACTGGGCTGGCTACAGGGCAACCACTTAGACGCCTGTAAGAAGGGGATGATGGACGCCGGCTTAACCGGCGAAATCCCAAAAACACCCGTAGAAGAAGAAACGGTCGACGATGAGGAAGACGAAGAGGAGGTTGGATTCATGAGCGAAATTAAGGCGACTACCAAAGGGCTTTGAGATTTTCCTCCGAAGATTTCAGCAGCGAGAGTTGAATACATTGAATAGGCGGAGGAGGAGCAGGCGGTGGTCTTGGGCTTGGGCGGCCGTGGCCGGAAATCGGAGGGGTAATTGCGTTCGGTTTTGAAGAGGGACCGGGACGCGGCGCATTCATGTAAGAAGCGGCAGTTAGCGGTAGAGGCCTTGGAGGTGGCACAGGCGGCCAGATTTTGGGCCAAGTAGCCGGAGTAGGTGACGGTGAAGCGGATCGCCATAAGTACGAATTGCAATAAACGGAATAATATGTGGAAAATAGTGGGGTCGGAGAGTGACGGAGGGGGTATCAAAAGGCCTAGAACAAACCAAGAAATGCCATCGAAATGGAAGCGATCAGAGATTGATCGGAACCAGAAAGATTGAATTGAAAAGTTTGACTACAGAAGGACGGCTTAGTACAGAAATCGGTGAAAATTTTGGGGGTGGTCGGGGGGGTTCAAAATCGGAGCTGCTGAGCTATGACCTCCGGTAGAGAGGGAGCTCAGGTAAGGGAAGAGGGGGAGGAAGTCGAATTCAACGACTTTTGGTTATGGGGACGCCAAGAAAACAAAATGGGAACGGGGAAAGAAGGGAGGTTTTAAGGGGATTAAAGAATTGGCTGCAAGTAGTAGGACGGAGTGTGCAAAGGCCCTTACAGTTGGTTCTAATTACGGAAACGCCTTTTTGACTAAGTGCCTGTTTGATAACATAAAAAAGTGCTGGAACTGAATTCATTCAGACATTCAGATGTTGTGAGTGTTTGATAAATAAAAATTCACCTGCTGAACTTATTAACTAGTGCTGAATTTGTATGTATTTTTTTCAGCACAAGAATCGTAGCTGAATGCTTAATTTGATAAGAATCAAGCGATTTATTTCAACTATTTTATCTTATCTACCAAATATATCCATGTTTGTCAATTACATTCAAAATCCTTATCTGATTAACAACCTAATGAGTTTGTTTGGATAAAGTTTATTTGGATGATTTATTTGAGATATTTACTGTAGTATTTTTTGTGATGTGATGTGTGTGAGATAAAAAGGTGATTGGGAAGATAAAAAGGTGATTGAGATTTGTGAGGCAAAATTTTTTTTTCCAAATTCTCTCTATCCAAACAAACTCAATATTTTCTATTCAAAATCCTTATCTAATTAAACAAAACAACCTAATATTCTCTATTCAAAAAAATTTTTTAACAATAGTATTTTTTTTGAAGTAATTTTCATCCACAAATATTTATATTTTGATATTTTTTTTTTTGCAGATAAATATTATTTATGAGATGTAGCTTATCCACACACACGTGACTTTATGACACCATATCGAAATATTAGATATTGGTTGTCTGATTTTTGGAATGCTTCTCGTCCAAGATCGAAAGAAGAACGCTTTAACCAAGCACATGCAAGATTGAGAAATGTAATTGAACGTGCTTTTGGAGTATTAAAAGCTCGTTTTCCCATTCTCAAAACAATGAAACCATACCCTTTTCCCACACAAAGAAACATTGTCATTGTATGCATTGCTCTTCACAATCATTGTCATTTTCATACCTAACAATTTTAAGTTAATTAAATCATAGTTTCTATTTCCTTTTTGGATTAAAAGATAGAAGGACAAAATTATACAATTTAGCTTATTAAGCATTAAGTTATGAATATTTATCAAACAGTATAAATAGATTCAGCATTAAGATTCAGACATTCATATATCTCTTTTTAGTGCTTAAAATTCAGCAAATTAATTATTTCAGTATTCAGAATTCAGATTTCAGAATTCAGATTTTAGATTCAGTGTTATCAAACGGAGCCATTCACTTATCTGCCGCGCATATATTTTTGCTTTTCTGTTTCTTTTTTTTTCATTTTTCTTTTTCTATCAGCGTGCATAACTGCATATGCAATGATTTTGCATTCTTCCCTTTTTATGGTTTATTTATTTTCTACTAAAGACTAATAAATTTAAAGGTTTTAAGTACAAGTCCCAAACTTAAGGAACGCAAACACCATAATTATGTAAAATCTCCTTTTTTATTTATATTAACAGAGTATAAACTCCCAAGAGTAGACTAATTTGTATTTCTTTTTAAAGAAAACTTCTTCAATTATTCTGTAAAGACCAAAATACTTGAATGATTGAGAGGATTCAATTTCTTTAGCATGGTAACGTACATAATTCTGGATGCTATTTCGAAAGAATTAGAGTGCATTGCTGCCAGGCACCCTAAACTTCTACACCAAATTATACGAAGTTTTTGCAGTGTGGGATTGGCTAGGGCTTATTTGGATTGTGAATTTTTAAAAATTTTGTAGAAAAATATATTGTATTCACATATATATGTGTGTGTGTGCGCGTCCGCGTAAGGTAAAAATTTTGAAAATATGAAATTTCATAAAAAATAGCAATCCAAATATGCTCTTAATTTTTTATTATTACTAATTAGTACAAATTTAACATGGCAACAAGTTGTTTAATCAAGTCTCATAGTTGTGAGTTTAGTTTAACTATCTTTATCATCTATGATTATATTTTTGCAACTTATAATATAAAAAATTCATCATGCAAATTGTGACTATGTGATAATTTTATTTAAAAAGTGAAGAAGGAAAAAAGAGTGGAAGAGTAATACACTATTATATAGAACATATCATATTTCTTTTTTTAATCAAATATAAGTTTACATACATTGAAATTTATCAAATTGCTTTCTGTGTGTACTAAAGAATTGCAAAGACTTTAAATTCTCGCATAATACATGGAAATTTACTATGAGATAATTCATTATTCGATTTCAATTCATCCTTTGGTAATTTGGGAGAAAATATGTTTTCTATTTAAAGCGAGAAGTGGCAAGGGCCATGCTTCACTACCAAACACCCAAAAAACAAAGAAAATAAAGGAAAATAGATACAGATAATCAGGAAATTCGTTGTCAAGAAAAGAAAAAGAAAAAAAAAAAACTCTGCTTTGCCTAAATAAATGCTCTACATTAAATGCTCCGGTTGTGAGTAGCAGTGCTTGGCACTCGCTGGTCAGTATACAGTCTCCATTGACTAAAATTGTAAGTATGAACAAAATAGAGGGTATCTGTGTCTTTTAAGTCCTTTTATGTTTTAAATTTTTTTTACTTTGACCAGTCGAAGCAAACAGGAACCCCTTATTATTATTTTGTTGTTTTCCTTAATTTCTTTACGCCAATTCGGTTGGGGTTGCTTCCTGGCAAGTGGCAACTTTCCACCTTTTTACCCCTTGGGTGCCCAAACTTTTGGAAATTTCAGATATCCAAATGGCTGGCCGCCGTTGCTGAGCAGGTAAAGAGTAAAGTTACTGTAGGCTGCTGCCGTTACATGTGGCTTGTCGCCTTCTTTTCTTCTTTTTCTCTATTGTTGTTGCGCAGGTTCAATGGCTCCACCCAAATTTAAGCTCACCCTAGCGTGTGGATGTGCTTTTCGAATTTTAGTTAGGATGTAAAATTTTAAACTTTGGTCAGCGACATAGGTTCGAACTCTGAATCTACAAGAATTTAAGTTCAATCTAACGTGTTGATTTGCTATTGTTTATGCATTGGTCTTAGTTTTTGAACTTTGGTTAATATGCAAAACTTTGAACTTTGGTCAGTGGCACAGATTTGAACTCTGCTGCGCCTTCAAGAATTTAGTTAATGTTAATTGTTGAAGTTTCTTTACAAAAATGTTCATTTAAATAAAAAAGAAAGAAAGAAATGAATAGAAAACACACGCACAGTCCTAGGATAACATATTACTAGTTTAGTTCTTACAATTATATGCTGTGTAGAAATTTTTTCTTTCTTTCTTTCTTTCTTACCTAGTAAACAAAAGAAAATGTTTATATAATAACCTATACTTGGAAAATGTTTTGTCGAGGCATAACTAGCAGTGGCTGCAGTAACAATTCCCGTCACCGCACTCTTCCTTTATTTTTTATCTTTGGAAAATTTATCAAATTGGTCCCTAACATTTGTGAACAAAATTTTTTAGTCCTTAACATTTAAAATCAGCCAAAATCGTCCATAACATTTAAATTAATGCTCGTATTTGCTCATTTTTTTCGACTAAAAATAGCACGTTTCTCTCACGTGGATATATTTTCAAGGATAAAATTAGAAAACATACTTCATTTCACTTTGAAAACAAAAGTGCCCGGATTATAGGCGTGCTATTTTCAATCGGAGAAATGAGCAAATACGAGTATTATGATCAAAATGAATCATAATTTAAATATTATGGACAATTCTAATTGATTTTAAATGTTAGAGACTAAAAAATATTTTTTTGACAAATGTTAGGAACCAATTTTACAAATTTTCCTTTATCTTTTGACGAGGTCCTAAGTCAACGTCACATGTGCACACCGTTGAAGAAGTCCATTAAGCTGCTAACACCCATCACTAAAGTTAAAATCTCGATTTGTTTGGTCAAGATAGATCCGAGAGGAACAGTACCTTTATACATGTATTTGGAAGATAATAAAAGCTTAATCATTAAGCACATTCTATTGGATGAATGACGTTCATGTCTATAATCACACCTATCACAAAAGCTTTTTAATGAATCATTATATATATATATATATTTTTTTATATAGATGAAAGAGTTTGAATCGAAAATTTCATTCTCTTTTTTAAACGGCTGAGCTTGGTTGTCAAAACTGATAACGCGAATCCTGGCCCTTTCTTTTCTTTTCTTTTCCGGGTGACGAAGGCGCATACATCAGTGGTGTGGCGAGTAATTGGATGGACCCTCCATGATTTAGTGAGTGAAAGGTCGCTGGTTTGACTGGCAACTAAGAAACGTCCGTCTGATTTTTCCCTTTTATTTAGTATTAGTTTTATAAAACATCACCGTCACTGAAGTCAGCAATTTCAGATGCCTAGTTAAACATTCTTCTTACAGAAAAATAGTTTTCCCTTCTGTTGATCAATAAGCTAGAGAACTGTCCCTGGGTGTTGGTTTGTGGGGCAGTTACCCTGAGTTTAAGATCCTGAGCCGCACTTTCTGTTATTAATTGGCTGGATGGTGTTGGTCTGTGGACTCTACTTTAGATTGTGCTTTGCATCAGGATTTCGATTACCTCTGAGCGTTAATCTAACTTTGTTGTGTGATTCCCAATAATTTCGATTGTTGAAAAAAAAATAAGCTAGAGAACTGCCCCTTAATTGAGTGCACTAGTCCCACGGGTCGGCTCAACTGGTGCTGGGGTTGTGTCATTAGGTTTCGGCACCATGTGGTCAAGGTTCAATTCCTTCTACCGTCTTATGTATCTTGAGGGGCGGTGCACAAGCGCAAGAAGATTAGTCCAAAAGAATACTTCCTATGTTGACAAAAAAAAAAATTTTTTTTGAGTGCCCTAAAACTTTCTTACATCAGTAGCCAGATCATTTTTATGGCCTACGCTTCCAATTTATTTGACACGTTATCAGTTATTGATTGAATATGACTGGGGAATTCGTTCACGAATTTAGGTACAGGTCATGAATTTACATTAATCTTAACTTTTCTATTTTATTTTTTCTTTCCGCCCGGTATTTTTTGGTGGGCCAGTGGGAGGCCTTAACCAAGTTTACATAGAGATGGTTATCCTCATTAAATCTTCAATTAACAACGATTTAACCGTACTTGGTGAGATCGGGAGAAAGATTCATCTTTAGCACAAGAATGTGTGACAAGTCGTAGAAGTAATTTTAGATATTACTTTAGGAAAATTCTACAGTTCCTTTTAGGAGGCGTTCCCTGAACTTATATTGTGGACGATGATATAGTTGTTTACATTTCAAATTTTTGAAAATGTTGCCATCTCAAGACCGAAACTAATCGTCTCATCCTCTAACTTTGAAATTAACTCAACTGTAGTCCAAATGTCGACCCTGTTTGGCAAGTGAGTTTTTCGGATGTTTATCTAAAATTTTACTGTAGCGTACTGTAGAAGTTTTTTAAAAAAAATTTTGGAGTGTGTTTTTTTTTAATATTTTGAAATGTATAGTTTAAAAACTTTGAGAAATTTTTTAAGGTTACTGTAACTAAAGTTTTTAAAAAAACTTGTAGCAGATAAACTTGACAAAAAACTTATCTGCCAAACAAAACCAATCATCTCTTAACAGATTGGAAAAGTTGTGAGAATTGTTGAAGGGATCGTCATACACACTTAAAATAATAAAATGTCCATCGACAACAGTGATTTTTCATCAGTGGCGCTAGAATTAGGGATGACAATGAGGGCGGGTGCCCGCGAGCAATCGCCCCGCGGGGGGCTCTCGAGGCGGGGGTTGGGGCGGGGGCGGGGAGGGGGAATTTTTTCCCCCCGTTTAGAAACGGGGTGGGGGAGTATACCCCCGCCCTGCCACCCGCAAAAAAAAAATATATATATAATTATATATAATATTTAATTTAATTAGTTATAAACTTATGATAATGATATTATTAGTTAGATGTATTATATAATGTATATTAGTGTATGTAATATAATTAATATTATCAATTATACGAATAATTAGACATGTCTACTAATATAATTTATTAATTAGTTATACTAAATTTACTAATACATTTATACAAAATTTATAATTATACTTAATAGAATAACACTTTTTCTAAAAAAAAAAACACAAACACAATAATGAATTAGTGATTGTATTTGTACCAAAAGTGAAAATTTAACTATTTTAGTTGTATTTATTTCATCATGTTGGATTGTATTCAAATAATTTTTGTTTGATTGTTTTTATGAGTTTCAATTGTAAAATTAAAATGAATAATAACTTGATGATGCGTTGATATTTTAGTGCTTGATTATTTATTAAAATTTAACTATAATAAAATTTTATTAACCTAACGGAAAAAAATTTATTAACCCCGCGGGAGGGGCGGGGCGGGGGACTAGGCGGGGGTGGGGGAGTTTGTAGGTAGCGGGGCGGGAGATGGGGAAGGAGTCCCCCGCCCCAACCCCGTCCCGTTGCCATCCCTAGCTGGACTGTCCCAAGCTAAATGAATCCAGGCGTAGCAGCCCAAGGGCAGTCCAAGTATATAAGCCCACTTTGAATCTATGAATTGAGAAATGAAATGAAAATAGGATCTCAAATAGGTGTTTCGTTGTCTGGGTTCCAACAAGAAGAAAGCAAACTGGATTCTGAAAATCCTTTGGATGGAGAAATCATCTTCAGGATGCCGATGCTCATTCAAAAATGCCCGGGCCAAATCAAAATATGGATGGGTCTTGGGTAGGCTTTACATAGGAAGCCGCACTTATTCGGGACCCCAGCCCAGCATTTGTCAGTTTGCTAAGCAGCACACACCCTCGCCTCACACTAAAGAATCTTAATCCATGAACTACATCTAAACTCCTTTGTCGTGCCATATTCTTTGTCAGCTACTCTTTTCAAACCAGTTAGAAAAGGCCATTTTTGTTCTTTTTGCCCTTTTTAGGCGTGAACTAAACACAAAAGAAATTGCGGGCTCTCACTTTCTGCAGCTAAAAAAGTAGCCAAAGATTTACTCTCACATTTATGTGGTCAGCGCGTGCGTGCGCATGTACATACATAAATACGTATATGTACACGCGTGGGCCGATTCGATTTAAGGCATTGATTTTTTAAAAAGAAAAACAAGTGTAAAAAGAATGAAGTTGATTTGGAAAAAATGTCAAAAACACAAAGGTGCAACAGATTTGAGCGTATACATTCAAATAATAAGTTGATATGAAGTAAATATGTTTAGTGGGCACCTATTAAAATCGTTCATGTGAATAATGGTAACTTATGAGGAACGGTAGGGTGACAATTGCAGTTCTCAAAAAATACATTAATGTTACTTTTATCATGGAAATCCTGGAGCAGCTGCTCTCTAATTTTGTGTGATGGGATTACCTAAGGATCTTCTTCACGCTTGTTGGTGAAGGTGAAGGTGAAGGTGCCCCCACCTTCAACAGCGTGAGGAGAGGCATCAATTGTATTTTAGCTGTTGTTGTTGTTTAGAAGAGAAGATACAGCAAATGATCCGTGGCCGCATGGCGACGTGAATGAAGAGAGGCAGAGCTTGGCGTGTAATGAAGTAATAATCGCATTGGTGGGACTGTTTTGATTAAAAATGGCCACGCCTGAGGTTTTCCGATTATGCGCTGCTATTCCACATGGGGCTTCTGTCGGCCAATTCCCCACCCATTTCTTGGTCAAATTCAACAGTCATTTGCTTCGTTTGCTGCAACCCCGTGGTATCATGATGGGACCATTCTATTTTGCAGATAGACTCTTGACCTTCATCCCAATCACTCCACGCGCAACCGCCATTTCGACGGGGTCGCACTGTCGCGGCACACAGGCTACAAACAAATCACCTCCACGGGCAATCGTTGGTTGGATCTCGATTCGCTAAGGCCTTGATTATTCGAGTTTGATTTTAAAATAATTGAAGTTTGAATTAAAGTATTGAGTCGAATTCAAACCTTTGCATATTAAAACTTATTAGAAAAAAATAATTTTTAATGCTGTTAGAATTTTATGGTGCAGTTTTTATTGATTATAGCATAGTATTGTGTGTTTTTCAAATATGTTACATCTATGTACGCTCAACGTAATTTTTATCACTAGTGAAGATGAAATGAAAGTATGATGTTTCATCAAAAAGAAAAATAAATTTGATAAGGCTCCAAGATACAAAAAATTAAATAATATTTCGAGCTTTTGAGTCGAATTAGAATCTATCAAAATGCTAAATCAAATCAAACTCGAGTTTAAATTTTAGTTTCTTACAACGTCAAGCTTGAATTTGAACTTCAAATTATAAATCAATCTAGTCTGACAGACTGAATTTTTTATCAAATTCGATTCATTTGCAACCTAGAACTACAGGTGGAGAGTTTTCTGCTTTTCTTAACCATGGTGGCACAGGGCGCACAGAAGAAAGATCCCAGTTAAAGATGAAATACGGACTCTAATTTATCATGATAGCTTATTATTAATTTTCTCGTTGAAACTGTAGTACCTAAACGTGTGACTAAGGTTCTGTTTGATAAAACTGAATCTGAATTCTGAAGTCTGAATTCTAAAATATGAATATTGAAATAATTAATTTGCTGAATTTTAAGTACTGAAAAGAAATATATGAATGTTTGAATTTTAATGCTAAACTTATTTATACTGTTTGATAAATATTTATAATTGAATGCTTAATAAGTTTAATTTGACAATTTAGCCCTTATATCTTTTCATTCAAAAAATAAATAGAACCTATGATTTAATTAACTTAAAATTATTAGGTATTAAAATGACAATATTTATTTTTAAATCAAATTAATATAAAAGATGAAATATATTATGTGAGGAGTATGGAAAAATGTGAAAGGCATTAAAAAGGAAGAAAATTAAAACTAAAAATCGTTAGATAGAGAATATCAGATTGTTTAATTAGATAAGAATTTTGAACATAGTTAACAAATAATGGTAGATATGGTAAATAAGATAAAGTAGTTGAAGTAATTATATTGATTCTTATCAGAATTAAGCATTCAGTTAGGATTTTTGTGCTGAAAAAAATACACACAAGTTCAACACTGCTTAACAAATTCAGCAGATGGATTTTCATTTATCAAACACTCAAAACATCTGAATGTCTGAAAAGATTTAGTTTCAGCACTTTTGTATGTTATCAAACAGACCCTAAATCGAGTTGAGTCGCATTTCAATAGTACACTATTAGAACTCAACTAGGGTTAACAAACTTGAGTTTTAGTTTATCAAACTTTAGAAAATTGAGTTCAAATTCAAGTTCGATTTTAATTTATTTTATTCGAGCTTGACTCAAATCAAGCCCAATTGATTTCAATCAAGCTTGATCACGCCCAATCAAAGTTTAAATAATATAAAATTGCATTTATACAATTTTAAACAAGAGATAAAATAGACATTTTATAATAATAATTTTAATATATATATATATATATGTATGTGCGCGCACACACATGGACATCTGTGCTCGAACTCAAATTTTGATAAAAAAAATTAAAAATAAAAACCTTGCCAGCTAGTCGATTTAACTTGGCCCATTTACCCCTCATGTCCCTTGTTCGTAAACATCAGATCCACAACAATTCAATCTAGTTCGCCACTTCGCTTGTGTGCTTTCACTAAAGATCTTTGACTATAAATGACACTCAATAGGATTTTAAACGGACCCACACTTGACACTCCTGCCTCTCTACTGAGATAGTGAGAGAGTACAGTACACTTCGAAAAGAAAAAACCCACCGGGAAGCTTTTAAAAGTTAAAACTATGGTCGCAAACGAATCAAATCGCTCGAGCGGTTCGAATCGAAATCAAATTCGAATTCGAGATCAAAATATTAAGTTCGTTAGTTCGTGAGTCGGCACACGAGTTCGAATATATATATATATATATATATATTTTATTTGTTTATTTTAAGTATATATATATTTTATTTGTTTATTTTAAGTATATATATATTTTATTTGTTTATTTTAAGTATATATATATATTTTTTATTTGTTTATTTTAAGTATATATATTTTTAAATTTTTTATTTTAATAGTAAAATTATATATATATTTTTAATATTTTATTATTTATTAAGAAAAAATATTATTTTATTTATTTTTTTAAAAAAAAAATCATTATTTTTATTTTTTTCGAGCTCGAGCTCGGCTCGAATCAAGTCAAGCTCGAGTTCGAGTTCAATAAAATAAAATCAAGACTCAGTTCGGTTAGACCAAAACTCGATTCGATTCGACTCGTTTTACAGCCCTAGTTAAAACCGTCCGTTACTCTTTGCAGAGCCCCTGTTGATGTATTTGCTACTGCATTTTCAGTGCGTTCAGGTAACCTGTTTGTAGCAATTGCAATTATTAGAGTATCAGAAAACCAAATGGTACCTTTTTTTTTGGTGCATAGTGTACACTAATTTGATGACAGAGACAAAATAATCTTAGTACATTGCATGCATGTGCATATAAAATCCTTTGCTTAATCTACAAAAAAAAAACATTTGCTTATAATTTTTATTTATTACATGATTTTAAGTTCAAAAAAAGAGTATCAATGATAAAATGAACAGCTCACCCTTGACCATTAAATACTTTTGCACATAATAAGATTGTGGTTTTAAAAGTTATACGTGATCCCTCATAATTTATACTATAGTACCAAAACGACCGAAACCATCCTGTGTAATGGAACCAACAAAATTGTTAAGATCACTCTCGTTTGGAATAATCACTGTAATAGTTTTTATGATATTATGCATGTAAGATAAAAAAAATTATTAGAAAGATAAAAAAAAATTGCTTAAAAATTGTATTTGTGATAGAAGCAAAATAATATTTGAAATAATTTTGCAATCCAAACGCACTTCAAGATATATAAATCTAGAACTGATTACTCATTCGTCCCTAATTTAAAACTTTTCAACATAATTATCTTGAAGTTTTTTGAAATCTATGCATAATCCCCTATGGGTAATAAATAGAGTAATTCAATTTACGCCTTGATCTTGGAATGTTCTTTGACATTTAAGTTGGCTCTATAACAGTGGACAAGTTTTAATCGCCTTGACAATTTAAACTATAAAAAAGGTTAAATGAAAAATTACTAAACTTGGAGTCAAAATTGCAGTTTACCCCAAAAAAGAATTTGTAATATCAAATCCCTTGAACGCATATACCACCAACCTGCAAACAACTAGAACTTACAACAATCTCTCTATTTGTGGTGGATGTCTTATTTATTTTTGCACATCCGTTATTGTAAAAGTCTAGACCGACCGAGCTAGTATGAATTATAGGCCAATCCCTAACATATGCCTACAACCGGTCCTGACCTGCGCCATAAAGCTACTGTACCCTTATTGTCATATACGATCCACACCTCCACCATCAATCAACCTGAAATTAAAGCTCCAAGGTTCCTTTTTTTTGAAAGCTCCAAGGTTCTCATTTCATACATTAATAACTTCCAGACTTTACGCTTTCATCGGTGAGAATCAAAACTATCGAGGTTCGTGCAATCAACACCACACCAACGGTCAAGATCAAACCTTTACAAACTCTCACACCCCTAATATCCTTTACTATCAGCATCCGGTCCCACTGTACTCCTACTCTCCTAGCCCAACTCCCCCTGCATGCTCAGTCTCCCAGACTCTCACTCACCAGTCTTATATATATTCTTCTCCATTTCTCACTCATTTTCACTCTCAGCAACAGAGGGAACAGAGCAGCAGAACCCAGAAAAACGCAGAGCACTAACAAACTGCTAATCATCAATGGAGGAGAGGCCAGAGACAGAGCTAATTTCGATTCCGGCAACCCCACGTGCGTCGACGCCGGAAATACTCACGCCGTCCGGCCAGAGGTCTCCCAGGGGGTTGGCCTCAACTGGGCCGGCATCAAAAGAGGCTAAGTCATGGACCCCGACTTCGTTTATATCTCCGAGGTTCTTGAGCCCCATTGGGACGCCTATGAAGAGGGTGTTGGTTAACATGAAGGGATATTTAGAGGAGGTGGGACACTTGACAAAGCTGAACCCGCAAGATGCTTGGCTTCCCATTACCGAGTCTCGCAATGGGAATGCTCATTATGCTGCTTTTCATAACCTCAATGCTGGTTTTGGGTTCCAAGCTCTGGTCTTGCCTGTTGCATTCTCTTTTCTTGGCTGGTGTGTAGTCCTATCAACTTTGATGCTTGCATAGTTGCTTAAGCTTAACTAATTGGTTTGCTATGTACAAATCAGCAAAGACTATTGGCTAGATTCAATCCTCAGTTAGCTTTGGCTTTGACTGTGTCCTTTGTGCTTTGTAGCTCTTGAATGTTACGTCGAGGGATTTGTGCTTAACTTGTGGTCCTTTTGTCAGTGATAGGAGGTTTTAACTGCTTTTGGAAGCATATATGCAGTGCATTAGGTTAACGAGGGTAAAAGATCTACACTCTGTGTTTAAAGCTGGCTTCCTTTTATCCATTTTTCAACTACTAGTATGCTAGTGTGGAGTAGTGGTCCTTGTAGTGTGCTTTTTCCATCCTGAAATTATAATGAAAATTTGGCATGTCATGAAGCTTCAATTTTTGGAAGAATTAATGGCATAAAAATTCTAGCTTTGAAGTTTGAAGGGTAGAAATAAGCTAGGTACTCTGTCTTTCTGTATTCAAATTATTCTTGGCTTCGTGTTTTGTCACTTTGAAATTTGAATAGTGCCGTAATTCCCTTTTTTCCCTATTGTTAACTTCTTCGACAGATTTCTTTTTCCTTTTATAGCTCATAACTCATTTTTTCCTCTCTCTGGACTGATACTTATTAAGTAGTTTTTCTTTGAAGTTGATTGAATCCGAGTATGTGATGGACTTGTGGGTCTACCAGGTGATCGTATCTTCTTTATCTTTTGATTTCTTTTGTTGCTTTTTCCAAGGTTCATCATTTTCATTTGATTTGAATAGAAGTAAGAAAGATCCTCGAGGCAAGTCATATCCTTCTTTTCTTTTTTCAGCCTTTTACTTTTTCATAGAACGCTGCATAGAATGGTTCCTTTCATGATTCTGTATTTTGCCTTTTGAGGATGAAGACAGTTGGCTCTGCTTTATGCTTGATTGGTATAATTGGCATGGCAGAGCTTTATCTCGCAATTCAATCCCTTTTGATGCTAAATTATTACATGATGTTCTCTACACCAGAATGGTTTTTTTCCCCTCCCCAGCACTACAGCGTCAATACTTTTATACTGATTCCAATTAATCATCAGTTAAGCTTTCACTAATCTGGATATCTGCCTTAGACTTTTATCTTTGTACTTTAGTGATCCATGTGCTGATTATGTTGTAGATTTTCTCTCTAATTTAAGAAAGTCATTTCGCATAAATTCCAAAATTATGTCAGGCCAATTCTGTAAGCTTTTTTAGTTAGTTATCTAGTTCATAGTTCTTGCAACAATATGCAGGAGTTGGGGCATAATTTCCTTGACGATAGCTTACTTCTGGCAACTTTACACTTTGTGGATTCTCGTTCAGTTACATGAAGCAGTTCCTGGGAAGAGATACAACAGATATGTAGAACTTGCACAAGCAGCATTTGGTGAGATAGCTTCTGAAACATAATTTAAAAGGACAGTAGCAAACAATTCATTTATTTCTTTCTCCTATAGATTATTAATAATGCAATTGTCCTCAAGAAATGCTAGTTCTTATTACCTCTTGCACATTCGAAGATACAGGGACAGCTGCAAGTCCTGATTCACTAAACCTTCTCACAATATAGAATTTTGTCACAGATTCCTACACGGGGAGATAAATTAATAGAAAATATTACAGTTAAACACAGTGGTCCTACTGATAACGAGAGATTCTTGCATTATCATTTCCTTTGCATGAAACTGATTTTGCGTTTACTACTTGAATTCTCAGGGGATAGATTAGGTGTATGGCTCGCGCTTTTCCCTACGGTGTATCTGTCAGCAGGAACAGCGACAGCTTTGATTCTCATTGGAGGGGAGACCATGAAACTGTTCTTTCAAATTGTATGCGGCCCCCTGTGTTCTTCAAATCCTCTGACAACTGTTGAGTGGTATCTGGTGTTCACATCCTTGTGCATCGTGTTATCCCAGCTCCCAAACCTTAACTCAATTGCTGGACTCTCATTGGTAGGAGCAGTTACTGCCATAATCTACTCCACCATGGCTTGGATACTCTCTGTAAGCCAACAGAGACCACCCTTGATCTCTTACCAGCCCATCTCATTGCCTTCACCTTCCGCTACACTCTCTTCTTTCCTAAATGCACTTGGTATCATTGCATTTGCATTTAGAGGCCACAATTTGGTCCTAGAAATTCAGGTATGCTCTGAGTGGGTTGAAATGTATATCATGTTTAGTGCTGTTAAAGACCATCGTGATGTACATTCTTAAGTCACTGCAATTATCTGCTGTTATAAACGTCAACGGTGTTTTGTAGGCAACAATGCCATCAACCTTCAAGCACCCAGCTCATGTGCCGATGTGGAAGGGAGCCAAGTTTGCCTATTGCTTCATTGCCATGTGCCTGTTCCCCGTCGCTATTGGAGGTTTCTGGGCATATGGAAACCTGGTAAGCATACTGCTTCTCAATCTTCTGTTTTCCACCATTCAATATTCACAGGCTTTCTTCAGGAAAGGGAGATATTTTTTCACATCCTGTGCAACAACGTTGTATGCTTCTTCACTTAAATTTTGGAGTTCTATGCTATGCTTTTCAGATGCCCTCAGGAGGAATTCTCAACGCATTGTATGCATTTCACAGTCATGACATTCCCAGGGGACTCCTGGCAATGACATTTCTTCTTGTCGTGTTCAACTGCCTGAGCAGTTTCCAGATATACTCAATGCCCGCTTTTGACAGTTTTGAAGCAGGCTACACGAGTCGTACAAACCGTCCATGCTCGATTTGGGTTCGCTCAGGTTTCCGAGTCTTCTTCGGATTTGTCTCCTTCTTTATAGGGGTGGCACTGCCTTTCCTGTCCAGCCTTGCTGGTTTGCTCGGAGGGCTCACTCTACCAGTCACATTTGCTTACCCTTGCTTCATGTGGGTTCTCATAAAAAGGCCAACAAAATACAGCTTCAATTGGTACTTTCACTGGACTCTCGGTTGGTTGGGCGTTGCATTCAGCCTCGCCTTCTCTATTGGAGGCATTTGGAGTATTGTCAACAGTGGCCTTAAGCTGAAATTCTTTAAGCCCAACTAGTTAGTATATATATATATGTAGACAAAGCAAGTGTGCCTGCGTCGAAGTCATTTTTCCTTTTTTTTTTGCCCTTTATGTTCCTCCACATGGAAATCAGATCGTTATCCGATTATGGTCTGTCTTATCTAATTATGTGTTGTAATAGGCAAAGTGGCAAAACCAAAAAAGTCGTATAAATCTTTTTACCACTTGATGTTGAGCGTGTCTTTGTTAGCCAAAGTTGGTTCCTCTTGGGAGTAGCGTTTCATGCTTTGGTTGTTTCGAAGCACTAAAGCTAGAGCACATTCAAGGGGATGGCTATCATTGGTAAGATTTTCAAGGGAGCAGATGCCAAAGCAATCCTTCCCATCTTGTCTGCATCTCTGGCCGCGCACCGCCCGTTGAATGAAGTTTCGTTCAAGTTGGTGGGAAATCAAAATTGTGACCACCAACAGCAACACAAACACAAACACAAACACTAGGCTTGCATCATGATTATTTCCCACTCTCGGTGCCACCGATTCAAATTCCAAAGGAATTGATCCGTTGGGCGTCACAACTCGCATCTTGTTCAATCACGCATTTTGTGAATTTGCAGTGTTGACCGATCTGGGCTCCTGCTAAGACCTACAGCGGCTACAGTAAGCGGATCAAACCAAAAACCATACGGATCACCATATGCTTTTGTCCGGATCTAGAGAATTTTAGGGGTGTAAACCAAGTTGAACGCTAACGTATTCTTCTTCGTCTTTTTTTTTTTTCCTTCTACTCAGGAAGATCCTGGCTTCGGTATGCCAGACCCGACTAATTTTTTTGAGACCCGAGAGGAGAGGCCCCATCCCCTCGAACCAGAAATCACTGGGACTCGATCCCTGGTAGGGGAAAATGGACAACAGGATCTTAGGAGGCTTTCCGTGACCAACCAAGCTGTCCAGGAGGGACTGAACGCTCTTGTATTCAATACCTGTTTGATTGTTTTCACATTTTGAAGTTATGTTCGAATTTGAATAGTTTACTTCTCGAATCAAATTCAAACAAACTCTTATCGAGCTCAAGTTGAATTTGAGTAGTTTGAATACTTTAGGTGTAAAATTTCACTTTTATAATAATCGAGTTGAGTTTGAGTCGAACTTGAAAGTTTTAAACACAAAATGCTATTTAACCTTAATTTGATTAGTTAGTTAATCAAATTCGAACAAACTCTTATTAAATTGAATTCAATTCGAGTATTGAGTAGTGAGGCCTGTTAGAGACCCATATCCAATCAAATCTTGTTAGAGAGATGAAGATCTAGAAAATAAAAAAAAAAATTTTTTGGTCATGATCCCAAAACATATTCCCAGCAAAGAAAAGAGATACTGTAGAATTGAATCTTAAAATCATGCCACATAATGCAATATGTACCCGATCGGTATTGATCCGGGCACTCCAACAACTTGAAGAGCAGAGTAATCTTATAAGTAGGACTTCCAGTTGGGCTAAACCTCTGAGCCTAAGCCTAAGGCTTTAATGTCAACTCTCTCGAGCTCAAGTCACACTAAGCTCGGACCATGCTATATTAGTGTTTTTTTTTAATTTATTTACAAGAATTTATAGTAGTAAATCGTACACAATTAAGTGAAAAAACAGTAACCAACAAAACTAAACTTCATCTATTGAATTGAGAATGAATTTCCCTTATAAGCTGGCTCCCATGGAAAAGTTGTCAAAAGAACCACAGAAACCACATCTTGTTAGTTATTTTCACACTAAATTTTTTCCCTTTTCTCTTTGTACAGTAGTTGCGTGACAGAAGTTGTGATTTCATAGACACAATGTAAATGTCTGATATTTAAAAAAAAAATGGAGAGAATATACATTCTTCAAAGGTAGATATATATAAACGTTAGGATAATGCTAGTATTAGGCTAAAAGATTGATTTATATTACAGCATTATCAATGGTTTATTTATTCATTTTTTTTAGCATAAAAAGGGTGGGATAGCAAGAGACGGGGAAAGGTGATTTCATTGAAGGTCTTTAATCCTTAAAATCTCAACTTTTGCTACTTTATTAAGAAAATATGATGGCGACAGTCCGTACTTGCCATAGTAGTGTTATGAACAAATAATCACCACTAGTTTAAGCCTTGCTTGGATTGCTTGTTTTCATCGGAAAATATTGTCATTTTTCGTGATCACATTTTCCTATCATCTTTTTCTCTCACATATATCAAATCGCTACAGTAATTTTTTCATGAAAAATGACGGAAAATGCAATCCAAACACAATCTTAATTTTTATTAACTAGGAAACCGGGGAATCGTCTCCTAAATATTTCATTTTTTTCCTATCAATGTTCTTTTTCAGAACTTCTAAAATTTATTGAACACCCTTAAAAAAATTGACACATAAATAAATAAACGAATCAAGAAAACAACTTAGGTAATTCAAGGGGCAAAAAAGGCAAGCCATTCACAGAAGCTTGGCTTCATTCCTACTCGTGATCGATCCGCCTTCAGAGCGCACTTGAAAATCCGTCTGTTGTTTATTTTTAAACTCACTACTGCTAAAGTGAAATGATTGACATGAGATTTCTTGGATGCCAATTTATCATGGTTTGGTGGGTGGAGAATTTATTAATCTGGGTTGAAACTTGGGATCTGTAGTTTGAATGAAAGGAGTTCAAAATCAGGAAGATTAAATTGATTTTGGGTTATATTGGTGGTTGCTGGATGTTTTGAGATATTTTTATAGTTTGTTTGGATTGAAAGTTATTTGGGATATTTTTACTGTGGTCCTTTTCGTGACGTGATGTATGTGAGATAAAAAGGTAATTGGAAAAATAAAAAAATGTATTAAAAATTATAATGATGATGTAAGCAAATAAAATTGAGAAAATAATGCTCAATCCAAACAAACCCGCGACGGAATTGTAGATGAGTGTGGCTGTCGGCTAGGCCGCAACGGAATTGTTGTAGTTGCAGCGAGCAAATGTTGGTGGATGAAACAGCTTTTGGTTTTTCTGATCCTTTGCATTTATTACGTTCAAAAAAAAAAGGACTATTCAAGTACCATATTTTTAGAATTTTCCTTTCCTTTTGCCCCACCCAGATTTAACATATTTGAAGTCCATTTTCGTCCACAAAATAGTATATTCTGTTTGAATTAGTTATTTTTTGAGGTATTTTTGAAAAATTTTACTGTAACACAGTATATATGAAAAATTTTTACTATAATTTTTTTTAAATATTTGATATATTGTATGAATAAGATGTTTTTTGAGTTATTATGTATTATTGTAGTATTGTATTTGAAAAACTTATTTTTGAGAAAATGACCAATCCAAACGGAGGTATGTTGGCTGAACAATACATTGGTGGTATGAATCACCTCGAAAGACATTAATATAAATTCTTTGAAGTCCAAAATATTTGCAATAGGAAAATAAGCCACCTGTCCAACGACTTGGTACTAAATCACTTGATGACGGTCGAAAGTTGAACTCACAAGAGGCTCTTCAAGATCCAAATTTCCGAGACTGGCTAACCAAGCATACAAATTAAGATCCATATTAAAAACGAACAGCAAGAAATCGACATTTTACAATCACCATTTTATCTCAGATATATCAAATTATTACAACAGTAATTTTTTTTAAAAAAAAACTATCCACAAAAAATGCAATCCAAACAAGGATGACTGTACTAATCACCGCTGCTCCGGTGGGGTAAAGCGATGTATTGCCTCTCTCAAGGCTCCGAACTAACGAGTCAGTTGGAAGCCCCTTCGCTTGGCTTTGCTGGGGAGTTTCGGGCCAGGCACAGAGCGCAGAGAATAAAATGGAAAGTCCGAAAAGGACAAACTTGCAGAATCACCGTATCAGAAACCATAGACTATTAAAACACTCCTTTCCCATGTTCCACCAAAATGGGCCCCAAGGTCGGTGGTCTGTCGTCCATGATCCCTTTCACTTAATGGAAGAGGAAGAAAACACGTAGACACATACTACATCAACCTCGACTTCTCCATTTAACTTACAGACTCTTTTTATCCCCCGCTGAGGCTTTCAGGCTTCGGAACCAATTCAGCCATGTATATATGTATAGTCACCCGGACAATACTAGGCTCACTATTCCACATTGCTGCAAACCTATCAGCCTTTTTCATGATCGAGTTCAGTCGTAGTAGACAGTTATTAACAGTATGGCAGCAGATGGCAAGCCTTTACCTATTCCCTCCTCGTTACATGATTTCAGTTTCAAAATGCACACCAGTGAAAGACAAAAGAGGATGCACCTGATTGAATTAATGAACATCTAATACTACTAGCTACCATCATCACACCCGACCCAACCGAAAAGGAGCCTAACTCACACCCATCGCCTGCGGAGGCTGTCAAAGATTCGACCCTATCTAATCTAAGCTAGTCCGGAAGAACAAGTGCAAATGAACAGATACTAAAAAAATGCAACTACAAAAAGTAAAACAACTCAAAATCAGAGAACGAGAAGGCTGGCCCGGAAAATCTTCTACTACTACTACTACTTTGTTTTGTTTCCTTACATGTCGTCCAAAGAATGCAACCCCAATACGTATACAAGAAACCCTTTTGTTAATATATCAAACAAAGCAAAGCCCAAGACAGAAATGTGTGGCTTGCCGAATGCCAAAATGCTGATCATCATCAAATCCATATAGGCAGATCATATACTAATAGTACATATTTAACTACCGGAGTACTAAGTAATCAGTACGTGTATTCCTAGACTACATAAGCTACCGCAAAGGCGCAAACGAAAAGGCCATACCTAAGACACTGAGAGAGAGAGAGGAGAAGAACCGACAAGCCAAGTAACAAAAAGTAAGTCCACTCGATCCTCAAGGCCCAAAAAAAAACAAAATACAACAAAAAGCCTATCTTTTGTCCATTCTCTCGAAAGACTAAAAAAAGTAAGTGGTTTTCTTTTCACTTGAGACCCTTGCCTGGCATTGATATTGCCAGGTCCGGCCAACCAAAGCAATCACCCTCGGCTAAACCGCCTTCAACCCCACTGCCCATCTGCCACGTGTTGTTACACCCTGACGAAGAAGAACCCCCTGCGCCCGAACCATCACTCATCCCATCCCCTCCTCCCACTCCAACTCCAGCTCCGCCCACGCCGCCGCCATTCCCTTGACCCGCTACGACTGACTCCATGGGCCAGTCCATCCCCCCAAGCCCGAATCCCAAACCATGCAGGCCCGGCCCGAGCCCGAGCCCGTATCCGCCTCCGAATGGGAACATGTTGCCCGGCGTGGTGGTCAGCAAAGTACTGAAGCTGGAAGCTTCTGGGACGGCCTCATTCAGGTTCACCTCGCAGCCCATTAAGTGACCCGCCGTGGGGCCTGACCCGGAACCCATTTGGGGAAGCATGGCTACCGGGTTCGCATGCAGGGGCGGCTCATGATGGTGGGCCTGGGCCATACTATCAGAAGAAGACGACGCAGTGGGAGTGGTGGCGGTTGGGCTGTTAGTGCCGGATGCGGTGCGGGGACGTTTGTTGGAAGAGGAGCTAGAGGAGGAGGATGAGGAAGAAGACTTGCGGGAGCCACCGCCGACGGGGACGTTGCGGAGGGTTCCGCCGCGAGTCCAGTAACGGCGGCAAGATTTGCAGAAGTGGCGGGGCTGAGAGAGGTTGTAGTTGTTGTAGTAACAGAACTTGGTGTTGGTGGAGTCGCAGCGGGGGCATGGGAGGTGCTCAGGCTCCGATGGCCTCGTTGCCATGGTTGACAGCCTCGCCGGCCGTGGGTCACCGGTTTCCGAGGACATTTTGAGTTGGCCTTGTCTGGTAGTATGGGTGGAATATTGGTACTTGGATTTAGCAGGTGCTGAGGAGACTTCGGAGGGTGGGGATATTAGGAAAGAGACAAAAAATATTTGTTGGGAGGGTGGGGGGTAAAAGAAAGGGTAGAGGCTGGAGAGTGAGAACTGAAAAAGGGGTTTGTTCTGGAAGAGAGGAATCAATTTTATATTCAGTGAGAGCCTGACACAGAATAGAGTAAAAAAGTAGTAGTAGTAAGCACCAAGCAGGCAGGCTAATTGTTTCTCTCTCTCTTTATATATATATATACTCCCTCCGTCCCACTTTGATAGTCTTATTTTCCTTTTTCGTCCGTCCCAAATTGTAGTCCACTTCCCCATTAAGGAATGTAATAATCTTTCAAATTATCTAAAATACCCTTATTAAATATCTTGTTATTAATACATTGTTATTAAATACTAACTCACTACATTGAATACATTGAGTTTTTCCAATGCACTCTTCGTGATTAGCATAAGGGTATTTTAGGAAATTATTAATCTAAATTTATGTTTCCAACCAAATTAATTACACTTTCTTAATCTGTGTGAAAAAAAAACCAAGACTAATAAAACGGGACGGAGGGAGTATTTGTTTAATTCTTTTCTATTTTTTTAATAGCACGAGATACCTTTAAAGAATAAACATCGCCAAGTTGCTTTCGTATTAATAGTTGTTTGCAAAAATTTTTTTTATTATATCATTAATACGTTTTTCAAAATTTTAAAATCATTTTTTATTTTATATATATCACATTATAAAAAGTACTATTATTTACTTGTTACTATCATAGCAAGTATTATTGAGTATTATGTCTTCACTTAGTCTAGTTTTGTTCAATTCAAATCGGATCGTGTAATTCTTATTATATTGGGTGTAAACTCGGACATTTTTAATTTTAGCACTGTAATTACCAATTTAACTGCATGAGTTGATAAATTCAAACTTATGTTACTAGAAATTGTAAAAGTTACACGAATCAATTTGAATTGGATAAAAATCAATCGGTGAGGTCGTAATCCGCAAATCACCTTTTCCCCCTACCTATACACATGTGAGCACTGATTTTGCATAAACTACATGAAATTTAATAGACTCCTAATCATAGAAAAAATCACTTGAGCTGCTCCAATTAGATCTGTTTGCAAGAAAAAGCACTCGAAACTTGGCGGTCAAGTAAGAGGGATCGAAACGTGTTCAATGAATGGGCAGCAGCTCCAAAGTCCAGACAAACTTCCACGGGCTGTGTTTGTTTGCAGAGGCTAGCCGCGTGAGAAAAATTCTAAGCAAGCAATGAGTGCTAAGGTGAAAATTTCAACTCCCCCGCCACACCCCCCCCCCCCCCCCCCCCAAAAAAAAAAAATTGGAGGCAGTTAAGAAGACTCAATAGTCTATTCTATACAACAACGATCAGATTAAAAAAACAGACCGAAATCTATATATGATTTTGACCTAAGGTTATGGGTTGAACTAAGTCCAGGAGAATCCAAGATTAACGGATTAAGGGAAATGATTACACCTTTTAATCTGATATCTGAATTAAGTGCGGACTTTGACACTTGAAAACATGCGGTGCCTCCGATTATTACGGTTTTTAGTGGTCTGGTGTGCAAAGCGAATTTAGACTGTTGATGATCTTGAATCTTCATGCCTCAACATTTTGTTTATTGTCTTTGTCTATAGTCCTTGATGTACGCTTACATGCAAAAATGCAATATGAAACTTCAAAGAATCTCACTTTTAAATTATAGACATTCGATAACGTGTTTGGATTGAGTTTTATTTGTAAAATATTTTTTAATTGTACCATAAACACGTTTTTCAATAATTTTTAAATTTTTTCATTAGTCATTTTTCCTTATATATATAAGTAATACAGTTGGATAGTAAATTATTTGAGATAATTTTGTGAAAAAATACTACTGTAACATTTTTTTTATGTGATATATGTGAAATAAAAAGGTGATTGAAAAATGTGTTGATGATGCAAAAGAGTCAATGTGTGTAAATAAGGTGAAAATAATGATGTGTAATCCAAATAATTTTTTCAAAATAATTTATTTCAAATAATTTCCAATCCAAACATACGGTGTTAGTGATGGTTTTCGCCTCGAGAGTGTAACATGTTTTTACCTTTTTTGCTGTTTATTTTATATATCTTGGAAAGAGATTGTCCTAACTTTCATTTAGAAGTAATTAGACCTACCAATCATCATGAGATCTGCCAAACTCCTTATCCTAGGATGTTTCTCAACATATAAATAAACAAAATAAAGAAATCTTGTGCTTTGATACTACTAAGCATCCACAACAATGTTGTAGATCTGCATAACCAGTTACAAATATTTTGCTATCTTTTCAAGTCAAATAATCAAACGCCGTGGAATCCTTGTCGATCATGTGTCCTTGAGCTAACTAATTTAGATTTTTTTTTTCTTTTTCGGGATTAATTGGTTACACCTCCACAGACAGAAGCAGTTGGAAGTAACAGTAAGCAGGGAGGGGAAGTTACAGTGATCAGAACTAAGCAAATCATTTAGTAACTGTTACTCTCACCCAAGCTTTGGCAGTTTGCTTAGCACCCACTTCTGTACAGGAAATTCCTTTTTCTTTTTCCATTTTGAGAATGGAAGTCATCATAATCCCTCGGAAAAAAGAAAGTTGTATCATAAGATAAAACTAAAGTTGAGCATTCTTCCCAATTTCAGTGCATTCCCTATACATGCAAGAGTAGTACTACTTAATTTGTTCTTCATCTCAATAACGAAAAGGGAAAGAAAAATCTCACCGTGTACAAGCAAAGGGTCAAGTGGTGTTCGGATTATAGACTGTGTTTGGATATCTCAATTTTGCCAAATAATAGTAATATTTGGTTTGCATTGTAAACATATCCTCCAATTCATTGATTGATTAGTGTGTTTGGATTGTTGAATCTTTTTAAATAATATTTTGCTTATATCATAAACACATTTTTCAATCTACTTTTTTTTTATATTCCCAACTACTTTTTTATCTCATATACATCATATCACAAAAAGTGTTATAGTAATTATTTCAAATAATACTCTATCCAAACACTTTTTTCAACCACATTTTTTATGTTACATATATCACATCATAAAAAGTGTTACGGTAATTATTTCAAATAATACTCTATCCAAACACTAACATTAGAGAAGTGCCAATATCATTTCCTAAAAATTTTTTTGTGAGTAAATTTCGGCTACAGTATAATTTTTTTTTTTTTACAAAAACTCCCAAAATTAACAATTCGAATGAGACCTTATTTAAAAAAAAAAAAAAAAACTGAGACATTCCTTAGGGATTTTTCGAGGAGTGTTAATATGATGATTTCCTGAAAATTTTTTTGATTTTTTGTGAATAAATTTTTACTACAATAATTTTTTACAAAAAACTTCAAAAAAAACAACAATTCATACTGCAGCAGCCCCGTGAGAGAAGAAGAAGAAGAGGAAGAAGAAAAAGACGAGTAATGAAGTTCTCAAAGTTGGGGTTCGTGTCATGACTCATGAGCATTTGGCATTTGAAACAACAGCCAAGACTCGAGAAAAGAGAAGCCATCAGCATAGAAACAAGAAACAGGCAGGAGAGAGAGCGAGAGAGAGGGAGGGTTTGGAGGGGGAAATTTTGGGATTAGACAGCAGACAGCATGATTAGTGTCGGGAGAGCGTGGGGAGCAATTATTGGGTCGTCCCCTCTTTCCCCACTCTTCAGTTTCCTTCATCATCCCCGATCAGGCGGCCATCATCATCAACATCTCCCGAATCCCATTCTTGCTCTCTGCCTATTTCCACCCACTCGTATGCGTTGTTGGACTTTGGAGGCTCTGATCATCACTTGCTGCCGGATTTTTCGGCCTCTGCAACTCCTGATTCTCTCCCCCTCTTTAATTTAAGTCGTCCTTTTAGCAACAGTGCAAACCCAAGACGGCAGTACTCCTACTAAAGCAGTGGTTGTATTGTATGCGAGTGGTTTCTTCTGTAAGTTAAGATAAGAGAAGAAGACGCCAAAGACGGCCCTACATTACGTACACGCCTTTTTGGTACTTTGCATGCAAATGCAGTACGTAATCAATAATTCCCAATTAGTCCTTAATTACCACCTTAGCAATAAACACCACTGCTTAACAATGCTAAAACCTTTTCGGCCCTTTTCCATTTTTTTAAAAAATATATTTTTATTGCTGGATGAGTTTTTCTTGTGGTTGTTTTGTCAAATATCTTTGCTTCCTTGTTATTTAATTACCCACTAAACTCACCTTATTATAAGGAATAAATATTCGGGCGCCCAGATTTTTTTGGTTTGGGAAAAATTAAATTGATAAGCTGCAATCAAGCGGTAACCTAACAGAATACCCGTGTACTTTACAGCTTGTAATTAATTGTTTAATTTGCTTAATAGTAGTCAAATTGGCAGCCAAATTTTCATTAACTTATGATGACGAAAAAGATTATAGGAAAAAGAAAGAAAAGAAGGCAATCAAACGCAGGCTGTAACACATTTGTTGTATTTTTCTTCTGTACAATGAATGTATACAAAAGGCATTCTGTTTTTTCTTGGTTGAACTCTGCATTCATCTTGATCATTATGAAGATGGTTAATTGCAATATGCTCCGTTCAATAATTACGAGTTGTACTTTGCCTCCTGAACTATTAACTTTAGCATTTTTGTTTACCTCACCTATATCAAATCGTTATAATAATTTTTCTACAAAAAAAATCAAGAAAAATGTAATCCAAACAAAGCCGCCATAAATTTTTTGGTTCTAGCATACATCTTATGCATCAATTGGCGGTACATTGTTCAGATAAACTTGATATTTTGGTTCAAAATTAACTGTCATATACTTTAGTGTTGGTTTTCAATGAATATGAGTAATGGGAAGAACAATACCAGGCGCAGGAGGAGGCAGGCGTCGGCCAGAGAAGCTGCAGAGAGATTTGACGAGGCCCGCGGGGAGGGAGGCTTTGGGTTTGGGTTGGTAGCTGCCGTTTGGGCGTGGGCTGAAGCTGATACGCGTCTGTAGCATGGACTGTGATATATGCCATCCATTCAAATTAAAATGTTAAGGCCTTGTTTTCGGTTGCAGCTTCTGTAGCATGGACCATGATGATGTATCCCATTCATTCATATGAATCATATTAAGGCCTTCCTTTCGGTTGCTTCAGATTTTGCATAATTTGATTATAAAAACTGATTATTGAAAATAATCAAAATCAGCAAAAGTTGTTGAATGATTATATACTTTTACTTTTTTAGTGACCAAAGATTTTATAATCGGAATACAAAAAATAACCGAAAACATTTATAAAATAACTAATTAATCAAACATAGAATCTATAATCAATTAAAATAATCAATCTAGAACGTCAACAAAACTAGTTAACTAAAATTAAAATCTATAATTAGTTAAAATAATCAACCCAAAAAAAAAAAAAAAACCCAATTGTTAGCGACGTGAGACCTTCCACTTTCCTGTAATATCCATCCAGTCTCCAGTTCAAGGTGCAGACTTGGTACATCCAAGAGAGGGAAAAATAGCAGCATCAACTTTAGGACATATATAAACTACAAGAAGACATTGTGAGTAATGGACTCGCACATTAATTTCATGCTCATTAATTCAAGTGGTTGGGCTTTCAGTCCTTGATATTCTTCTTCTTCCTTTTTTTATTCCTAGCCGAAGAGTGCCTGTCGTACTGCTCCCGCCAGCCCAAAAGGTATGATTTTCTGAAACGGCAGTGATTTTATGTTCTTCCGAAACTTGCGCCATTGTTTCGCAACTCCGACAGCAATATAAACTTGCTATCTCGAGGTTTTACAAAAATTTGCTTGTCAATGTGACGAGTTAACCGTAATTTTGCAGCATTGGCAGGAGAACAATTCAAGCAAATATTTTAAACGTCCCACTCCCTATAGCAACCCTGTAAATTCTTGACTACGCCAATATTTTACGGTGCACCCTGGTCCTGTAATTTAGAAAAACCGTTTATTGAAAACCAAATAGCGCCACAGCATGATTTATTTGTTTCATTCATACAAGCTGCTGCTACTCTCTAGTGATTACTCAAGACTTCCTAATACAGGACATTAAACAACGGCAACATCTTTCAGCCCTTGTTTCAAGTACCATACACACGATATGGGGCTCGGTTCAAGAAGCTGGAACATAAAATTCCCTACTTCCAATCACTCCGGAGATAAAGAGGAAGATAAGGATTACATAATGTGTCTGAAGATAAGGATAAGCTGGAACATTAACAAAGATGTGGTCGAGGCTTTCCAATCAAGTTCTTCGCTTTATGATTGCTCGCAGGGGGTGAAGTTTTTGGTTGGTAAGCCCGAGAGTATCCACATTATCTTTTTCTCCATCTACAACTCTCCATTCAAACTCCTGTACTAACCTAGCAATTGTAATGCACGCGATCAACATAGCCTGAAGAGCACCCGCACATACCCTCTTTCCACCTCCAAAGGCAATCGTCTTGTGCAATTCCATGTAATCATGCAAGCCATCAACAAATCTCTCAGGAATCCACTGTTCAGGGTTCTCCCAAGTTTTTTTGTCCATGTTACACCCGTAAAGGTTGATAGCAATCTACACGTTGTAAGAGACAGTTATGCAAGTATAATATAAAGAAGAAATGTCTTGGCAAGGATAGCAAACATGCAACAGCTCACGGTTAGGCATTCACCTCAGTTCCAGCAGGAATATGATATCCTCCCAACTCTGTATCTTCGTGCACATATCTCAGAGGAACTACGGGCACAGGACTGTGTCTCCTCAACGTTTCATGAAATATGGCAGACAAATAAGGAAGTTGACCCAGGTTCTCCTCGGTAACCTTGTTCGGTCCACAAACATTTTTGATATCCCGAAACAGACGGTCCTGTGGATTATGGTGAAATCAGAGCAACTAAAATCATACAGGAGACTATGCATTATGGAATTACAGAAAGGATCAAGTGTGACAACCTGCTTTACTGGATCTTTTGCAAGTTCGTACATGGCCCATTCTGCAGTTACCAAAGTGGTGTCTGATGTTTCAATAATTGCCTCCCAGATCAACATCATTATTTGTTTCTCAGTAAATGACTTTTCATCGGACAATATGCTGTCTAGGTAACAGTAAATTTCCTGAAAGGGAATCAAATTAACTAATCATGAATAGCAAGCCATTACAAATTCATAGATTAACCATAGAAATCCAAAATCAAGTTATGCAAGGAAGAGCAGGAATACCTGTCCTGATTCAAAGCGTTTCTTCTGCTTCTTAATAAGGGCTTTTGTGACTGCTCCCCTGCGGAGATCCATTTGATGGATTTTGTCTTCAAAACTTTTATTAGGAATCCACCTCAGAAAAGGGAAGAAATCCCTCCAGTCCACCTCAAGCGCCCCCTCCATCGGGTCATGCACTAAGACCTTAAGTAGCTCTTCCTTTGATAATGTTGTTCCGAATTCCTCCACAAAAGTGGACTCGACATCCTCTCCTAGAACCTGCAAATCCAAAACAAGGATTTCAAGTACTTGAATACTGATAGCCAGTTCAAATACGAGGAGCCCTTTTGAGTAATAAAAGATAAACTCACTTCTTTTAGTGCTAAGCTGAAAAGTTCAAACAGGTATATGTTCCTGAAATTTACAGCTTCAAGGGGATTTTCATTCAGAGAAGTATGCAATTTATTACAAATATTCTCTGTCAGTGCGTCTCTGTGGGCACGATGTCGTTTCTGAAACAAGAAGTTTGAATCAGCAAGTTCACCAGCAAAGCCACTAATAGCAAATATAGACAATTCTGTGGACAAAGTTGTGCAACCAGGCAATAGTACACAGTACAAACCTGTGCATTTGTTCCTAAAGTACTGTTGAGTATATGCTTCTTTGCCATCTTGTAGTACTCATCATAATCACTCATTGCAATAATACTTTTACCAGCAGTGAGAATAGTGAGTGCCTTTGATAGCTTCCTTGATGAGATGGATGAGTATCTGGTCACCATAGCCTAAACCAAACAAACAAAATTCAAACATTTATGCAGCACGAACGACTACACCAATATCAACATGCCCGCGCCCTGGTTCACGTGATTTTCGACACCGGTTTAAGATGCACACATCCACAAAAGAACATGACACAGTGAGAAAATTGCTATGTGGTATTTGTGTATTGGAAAGTTTAGAATGCATTTTGAAAATTATTCCATGGACTTATTGTGTGAAATAGAACTTCCGAGAAAGTATACTATATTTACAGAACAGAACCTAGGTCAGCAAAGGGAGGCTGAAGGGGTACAACGATTTCAGTCAAAGCAAATAGGATGTCTCTCTTTCAACAATCTTGACAAATTATAGTCTTGGTGGAAGAATTTTGTAATCCAGATAGGTAGAGAAGCTGAAAATTTTAAATCACAAGCGACAAAATACAACTCGATCCAATCTTCCATGTAAATAAATATTTAGGGTAAAGTGATATACCGGTAGACCAATGTTCTTAACCCCGTTGTCCAAATGTTGGAAAAAAAAAAAAGGGCAGTCCATTAGGTTATGGGAGTGAAATTTAGTAAACTAGGTCTACAACATTCTCCACTTCTTGAAATACCAGATTCATAGTTGGCTAACTCAGACAACACCGCTCTGCTTTAGAAATTAGCTATTACAACCAATTACTCCATGTATAATAACTTTCATTAAGAATAGTGCAAATCAAATTTGCATGTGATTTTTTCTCTTAACAAGAAGTAATAATTACGGAAAAAGTTGGAAAAAAGAGCAAACCATAGTGCTAGTCGCTCAAAGTTTTGCTCCTACTTATCTTAACCCAAAGATGACTAGCGAACATTTTTCAACTTTTTGTCAAAACTTTGAGGTTACACTACTGTTAGTGACATTTCCCCTAAATTGGGAGCATTCCGATTCATCGTCCTGCATAATAATCCATCTATTGTTTGCTGTTGAATGGTTGTGAGCGAAAGAGAGAATATATATATATACCTCCTTAGCAACATCGTTAGAGTTGAGGACAACTATTTTGTTGGCACCAGTTTTGATAGAATAAATGGGTCCATAAGTCTCAGCAAATCTAGCAAAAGTCCTGTGGGGCTTTTTCTCCTTCAGCTGCAGCAAATTCCCAAGCAACGGTAGCCCTGGTACCTCTGCAACAGTAATTAAAGTACATTAAAAATTGAACTTTCACCCGGGTTCGGTTTCGATCTGCAGATATCACTGTTCAAGATAAGCAAACCCCCCCCCCCCCCCAAAAAAAAAAAAGAAACTCTCCTTTGAGAATTTTTAAAGGGCAAGAACAAATAAGGGAAGCACGGATTGGGGTTTTGAAAAAAGAATAACAATTGTAAGACGAGGATCGGAGACCCTTTAACCAATAAGCTGTATCCGATACTATTTGGGACTAGTAACTCAGCAGAATCATAGAAATATCAAGAAAGAGCGACCATATAGAAGTTACCAGGGACGAGTGGAAGGTTGGAAGACGATTTCCTCCTCTGAGCATTAACAAATGCTTTCAGGACCAGTAAGGAAAGCCCACCTAAAACAACAGCCACGGCAACCGCAGTCCCCAAAGGAACTACTTGAACATCAAGAATTCCCTCCATCAGAGCCATAGTATTGTACCAGCGCTACGAATGAAAGCAAAATGGACAATAGAAAAAGTCTGTTTTTACTAGCAAATTTTGCCTGAGAGGGTGTACAAAGACAGGGGATGAGGACGGAATTGACGCTGGATTATATAAACAGAACAAGAAGAGTTCTCTATGCAAAAGAATCGAACTTCATGGTTAATGATACCCCAAGAAGTTGGTGAGAAAGAAGACAATAAGCTCTCGTCTTATAGTGAAGTCGAAGCAGGGGTGGAATATGCGATTTTTTCTGGTCTGGTGGCCACAACTTTTCCTGTTCTGGAGGCTAGTGAAACCTGTGTGCTTGTCAATGGTAAATGATAATATCTCAAATGCCGTGAAACTGTAGGTGTCAGGTGTCAATAATGTCAATCTTTTAGTCACTAATGGTACAAAAATCTGCAATTTTTCCTATTCTGCACGTGACACTGATGAAAGTGGGTAGAGTGAGTGAATCCATTACAGTATTTGATTTTTTTTTTATTAAATAATAAATACCAACCACTCCCTTGAAGATTGTGCTTTGAGTAGGAGCTTAAATGGACTTCTATAAAGGACGGCAACCAAAGGAGAAAGATATAAAACACAAAGATATTATTGTGTTCGAGATTCACACTTATTTACTATATTGTCTATCGGCTAATCAATCAATTAATAATATTAGACCGGACACAATCCAGTCAGGTCAATCCTCACATAATTCAAGAGAAATATTGTGAAAAATAAAAAGAAAGGTTCAAATGGATGACTATCTTGGATGGCTGTAGTAAAAGCTAGCTAATGATTTTTTTTTTTTTAAGACAAGTAAGGCTTTGTTTGAGCAGTCATTTTTCATCGAAAAATTATGTCATTTTTTGTGATCATATTTTTTTATTATCTTTTTTTTTCATATACATCAAATCGTTACCGTAATTTTTTTAACAAAAAAATTCTAAAAAATACAATCCAAACACAATTACTAATTTTGGTTTGTGGGTTCAACTGGACATCTTCATGATTCTTTTCTGTACCTAGGATGAGACTTATTATTATTATTGTTATTGCCATGAATAAGATGAAATTGCATCTAACAACCCCGGCTTCAGATGGAGTCAATAATAATAATAATAATAATAATCGCTTGTATGTGTATCACGGGGGCGATGCTAATTTTTAATTACAATTTGATTATTCGTAGGTGATGCTGTTTCCTAGAAAATAGATGACAAGTAAAATGGCATGGCTGTCCGGTCACCCCCCCCCCCCCCCAACCCCCAACCTCCTCGAAATCACCCTTTTCTCTTTGTAGCAGGCAACGTGACGTTTCATTTTTCGTAATATAAAATACATTGGCGCTGGAGCTAACTAAAGTGGCTTTTTTCTTTTGCGAAAATTGCATAAACCTCCTTTGAGGTTTCTAATATTAACACTTACCTTCCTTATGGTTTAGAAAATAACACTTACCACCCTCAAACTTAAGAATTGTGTTGCAAATTCACAGTCCATGCCAGAAAAGTTACCATTACAAATTTTTTTTAAGCAGTGAGATGAGAAATTTATCTCAGATTTGCCCTTCATACTGCTTGTCAAGTTGTATTAATAGAGGAATATGAAAAGTTATTAAGAATTAGTAAAATTTAAGGGATATTACTAACGGCTAGTTAAATGACTATATATATCCAGGTTCTTGCAGCAAAGTTTATAAAGAATACATGTCACTTTTAAAACTCTTTATTAGTAATGTGAATAACTATTTGTTGGGGGAGGGGTAACACAACTATTTATATTATCAACATCAATCATATACAAAAAAAAAAAAAAAAATCACTGAACATCAGCTAATTAAGAGCAAACTTAAACATCACTAAAAGTTACTGAGCATGGGATAAGTTTAGTTACAAATAATTAGAAGTGTATAATAATAAGATAAAGTTGTCTTTAATAAATGAAAACTACAGTAAGTGCATTAAAACCACGTACTAAAACTGCTACTGCTGCTGATGATATTTTCAAATTACAGAATTATAACTGTGTTAATGGAAAAAGATGTAGCAATTTGAAAGGTGGTAGTAGGCTGAATTAGAGGAGATTTTGAAATAGAAATGATTTGAGTAGATATATTTATGGAAGTTCTCTTTATACTTACTTTAGTAGAACCTCAAAAATTGCTTATTGGCCTTCCTCTGTGAAGTTGTATAAAATTAGACTTAAATTGATTGATTTGAAAAACATAGTATGGAAATATGTATGCTATTTTCTCTCCTCAATTGGCACCATTCTTTAGTTTTGCTTACAATGGCTAATGATGCTAAAACTCACAGGTAATCTAGTTTAATTAGTCACTCAATTTGTTGACAAAAAATAAATTTTCTTTTCTAAAATTTGTTCATTAAGTTTTTGCAATTAGTTAGGGTATAAAAGTAAAATCATACAATTTATTGTTAGTAATAGGTCCAATTTCTTCCTAGGGGAGGTTAGTGCAATTTTAGAAACAATAAGGGAGGTGGGTGCTAGTGTAAGAAACCTCAGTGGAGGTTTCTGCAATTATCCTTTTTTTAAATAATAAAAAAAAAAAGAGCACCAAAAAACTTGAAATGAGGCCGGGCATGAACGGTTGATATCTTTTTTGGTCTGTCTTTTTTTTGGAGGGGGGACCACTGCCCCCCCGGGGGGGGGGGGAAGGTGTTTAACTTTTAACAAGAAGATCTTTTTATGATGTCCCTATCATAACATGAAAGATAGGCGTACAGATGATCTGCTAACTTTGACGAAAAAAAAAAAAACCTTAGCAAAGGATTGAGGAATACAAAATAAAATATATCTTGCAAAATGGCCCTGACGTAAACATCTGAATTGGATGGATCAAAGAGATACTTTAGCAGCAAAAGGCAATCAGTCTTGACCTGCTCAATTGATGTATAATATTGTACTCCGGATCTTGAAACGCCCAACCAATGCCTGCTGAGTTCTGTTGAATAGAGAAAGATCCATCAAACGTGATAACCCCATTGCATGCGTGCATATACTTGGGGCTGCAAACGAATCGAGCCGCTCGCGAGCGGCTCGAGTCAAGCTCGAGTCGAGCTCGACATTAATCGAGCTCGAGTCGAGCTCGAGCCAGCTCGAGTCAAATTCGAGCTCGAACTCGAGCTCAAAATATTAAGCTCGTTAGCTCGCGAGCCGGCTCGCGAGCTTGAATATATATATTTTTTTTTATTTTTATTTTTATTTAATAATAAAATTACGTATATTATATATATATTTTTTATTTTTTATTTTCATAGTGAAATTACGGATATATTCTTAATATTTTATTATTTATTCAGAAAAAATATTATTTTATTTATTTTTTTAAAAAATAAAATAATTTTTTTTATTTTTTTCGAACTCGAGCTCGAAAATTGCCAGCTCGTCGAGCTCGAGCTCGAACTCGAGCTTGATAAAATTTAGCTAAGGCTCGGCTCGATTAGCTCAAAGCTCGACTCGGCTCGGCTCGTTTGCAGCCCTACATATACTCCTTCATATTCTTAGGTTCTTGAAGAACGATGACCATATTCCTCCAATTATACTCTCACTTGAATTGACAATCTCAATGCTTTTTTTTCTTGGGGGAGTGTTTGTGTGTGTGTGTCTCAAGCGGGTTGAACTGCATACTGCATGCAAAATTTGTATAGGATCAAATGGTTGGTCGGTCCTCCCATGAGAAATGGTTCCTCTCTACCCAAATTTGCCATGAGATGTTTGCCGACAACATGATCTTTATTATCAGAAGGACCAAAACAGAGCCAACCAGTAAACCATCATGTAAACGAACTAGGTTGACCAATATTGAAGGAGAGTCCTAACCATGAAACATGCCAAACTCTCTGGAAAAGCGTCTCACATTCTAAAAAAGTCGAAAAGATGAGAGATGTTCTCTCCTCGGCAATGCTGGCTCAGGAAATATGGCCCGAACGACGGATTCTCTCCACTTCTTATTCTGGTCAATTAAATCCGAAACCTTGAGTGTAAGATATTGGCTAAACAACACATAAGATATTGGCTAAACCGCAAAGGGGGTTTCCTGTAATAAGGAATCCATTCGTCAGTTATGCTCACCGAAGTCCCTATCATTATCCTCCATTTCAATCCAGATTTAAGCAAGTCTCTTCCCCATAACTCGTTAGAAAACTTGGATTCGAACTCTAACTCAATTGGATTTTGTTATGCATTATTCTATCTCATCTCAAGCTCGTGCTCTTCAAGACAAATCGAGCTTATTTCAAAATCAATCGAGTTTAAGAAATATGAATATATTTTATATAATTTTAAATAAGGAATCAAATAAATATTTTATGCTAATAAATAATATATATATATATATATATATATATATATATATATATATATATATATATATATATATATATATATGAGGTTCAATTGAGCTCGACGAGCTCTCGCCTCATTCAATACGAGTTTAGAAGAATCTTCAGCCATCAGTCCACCACGCAAAGGGTTAGACATCATGGATCTTTTCCTTCTCCAAGGGCGGACCGGTGGATGCAGATTAGGCCTGTCAACGGGTCGGGTTTAGACCCGGATCCGGACCGGATCCGTGAAATTATTACGGGTATGGGTAGGGATTTAATTCCGTTTTTCGGATCCGGATCCGTTTTGTCAAACAAAAAAACGGAACGGATACGGAATATAGTATTCCGACCCGTATTAGACCCGGATCCGGATATAAATGAATTAATAATTTTAAAAATATATATTTATCAATATAATTTGATTAGAGTGATGTATTTTAATAAAGTTAATTTGATTTCTTTTCTTATTTGGTTTTTTCTTTGCATTAGTTAAAAATTAGTTTACAAATATATTTTTTTTTCATTTTTATTAGAAATTATAAATTTTGCTAAATTTGTTCGGGTAGACCCGGATCCGGATCCGAGACCCGCCGAACCCGCCGGATCTGGATCCGGAACATAGAATAAAAGACCCGTCGGATAAACGGGTCGGATCCGGGTCCGGCATAGCAATTCGGGTTCGGGTCCGGAATAATGAATTCCGGCCCGTTGACAGCCCTAATGCAGATTTAAAGATTGACGGGACAATTGTGGGCTAAATAAAATTATCATAATATTTTTTGTGATGTGATGGATATGAAATAAATTAATATAAATAAAATATATTAAAAATTAACATTTTTTTATGATGTAATCCATTTGATGTAAGAAAAGTGTGTTAAAAATATTTATTTTCGTGCAAATCATGATTGATTATTCTCCAAAGAGTCCACTCCTAGTGAGTGAGTAGCATCAATCAGAGCCGTCACATCCAACTGAATGAATAATAAATGGCATCAATCAGTATTGTCTTTTGTGGGTCGGTGAAGGGAAATGGTCGCCACCGCATCTTTCCGCCAGAGCACCGTTTGCGACAAAATTGTCCAGCTGAGAATGATCCCACATGTAACAAAACAGTGCTGTGCTTATTTTCCAATGTCTGTCATTAATTAAGAATTTCTGTGCGTCTTTTGAGTTACTACATCCCAATGTCAAGATGTAAGTGTACTACAAGAAATCGTGAATAATGAACAACTTATACATTAATTTCATATGCTGTATTACTTTCAAGCGGGTGGGCTTTTCTTTTCTTGTTCCTGGCAAAAGAATGCGTGTCTTACTGCTCCCACCAAATCAAAAGGCTTATTATGGAGCAGGTAGTGTTAAACCTTAATTCGACTGAGGTAAACCGTAATTCTGCAACATTGGTAATGGTAGGAGAACAATTCAAGCAATAGGCAGCAAAAGAAAGAGAGAGTGAAACTCATCTCTCACACACGAAAGCTAAACGCACTACTTTCTACAGCAAGTCTGTCAATTCTTAACGGAGTGCCCTGGTACTGTAATTTAGAAAAAACCATTTATTCGAAACCAAGTTGCAATCAGCATGATTTTTTTGTTTCATACAAGCTACTCCACCTCTCCAGTCATCACTCAAGACTTCCTAATATAGGCCATTAAACAACAGCAACATTTTTCAGCCCCGGTTTTATGTACCATACAGAAGATATGGAGCTCCAGAAGCTGGAACATAAAATTCCCCATTCTTAATGACTCAAAAATGACGGAGATGCATTAGAATAAGGATTACATATTGTGTCTGACGTTACCAACTCTAGGCACGAACCAAGATGGTTGAGGCTTTCCAATCAAGTTCTTGGCTTTATGATTGCTCGCAGGGGCTGAAGTTTTAGGTTGGTAAGCCCGACAATATCCACGTTGTCTTCTTCTCCATCCGCAAGTCTCCATTCAAACTCCTGCACTAACCTAGCAATTGTAATGCACGCGATCAACATAGCCTGAAGAGCACCTGCACATACCCTCTTTCCACCTCCAAAGGCAGTCGTCTTGTGCAATTCCATGTAATCATGCATCCCACCAAGAAATCTCTCAGGAATCCACTGTTCAGGGTTCTCCCACCTTTCTTTGTCCATGTTACACCCGTAAAGGTTGATAGCAATCTACACATTGTAAGAGACAGTTAAGCGGGTATAATATGAGGTGGAAACATGAAACAGCAATGTCTAGCAAGGATAGCAAACATGAAACAGCTCACGGTTAGGCATTCACCTCAGTTCCAGCAGGAATATGATATCCTCCTATCACTGTATCTTCATGCACATATCTCAGAGGAACTACGGGCACAGGACTGTGTCTCCTCAAAGTTTCATGAAATATGGCAGACAAATAAGGGAGCTTACACATGTTCTCCTCGGTAACCTTGTTGGGTCCACAAACATTTTTGATTTCGCGAAACAGACGGTCCTGTGGATTATGGTGAAATCAGAGCAGCTAAAATCATATAGGAGACTATGCATTATGGAATTACAGAAAGGATCGAGTGTGACAACCTGTTTTGCTGGATCCTTTGCAAGTTCATACATTGCCCATTCTGCAGTTACCAAAGTAGTGTCTGATGTTTCAATTATTCCCTCCCAGATTAACATCATTATTTGTTCCTCAGTAAATGCCTTTTCATCGGACAATAAGCTGTCTAGGTAACAGTTTATTTCCTGAAAGGGAATCAAATTAACTAATCATGAATAGTAAGCCATTACATATTCATAGATTAACCATAGAAATCCAAAATCAAGTTGTGCAAGGAAGAGCAGGATTACCTGTCCTGGTTTGAAGTGTTTCCTCTGCTGCTTAATAAGGGCTTTCGTGGCTGCTCCCCTGCGGAGATCCATTTGATGGATTTTGTCTTCAAAACTTTTATTAGGAATCCAGCTCAGATAAGGGAAGAAATCTCTCCAGTCCACCTCAATTGCCCCCACCATCAGGTCATGCACTAAGACCTTAAGCAGCTCTTCCTTTGAGAATGTAGTTCCAAATTCCTCCACGTAAATGGACTCAACATCCTCTCCCAGAACCTGCAAATCCAAAACAAGGATTTCAAGTACTTGAATACTGATAGCCAGTCCAAATATGAGGAGTCCTTTCGAGCAATAAAAGATAAACTCACTTCTTTTAGTCCTAAGCGGAAAAGTTCAGGCAGGTATATGTCCCTGAAATTTACAGCTTCAAGGGGATTTTCATTCAGAGAAGCGTGCAATTGATTACAAATATTCTCTGTCAGTGCGTCTCTGTGGGCACGATGTCGTCTCTGAAATACAAGAAGTTTGAATCAGCAAAGCCATTAATCACAAATATAGACAATTCTGTGAATAAGTTGTGCAACCCGGCAATAGTACACAGTACAAACCTGTGCATGTGTTCCCAAAGTACTGATGAGTATATGCTTCTTTGCCGTCTTGTAGAACTCATCATAATCACTCATTGCAATAATATTTTTACCAGCAGTGAGAATAGTGAGTGCCTTTGATAGTTTCCTTGTTGAGATGGATGAGTATCTAGTCACCATAGCCTAAACCAAACAAACACATTTGAGACATTTATGCAACAATGTATGTTCTCATAATGTTAAAATGGGCAAAACGACTACACCAATATTAACAAGCCTGCTCTGTGGTTCATGTGATTTTCGACATGCCAGTGTAAGATGCACATCCACATAGGAACATAACGCATGAGAAGGTTACTATATCATCATTGTGATAATGGACAGTTTAGAATGCATTTGAAAATTATTCTGTGGACTTATTGTGTGAAATAGAACTTCCTCAAAACTATGCTATATTTCCAGAACAGAAACCAGGTCAGAAGAGGGACGCTGAAGCCAAAACGATTTCAGTCAAGCAAATAGGATGTGTGTCTCTCTCAACAACCTTGACAAATCTTAGGGCCTACTTGGCACATGGGTTTTTTGGTGATTTTTTACCCTTCAAGTTTTTAAATAACTTTAGCTATAATAGCCTCAAAAAAGTCTCCTAAGTTTTTAAAATACACAACTCAAAAAATTTTATATGAACACTCAAAAAACTCACCATCCAAACGGGCCCTTAGTCTTGGTGGAAGAAATTGTAATCCAGACAGGTAGAGAAAGCTGAAAATTCTAAATCACAAGCGACAAAATACTACTCATTCCATGACAAAAAACTATCACGGACAGGATGCTACTCATCTTGTATGTCATGTAAACAAATATTAAGGGGAAAGTGATATGCTAGGTAGACCAATCTTCTTAGCCCCATTGTCCAAATGTCAAAAAAAAAAAAGGCAGTCCATTAGGTCATGGGAGTGGCATTTATTAGAGTAGGTCTACAACATTTTCCACTTCTTGAAATACCAGATTCATGGTTGGCCAACTCAGACAACACCATTCTGCTTTAAAAATTAGCTCTTACAACCAATCATTCCATGTATATCAACTTTCATTAAGAATAGTGGAATCAAATTTGCATGTGATTTTTCTCTAACGGGAAGCAATAATTACGGAAAAAGTCGGAAAAAGAGCAAACCATAGTGCTAGTCACTCAAATTTCTGCACTTATCTTAACACAAAGATGACAGGCGAACATTTTTCAACTTTTTTTTTTCAGAAACTTTTTGAGGCTATACTGTTAGTGGCAATTCCCCTAAATTGGGAGCATTCCAATTCATCGTCCTGCATAATAATCCATAAATTCCCCTCTCATCTAATGTTCAAATTGAGTAGCAGTGTTCCTAAAACCAAGGCCACTTACTCTGAAGCTTTAAATTGTCACATTTTGTATCTCTTACCTTTTCATTATTGAAACAGTAGCAGCAGTCAAAAGGTCATTATCCAGGAGTAACCAGTATTGTTTGCTGTTGAATGGTTGTAAGCGAAAGAGAGAATATGCATACCTCCTTAGCAACATCATTAGAGTTGAGGACAACAATTTTGTTGGCACCAGTTTGGATAGAATAAATGGGTCCGTAAGTCTCAGCCCATCTAGCAAAAGTCCTGTGGGGCTTTTTCTCCTTCAGCTGCAGCAAATTCCCAATCAACGGTAGCCCCGGTACCTCTACGCCAGTAATAAAAGTACATTATAAATTAAACTTTCACCCGGGTTCGGTTTCAATCTGCAGATATCACTACTATTCAAGACACGCAAAGCCTTAATGAGAACTTTTAAAGGGGAAGAACAAACAAGGGAAGGAGGGATCGCGGGTTGTAGAAAAGGAATAACCATTCTAATTTCTAAGACGAGGACCGGAGACCCTTTAACCAATAAGCTGTGTCCGAAACTATATGGGATTGGTAACTCAGCAGAATCATAGAAATATCAAGAAAGAGTGACCATATAGAAGTTACCAGGGACCAGCGGAAGGTTGGAAGACGACTTCCTCCTCTGATCATCAGCATATGCTTTCAGAAACAATAAGGAAAGCCCACCTAATGCAACAGCAGGACCGCCCACGGCAACCGCTGTTCCCCATGGAAGTACTTGAACATTAGGAGCCATGGTACTGTGAATCAAAGCAAAAGAATCAATAGAGAAGTGTTGTCTGCCACTTGCAAATTTTGACGGAGGGGGTATGTAGAAAGTGAGGAGGACAGGCAGCTGCCTTTGTTTTAATATTTGGGTGGATTTGGCCTCGGTCTTAGAATCGCCCACCAACCCCGCAGCATCGACTCAATAGCGGATTCAAAGAAATACCAACAATTGCAATCAGCTTATAGGGATAGAATTGACTGTCGGTGAATTATACAAACAGCACAAAAATTCTTTTTTTTTTTTTTTTTTGTGTGTGTTTGTCTTCAACGGTAATTAGCTAATTTACTCTTACTCTTATGTAGCTAATTAACCCCCTCTTTATTCTTCTCTATAGAGGAAGTCCAAAAAACCTGCTCCTACTCTTACTTGTCTGCACTTAGACAGGCCAAGCAGACAAGGGGAAGTGAACCCACTTAAATCAGACAGACAAGCGCATTGCACTCTCTGAATCGTTTTAGCAAAAGAAGCAGGTGAAAAAAGGATTAGGGAGGTGGAGGGGGAGGCTTAAAACTCTGACCAAATGCGCGGACTCTTCCTGGCTATTGACCCCGACCCAGTATTTCAAACTTTATGATCAATGATAGGAAAGATACTCTGAGACCCAATATTTATGTCTAGAGATGCTGATGGGAAAGAAGACGAAAAGGTCTTTTGTCCTTTACAGAACTGGAGGTTTTTGTTCGAATATGCCATTCAATTTTCAGATACATTTTCCTATTCTGGAGGCTATACTGTGTGCCTGCGCCCGCCACGTGAAACGGATTTGGAGCCACGCAAGGTGTATGGAGTATCCTTTTATTTCTTCAAGATCAGTAATTCATTTTGATCGTAAAGTAAATATAAAACAAATTTTTATGAATGATGTAAAAAATGATGTACCTATCGCCTTTGTTTGGACTGTATTTTTAAAAAAAAAATTTATAAAAATATTATTATAGCGATTTGATATATGAAAAGTAAAGAGATGATTGAAAAATGTGTTCATAAAAAGCGTAACAATTTTTCTTTGAAAATGACAATCCAAACACGCACGTGATCCAAATCTTACATGCATTGTTCTTATCAATAGCAAAAGATAATACAGTAATATATTGACGTGCAATTCATATGTATTGTCTTAGTTGTCTATATGTTCAAACAAAATTAGTGATTAGTTAATATAAATCCACACATTATGCATGTACTTTAGCGTATGCTTTAAATATTTAATATTTGCGTTTATTATCTTAGTTCTAATTATTGTATATAAAAGGACTAAGTATTACTTTTCTACCTACCCATTTCTTGTGCTTTTCCTTTCAGCACTACTTGATGTTGACCCATTATTTGGCGGGTCACATTTTTCTGATCCTCTATCCATGGTTGGTGTCATTAGTCGTACATTTCAACTAGTGTGAATAGCACGGTGCTAACATTATTAAAAAAAATAAAATGGTGAACAAATAAAAGTGAAAAAATTGAATCAACAAAATTTAAATGTAATATCTGTTTAACAATAGTTTGAAATATAATAGAATGTGTATATCATTCAAGAACTGTTTTTTTTCAAAAGATGGATCCTGAAAAAAAAATTAAAATTTATATTAAAAAAAGGAATGATATATTTCTACAAATGAATGTAATTGAATGTTGTTAAAGTGAAATACTTACGAATACTAAGCATTCGATTTGATAATCTTTCTTGAATCACTTTTAGTACGAAGGCCAAAATTGATGATTTAATTAACTATGTTGAATTTTGTGGAGTGTGTACTACAAATGAAAATGCACGATCTTTGACGATATAAAAAATTGCATATTTACCATGATCACGCAAAAATATTGGTGATGCGGATGGCTGTCGAACTTGAAGAGAGACAATATTTTCATTTCTTTGATCTATAAAATATATATTTATATATTAAATAAAAAATAAATAGTTTTTGTATTTATTTTATGTGTAGTAAGTGATACATTGTATGAAAATTGTTAACAAAAAAATACAATAGTTAATATAAAAGTAGCATCAATAGAATTTAATACAATTGTGTTGTAATCAAACGAAAATTACGCACCAATAGAATTATTATTAGCACTCATAGTTAATGAAGTAATCCCTATATAAATATATTTTGGTACATGTAGACCCCCCCGGGCAAAACTAACCACCACTTATTGAAAACAAACCAATAAATGCACTAAAATGCCTCCCATCTATACCTCAAATTGCACTTTAACCCACAAATTTTGTGCGAAATTATCCCTCTAATTGCTTTTGTCCTTTTCAATTTTTTCACATGTCGCTAACTACTTCATTCCATCTGCTATCACTTGTATATTTAAAATCAATTTTTAATATTAAATAAAAAGGAATGTATTAGTTTATAATATGTTCATAATGTAGATAAATTATTAAATTTGAAAAAGGGCGTATGTTCTTATAGGCTTTTTTTTTTTTTTTGGGAAAATGAGCTTGTTCTTGTAGTTTTTTTTTATTTTTTGGATATAGAATTGTTTTTCAAAGATTTTGGTTCGTAGTCCCTACTATGTTTAAACCATCTTTTAATATCCAATTCAATATTGTCTTTTAATTTGGCAGCCTCTATAATTTTTAATTTATTCTTTTGGTTTAAATTCAGTTAGAATTCAGAATTTTTCAAATACCAAGAGAAATCAAATTTTTTTTTAAAAATCACCGTCTTGAATCAGGTAGAGTGCCGAAATATGAGTCCGGATTATTTCTTTTATACAGTTAGTTTCCTGATATTTGGTATGATATATAATTATGTCCCTTGGGTTTTTTTATCATATAGATATCGTTAGGTTTTTGGCATCACTGCTGAACATAATCCAAACTTAGAAGGACGCGTTTTTTTCTAATCCAGTGGATGCAAAAATACAAAAAATACAAAAAATGAAGGTAATATTGTAATTCAAACTCTAAAAAGTATGATATCATCCTTCAAGAAATTTCATGCCTTCTTTAGCATCTCAAAAAGATGCAACACAGAACAATTATTTGAATACTAATAAACTCTCTTTCTACCAATTTTGAAAGTCCACCCATTAAAAGTGAAGTGAAAATTATTGCAGTCAATGCAGAGAGAAAATGATAAAGAAAATAAAGGCTAGAATGCAATTTTGCCAAAAAGATTTCTGACGAAATTAAAAATTAATCTAATTTTAATAATGGGCGTATAGTGCCTTAGTTATTAGTAGTATCGGAATTGTTTTTCTCCAATTATAAACTATTTTTATTATCAAAAAAATATTTTTTTTATTTCATGCACGATCATTTTTGAAATAAAATTATGAAAATAACTATCGTAACACCTTTTTTATGTGATAAATGTGCAATAAAAAATAATTAAAAAATTTCAATAATACAAACAAATAAATTTTTATAATATACAATTTATGTTAGAAATAGTAAAACCCTCAATCATGAACCTATACCATCCGCAATTATATAAGCAAGCAATACCTTATGTTAGAAATGTGATTGTGATTTTGTGTTTATACTTTATCCCACTATTGACTATCTTTGCTTTACAGTGTAACAATAAACAAACAATCGTTCTTAGGATTTTGTAAAAAATTTTCAGAAATAATGGATGATCAGAAAATTAATGCAATATCATTCATGACAAAAAGCAAAACAAAAGCAAAACATACTTAAAAAGCAGAGGGGACCGACCTGAAAAATTAAGTTGACAAGAATATACTTCCAATTATCCGCAAGAAGGTTGAGTTTTGCTGAAGTCTCTGCACATAATATCTTCCACTACTGCTCATAAAAGAAACAAAATCAATATATTTACAAAATAAATAGAGAACCAAAAACAAATAAGAAACTGAGAGAGTGTGAGAATGAGATAGTGGGATAGTGAGAATAGAGAATTTGTAGGAGTGGTTGTAGGATGAGTTAAAATAGTGGGATAGTAGGAGTGAGATAGTGGGAATATTGATGGGTGATAAGGTGGGTTATAACCAACTACATTTTATGTATTAAAATAAATACAAAAATCTATAAAAAAAGAATGAGAAATTTAGAAGTAGGATTTATGCTAAAAACCCCTTCCTGAATACATATAGATATAGATTCTCCTCGTTAATTAATTCAATCGCTGCTGCGTTGCATTTTTGTTTTTGGTCCTGGAACAGCTCTGACCACGTTCGCCCGTTCAACTCTCTCTCTCTCTCTCTCCCTATCAGTCAATGTTTACGTGCCTCTCCCATAACGCTTTTTGACGTCCGCAAGTGTCTTCGTGGTGGCGTCCCTTTGCTTCGCAGAATCTTCGCTGACTGTCGTGGATATTATAATAATATTTTCTCCCTCCTAATTATTTTACTATCATATTTCATAGGTTACGTCTACGGTGGAAAGTTCACCTTTCTGCCCATAGTAGGCAGAAGCATTGCAAGGAGGCTAGCTGTGCTATGTGGGGACGCACAAAGAAGGACATCCGAGCACCACTGGAGAAAGCCGGTTTGGCTTGGATGAAAAACGTTATATATTTTAAAATTACAATAAAAGTCTTCTTAAAAATTTATTCATCATCTAATGCCCAATACTTATATTTGATAAATTAAAATATTTAATTAAATATTCTATTATAATATAAACAATTATATGTCATTGAGTTGATTGAATGATATTTTCTCTTTTTTTTTGTATTTCAATTAGTTGTCAATTAAGTTTCAATTGAAATAAATATTTTATAATTATTTAAATTATCAATTTAAGATGAGCATAAATATAAATACATTAAATTGTATTATTGAAATATTTGATTTAATATAAAAGAAAGACAAGAAGAAATACAAGAAATTTTTTAAAAATTCACGCGAGTCCTTTATATTAGTAATCACATTTACTTGTTATTATAATTACAATGCCTAACCATAACCAATTGAAACTCATATACACAAGTCATACAACAATTTGCGTTATAATGTTTACAATTAAAGTTACTATACACTCAAATTAAAATTCTCTTTTTTCCACTAAAATTTCTTTTATATATGATTTATGTGTTATCAGTGATTTGTAATTAATTTAATGAAAAGATGCTCTTTAGGTTAAATGATAGGTTTTGACAATGTGGATTACTTTTAAGGATTTTAATGAGATTTAGAACACATTTTTTATGCATTTAATGTAATTCACATTTTTTTTATTTGAAATATAATTATTTAAAATATAAGGGGCCATATTGAACAAATTTTCAAATATTAGAGACCAAAAAATATAAAGTCAAATTTTTGACTAATTTTAACTTGACTTTGACTGTTAGATATTATTGTTTTCTATTAGTTGTCCTAAATTTGCCGAGAAAAAAATTTGAGACCATATTTGTTTTGATCAAAATATCAGAGTCTAGTTTAAACTCATAGACCAAATATTGGGGGACCAAAATTGCACATCTTCCTCATTTTAATCATGTTTGATATCCCAACTCTTTCTTTTATATTTGCGCTTCAATTATTTTAAATATTAAACTCAATCAAAATATAAAAACTAACACAATATTTGTTTTGACATGTACAAAATTTACTAAATAATATTAAAAATTTCACCTATTTTCTATTACAACAATTTCGTCTACCTTTTAGTACCTTTATTTTTTACGTTTTTTTGACATTCACTTCTTCGCTCTTCACTTTTTATTGGAACCTGCATCTCGATTGGAGTGTTCACAAAATATTTTATAAGTAATGGGGTATTAGATGGTGAACAAATTTTTAAGAGGGTTTTTATTATAATTTTAAAATGTATTGCATTATTTCATCCAAGCACAACCGGCTTTCTCCGGTGCCGGTAACCCCAAGTTATTGTATTTCTTCTTGTCTTTCTTTTATATTAAATCAAATATTTCAATAATACAATTTAATGTATTTATATTTATGCTCATCTTAAATTGATAATTTAAATAATTATAAAATATTTATTTCAATTGAAACTTAATTGACAACTAATTGAAATACAAAAAAAAAAAGACAATATCATTCAATCAACTCAATGACATATAGTTGTTTATATTATAATAGAATATTTAATTAACTATTTTAATTTATCAAATATAAGTATTGGGCATTAGATGATGAATAAATTTTTAAGAGGACTTTTATTATAATTTTAAAATATATAACGTTTTTCATCCAAGCCAAACCGGCTTTCTCCAGTGGTGCTCGGATGTCCTTCTTTGTGCGTCCCCACATAGCACAGCTGGCCTCCTTGCATTGCTTCTGCCTACTATGGACAGAAAGGTGAACTTTTCACCGTAGACGCAACCATATTTCATAGATTCAATATTTTAAAAATGGTGATGATTGTATTTTTTTTTTATTTTATCCTCATACTAGAAGAAGGGTTTAAACAGAAATTTAATGTTTTTAATAAAATAAATATATTAAAATAAAAAATATCACAATTTTAATGAGACAAAAGAAAGAAAAAGCCGATTCAAAATGTGATGGTGGTTTGGTTTCCAGTTTCTACCACTCAAACGGTGTATTAGACCGAATGGATTAGACGTTAGAGGACTTTGACGTCAAAACATGAGCGGAGTTGAAGTCGTGTAAAGAAATTTAAAATAGCAGAAAACGACCGGAATCGTTTCCTTGTCATTTTGCGCGGGGCCAGTTCACGTGTAAGACCCGCATAAGATTCGTCGAATCAAAATTCAAAAACTTCTTCAGGTGTTTTCAAGGAGTATAAATAAACTAAAATAAAATAAAAATAGCACAAAATGACCAAAACCGTTTCTTTTTCATTTTGCCCTGCGACTTGTAATAATGGTATGGGAAAGACCAACGCAGGGTTGGACTCGACGGATAACATTTTTTTAACGACTTAAATCAAAGGACCATAGCGTGGAATCTGGTATTTGGTGTGTACAGGAATAATAATAATTGTTTGAAATATTCAACACATTTTATTAAAATAATGCATACATGGGACCTTCCTTCTTCGTCTGCCACCAACAGCTGATTTGCAGCCAGTGGGTAGGGTAGACTATGTGAAGTTGAAAGTTGACGGTAGTTTTGATCGTTAAAAACCACGCCTCGTTGCTAAAGCCTAAAGGTTAAAACCAACAACTTCGTATTGACTCTATTTTTTAGACTTTTTCCAATATGGAGACTATTAGGACTCTTCTTGCCTTGGCTGCTTAGAAACGTCTCTTTAGTTCGTCTTACAGAATGGAATTACGAGTTCCATTTTCCTTTTACTAGCATTTTAACCCGTGCTCTGCACAGACTTATATTTCAAATTAAAAAATATTATATATATTTATAGAGTGTGGTATAGAATTATATATATAAAAAGATTAAAAATTTTAAAGAAGTGTATGCTTAACATGTTAAAAAAATCTAATTTATAATGATTTACATGATAGAGGAATTGTTAACGCATTTAAGGAGAGGGTTAGGTTAGGTAGTAACACGAGAACAATTTTCTAAAAGAAAAAAATCAATTTATCAATATTCGATAAAAAATATTATGTTATACCCATATTCGATTTTTAGAAAAAAAAATTTTCTCTTATCTTGTGCCCCTAAAATTGTTGACTGCATGTAGATTAGTATTTTTCATAAACTTTAACGTAGATTTAAAAAAATCTCTATAATACGTGTTTTCGGAGTTCTCAAAATTATTAAAAATCAATATCCTTTCCCTCATCTCTTATCCGCCAGCTGGCCATCAGCTGCCTCCTACCACTTTTATACCTCATATCATGGTGCCACTCTATCTATTATTGTTTTTGTCATCTCTATTATATCCTTACAATCCCCTTTCTTCTTCTTGCATTTCTCCGCTTGTAACTCACATTTCTTTTTCAACTTTTTCCGCCACTCATCAACTCCTCAACATTCCCTTCTCCCCCTCCCCCAACCTCTAGATTCATATCCATACTACCCAATATTTTATTTTACCTACCATATTGAAAATGTAAAATTGATAATTGATTACAATGGTTGCAATTATTAACATCTAAAAATGTAAATGAAAAACTGATACTATCTATAATACCCTCAACTACTACAATCAATATATACATATAACATATATATATATATATATCATAGCAACTATATATTTACATATGAAGATAGCAATAAGAATACATAAAATAATTAATGATATCCAAAATTATCGTTAGTGTTTGGATTTTGCACTCTTATCCAAATTTAATCACAGTCAAATATGGATCAAGTATATACAAATTAAGTAGTATTTTAGGGTCGAATGTTCTATGGCTTTCTCTTAAAATGTAATATTAATTTTGTTTTTAAATTTTTGGTAGAATTGGTGTTGTTATTATCATTATTTTTATCAAAAATGAATATTTCAAATAAAAATTTCTACGTTAAAAGACCAGTAGTACTTTGTTTTTTTATTTAATGATTTCATAATTTAGATTTCACGAATAGTATAATCCTTGAATTTTCAAAACCACAAGTACTGAATATTATTTTCTTTTTGTTTTCTATTTAATTTTGCCCTTTTACTTATGATTACTAAGTTAAAAGATAAAATATTGTCATTTACTTTTTTTTTTATTTTTACTAAGTTTGGCAATATTTTCTCTTTAGTTACCCTCCCATTAATAAATTTCAAACCAAATTCTTATATAAGTGGAATTACTTCTTATTTATTTAAATTAAAAAGGTATGAAAGACACTTCTTACTTAGGAAAATGTTACTTGCACTTCTTTTTTTATTCTTTGCATGCTCACCATTTTTTTTATCATATAGTCTAATTAATGAAAAATATATGATCAAAATGATTATGGGAGTGTGAATAACAAAAATGGGAGTGTAAATAACATTCTCCCTTACTTATTTAAATTAAAAAGGCATGAAAAGATGTTATATTTGTTATCTCCTATTATGGTCTTATAGAAGTCTTAGTTGGAGTATAATCGTAAATAACACATAGCAATTAGGAAATGAGATGAGTTGAAGTTCAAATATGACAACATGTACATGCACATTAACTAACAATTTGAAATGAAATCATTTTAAAAACACAACTAACAATTTCAAATGTGAAGAGTACATGTGGAAGTTATGAGAAATATATCTTATAAATTAAATTAAATGTGAAATACTAGAAACATAGAATTGGGAGTGGAAAAATGTGTGGAGGCTTGTTGCTGAAAATCCCTTATCAAATTTATATAGATATAGATTGTAGGTCAGTCATCTCTTCAATCTGGAATTGCATCTCTTGGTTTGCTTTATGGTTTCTAGTTGTGAAACGGTGTGTTTGCTAGTATTAAATAATTCAATAAAGAAATCTCAATAATAGTACTATTTATATGTATTACTTTGCAAGAAAGTTATTTGTATTTTAAAACGTTGAAAGATTTTGCTTATCAATGGGTTATGATATAAGTACATAATTAAATTCATCAAATATTGCTTTGCATACAAAATATCAACAGGTAAATTATTAAACACCGAATGCTAAAAAAAACATGTATTTACTTTCAGATAAACACAAAAGGCGCAAAAGGCAATTTATCATGAATAAATATTGTGCTTCTAACAATATTACTAAATTAACCAATGTATCAATTATAACCAGATTTAGCAACATTACTCATACGGTCCATAGAATATACTGCAGGAGCTTCTAATCTGCTTGTTAGAATAAGTTTTGCACTTCTCAAGTTAAAATGAATTGCACGTCTAAAGTTAATTTTACCACTCATTAGCTTTTAATCCAGTTATTACATTAAAGTTTTGCGCTTTAAATGAGTTCATTTTAATTAATTGCGCCTTCTCTAGTTCAAGTCATTTGGGGCCTAGGACTGACATGCTTTTGCTTTCAGTCTTCATTTTGTTGGGCCCAACCCCTCGTTACTGGCAGCTCGCTCCATTTACTTCCTTTTGCAAAAAATGGAATTATTGAGGATCCTTTTGCCCGGTTTGTTGAAGTTGAAGTATCAAAGTCTTATTGTCATGTACTTATGTCTACATTATGCCCAGTTCTGAACTGCAGACAATAAACTGGACCACCAAAACAACAGGAAAAGTCTGAAGTAACGAGCGTTATGATAACGAAATTGTTTTTACCTGATATAACAGGTAAAAACACTTTTAACGACCATTTGATTACCTGTTATACTGGTCATCTAAATAAAATAGTACCTAAAAATATGGTTAGTAAGTTTTACATTAAAAATAGTAAGTTAACTCAAGAAATTATTAACTTCTATGTCTCAAAAAGTAAATTTGAAGAAATATGGAACTTACTTTTTTTTTGAAGTACATAACTACTCTATATCTAAAACTTACTTTTTGGAGAGTAAGTTTAGTTCAAATAATAGTAAGTTTTTATAGACTAATAGTAAATATTGTTGATAGAATAGTAAATTTGGGTTAATCATCAAAACTTACTAGTTTATGGCATAAATTTACTATTTTACTTAAAGAAACTTATATGGAACAAGTATTAGGAAGTTTATTTGAAATAATGCTAAGATTTTTTTATTAATAATTGAAACTTAGTATTATAGTTAGTAATTACTCGTAATATAAATGTATGATACACAATTGTACGTATCATTTATAAATGTTATATGTTTTAAGCATTTTAAATAAACTATGAAAACTTTTTTTTTGCATATGACCTTATAAATATATGTAAGAATAATTTGTCATATTATAACTTTTGAATTATTTTTGAATTTGTGAAAGGTTAAAAAGTTTGGATGACAGTAAAAAAAATTCTTTCGAGTTATATATAGAATTGCACTTATCTATACATCACAATTTCCATATATGGACACTGATGAATATAATAAAATGGTACGCAATTTTCATATATTAATGCCTATGAATTTAATAAAATGGTAAAATCTTAATAAATTTATTTTCTGGGTCACAAGTATAAAAATTAAAGTTGTATTAACATAGCATAATCTTTGAAAATTATAGTAAAATCACCCATATGTTAAGTTTTGTGACTTTCAAACATACTTTGTATCATTTACATTATGGATTTGTATCCATATGTTTTCTATCAAACTCTTTTTTTATTGGCAAATGGTAAGTAAATTATTTTAAAAGGGCATTTTATAATAATCATAATTTTTAATAGATGAATTTTATGTAAACTGTTAAAATTATGAATTCACAAACGACTAAATCTGACTACTTTATGGCACATATATTAGTCTAAATGACTAAAAAATTACTGTAATCATGTACACGTTGATTGTTGAATTGAAATTTCTTTTATTACTAGTACAAGTTCTTCTAATCAAATCAAAATAAAATCAAATATCTTTTCCTTTTGTATGCAATAGTTATGCTTAATAGAAAATTATTAAACCATTTTTACAATACATAATTTCTCCTAAAATTTGTAACATTTACCATGACCTCTAACCTTGACATCGTTGTTATTTAATTTACTTTCTAAATTTAATTTAATTTTCTTATATTAATTGTTATACTAAATTTATAATTTTTGTTATTATATTATTTCTCATTTTGTTTAGGCTTTTACTCTTATTATTTCTTGTGTCTCAGATGTAAATTTATTAAAACTTTATCATCTTAGATGTAAATTTATAAAAATTTTGATATATAAACAAGTAATATTCTATATATAACTAGGAAGATTTGTTGTTATTATTATCCAAACTTTCAAACTTTTCAAAAATTGAAAATAACTAAAAACTTATAATACGACAAAATTTTATTACATATTTTACAAGATTATGTGAAAAGTCAAACTTTTTTCCATAGTATTTTAAAATATGTAAATAAATTTTTTTAAATGATAACTATAATCTTGTATTATACAGGTATATTATGAGTACTTACTAACTAAGGTACTAAAAATTAATCATTAATAAAACATCTTATCATTATTTCAAATAAATTCCCTAACACTAGTTTGAAATATGTTTTAAAGTAAAATATTACATGTGTCTCATAAATCAGTAAATTTTGATTATTACTCAATTTTACCATGTTATCAGTAAGAATTACTATTTATGTATTAAAACTTACTATTACATGAATTAAACTTACACTATAAAAAGTAAGTTTGGGATATAAAGTAGTAATTTATTTATTTAAAAAGTAAGTTTAATATTTATTTCAAATTACATTTTGAAGTATAAAAGTTACTAATTTATTACTGTTAACTTACTATTTTAGATGGAAAACTTACTTTTTTATTTTTAAGTGTTATCCTATTTAGGTGGATAGGCCTATCAAATAATCAAATGGCCGCTAAAAATAAATAAAAAATAAATCGAAAATGGTCATATAAGTGTTATCCTATTCATGTTTCAAAAAGTAAATCGAAATAAAAATGAAAGTTACTTTTTTTAAAAATTAAATTACTACTCTACATTCAAAACTTAGTTTTGTGGGGAGTAAGTTTAGTTTGTGGGGAGTAAGTTTAGTTCAAGTAATAGTAAGTTTTTATAAATTAATAGTAAATCTTGTTGAAAGAATAATAATTTGGTTAATCATCAAAACTTACTAGTTTGTGGCATAAATTTACTATATTACTTAAAGAAACTTATATGAAACAAGTATTAAGAAGTTTATTTAAACTAGTGCTAAGATTTTTTTATTAATGGTTGAAACTTAATATTATAGTTAGTAGTTGTTGGCAACATAAATGTATAATAATGATTGTATGTTTCATTCATAAATGTTTTGCGTTTTAAGCATTTTAATAAATGTATGTGATAGGTTGCGATTTTATCATTTATTTTATTATTAATTTCTCCTATTACCTGACCCAATCTGGATTAATTGTTAGATTCTACTCACTTTTAGTATTTTGCACATATTTCAGGGAGTAGAACGAAAATACCATAATAAGTGCCGATTTGACAGTTATCAAGAAAGAGTTCAAGTAGCAAGCATCTAGGGACATTTTTGGAATATCAAACCACAACCCTTCTTGGGAATTGGCCCGAAGACAACATTAAAAAGGGGAGGCCGAAGTCTTCTTTGCTCTCGCTCGGCTGGGCGGCGGACGCCGCACAGTAGCCATTAGAATAGGAGCAATAGCTTAGGTTTTGATATTTGGTTTGGAATGCTTTTAGGAAGACTCCTGCGGTGCTTGTCAGGAGCAATTTGGAATTGCTTTCTTTGACTTTTCTTGTTTTTGTCTTTTAGTACTTCTTTGCTCCTTGGATGGCAGGAACATTTAAGAGGACATTGAATTACCTTCTGTAGATGTGCTTTTCTTTATTCCTTTGAACGAATTGAGTTTGCCTATTTTCCGCTTGATGGCCGCAGCTCTTGTTTCACTTCTGCGTAGATTTTGTTCATCAACTATGAACTAATTTCCTCACTCTAGTCAAGAGACAACGGATGCTTTGGATCGCCTAAAATTGTGAGATCGCTTTAATTTTATCTTTTTCTCTTATTTATTGGTATTCGCATATTCCTTGGTTGCAGTGCTTATGATTGTTTAATTAATTGATTGTCTTGGATCCGGATAATTAGTTAATTTGATAATCTATTGTCAATTGGGACGTTAAATCCGTAATTGTTTAATTGTTTCAAAATAGTGACAACTGGCATGATTAGATTCGTGTCAGGGGGATACGCGGGCTAATCTAAAATAACCCTGGTAGTGTGTTATTTGGTTAGAATAGGGCTCCTCTAATACGTAAGGCAATTGGGGAATTAAATTCTACGGGCGTACCTAGGATTATTTCTCAATTAGAGTAGTGATTAACGGGCGTACCTTGATCACCGACACAGTAAGGAGGGGTTGACTGTCATCGCTTGTTTGGCAGTTATAACCTATTTATTGGTAAATAATTGGGATTGCTTTGCATCAATGATCGATTAGGTGAACCATTGCTGAAGTTATTTCTTGGCTAGATCTTTAGTTAATATTTCCTTGATTGTAGTGGATTGTCATTTGACTTTTAATTGCCTACTTTATTTTATTTTTGATTGTTTCCTTATTTTAATTAATTTAGGCCTTTAATTATTGTTATCCTGAGTTCAGTAAATTGTGGTTTAATTTCTAGTTAATTATTTATTTTTACTTTCTCATTTGAATTTATTTAATTATCGTCATTCCTACAAAATCACCCCCTGTGTTACTTTGGATTTCTTAAGAAACAAATATACCCAATCTCTGTGGATACGACCCTACTTGCCATGTCTACAAATTCCTAATCATTTGTGAAAAGGAATAACCATTCCATTCGGGTATATCGGATCAAGCAAACTCTTCGGGAACAGGGTGAATCAAGTAACCCATTGCACACCTAGAGTCCCTGCTCCAGTACTTGAAATTGGATTTTGGTCATTTTAACTGGCAATTAGGTTTAATTTTATTATTGCACAGGCTGACGACCTGTCAGTATGCATCATTTATAAATGTTATGTGTTTTAATAAATTTATTTTCTAGGTCACAAGTATAAAAGGTAAAGTGATCGTATCTAACGTAGCGTAATCTTTTAAAATTATAGTAAATTTACCCATATATTAAGTTTCGTGAGTTTCAAATATATTTCGTATCATTCACAATATGGATTTACATGCATATTTTTTATGAAACTTGCTTTTAATTGGCAAATAGTATGTAAATTATTATAAAATGTCATTTTATGATAATAATAATTTTTATAGGTGAATGGAATAGGTGCAAGATCTTGATACTGTACTACAACACAAATTTGGGGATAAGTACAAGTTTCAGGCATCGTCATTTGAATTTGACGAATCTCCTAACATTCCTAAACAACCGAATGGGTAACTTTCATTAATGACGTTTTAAAGCCTAAAAAACCGTGTGCTGAGTATTGTATAATATGAGTATTTGAGTTGCTTTTCGAGTTCTGCTCATCAAGTAAGCCAGTCCAATTTGAAGTAAACAACAAAATCTACATGCATAAGACATTTGATATGAAATTGGTATTTCAAAATAGGAGAAAACGGCTCATTTTGAGCATCAGAATGAATCTAACTTTTAATAATTGATACTTACGCATCAAAATTAAGCTGGTAGGACACTAGATATAGCTATCTAAGCATGACAATATTACATGGCCAAGAACTGAATTTAGAGCACAAAGACTTTGGCTTCAGAAATCTGAAGCAATCAAAAGGCTAGTAACTTGATTTGAGAATTTGATCACCAGCATCAAGGGCTCTGATATCACTATCAAAAGCTTCAGTTTGGATTGACATTTCTGGTTTACAAACCCAAGAGCACTTGGATGCTAACAATATCTGAAATTTGATCACCAAATTTTTTTCCAAGCAAGCTGAAATTATTCACATTAAAACAAGTAAACACCAGAAATTGCAAACTAAGGAGATTATGTTCAGATTTACAATCAAAACGCATTAAACTACCTTCGAAGAAACTTAAATCATCCTAAAAGCTTTGAGCAAAGACGTGCAAAAACATTTGTACTCTCTCAAGAATAAAATTCCTTAATGGTCTTGGCTGAAATCTGGTTCATTCACTACAAAACCATCACAAGATTTGTATTAAAAAAAGGCCACAACAACACATAATCATAGCAAATAAATAACATAAAACTTAGGCGTGAAGAAGGAAAAATGTACCTGAATACATTTCGTCTCCTGACAAGCTAGTGTTTTGTACATGACTTTGGATTAATGAAGGATTGCATGCCCACATTAATGCCTATACAAATGCAAATAGAGCACCATTATATTTCACGCCTTCACACAAAAATAAATAAAAGCAAGCTATACATTACTTGACCAGGAGGAATGATCTGAAACCAATTACTATCCATTAATTCCTTATTGCATCCATGCTGTGAATCTGATTGCAATAGGCCATCGGATGATCCTATCAGATTCAAATTTACATTCTCAACATAATTGGGTGCCCCAACATGATCATAATTGTGAGTTTCATATGCATCTGTGCACACCTTAGTACATTTTCGTCTATCATGTCCAAATGACCTGCGGGAAAAAAATTGCCAAGCACAATCCATAAACAAAAAGATTGAATTTATAAAGGCGTATATGAAGTGTACATGTATAACTAACATTTTTGGCCTTCTAACATAAAGCCAATGAGTGGATGAAATTTAGCATTGCTCATTCATATCTGGTTTTGCAAAGCTATTCTAACCGTAGAATAAGTCAATTTTAAGAGTATGTGATTACTTGCAATTTTTGCATCGTCTTCGTTTTCGCTTGTGAGTGGACTATTTTGCCTTTTGTCCCTTTGTAGCAACAACAATTGGACCAATAGAAAACATGGACCAAAGCGGAAACCTTTGCCTGGGAATTCAATCGTATCGTTGGAATTGAGAACTAAATAAGAAGAAGACAGATGACTTTAAAGAGATAGGTGATACCCGAAAGTGTTTCAGGAACCCAAAACCGTTTTCAGCAACCCAAAATCATTTTCAGAAACCCAGTGATTTTTTCACTTAAATATGTACATTTTTTACTTTTAGTATTAGTAAGTTTAGTTTAAACATAAGTAAATTTTGTCAAATAATAAGTAAATTAAATTACTCAAAGTGTAAATTTCTATTTCTGACTAAAACTTATCTTTCAGGCATATACTTACTAGTTTTAATTAAGAACTTACTTATCTTCTCGACTTGGTAACCCGTTTCTTTTCTAGGTATTTTATGATTAGAACTCCATTCCCCCTATATTACAAACCATCATCAAACTAATTGAAAACCTCAATTCTCATATAAACCATTCATCTGAATTTTGTTCCAATCAACCCATTCAACAGATTTATATTCCAGTCTAATCGTTATGATATAGCAATGGCATTAACAAGCTATTTTGACTCTCCCGATAAGGGTTTACGTATTAGTAATTTTTTAGGAGGAAGATGAGTTATTCACATGTCCAAAATATCGAAACAACCAGCATAATCTAATCCTTAGTTCAATGAAAGTCACAAATTTGCGGGTAGGTAGATTAGATTATGTTGAATGCCTTTGGCTCTTTACAATGAAATTCAAAATTTTTTCTCATGACAGAGCAAAGACGGTGATATAATTGATTGTGTCTATACGTATCAACAACCAGCATTTGACAATCCTTTGCTCAAAGACCACTGGATTCCGCAGGTTTGCCCCATGCAACACCACTCAAAAGAAAAATAAACAAAAAAAATGCAAAAATATGAAGTATGTATAACACCATAATTGATTGATGGTCGGAAACTGTTCTATGAATTTTCTCTCCTTTCCTGACTGAAGAAGAGGGAAGATGTGATTCTACAAAATCTACATGTATCATAGGATGGTAATAAGAATTGCTTCTGCAACACAGATTTACAAGAGTAATAATGGCCAAATTTTCGTGGCATTGTAGACGTTACAATGGAGTAAAAAATTCAAGACACTGATAATAAATTTCCATAGATGACCAAATTTCCGTGGCATTGCAGGCGTTAACATGGACTAAAAAATTCAAGAGGCTGATAATAAATTTTCATAGAAACAACAGATTCGCAACAATGATTCTAGATCAGTTCAGTTCAATAACATCTGCTCCATCAAGCGTATCAACTTAGAATTCCAAAACGGGAGAAACCTCTCTTGCCTGAAGAATTCAAGTTATAAAGCTCATGTTGAGTTACTAATATATTAGTAATTCTCACCCGCACAAAGTAGCAATCACAACATACAAATTTCTCTTTGACATTTCACCAAACATCTTATATGCATTTACAAATTAATCACATTTAACTTAAACGCCTGGTCTCAAGTCCTTTCCTAAATGTTTCACATGGCTATTAAACATATTTTACCCGTAGACAATTAAAACTACAACCATTTCCTAGATGTTTCAACAGACATTTTCGGCCCCAAAATTGCAATAAAATCTTCAAATTCTCAGCCTTGATTTCCCAATAAAACCTTGACAAACAAAACAAATGAAATATAAATAAATTACAGCAAGATAATCAAACGATTTCAAGAGAACATGATGATCTAACCTCGTCACTGCTATTTTTCATATGCTCTTTGGCTGGCTACCACCGTCGCTAACCCTTTTGTTGTGTTTGCATATGGCAGCACTCAAACCCAACCGAACGATGAGAAAGGATAGAAGCAAAGTGTGAACTAAAGATGAAAATTTTGAAGTGAGAAGATTTATTCAATTATAACAAAGGGAAAGTGTGGATCAAAGTGGAAACCTTTGCCTGGGAATTCAATCGTATCATTGGAACTAAGAACTGAATAAGAAAAAGGTAGATAACTTTAAAGAGAAATGTGGTACCCAAAACCGTTTTCAGGAATCCAAAACTGTTTTTTTTACTTAAATATGTACATTTTTTACTTTTAGTATTGGTAAGTTTAATTTAAACATAAGTAAATTTTGTCAAATAATAAGTAAATTAAATTACTCAAAGTGTAAATTTCTATTTCTGACTAAATCTTATCTTTCAGGCATATACTTACTAGTTTTAATTAAAAACTTACTAAAGTTAATATTAATTATTTTAATATAATATTTAAAAAGTCACTAAAAGATTTGATCTGTCACTAAAGGTAATAGAAATCTATAATAACAGTTTCTCTAATATCGTTATCATAACTATAGGCACTGTATCACTGTCCCAAAACAACAATACAAGAAAGAATCAATCAGTCTTCCACTTCCAAAATGCTCTGCATTTGTTTGCACCGTTTTTAGAGAACTGCCAAAACCTGATAGATGCAATACAACCGGACATTCTGGGCAGGATAAGTGGATAACTGACATTCTTTAACTAGTTATAAGACAAAATATGATAATCTAAAAGTAAGCAAATCTGTTGACTCCGTGAAACAGTAGTGAATCATCTGGTTCATACCACAACACCAGGCCATCCTGGGTTTAATTGATTTGTCTATTTACAGTTGTAATAGGTAGTATACAATTTACATTTCGTATCCTGAATCATAGGAACGCGACCAAAATACCACTTTGAATTGGTAAAATTAATCCCTCTGTTTCTTCTAATAACTACTAGTGCTATTGGTTAGCAAAACTGGTGGTGTTACTGGTAATTTAAGTAAAACCCATCAGTTTATTAGTATCAGCTAATATCCCGGAAATATTGGTGGAGGTGGTGATGCATAGACCGCACCAATAGTTGGCGGAAGTACGACATCTTGATATGGAGGTGGCGGAGGAGGAGGAGAGGAAACGGGTAGTGGTGGAGAGTAGTCACGAGGTGGTGGGGGAGGAGAGTGAACAACGGGTTGTGGTGGGAAATAAGTTGGAGGGGGTAAAGAGTGGACCACAGGTGGTGGGGAGTGGACTACCAGGGGTGGGGAATGTAAGACGGGTGGTGGCGGGGAATAGATTGGAGGAGGTGGGGAGTGGACTACTACTGGTGGTGGAGGAGAATGGACGACGGGTGATGGCATTGTAACTGGCGGAGTATTTGGAGGTTGTGGCTTTGCAACTGGTGGAGGATGAGGGGATAATTTTGGAGGCTGTGGTTTTGCAACCGGTGGAGGATGAGGGGCTGATTTTGGAGGTTGTGGCTTTACAACTGGCGGAGGATTAGGCTTTGGTTGAGGCGATTTTGGTGGATTTGGTGATGGTTTAGGCTGTGGTTTTGGCGGCTTAGACCTCCCAGCAGGGCTTTCTTTATGCGAAGGCTTTGACGCACCACATTTGGCCTTGCTACAATCTACCGGCTTGCTCACCACAGGATTGCATTCTTTCTGGGACTTTTGTTTCGGTCTGTCTGGCAAACAGTTGCTTGTATCAGCCACTGCAATATCTTTCCTAGAATTTGGGACGCAGGCTTTTCCCTCTCCGTTGAAGTAGTTGTATGCAAATGAGAAGTTTGACAAACTTGGCAACTGGCAAACGGCATCAGAAACAAAGCCTGTCAACATATTGTGAGAAAGATCCAAGAACTCGACCCTTTCAAGGCCACTGAATGTCCTCGGCAGGATGCCAGAGAATGAATTGAATGAAACATCGACGACAGTTGTATTCCTCAGCTGTCCGATTTCTGTTGGCAAACACCCTGAAAGTTCATTCTTCAAGAATATAATTTCATCCAAGGTGTTTGTCATGTTACCAACGCTAGACGGAATGCAGCCTTTGAACTTGTTATTTGCAAATACCACCACAGAAACTGGAGATTTCCCGAGATTCTCGGGAATATATGAATTGAACCAATTATTATTCAGGAATAATGCATCAAGATCTTTGTCAAAAAGTCGAGGAGGCAACTCTCCCTCAAAATTGTTGAACCTGATGTCGAGGTACTTAAGCCTAGGCATCGAAAGGACTGATTTAGGGAAAGGGCCGACAAATCTGTTGTTGCTTATGTCCAACTCATGCAATAATGCGAGCTTGGACAGACTTTTGGGAACAATCCCACAAAAACGATTGGAATTCAGATGAAGAAGAGCTGCATCTTTCAACAATCCCAATTCAACAGGAAGGTAGCCTGCAATATCAGCATGGTTGAGATCGACGCCGGCTACAACTGTTGTATTTGGATCATCAAGGGCAGTTGCGCAAAATACACCATTGTAGCTGCAAACATCAGGTCCTTCCCAATTGCCTGTAAAATTTGAAGGATCAGAATGTATGGAATTTTTCCAAGCTTGGAGCGCAATGTAGGCACGTCGAAGCCTTGGATTTGGACATTCAACTTGAACGTCTACCTTAAACTCAAAATCATCAGGTAAGTCGCCATTTTCAGGAAGGGTTGAGAATTGGCCCTCAGCAATTACTGATGCTTCTTCGTCCGAAAGTGCAGAAGAAAGTGAAGATACTATGGGAGAAAATAGGAGGAGAGAAAGGATGAAGCAGCTGGAACCCTGCATTTTTTATGAGAACGCAATGCCAAGCTGCCAGGGGTAGCCCCCAAGAGTCTCTATAGAAGATGAATTCAGGGTGTTACAATGTGAGGTTAGAAAATGATTCGAGACTAAACCATCATCTGAGAGGCTCTGCAGTATTGTCTAGGATATATATTAGATTTTGACCGCACAAATTTCGTCATGAGAACTTGAATCTGATATTGGTTCCGACAAGCTAGGCATTTGCGCATGTATTGGGGGAGAAGTTGGTAAGGTATCTAATTTGAGGAAAATTTTTTGTAATGGAAGTTGGCAGGTGATTATTTAGTTGATCGAAAAACAGCTTGCGTTCAAAGAAGACCGCGAAAAAAGAGAGAACTTGGACGCAGAATAACCGCCAGAGACAGCCTACGCAGTAAAAGGCCGTTGGATTTGTTGCGTAACTTGGGCTTCCAATGTCAGATGAAGTAGCCCTTAACCCGCCTGCATGTTGTGGTGGACTCTGTTAACTGGCCAACCCGGCCCACTATTTTCTGGGTCGGATAGAACTGAAAAATAAAATTAATTAACAATAAAAAAAAAAAAGAGCGACAGAGTCCTTAAGAAAAGGACAAAGAGTGGCCTTTTTGAGAGTTCCATCTCCATGGACATAAAGAGATAAAAGAGATAAAGGGGCCTGGGCAGTAATCTGTGAGGTGGTGTGGAGCATAAAAGCGCTCAGTTTCAAGTTCATGCATAGGAAATCTTTTCAGGGGTTGATGTATATTTCGTTTCATTACCTTCAAGAAAGCCATGGTTAACGAAATGGCATACATAACGAAATGGTTAACATAGAGGCAAGAGAAAGATTAGTCAAATGGATGAATTTTACATCATTACAATGCTACTTTTTGGTAGGTGAAATTGACAAATATATTCTATAAAAAAAAATATGACCACCCCAAAAGCAACCTTTAAAGGAGATTGCATTATTGTTAATCATGCATGAACTCTACAATCTCGTAGGCCGTGCATGAAACACTCTCTCTATAAGTATAACTCTCCTTTTATGCTTCAAATCGCACTTTGAAGCCATAATAATGTGCAGCGAGAAGCCAACATTGTGTTGTAAAAGAAAGGATGGGATGAGACACCATCCACGAAATGGCCATTATAAAGAATTATTGGGCAGAATCGACCGATGACAGATTATTGAGACTAAGCATGAAATGGCTCGATTTCCTTAAAGAGTCTGGTTGTTATTATAACATGACATTCTAAACGGTGGTCGAATCTTTTTTGTACGTAGGTAGCTAGACTAGAGTACTGGATACGACGGGCTTAGCATATTAATAATTTTTTTTTTTTTTTTTTTTTGATAATGGAAATCCCATTCATTGCAAATCAACAAGAGCAGCATCAGTAGCTGGCTTGGGACCTCAAAGGATAACGATGACTTGGACATAATGTGGGCGGGGAAATTATTGGTCCTCCTCACATGACTAATCTTAACGAAATCAAAAGAATGCAGCATGGACCTGATGCCATGAATTAAGTTGCCTATCAAAGACAAGTCGGGTTCCTTGATATTAATCCTTTGAACAATACTTAGTGCATCCCCTTCGAGCAAGAAGTATATTAATTGAGCAGCCGTATATGGCCTAATTAAACATACTTTTGGAGGAAGTGCCAAATGGGCCAAATTTGCTTTTTAAAAGCCAGCTTAACCGGCAAAAAATTGCTAGTGGCTTCCATTGTTTAAGTGGACAGAACGTTACAGCAACCTAACCCATTGAAACAAAGACTTTACAGACAAAGAAACCATTAATTACTCTCTCTCTCTCTCTCTCTCTCCCATTTTGATAGTTTTAGTTTTTTTTTTCACACAATTTAAGAAAAAATAATTAATTTTGTTGGAAAAATAAATTTAGATTGCTATTTTTCTAAAATATCCTTACATTAAATAGAATACAACTCTACATTAATTATTCATGAAAACTTGAATTGATGGTTTTTATAGAAATTTGAATTGATAGATAAGAAAGAGTCAATCCCCATTTTACATTAAATGAGGCAAGTTCTATTCAATAACAATCTATATTAAATATTGTAATTTATAGTAATAACAACTTACATTGAATAAGGGTATTTTAGAGAAATTAAAAGATAACTGCATTTTTCAATTAAAAAGTGGATAATCCATCAAATCCATTTAGAATTGTCTTTGCAATTACATCCATTTAGAATTATCTTTAGCAATAGTGTCCTGATTTCTTCATCACCTTTGACCAAAGTTAGCATAAAAAAGGGGATGACCTAACCGAAAGATGGGAGAATCTGTTGGCCAGTTTTTTTAATTTAAAGTTAAAGAATAACTATACACTTGGAAATTTTTCTGTCCTATTTTCATTTGTATTTTCTTGGTATCCAGTTCCAAGTTCATAAGCTGGTCAATCACTATTTAATCTCTCTTTTTCATGGTTCCAAATCCTTTCCATATTACACAACAAAAATATTCTTATTGTTCAATTATTAAATAGTATATAATTTTATGACATAAAACACAAATGGGGAAAACGATAATTAGACTTTTGAGCATTACAAGTAAATATTTAAAACTAATGATGGGTGCAAACTGCAATGGGAGATCTAAATATATAATTTAGTTTACAAAATAAATTTAGACAAGTTTGTAAAGGGTTGGAATAAATGGGTTGTAAATGGATAATTGGGTTATCCAACTTTTTTTTTGACTTACTCATTTATATCCATCTAATTAAATGAGTATAAATGAGTTGACTCACTTATATTTATTACCCATTTTAACCCATCCAAATCACCTATTTTTATACCTCTATTCATGAGTTAGGTCAACGTCGATCGAGCAGGGAACGGCATTTGTAATTTAAGCAATCAAAAGGTCAGGTCAATCACATGAGGGAGAAGTCTTTAAGTGTTTTTATAGTAATGAAGTCGTAATAGTACTTTAAAAAAAATTAGACGACATTTATGAACGGTCCATTGCTCTTCACGTAATCGTAACACAATTAAATAAATAAATATTAGTACGAGTAATTAAGTACTCATGAAAAGGTCGGATTTGAGATAACATACATGCACAAATATTTGTGAAGATAACTTGTACAATTGCTTAAATTTGATAGTCTGTGATTTACGGTATGATTGCTTAAATTTGAAACAACTTGTATAATTGGTTAGATCGTTGATTTGTGATTTACGGTGTAATCTTAGTATAGATTTCTTTATCAAGCAAATTTGTGTTGAAACGATTTTAAACTAACTTATGTAATAATAATATTGACTTTATTTTATAAAAAAATAATTAAGTATTCAAAAGAAGTACGTGGTGGGGTTGACTTGACCCGCTTTGAAGAAATATTGGCGACACAGCTCAGCGGAGGCAGACATGCACGAGGCCACCGCACTCGTCCGCCATTTCCACTCTCCGTCACTTCACTTATAATCGTCCCCTCTGCTTCCTTTTGCTTTACTGCTACTGCTTTATCTCAAATCAACCGTCTTTTTTTCCCTCTTGCTTTTAAATAAAGAAGAAGAAGAAGAAGATAAAAGCTTGAAATATGGCACCTGTATAATAGGCGGTTTATGGTGATTTTCATTAATCCTATGCGAACCACGCTTTTAACTTGTGATGATACTCTTTGTGAATATGGATCAAAATTTGGATAGGCATGATTTTTAAAAAATTTAATTGATTAGATTTTACCACGTCATTTTAACGAGATGGTGTAGTACGATTTGAGCTACTAGATCTTTAAACATGGAATCTATCCAAACGAGACTAGGGCTACAAACGGCTCGAATATGAGTTCGATTCGAGGTCGGTCAGTATCGAACTCGACTCGAGTTCGAACTAATCAAGTCGAACTCGACCTTAAAAATATTAAACTCATATGAATATATAGTCGTATCAAACAACAATCATCGGATTTACTAAGGGTCAAATCAACGGATTTTTTTTTATTTCCTTGAAGATACATTATATATATGGTGTATTAGAAATTCAAGGCCAACCCACTAAGAAGGATAAGATTAAGAAAAGTCTGAAGTCAAAAGGGTTTTGTAATTCATTTTGCTCACGTAACCGGAAGTCTCGAAAACTAAAGATAAAATTGAAGCGAGGCGCTATTAGCGCACCAAAGTCCAAAATGCAAAATCTGCCTGACCCATCAGCGTCAAGAAATTCTAAAACTATCCTGCAAAAGTAAAACCAGAAAAATTTGACCTCAAGGATTCTGGGACCCAGTTTTGCTGCTTTGTCCATATGCTAGTGGTGCAGCTCCTATCATCTATGTCCCCACCGAGCTGTACCGGGGCTGTACCAGACTGCCAGTAAGTATGATTGACTATCTAAGCCAAGGCTTATATTCCCGTGTTTTTGCCTCTCTGCCCAAATGTAACAAGGCAACGAGTAAAAATGAGCACAAAATTTTTCGTCCAAAAAGGAATTAAAATTAGCATTAATCTTTGATACACTGATAATTATTAATTCTAATTTATACACCAACGTGTATGAGCAGATCCCACATCGTTTCAATATATATCAACGTGTTTAAATGCAAGATGTTTTCATATCAATTTGGATTTGAGTTTGAAATTCTATATATAGTCTACAAACCACCAAGAATTAATCTTTAAAAATAACTACTAGCTTTTGTTACTACTCTTCTCCTGAAATTTATTTTTAAGCGAAATAATGTGTTGGTTTACACTAATATAATTTACACATGGTCTATAAACTAGTAAAAAAATTTACCGTTAAGACTAAATCTTAACTTTTGTTACTACTCTTCTCCTAAAATTTACTTGTTTCACCAAGATAAATGTATCAGCCATACTTCACGAAAAGAATAAAAAAAAAAAAAAACTGGCAAAAAGGGGGAAAAACGAGTTCAAAATGGGCTTAAAGCTAACAAGTAACTTTCTTTGCCCCTCTCCTCCTACAATTTGTTCAACCAAAGTAATGTATGGACCAGCCGTAATTCACCGAAACGAAAAAAAGAAAAACAAAGCAAAAATGGGGACGGAGAAGCATTCAACGCAGACACGTATGAATAGACCAGTGCAGTAAATGAGAGGAATTTAATGCAAATGGGGTTGCATTGAATTGGGATTCCCTTTCGCGTGCCTCCTTCACAGTTTCTACCACTGCTCTTACAGGCTATACGGCCAAGCTCTTCCAACGACCGAGAGGGACAGGGAGGAAAGAAGTTGGTGGGAATTGATCTACTCCTACTTGTAGTAGTAGTTTTTCTTTATTAGCACCTTCTTACTAGCAATAACTAGGATTACAGTGGTTGTTCTAACTGCTATTGCTCCCTCCCATAGATTTTACTAGTTTTTGTTTTTGTCCACCTCTTTCAGTTGGAATTCCATTTTTGTCTCTGGGCAGCGCTTGATTTTTGGTCCTGTTGTTTCTTTTACATTTCTGAGTTGGGCATATGTAGCAGTTACAAACAATGATTTAGCTGGGTAATTCAATTGGGATGGCTTTGAATCTGGGCGTGGAATCTTTGGTGGGGTTAGCACCTGGTTTCTGTTGTTGAACTACTACTAATGCTTAAAAATGGGTAGGTGTTGAATATTTTGAACACAAAACTGCTCTTGTTGGAGGATGCTAAAGCTAGGGTTTTTCCTTCCTTTAATGCAGTTAAAAGGTTTGATCCCATAAACATGCTTCTTCTCTTTGCCTTTCTTTTCTTTTGCCCTTTCTCCTCTTTTAGACCAAGTCTAAACTCATATAGATTATTCTATTCTTGTTCTTGAATATTTCAGGTTTCCAGAGCAGAATTTCGGCCAAAGAATAAATTACTGATATTGGGAAAAAAAAAAAAGAAAAACATTTTCATTTCTTGAATTTGTTCTGCGTTGTGGAAAGTCGTCAGATTGGTTTTGGAGAAACCAAGAAAGATTCGTGTTAATGCATCTTTCACTATGGAAACCTATATCATTCTGTGCAGCCTTGATGATGGACAAGAAGAGCAGGAGACGAAAAGGTTCTTGGGTGGAGGAGGAGGAGGAGGAGTGGGGTAAGGCAAAGCCATCAACTCTCAAGAATTTGCCGGAGAACAAACTAAGGGAGGCTCTTGAGGAGGCTTCTGAAGATGGGTCATTGGCAAAATCACATGAAATTGATTCTGAGTCTTTGAATCAAGATGGCTACTTGGGAAGGTCAAGATCTCTTGCAAGGCTTAATGCCCAGAAGGAATTCTTGAGGGCAACTGCTCTTTTGGCTGATAGGACATTTTGCACTGAAGAATCCATTCCTGACTTTAATGAAGCCTTCAATAAGTTCTTGACTTTGTACCCAAAGTTCCAATGTTCAGAAAGAATTGACCAATTGAGATCAGATGAGTACAGTCACCTATGTGATCCAGGTGCAAAGGTATGCCTTGATTACTGTGGTTACGGGTTGTTTTCTTATTTTCAAACGCTACAGTATTGGGATTCATCTGCATTTAGCTTAAAGGAAATTACTGCAAATTTGAGCAATCATGCACTTCATGGGGGTGCAGAGGAAGGTACTGTGGAGCATGATATTAAAACCAAAATTATGGATTACTTGAACATTCCTGAGAATGAGTATGTACTTGTTTTTACTGTTAGTCGAGGATCTGCATTTAAATTGCTGGCTGAATCTTATCCTTTCCATTCGAACAAGAGGCTGTTGACTATGTTTGACCATGAGAGCCAGTCTGTGAGTTGGATGGCTCAATGTGCTAAAGAGAAGGGTGCAAAGGTGTACAGGGCCTGGTTTAAATGGCCATCCTTGAAACTCTGCTCTAGAGAGTTGAGAAAACAAATTTCAAACAAGAAGAAAAGGAGGAAAGATTCTGCAGTTGGGCTTTTTGTTTTCCCTGTTCAGTCAAGAGTTACAGGTTCCAAGTATACATACCAGTGGATGGCAATGGCACAGCAAAACAACTGGCATGTATTGCTGGATGCTGGTTCACTAGGTCCTAAAGATATGGATTCACTTGGTTTGTCCCTTTTCCGGCCAGATTTTATTATTACATCATTCTACAAGGTATTTGGTTATGATCCAACAGGGTTTGGATGCCTTTTGATAAAAAAATCTGTGATGGCAACCCTTCAAAACCAAGCTGGTCGTACGGGGTCTGGGATTGTGAGAATTGTCCCTGATTTTCCTCAGTACCTTAGTGACTCTCTGGATGGCTTTGATGGATTAATGGGCTTGGAAGAAAAGGCAGACGACAAAAATGAAAACACTGAACCAGAAAAGCCTGGAGGGCCGCAATTGCCAGCATTTTCTGGTGTTTATACGGCCTCACAGGTCAGGGATGTTTTTGAGACAGAGATTGATCAAGATAACAGTTCAGACAGGGATGGGGCAAGCACAGCATTTGAGGAAGCCGATATCATTTCAGTTGGGGAAGTTATGAGGAGTCCAATTTTCAGTGAAGACGAGTCATCTGAGAACTCGTATTGGATTGATTTAGGTCAAAGTCCAATTGGGTCTGATAAATCTAGTCAATTAACCAAACAGAAATCAGACTCACCTCTGCGGCCCTCATTGTTTCCTGCCAGGAGAAACAATGAGCAACTTTCTCTGAAGGCTACGTCTAAATATACGGAAAGTCCGATACATGATGACAAGAGGTTAAGTTTCAGAAAGCACGAAGATCATGTCTTATCTTTTGATGCTGCTGTGAAGTCGGTATCACAGGACCTGGACCATGTTAAGGGAATCCCTGAAGAAGAATCCCTTTCAGAAACAGAGCCAAATTTGAAAAAGCTTGGAAACTATGCCAATGGCACAAATATCAGAGAGATTCAGGAAGAAAATGAAAGTTCTCTGGAATCGAGGATAGCATGTTCTAGATGGAGCTGTGCTTCAAATGGATTTGGGTCAAAGCACAGAAATTCAGGCTTACAGCATAGCAAACTTGAGATTTCGTCCACATCTGAGCTTTGCCCAGAAAGAAAAGAAAGTGCCATAAGAAGAGAGACAGAGGGTGAATTTAGGCTTTTGGGGAGGAGAGAAAGGAATGGATACACTGGAGGCAGATTTTTCGGACTGGAAGATGGTGACAGAGTTGCTGGCATGGGCAGTAGGGTATCGTTTAGCTTGGATGATAGCCAGATTGTAAATCCAAAGTCCTCTTTTGAACCAGGGGAACCTTCTGTGAACAGTTTGGTTGATGCTGAATCCATCCATGAAGGTGAATATGGTGATGAGCAATGGAATGGAAGGGAGCCTGAGATTTTCTGCCGCCATCTTGACCATGTTAACATGTTAGGTCTTAACAGAACAACTCTCAGACTGAGGTATCTGGTTAACTGGTTGGTTATCTCGTTACTTCAGCTTCAGTTTCCCAGTTTTGACAAAGGTGTTAAAACATCCCTCGTGCAAATATACGGTCCCAAGATAAAGTATGAAAGAGGCGCAAGTATAGCTTTTAATGTTAGAGCAAGCAGCAAAGGAGGGATTATTCATCCTGAAGTTGTTCAAAAATTGGCCGACAGACACGGGATATCTCTTGGCGTTGGTATCCTTAGCCACATACGCTTAGCGAACGGTGCAAAGCAGCAGAATGGGGCATTATGGATTGAAGATGCAGCCTTTTGTAAGCCAATGTCCAACAGCCATTGCCGCAACGAAAATGCGCTCCTTCGGATTGAGGCTGTTACGGTGTCACTCGGTTTCTTGACCAACTTTGAAGATGTCTACAGAGTGTGGGCATTTTTGGCTAAGTTTTTGGATCCATCTTTTGTTGAAGAAGACAGATTATCCACAGTGCATGAGGATTTGGAAGAGGCATTAAACTGAGACTTTGCATTTTTCCTTTTTGGTTAGCTGGCAAGAAAATGAAATTTCAATGTCAGAGCATGCTTGTATGCTCATTCTTGCCCAAGTTGATGTTTAATTTCTCGGGGATTATGGAAGGTGCGGAACAAAGCTCGTAGCCTGTTGCATATCCTCTTGCTCCAGGCCCTAAGCCTGCGAGCAAATGGATTTGTTGATTCTTCTTGTTTGCTTCAATTCTCTATTCTTTAAATTCGATTTGTAGCTTAGGGGTATAGATTTTGCTTTGTAAACGTACCAGTTGAGGAAACTTTTGACCGTAAAAGTAGAACTACATAATTACCTGAAGGCAACTCAATGGCGCGGCGCTGCCCAGCCTTGGAAAATGCTAGCATATGTGTCTTTGAACATTATCGCTTTTTAATCTGGGGGAATCGTGCTAATTAATACTTGTACATGTATTCATCCAGCCATACCATGAGGAAGCATTACATTACGAAGGTTTATTCAGAGCAGAAGCGGCAATCAAGTCTACGCACTTCAGGAGAAATCAAACAATCAGCTGATTCAATTTAGATCGGAAATCGGTAAAACGGATTTCAGGAAAATCGAGTAAGATCTAATTTTAAAATTTGGTAAAACAGTGTGGAAATACATATCCAAATTCTCAATTACCGATTAAACTATCGAATTTCATACTTGTAATTAAATATTTTACCGATTAATTTCATACTTACCGATTGACAGTTTCTTTCCCGGAGCTGTATGCACGCGTCAAGTATCAACAAGGGCCGGCTGAAGGCCCTGTTTTTCCAACTGGGTATGCAATCCATTGTTGAAACTTCTTTCTTTTTGCTCTCTCTCTCTCTCTCTTTTGGTAAATGTGGGGAAGGTATTTATTTTTCAACCTGCGTGCTATATTGACTATTATTATTGTTGCTGCTTGCTCCTCTCAATGAAAGATTTCTTTCAGTTTCAAATGGATGACCTTTCATGCATCTAACTTGGGATCTCCTTCGCATGCTTCCTTCGCATTCTTCGCATACCTCTTTTCCTGATCAGCCATCAGGAATGGACCATACGTTCTTAAAAGTTCATTTTGACGGTACAACGAGCATTTATTTTTTAGTGTGAGTGAGAGGTCTCGAACACACGGAATTTTTCACTTTCTTTTGAATTAAAAGAGCTTAATTAACAGATAAACCTGGTAAAGTACCAACCCAACAATTACGGTCTCATTGGCAATTAATTGTACATTTGCACTGAAGGAAAAGCCCAATTATGCAATTAAGGACCTGATACACTTGGAAGCCTATTTCTGTAGCAACCCCTTTTTTGTTTTGTTTTGGTTGGTAAGCAATAGAAAATAGCATTAGTAGTTAGTTCACGTACAAATTCGGGCAGATAAATTCACCTCAAGCTCTCCTTAGAGCTCGCTAATGTCTCTGGTTTAGGAAGGAAAACTGGAAGAGCACACAAATATCCGGAGGGTTTAGAAATTAGAACTAAAAACAGGAGACGGAGAATCAACTTTAAATCCCATCTTAGCTGATGCATCCCTGGAAAGCATTCAGCATTCTCTTCCATTCTGCTGCCTTGAAAGTTGAAACCCTGCTTCCATTGCATATATATGGAAAGCTTTGAGTACTGGGAAACAGGCCTGTGCAGTTAATGACTCTGCTTAAAAGAGTAATAGCATTGCTGCATCACTCTTTCAACTTTCATTTTAAGGTGAGCTGATCCGACATCTCTGGCTTTCGGTGTAAATCAGGACGACTAACTACAGAAGCAGCTGGCGGGGCTTGCTTTTCTGACCAAACAAAAAGATGGAAATTGTACTTCTCCAAATGTTAAAGAGGGAACTAAGCAACCAATGAGAGGTGGACAACCCAGAGGAATGCATTAAGGATTAAGAAACCCAATGTAGTATTTGACAACTCTGAAGTTTGAAAGCTTTTGGTTCTCTTCTCAAGACAGAAAACACCACAAAGGATACTCAGCCAGCAATATACCCCAAGAGCTAAGGCGAAACAAAGTTAGAAGTATTCTTCAGATTCAGCAAAGGGGAGATCGGAAGAAGTGAGACATTACTAACACCGCAAGCGGAGGTTAACTTTCAACTCCACTACAAGTCTGCAACACTAGGCGCATATTTCATGTGAGCATATTTTTCTTTTGGTTTGTATGGTTAGTTTTACATTTTGTTTACTACGTCTGCGTCCATCAGAAAGCAACCTTAAGAGCATTTGATGGCCATTTATTTTTGTGGGATGAGTTAATAGGGGTGCCACAGGTACTTGTTTCATTTGTAGGACATTGAAAAGCACAGCAAGTATAGAAAAACCAGAGAAACTGTTTAGAATTCACAGAACCAATTACAGTTTGACTTCGCCATTTTTTTGCTAGGAAATATTAGATAAAGGTTTTTCTTCCCTTGTGGAGACCTGGCAGGGCCAAAAGGAAGGTTTTTCTTACCTTGCTAGGAAACTGGCAGGGCCAAAAGGAAGGATAAAGCTGTAAAGGAAAAGAGAGCCCTGCTTCTAAAGTGCAATACCAATACCTACCACGTAGAATCATCAAACAGCATGCGAAATCATCTTTCGAGAAGCAAGAAGGATACAACAGTCCAGGAGAAAGATGCAAGAAAAGGTGGGAGGATAGCTATCACTGGCTTGACGCTGCAAGACCCTTCAATTGAGTGCAGAGGCAGAGACCACACAGGTGTCTCCGGCGGAAAAATGAGAAGTGGTTGCGCAACAAATAATCAGCAGGTACAGTCAACAGCACAATTTAATTTGGTTTAATGTTACAAGATGATAGACATCTATAGTTAAAAACAGCTAGATCCATTATTTCTAGACACGAAATGTTCCACTTACACAGTTTAAAATAACTACATCAGGGAGAATCTCGGGTTGTCAGTCGCTTCTTCAAATTCATAGCACCTGACTTTGAAGCAGAACTGGTGTGTATTCACCAATCAACTTGTCTAGAATCTTAAATTTAATTTATGCTTCATTACATCCTCTCATCATTTTCCATGGTATACAGAGGCTTCCTCCACGTTTCTGTAGGAAGCTGTCTGAAAAGATTCCAGAGCAGGCGTTTCTAGGAAGCCGCAAAGGGTTTTGGGAAGTTACGATAGGCAAACGCAGCGACGGGCTACTAACCCTCGGTGGAAAGGGTTGGAAGAGTTTCATCCATGATCATGAACTAAAATTTGGAGATTTTATGGTTTTTGAACATACTGGTGGGATGGTGTTCAAAACATACGTATTTGACCCTAGTGCTTGTGAGAAGGACTACTCTTCTGCGGGTTCTGAGAACTTGACAACAAACAAAGTACCTTGTGCTCAACCTCGTACCCTTCCAAATGTAGCAGGCATCAAGGGTGAGTTAAATTATATTACACTCTCTACTAATACTCTTCACGTAAACAACAATAGAATGTTTGGGGTTAAAAGAATTTCCACTGTGATAGCTGATGTAAAATGTGGTTATTCAGATGCAGAGGAGGAAGCGGAGGAAGCAGTAGGGTCTTATTACCCTGACAATCCCCACTTCCGTATAACAATAAATCGACGTAATCTCCGCTGCAACATCTTGGTGAGCACAATTTGTTCTTGATTGATTTATCATCTTGGAATTTATCATTTTCTCCATCATCCTAGTCTGTGTTGATTAATTTCTTTGATGAATAATAGACCATCCCTTCAGAATTTGTGAACTCCAAGTATCTGAATCAGAAAACTAGCGTGACCCTCAGGAATGCTTCGGGAGGTGAATGGCAAGTGAAACTTACAGCTTATAGAACTGGCTATAAAGCTGCTTATACACAAGTTGTCATGGCAAAAGGCTGGGGCGACTTTCATATGTCGAATCAGCTCAAGATAGACGATGTTTGTTTATTTGAACTTGATCGTTCCACTACTCTTGGAAGTCCCAGTAATGCCGTCATGAATGTTCGAGTCCTGTCAAACAATATTCCATCCACTTCCTGACTTTTTGGACGTGGCATTCCCTCAATTCTGTAATCAAACATTGGAATGTATATTTAGACATTCGCGTCGGTACTGGAATTCTACTAGACACAAAATGATTCTAATCTAATCCAAGCAAAGGAAGTTTTTCTTCTTGTTGAATTTGGTTTCTATTCTTGAATATATATATATATATATATTTTTTCACATGTTTTTGCCCGGTTCCAGATGAACAGTCTTGCTGTGGATCATCACTACATAATTTGTCAAACCATAAATATGGAGTTCGAGAAAATGCACATAGCTAATTAACAGAATTAACCAATGCCGAAGATGGCTGATAAAGTGAAGAATGTTCCCCTAAAGCAAGAGAGTGTTAGAACTAGCAAGGCAGCAAAATATGCTAATGTGATTTTTAGGTAAGAATGCGATGCAAGATTTGAGGTTCCAACCGCCAAGATTACAAGTTTACCCAACTGTGCAAGATTATCATTGATTAACAACATCACAGATCAGAGTAGAAAATCTTGAAGAGAGTAAAGGTAAAATCCAAGTGCTTCAGGGAAGGCATAGCAGAAACTTCAGCAATTGCATATTTACATTGCAGCCGCAGGCAGAATGGACTGATTAAAAACTGGAATTTACCTTAGAATTTGTAACTAATCTCTAGTACAAAGATTTTTATTTTTCGGAGCGAATTTGGTCGAAAGGACTTTGATGCCCCCCTCTATTATATGGGTAAAACATTTGATATGTGAGTTTTTTTACATTATCAGCAATTCTCTCCCCACGCGCGCGCGCTCTCTCTCTCTCTCTCTGACAACACTGTACTATCTCTACCTCTCTCTCTCTCTCTCTCTCTCTATCTCTCTTACAACACAGTACTATCTCTACCTCTCTCTCTCTCTCTCTCTCCCCGACCTTTTGTACAGAAATATTTTTGCACTTAAATGTAGTGCTGCTATCAATAATCATAAATTGTGATTTGGGAAACACCCAAATCTTTAAGAGTGATCCGTAACAGAATTGCACTGGGAAAAAAGACCAAGTTCTTGGCTTTCCCCATAGGGTTTTATTTGCATTTAAAACCCGTTTGAAATTGGATAGAGGAAATTGTGGAGAAGATGTGGGATGATAAGAAACCTCACTTTCTTGTGGGCTTCAATCCTTCTTCCAGTTCTGAAGCACTGGTACGAAAAATTTCTCTCATTTCTTTGTTCTTTATTTTCCTTTTTTTTTTTGGTTGTTACATTGCTAATGCAAAAATGGGAACTGCATGTTATATAACCGTTGTCTCTATGTACAAAAGCTTTCTGGTTGTCCATAATGTGGTAAATAATAGTTTTTAATTTGAGATTTGAAAATGGAACTGGCTTAGAGATTTTTCATTGTTATAATTGGTTTCTATAGTTGGTTTTTGAGGTGCTTTCATTTGTAATTTGCCTTGCTATCTGTTAGTCCGAGTGTTTAATGACTTCTACAGCTCAATGTGGTAAGGACCAAGAATAAACAAAACTTGGGTTTGCCATTTGGTTGCTCAATTGGAGGTCCAGAGTGAAGTGTGTTTGGATAGGAGATTATTTGGGATAATTTTTTTAAAAAAATGCTACAGCATTTTTTTGATGTGATGTATGTAAGATAAAAAGATAATTGAAAAATTTGTTGACAATGTAAGTAAGTCAGTGTGTGTATATAAGGTGTAAATAAAGTGCAAACCAAAAGCAGATTAGACGATTGATAAAGTTAAAGCAAAACCATTGAATTGTGTTGAGTGTTTGTGGAGTTAAATTTGATGGGATTTTGGCTTGCTGAAGTTGTTTTATGCATTTCATTACTTCTTTTAGAAAAGAAGACGAAAAGAAGTATATGACTTTTTGGTTCGCTTTTTTAAATGCAGTAATGATACTGCATGAATATTTGTCATGTGTCAGACTAATGATATAAACGTGCCCAATACCTTTGTTTATTTTGATTTAAGAAAAAGTTTGGCTGGTTATTTGGGACAGCATGATTTTAAAGGCAAGAATTTCATAATACAGTTGTTTCAACAGCGATTTGCTAGAAAATGGCTCTCATGCTGATCCAAGCATTCTCAAACCTTTGTATTAGGTTTCTATCAATTCGATCTTTAGAGGTTGATGAGTCTCTACTGATACTCTTAGATGCTTTGATAGTTTTCTTAAGACCTTTGTATGAACAATTAAAAAGGTTTGCTGAAAAGCAGACTCCTGTAGACATGGAGAGGAAATGCTTTAAATAAGAGAATTTTCATTATACTTCGTCTTGGCTATCTTTTAGATGAGTTGAGACTTTGTTCCCCCTTGTAATTGGTAGTGCGCAAGTGAAAGTTTCTGGTTTATCTCTGTTGCAGAAACTTCCATTTAAATTCAAAAAGCACATTGATGGAACAACACCAGGAACAGCATTCTTATTGGGTCCTAGTGGGAATACCTGGTATGCTAACTTAACCCAGCAAAACGATGATTTATTCCTCCAAGATGGATGGGTAGCATTTGTTAGGGATCACTCCTTGGAATCTGGTGACTCTTTGGTATTCAGATATGATGGCAATTTGCACTTCACTGTGCAAGTTTTTGACAAAAGTTCATGTGAGAAAGAAAGCACCTTCAGTTGTGAATGCAGTCAATCTCCAAGCAACTATAATTGCCGTTTAATGAAGAAAAGAGACAGAGAGAATTCAGCTTTATTAGATTGCATTATTGAAGGGATTCCAAAGAGAGTGAGGACATCTCAAGTTAATACTCAATGCATAACCACAATTCACGAACTTAATAGAGATTTAACTGATAAGAACGAATGCTCAGAAGAAGAGGCCGGTTACTTTAGTGAAAGGTGTCAAGAGCCAAACTTTCTCAATCAAATAGAGAATGGTAGCTGCACTTTAAAGAACTCTGTCACCATTGCTGTGCCATCTGTAAGAAATTCAGGTACTTCTAACTGTTGCATGAGATTTTGCTGTAGCTGTTTGCTTCATAACACAGTCAACCTATTAGTTGTGTAGGATACCAATTTATCATCACCTATGCTGAGTAATACGCTTGCATCGGAGCAACAAAGCTATGGTTGTTTCTTGAGATAGGGGCTAAAAAAAAAAGAAAAGAAAATAAAAAAACCTTGAGTCTCAGTCAGTACACTCAAAAAAGAAAAGTTCAATTGATCATCACCTTGTTACTGTTCTTTCCATAATTCATAACAAAGGTTAATGTTAAGTTCCTTTAATCCATGACGCATTTGTAACAGAAGCAACAACAGGTGAGAGGACAGGCAAGGAAGATTTGCTGTTGTCAGCAGCAGAAGCTGAGAGAGTGGCCCGAGCATTTACTTCATCTTTACCTTGTTTCATGAAAGTCATGAAAAGATTCAATATAAGTGGTTCATATACTCTGGTGAGTGGTTCTCTATCTCCCTCTCTCTCTCTCTCAATGCTTGTGTCTGTGAAATGACTGTGGCTTTGTTATTGTGTGTAGCGTGTCTTTGTGAAAGGATAAAATCATTCCGCAATTATGAGTTTGTAAAAGGGAAAAAGTTGTATCATTTGAGTTGTATTACCAGTTATCCATTCCTTTCTTTGCCATTTAATTGATAGACCTGCATTGATGACAGTTTGCATCTTTCCTAGTTGTGGTATCTATGAGTGAGGACATACAGTAGTACTTGAATGTCTAGTTTGAACATGATAAAGCAGTATATATGTCTTCAATGACTTTCCAAGCCTTTACTAAGGGGGTCAGCAGTACATGCCTAGGTTATTATGTCGTGTCTCTTCCATGTGGAACTTCATTCATTTCATGTGCATAACTTACCTTCATCTGAAAGAAGTGATGCAGCTATAATGCCAAGCATCCTTTCTTCCCCTCTATTTTCCTTCAACTTTTAGAAAGTATCAAAGTTTAGTTGCTAATTGGTTTCATCTTGCAGAATGTTCCATATCAGTTTGCCATGGCACACCTTCCCAAATGCAAAGTCAAGATTGTGCTTCACAATCTAAAAGGAGAGAGTTGGACTATTAATTCGATCCCCACGACAAGAGTGCAAACATCACATACTTTCTGTGGAGGGTGGTTGGGCTTTGTTCGTGATAACAATATAAATGAGGGAGACATATGTATCTTTGAACTTGTGCACAAGTGTGAGCTGCGAGTACACATCGTACGGGTCAGAAGGGAGGGTGTCAATGATCGTAGTGAGAATGAAGCTCATAAAATGATCGTTAACAGCTCTTGTGCCACGCCATTGAAAATTTCGAGACGCAAGGCAATGAAAATTAGTACAAAGCCTTGTAATCTATCTTTACAGCAGTTAAAAAAATTTGATAAGAAGGGACATGATCCAATCAAAGTGAAATGTGGCAATGAGTCCATAAGTGGCGAATTAGGTAATTTATTAATTTTCTGCTATAGCTGAAACCAGGTTCATGATTTTTGCTTTTTCTCTTGAGCAAACTGCATTCTTTTCTGGTGAAGTTTATTCAGTTGAAAGTTTAACAGTGATCTATGAAACGAGCTCACAAGGCAGATCGAGTTCTCATACAAAGGGTTGCATATCAATGAAGTCTGCACCTGAAGAAAAATTAGCAGCAGAATCATTTCTTTCCAGTTTTCCTCATTTTGTCAGAGTAATGAAAAAGTTCAACGTCAGTGGATCATACACTCTGGTGGGTGCATTTTCTCTGTTGCTTTCGGTATATTGGTGTTTTTTATGCTTAGCTAATAATTTAGCAAACTGCTTATGAATAAAGCAATCCATTCATTATTCCTTTGCCTGTATTATTCGTCATTGGCGCGTGATAGTTGAGAAATATGGTATATAGTTCAATTTCAAGAATTTCGGATAATCTTTGAGAAACTTGAGGAGTAATTAGCTGTATTTTCCTTATTCAAACATCCACTTGCAGCTCAAAAATTTGATACTCAGTCATCAATATCGACTAATTGACTGCCATCCTTGCAGAAAATCCCGTATCAGTTCTCAATGCAACACCTACCAAGCTGCAGAACTGAGGTAATTTTACGTAATTTGAAAGGCAAATGCTGGACTGTAAATTCTATCCCAACTATTAAGGTGCAAACTTTGCATACTTTCTGTGGTGGTTGGATGGCCTTTGTTCGTGATAATGACATTCAAATGGGAGATATCTGTATCTTTGAGCTAATAGGCAAGAATGAATTGCGCGTGCACATATCTGGAGTTGGTCAACAGGGGTCTGACTATCAAAGTGGCGGAGTAGGGTCAAATGCTGTTGTTCCTTGACAAGTAACCGTTTGCTGGTTCAAGGAATGAGAAACTTTTTCCTCCAGTATTCTGGTATGTGCTGTGTAATAATCTTCTAAATTCAATTGTGGTGTGGGTGTCATTTTGTAGAACATTTTTTGGGGTGACGTGTTAAACTTTCCCAGTATCCAGTGCAAATGGGTCTAAGAATACTGGCTGGCTTCATGTTTGTATCTTTTATTGAAGAGGGGTGGATTTTCAAGAAAGGTTGTTCTTCAGTTTAAGTGCTTATTTTTAGTGTACCTTTATAAGATATGCAAACAGAGGACCAAATATATTAGGTTGTGGTTTAGTAGTCAAGTGGATTGTTTGGTGCCTGTTGTTCAGAATATTTATGAATAATGAGCATTGAACATATGATCGAGGATTTGTACTAAGATGATGTTTAATATATAACTAATGTTGGTCTTTGGCCTCCCCACCCAGTCTGCATTGGCATCTACACCTCTTTGCAGTTGAATTTATGGTGTGATTTGTGATTCTTGTCTGCAGGCTAAGGACCAGGTTCACGTAGAGAAGGCAATATTTGCCAATTTTCATGCTGACTGCTCAGTGAGATAGCAGGAGTTTCTGTGCATAATTTTTGTTTTAGTAGCTGAGGGAAATATGCTGGAACCTCAATCTGGTTTTACATGCACCTGTATCCTTTTGGGGTTTTTCTTGCCCATGTACCCCAGGAATTTGCGCACCCCAGGAATTTGCGAACTATGATTGATTCTTGTATCAGGCTCAAGAAATTGCTCCTCACGTGTGGATATTCCGTTGCTGCTGTAAATTGTAGATATCCTGCAATCTGCTTAAATTGCTGACAATCTTGTTGTGAGATCAGAAAATGTAGATACATTGTAATGAGACGTTTATGCAGATGAGAGGTTGCTTTATGGTCTAATTGGAAGTGCTAGTCCCAGAACATATTGTTATGCACTGGCATTCTGGGATGCTAATAGAATCAGAGTGGCAAAAACTAATGTTTTCATGGAAGGTGGATGTGCCCTCTATCTTTGTGTTTTGACTGAAAATGCAGTTTCTTCTATCAGCAGTGTAGTTAATTCTGTTAAATTTTCTCGGACATGTGAGCAACACTAGTTTGGTGATAACTTGTGCTCCTGACACGATGTTTTTGTATATAGAACACGAGAAGAATTCCGGAGATTGGGTCTAAATTTGTACATATTTCCTAATATACTGGTTGGGAAATGGTGGTAGTTATAGATGTAGCGACTAACCATGATTTTATTAACATCATCTTTTTACGATTTTAAGTTAGTCGGATGATTATCCAAGGGGTAAAAGAAAGGCGTTCAAGGTAGATTGGAAAGGAAGGAAAATTGGTAGAGCTTGAGAGTCCTCTTTATTGCATGGCGAGTAAGTAATAACTCTACTCTGAGTTGGATGATGCCTCTGTTAGCCGGGTTGGATCTTGGGGTCAAGGTGCTGTAAAGAGAAAAAACCCTTCTCCGGGAATTTGCTTCATTCCTTTCCGGCCTCTGCAGGACACGGCTCCAGTCCAGAGTGAAATGTTACATGGCCGGTGGGGAGCTATAGAGACTGTTCCAGTTCCATGCAACCCCTCAGATAAATAGTGTAATGCACCTTCAATTTCGTCTGATTATATGTCGAACTCTTCCAATCCAGGCTCCCCAGAAATCAAGAAGTCAATTTAGCAGTCGGGAAAAAAAATTGGGAATCAAGTGGCACATTGCAAATGGACATTTTTTGTTTCTCATTAATTAATTGTGATTGCTTGAAGATGCACTGTCGAAGTTATACTACTGATTACTCCAATGTCCTATTCACATTACAAACTTAGAGAATAGAGGAAAATTTCATGTTGCCTCTCAAGAAACATCTCTTCAATTTTTGTGTGTTAACAAGTGGCTGCTAAACTGGTGTAAGAGTACCAAGCGTACGAGATGAAAGTGCCCTCGGTCTCACACTATGCTGATGTTGCAATGTAACGGAAGAGTGCAAATTAATGGAGGGAGGAACAAAAATGACCATTGAATGATGGGTGCATCGGGGGTTACGCTTGGGCCTCGGTGCAGGCAAAAAAGCAAAATTGCAAATGCAATAATGTGTTAAAGAGAGAGTACGACAACCCGCCATGTGTCCCCATCAGTTGAGAATTCCGCTCCCACAGTCCCACGTCTACAAGTTGGACGATCATTTTACTTAATAAGTCATCGGATGGTAAGTGATCGTACTTTAACCAGTAAGTAAATAGTTAGGCAAGGTAACCTTCTGGCTTTATGGTTGAGATTTTCTCTCATCTGTTTCTACCTTCTCGTCATCTCAATTCTATCTGTAATGATCTTCCATTTTTTTTTTTTTTGTATTTTTGGCTTCTGGTTGAGGGTTTTTCTTGTTTTTGTCTGGTTCGATTTCAGGAGGAAGAATAAAGCTGATTAGTGGAAGAAAAATGGGAGATGATGGCAGGGCCTGTAGGAAGTGGGAGGAAGAAATTTACTGGTCCCATTTTCAGTCAGCTCAGTTCTTTCAAACTCTCTCTGGCCGTAATTATCGAAACCAACTTGTAAGTTTTTAGTCGCCCCCACCCCTCCCCCTGCGTAGTTTAGCTGCATTCTTTCAAGGGCTAAAGAAACATAGAAAAAAGATGCCTGCTGCTACTTGCCATGCATAAGGAGGGGACTGCTGGCACCTCCGGATTTGGATAATTTAACCCGTTTTCATCATCCAAGATAGAAATTGACTTGTAATGATTTTAATTTTTTTTTTCAATTTATCATTGTAATTATTTAAAAAAAAAAATTTTTGGTTGTTCATCTACAAAAAATAGGCTTTAAATCCTCACCCGTTTGTACATTTTAGCAGTACATTGGAAAAAGGAAGCAGTATATTCACATACCAGTTGGGATGAACAATGGAGAAGAAAATAAACTTGAGAACAACATGAGAGAAAATTTTCAATTTAAATACACTACATAGGTAGTATTATCTGTTCTCAAGAAAGTTGTACTTGTGAACCGTCACCATTAGCAGGAACGAAAACAAGATACACACACACATATGTTTATTTATTTATTTCTGTTCATCTGATTCACTCTCCCACAATCAAATTCAGTGCTCTAAAATTTGTGATTTGAACCAAACATGCAGGCTATTCCCCAAAAATTTGCCAACAATTTGAAAGAGAAGCTAGTAGGAGCCGTTTCACTCAAAGGTCCTAGTGGCCTTGAATGGAAGGCTGGATTAACAATGATTGATGATACACTGTATTTGAAAGAAGGATGGAAAAAGTTTGTTGTAGATCACTCTCTGAAGGAAAATGATGTCTTAATTTTTAAGTACGTTGGGGCTTCGCGATTTGATGTTTTGATGTTTGACTATCAAAGCTTATGCGAGAAAGAGAGTTCTTATTTCATAAAAAGATGCGAGAATGGAGGGACCGATGGTGGATGCAAAAGAAAGGATAATCCTACAGAAACTATTGAGGTTACTAATGAAGCTTCACACGACGTTTCTGAGTCTACCCCATCAAAAAGACCTAGAAAGCATGGTGCTTTGCCGCCAAGGTCTCGAGGACGGCAACGGGGAACATGTAGTAAGTATCTTAAGAGAAATCCAAATTTAGTTAAGAGCCTTGTGGTGCCGGATACATAGCTTAAAAGAAAAAGTCTATAATGGTTTCAATTCCTGTAGCACATCGTTGGTTTTAGATTGTTATAATGTCAAATGCAGTAAAAAACTCTTCACTCAGTTGTTGGGAAGAATCCAACATTTCAATGTGATGCTTTTTGACTTACTCTGACTTCAAAAAAAAAAAAAAAAAAAGGTTCCATCAATCGGAGTGTTTTTTCTGGCCCGGCGTCGCACAGGAGGCAAGTGACTGAGGAAGATAAAGATGAGGCCCTAAAGATGGCATGTGCATCAGCATCTGAAAACTCCTTTATAGTTGTCATGCGGCCGACACATGTTTACAGGGGATTTTATCTGGTAAACTTTTGCTGATAACCTTTCTTTCTGGTTATATACTTTCTTTTGAATGTACGTGTTTGTGTATTCCTATCTTTGAAATATGATTAGAATTGAAGATTTTAATTGTTTATATTGTAATGGCAGCAAATTCCTTCTGAATGGGCAACGAAATATATGCCGAACAGAAGCCAAGATCTTACACTCCAAGTGAAAGACAAAACTTGGAAGGTGAGGTTCTATAAGAGGGATTATCGTACAGGTGGACTGGCGGGCGGTTGGAAAAGATTTGTACATGAAAATTTCCTTGAAGAATTCGATGTGTGTCTGTTCAACCTTGTGACCGGAGCAGCAACAGATGACATAGTAATGGACGTCAGCATCTTCAAAGTGGTAGAGGGTGTGATTCCGGTTACTCGGCTGCCTCCGATCAATCTGAAGGGTAGGAAGCCCATGAAGATATGAGGGCAAGAATTAAGAAGGGCATTAACGTTTTGAGCTTGGAAGTTGGGTTTGGCTATGCTTAGATGTGTTTAATGCACCTGGATGTAATGCAGGCCTTTATTTTGAAGTATTTTCAGATCCGTTTAATGGTTTTTGCTTTTGCAGTGACTTCTGTAAGAGAGAGGGTAAAACTCTTCCATCCTTTTTCTTGTGTGTGCTTTTTAATCCATTTTGAAACAAAATATGCTGTATATTCTCTAGAACTTTACTCTTCATGCGTGTAGTCATCCTTTTCTTATCCTTTCCTAGCAGCTTGTATGGTTGGATCAAATGGACTCCCAGGTTAATTCTCCATTAGTTCTACATTTTATGGGTGACAGTAAATGGCGACATTAGCACTATATTGTCAGTCAGATTTGGGGACGCTGATCAGCTCGCCAAGTTTTCTTGTTTCTTTTTTCACCTTCAGAATATGCACTCTTATCTATGTTTGTTAAGTGGGTTTTAAGACGAGGAGTAGGTTTTAGTTTCATGGTTTTGTGGATTGAGTGAAAGAGATATGAGGTAACAACAACCTTTTTTCAAGTGCCTAAAAAAGCGATGGAGCATTCAAGTCATTTTGGAATGAAAGATCCATCAACCGCACATGTAAACTGCGAAGTGATTGTTGGAAAAGGACCCCCTAAACTGCATATCGCTGCAAAATTTTGCAAATGCATAATCCAAAATCCCTTGGGACATGAAATTCCACGAGAGAAAGATACAACGCCTTTATATTCCTAAACCAGCCTCGAAAGAAAAAGGCAATCATTAAGAATGCTTGTACCACAGAGAACTAGCCCATTTCCTCATCTGTAAATTCGCTGTTGCTTAGCTGGATGGCCTCTGACATGCAGCAAAGAGCTGCCAGCTGATAAAAGCCATCACCAAAGAGGTGAAAAGTTCAAAGCCTACTACTTTCGGTAACTGCCATCCCAAACCTCGCCTCAAGTAGCTGCAGCAATAACATAGTTCCATGAGGCCAACTTCAAAATTAAATTATGCAACAGATGATGCAGAAGAAAGCCCAATCTTTACGGAATTGTACTACTGCAATTCTCTAGGACTTATCTTCACTTGGGGATTGAAGAGTAGTTTAAATATTCATTCATGCACTCGCATTTGTTATGTAGAACCATGTCAATGTGGGAATTCAATTCACGCCCACCAACACTGAAAAATTAACATCCATTGATTTAAAAGTGGAGGAGGAAATAAGTGAGGAAAAAGCGAACCTCGTTATTGATGGCATTGTCGCAACAATCCCTGCACACGTGTATATGATAGGGATCAATGTCTTGGGCTTGTTCTTCCGAAGCCACATCAAAGACCCCAAAGCTGCAAGTGATATACTCAAAACCTGAATAAACAGAGAACAACACGGCAGGAAAAGGATTTAGTTCAAGGACTAGAAAAGTCTCAAGTACACAACTTTTCATTGTCTGCAAAATATCATGCACTCCAACATGTAATCCTATATCGCGACTGAACTTTTAACAATTAAATTATCAAGTACAGAAACTGATTACCAAATTTGCATTTGCTTCTAGTCCTTGCAAAATGTAGTCCCATGTGAACTCTAAACCTCTAGCACCTACCCAAAGGGGTGCCAACCTATGAAGAACAGAATCAGCAAAAGCCCACCCTGTCAACAGAAAAATAAACCTCGATGTTAAGAAAACGTGTAGCAAGATTAGCAGCTTTACTTTCTTCAGCTAAGTCATCATATGCAATTACAAGAATTAATACAATACATAAACTAAAATATGCCATACATGACATTTACACATACCAATCCCAAGACTGACACAAATAATTTTGCACACCATATAAATTGTTTATCGTATTAAGACATGCAAAAAATGAACTATTAGTGCAAAATCAAGAACATTTATCCAGAAATACAATGAACTATTTAGCACAAAATCAGGGTCATCTATCCACCACTAGATTTCATCCTATTTCATGAGTCATGTTTAAAGTTTGGAAGAAAAAGAAGACATGCTTAAACATGGTTGCTTTCATCAAGAACAAACAGCTGCAAAAGCGCATAATATACAGATATTGTAGGTAACTGAGGAAGTGATCCTAATAAACATATCAAGGGGTACATGAGTGTCCGATAAATAATCAGTCTAAACATGGAGTAATATATCCTTCTATGATATCATGATTTCTAACGACAAAGATGCTCAAATGCTAATGCTACATAAATTAGGATTATGGTAGTTTGTAAACACTGGATTATAAAAATCTAAATCTCTTTATTCATAAGGAAGTTATACTAAGTGTACAATCATCACACCCATTTTAGACAAGCTAGCTTGTTCTCAGCCTATCATAGTGAACCTTAAGAATTTCCTTTTTTTTCCCATTGTGTTATGGTAATCTATTGAGTTTGGAACAGAGAGAATTTTGTGACTATTTGGAATATGTAACAACATATACTATTGAAGAAAAGCAAGATCAATAACAATCCAGTCATGGCCAACATCAAACCCAATGCTCAATCAAATTGGTCCAGGATGAATTGTAAAAGCACTACCACTCTTTTCAACTTGAGTTAACATATCCAGTGATAGAGCAAATACATCAGTGTCTTGTAAGTCCAATTTCCTAGGTGAGAAGAAGAAAGAGAGAAGATAAGAGCTTCTCACATGGAGAAATTAAAGTTACTCACCCAGTCCAACAGCCTGAAACTTGTGATTTTGAGATATGTTCCTGTGGGTCAGTTGCGTCAAGGCAAAATAAAGCCCAGCAACATCTATAAACCCGATTAAAGCTTTCAATAATTCCTGGTCCAAAAGAAATTCATTGTTGTTAGAATAAACAAAAAACTGTCCGTCAATTTTTTTTAGAATAATCAGTATAAGAGCAAGGATGCGATTTGTTACAGCAATGAATGTTCCTAAGAAGGAATACAAATGGTCTATCCCCCTTTTATTTAAAAAAATAGATAAAACACATTAATATCGTTTTCACTTTCAGAATACAGTACAGATGAAACACATGTAAAAAGCATCAGAATGGGAATATGAACCAAGAATTACATATGTCATCATACAAGTCATCCTTTGACATATATAGTACGTGAATCAGACAAAAAGTAATGAGGCATAAAATACACTCAGTTTTGCACGTAATTAGTATACATATGAGACTTATTCTGAATCAGCTAAAAATGAACTTAGGGGTTTTTTCACCAAAAATGGAAGAAAAATTATCCGCCTGCGTTTTAGAGCTTGTAATCTGTAAAATTAAGCTACAAGATCCTGCAGTATGCATTAAAACAGAATGTCAACCAGTTCTTAACACAGTAAATCGCCAAACGTTATGAAAGAATACAATGAATTTGGCAAAAGATAATCCAAACAAAGACACAATCATCAAATGATCCTCCATCCACAACCTAAGCTCCACCAATAAGAGAATATATGATAGCATATAAGACAAAAAGGAAGAGAAATGCGGCGAAAACTACCTGATATGGATCAAAACTATCACTCTCCGATACTTTAAGAAATGTAGCCAGACAAACAAGCTGCGAAGAAAATGTTGGAAAAGAATGAAATGTTATCTTCAAAGTTCACATTTATTTGACAGGTGGAACTTCAAATTCACGTTAAGGATACGAGTGCACAAGTACTGACCTTTACGAGAGTTGTTCCAAGATAAACGACAGCAGCTTTGATGGAAGTCCCAAGCGTATCATACTCGGACCTTCACCATTTTACAGGAGAGTGTTTCAATTTGCTACATATACAATATCCCTAATGGGCCTTAACACAAAAAGCTTAAGAAAACACATAAAACCATAAATCTCGAATAAGTATCCACATCTCGCATGTCCTATCAAAAAACTTGCAAGTCCTTGGGGTAGAATCCAAAATCCACATACTAGTACTGACTCATCATTTTATAACTCCTCCAACTTTTTCCCATACTGCTAAGCAACTAGATATACAAAGAAAATTCATCTGGCCAAATACAATTGAACAACGAGTCATTTAATTTGGATTGTTGGCTTAAACAAAAGATATTACTCATACAGCAACTAAGCATAGCAAAAAGGTAAAATATAGAACAAATTGCATCTAAAGACTAGGTTTCCTTCAATGCTATGGCACTAACCTATTCTCATTCCCCTGGTTCAAACACAATTAATGTCAAATTAAAAAAAAAAAGCCCGATTATTGATATAATTATAGACTCCAACTAATTACTGTAAGCTACACAATTATGGATGTCTCGTTGAGTACACGTATCCCACTTGAACTAATAATCAAACTAAATCACAACCTCTAATTTTTTATAAAAAAAAATCCCAGATGCATAATGACAATTTAAGCTAATAACAGCTATGTTGTACAATTAATACAACATTTTAATTGAAAATATAAAACATGGGTTCGTTAAAACAGATCAAAGGGATACTCTAAACAACAGGGAAATTGTGATAACAGTAAAGGGAGATTGGAGAAGAAAACTCACAAGGGAGTAGCGGAGTAGTAAACGGCGTGAGGGCCGAACGTTAAAATTGCACAATTGAAGAAGTGAAACACCGTCATGTTCCCTCAAGAAAACCAGATAAGAGTGGAGTTGGAATCGAGACGGTGCTTTGGAATTTCGTTTTGCTGTTTTGGTGATCGGAGGTTGGAAGTTCAGACTAACGGTGATTGTTGTTTCTTGCAGTCCTTTTGGGTTGGGTATTGTTTCAAGATTGGACTGTCTGGTGTTTCAAGTCCAACAGGCTACAACTCGGCTTCTGGATTGTTGTAAGTTTTGATACTTGTAGATTTGACAGAGGAAGCCTCCAAGCCCATCATGCTTCTACTTTAATTCCTAGGCGAACCTAACTTGAGATAATGGGCTAATCGAGTCCATGCATAATGGACGGGAGATTTTCGAAAAAATATTTAAAAAAAAAAAAAAATTTGTCGGTAACAAAGAGACTAACATTAAATTATTAATAAAAAAGGTGACGATAGTTATAAAGTTTGTAAAGTTTTAAGCCTTTGAGTATCATATTCTCAAGTTAAATTTACCGCTGGAGGATGAAATACGTGGCCGTTTTGGATCCTGAAATTTTATTAACTTCAATCATGTAAAATTTGGAGAAGTATTACCACTAAGTTAGGAATAATAGGGAATAATGTATTATCTCTAGATCGTTTGACAAGGAGTTGAAGTCAACTTCTTCTCTGTTGGAATTACTTACCTGCACGGAAATGTGGGGGAAGACAAGATGTCAGAAATAATGAAAGACGCATTTATTTCGCAGACGACTGATCATTCTTAATTTGACCTTTTACGTAAAAGGAGGTTAGATCCTTTATCCTCCTCAAACTTGACCATTAGGAAATGGAATAATAATAAAAGAAATTACGGGGATATGATTATTAACTCCTAGAGAGAATAGTTTTTCGGTTAATAGATATAGTCGGAGCTGATGTGTCAATGGTATTTTTCTTACTTTTTTTTTTTTGAAGAATGTTTTGTCATTGTTTGAAAGGAAAAAAAAAAGGTTTTGATAAATAATTGAAAGGGAAATTAAGGACCATCTTACATACGTTTGGCAACTTAAAGATTCCTAAACCAGTTACCCTATCCATAGCATATGCTGGACTTAGGAACCAGTTTATCTTTCAACGAAGAAATCAGAATTAAATTACTAACTCTGAATCTCAGGTGTTTACCTCAAAATTAAATTATCTTAGGAACCAGTTTATCGCTAATGATTTACATCTTCCTGATGGTTTTACGTGCTTTTAAGATTAGTTATTCTTTCATTCCCAAGCAACGCTTGGATGCCATAATTAAGCTTATATTACTGTTTTCATTGCCTTTGTTTTCTTGAAAGTGGCATCATATATTTATATAGATATTATTGTCTTAGTAGATGCATTTTTGTTCTTTATGGTCGATAAAAGAAATGCCACTTGAACAATATTCTGCTCGGATTGACTTAATTGTTGACTAATTAATATCTGTCAAAGTAATTAGGATAAGCTAAAACTCTTGTCTCCCTCAAGGCTAAAATTTAAGACATTCGCATTTTGCATGCATGTTTTTATCCAAATCCTTGAATTTGGCTTACTTTACGCGGGAGAAAATGGAACATTTCATTTGAAAAACCAACTCATTGCCAGAGCGACAAGGATGTCGAAAACTAAACGCCCAAAAAAAAAGAACAGGGAGAAAGAAGCGCTAACCGGTTCAAAATTCAACTTTATGGATAGTGATGAGTAATATAATTAATTCCAATAATTACCATTTCAATGATTATATCAGGCTTAAAATAGATTTGGATGTCTAGCATCATATATTCCAAGTTTAGTGGGCGAAGAAAGTGACACAAATAGATTTCATACATCCTATAGCAGATAGGATGTTGAACAGTCATGGATATTTAGATGGTAGGATTCTTGATTTTTCTATGAGTAATGATGACAAAGATAAAAAGACACAAAGAGTACAATAGGTTTTTGGTGCGGCAGAAGGCATAAAATGTCCATCAACACATGACCATACCACGCTATATATTGATTTAGAAAATGACTTCAGTGGAATATATTACAAGTAGAATTGGACGACATTCCGCCCAAGAATCTTCTGTTTCAGATAATCCCGAGTTCTCTTCTGGTCTCCTCCTGCTGCCCTAGCGCACAATTATTCCTGCTTAATTAACCTTTTACTCTTGTACAATTTTAGCAGATAATCTTTTGTGACCGACTAAAAAAACTGATCATGCATATTAATTAATGGGAGGGGGGGGTTTTTTTTTTGGTTGGTTGGTTGGTCCTTAGGACTGAGACGGTCCAAAAATTAAATAGAAAGAGACGAAAGGTCATACATACTTAACAATTAGGAATAGCAGTGAAAAGAGAACAAATCCAAAAAAAAATACTGATGCAGTAATTTGGTTGGTTAAAATGTGGTCGTCAAGAAGTTTTTCAGTAAATAGTTCTGGCAATTTCTGTTTTAGTACGTATGACCTTACTTGAATCTACTAGTAATTTCCAGTTCAACAGAAACTATTGAAGCACATGGTGTGCATTAAAATGTGCAGGAGTTGGTCCCAACCTTTTGGTGAGGTTGTTAGTCATGAGTGTCAATCTACGTCAAAGAACTCCCTATTGATTGAGCTAGCTCATATGTATATATATATATACTAGCATGGCAGGGCAGGGCATGCAAGGGAAACTAATGCGCTGCTGCAGCAAAAGGCACCTTCCACCCTTCTTATCTTGTCTACGTTGTACCTGATTCGACTTTTAGACTTCAGTACTTGAAAAAAGAAAAGAATAAAGAACCTTCCACGGTTTGTTTACTTTCAAGAAGATCACACGCACTTATGGCGCGGCAGAGATTGGGAGGTCGAAAGTAGCAGACTATTTGTTTCTTCAGACCAAATATTTATTTTATTAACTGAGATAAGAAAGTACTACAGTAGACTGACTATTTTGTTTGGTTCGAAAGCTTTATTTTTTTTCTCCGAGCAAAATGGGTGGAGATACCAAAAATGTAGGAATATGGAGATTTCAGGAACAGGGGGAGATAGAATAACAACGTACAATAGATTTAGAAAAGTAATTAATTATTAAAAATAGTACGTAATTTTCAAAAAAGCACTCAGGCGATTGATGAGAAAATAAGAGTTCTTATTAGGATTAAAAAATAATACCATCTCTCATCATTATGAGAATATATCGTTTATATTTGTAGATAGGTTTACGCACAGGGAAACCATGTTGGAGATACGGAGGTCCCCTACTTTATTCTCTCTTTTTTCTTTTTCCTTCTCGAGATCAAGCTCAACCATATAGATATAGTCCACCTTCAGTTCGAGTTACTTGGATGTCAGGACAATATGGCACAGGTGGAAGACAGGCAAATCCTACACCAAGCATCAAATATTATTCCTTAGCCACAAATTTCCGCTTTCAACGAGTGCATCATTATTTCTGTGATTTGGACTTCGAGTGCTAACTCGACATTCCTTTGTGTTTTCCTCTTGATTTGATGGGCTGGTTGGTGGGGTTTATGGACAAGTATGGCTTCAAATCTTGCGTAGCACACGAGGATTACTGTTGTTTCTTCGACTTCTAGAAAATGAGATAAGTGACAACTAAACCTGCCAAGAATCTAGGGCTGCAAACGAGTCGAGATTTAGACTAATCGAGCCGAGTCTCGATTAAATTTTACCAAGTTCGAACTCGAGCTTGAAAAAAATAAAAAATAATTATTTTATTTTTAAAAAAATAAATAAAATAATTTTTTTCTTAATAAATAATAAAATATTAAGAATATATATGTAATTTTACTATTAAAATATATATAGACTTAAAATAAAAATATATATAGACTTAAAATAAAAAAAATAAAAAATATTATATATATATACTCGGCTTGCGAGCTAACGAGCTTAATATTTTGAGCTCGACTCGAGCCGTTCGCGAGCGGTCCGATTCGTTTGCAGCCCTACAAGAATCCCTATATATGGTTTCTTCTGCTTCTCTTGTCATTAGCGCAGGCCACAGGATGCCGGGTTTATCTGGAATGATGGGTGATATATATCGCAACTTCTTTGCACCAAAACCAGGATAACTTAGACACCACTTTTCGCATTTCGGTTGTTTGGATGAGATTTTTAACACGTACGATGCTTCTAATTGGAAAACCACAGCTCTAGTCGCTGAAAATGACAATGTTCTAGATCTGTTCCCCAGCATCTCAATTCTGTACTAGTCTTAACAATTTGGCCATTGAGCCGGTGTTGTTTAGCACTTACAGCCGAGCGATGAAATATTCATGTTTTACAGTTCCGGTTAGTCCAATCAGAATCAGAGAGAAAATATCATATTGTACTCTTTCCCCGACCGACAAGAAGATTAGTTAAAGGGTTAAAATTATTTTTCTCAGAAATTGGAAGTAGTCTAATGGTCAAGCTCGTTGCTCTTTTTTTTCTTTTCTTTGAATTACACCTTCTCTCTCCTTTTTTTTTTTTTTAAAAAAAAAAAATTTCTCTAACAGGATATATAGGAGTGGGATTTTGAGTTTCGCTTTATTTTAAAGAACTTTAGACATTTTCTTATACAAAAACACGACAAAAGGGTAAGGTAAAGATCAAGTCGAGGGCTTTGTTCAGCTAATCGGCCAAATTAAATGACATTTGTCCGAATAATAACCCAAAAAGAAAAACTTGGTGTTAGATAATGGATCAAAATATTGAGATGATCATTAAGCTACATGGATCTAAATTTATTGATTCATGAGGTTGGAGAAAAATGGTAACATTAATTAACTTTTGAATAGTCAATAGTATTGAGACTCTTCCAAGTTTTTAAGATGAAGAAGTTAGCTAGCCCTGGCTGGCTTTAGTTAGTGGGAAGATGCAGCTATCACGATGTCTCCCATCGATATCAATGAAGTCCCCCCAATTTTAGGTTCTCAATTATTGCAATGAAAGCATTTTACCATGTTACTTACAATGTGTTTTTGACCACCATGTTTTTGCACCCAAGAATCATAGTATATTATTTTCAGCCGGGGGTTTAGTTGCACTTGGAAACATATATGTAAAGACAAACGGCAGTGTTGGGGCTAATTAAGAAGATAAGACTGAAAGATTAGTACCCAGAATGCTGCATGGGAAGAACGACGTCGCGCCCGCGCCCGCGCCCAGCCCTAATAGTAATTTGTTTAGTCTCCCATGTAAATGTGTGATGTAATGTCGCGGCTCATGGCTCTCGTCAGTCGAAACGGCGTTGATTCCGGTGATTCCTTTCTTTCTTTTTTGTCTTCAATTCTCTTGTGTACCGTACTCAAGGAGAAGAAAGAAGAAGCTTACATTAATTCAAACTTCAAAGCAACATATATGTCTGTATCCTTCCTATTGCGAATTCCTAAGAACAAACTAATATTCTTCTGACCATTATAGCTGTAATTGCACACCTGTCTAAGGCAAGATTTGAGTATTAAATCCGTTAATGCATCATCGACTTATGACCGTCCCGCTAGTTGTGAAGTCCACCTTTATTAATTCACTGCTACTTTCATTAGTGATAGATCATGGTTAGGCTGTAAAAATCTCTTCATTTTGAAGTCTTGCTTAAGCTTAAAGAAAGAAATATACAAAGCACCTAGGAGGAGGTAGGTGGTAGATTGATTCTTGTAAACTAGGAAATGACGGCCAAGAAAATTAGGTACTATCATGTATGAGAGCACCTTCAAGATTGAAAGAAAGTTGCTTTTACTCCTTGTGAGGTATTTTAAAAATTGCGCGATTGAGAAATTGCTACGTTTTTCTTCGTGAACATATTTTTCAATCATCTTTTTATCTCATATATATCAAATCGCTACAGTAATTTTTCTACAAAAAAATCCAAAAATTGCAATTCAAACAAAGCTCACAAAAAGGAAAAAAAAAAAAACAAAAAGTTTTGCCCTTTCACAATTTTTGTCAAAAAAATATGTATAGGAGTAATTTTTAAAAAAAAAAAAATTCTGTTAGTTCCCATATGCACACAAAAATGCTTCCGTTCACGAGCTATAAAAAATTGGGTTCCATATATTACTGTTATTTAAAAAGAAAACAAGAACAAATTTGAACGACTCCACGGTTTAACTTCTTCTCAATTTCCTTAATTTGGCAGTTTTTTTTTTGTCAATGCTTATCCGCTCTGGCCACTGCCGAAGAAGACTAATGCATGGCTGGATCCGGTCCCTGGAGTACTACTTGAACCCCATAACCGTCTTAGCACTAGATGGAGAGTAGCCAGTGAGGCTAAAATAAACAAATGTAATCTTGGAAGTGAATACTACATTGAAAAACTAGTCTATATATATATATATAGTAACTTTCTTTTTGGCATGTCTAACAAAGGTTTGATCACCCAGAAACGTTAAGCAATAATACAAGATGCAGTTCTTCAAAAAGAGTTCCAGCATGCATGAAATCATCTTCATCTTCTTGTAGTCATTTGTTAGCTGTTTCATCTTTGAGCCATGATGTCAACGCTTCGAACCAACACTAAATCCAGTCAACTGGAGAGTAAATCGAACGTCCATAGATTTTACTTGTACACACACACACACACACACACACACACATATAGACTTTACTTCTTCAACCATGACAACAAAAATTAACCATCATCTCTCTACATTAACTAATCATCCGGTTAAAAATTAATTTACGCTTTTTTTTGTAATCGTTACATCTTTCGCATTAATTCTTGAAAACTGTCAACAGTTGCCACGAAAAAAGTGTCCAAAGATGAAGAAATTGTATGAAGAATTCACACCATTATTTGAATTTGAAATTGGTTTCCTCGATTCTCAATTGAGTAGAGCAACATAAAGGCCAGGTGTAATACATTGGTAGACTAGAGACATGTAGCTATGACCATGATTAGCAACTTCTTTGAGAAATTCGGTTTATTTACCACCATTAGATAATGGATATTTTCATATCAATACCAACTCAAAAACGTATATTGGAGAAGCTAATGCATTGATGGAAAAGGCATACAATTAACAAAAGGAAAGGAAATGCAACAAAAGATGATCGATGCAGGTTGCAACTTTCTCCAAATCAAAAGAAAAGGAGAGAAGGAAAACATATTTCGTTCATCTGGAATTCGGTCGATTCTTGCTCATTCTTCATGACCCAGTTTTGACCATTTTTTACTGTCAATTTTTACATTGACTGGAGCTTGCTCAAGTTCCATGTTTCAAATTCAATCGTACTAACCGATTGACCTCGTTAAAAATTTTGACAACAACTTGTTGTCCTAAAGGAGCAGAACCAAGAATAAAACAAAAGTTGTGGACGGGCATATTTACCATAAAATAAAGGGAAATGGTTGGACGGTCAGGGGAGATGAGAATTGAGATGGGACGATAAGGACAAGCACAAGGAATATCACATAGATGGAATATTAAGCAAAAGCACATCACAAACATTTGAAAACAGCGAAAAGCCAGCCATGCATGGAGAGACATGTTGACCAGATACTGTGATTATTATTATCATCATCGTCAGCCGATCGAGATCTTAACATTCCACAATCCAACACACACACACACACACACGATCGCAAAAGAGGAAATTAAAGAGCAAAGTGGATATTTATTTATTTATTATTATATAACGAATTAAATTTTGAAGTAGAATGAGGCTGAATATTTTGCACTTCCCGGAGAATCTAGAGCGGATCTGGCGCTGACCGTGGCTTTGGAAAGTATTAACAAAAAATTATTAAATACCCATCTAGGGAATGAAAAATTATTAAATAGGGAGGTGCTAAGAGTAGATTAGATGCAAGAATTAGTACTAGTATTAATTAATTTAGTGGTGAATTAATGAATGTATGTAGGAACATGGTAAAAAATAATATAACAAGCGAAGAGGATAAAGAATGAACCTATATCGATCGCCTGGACAAGGTCGCTCACGTGACAGGAACCATGTTGACGCCGAGGAATTTGGCCCGGGCTCGACAGGGTGGTGGAGGTGGACCTGACCCGGGAATATTTGGACACGGAGCGGGAATATTGGTGTTGGGACAAATTGCTGGAATAGACAAATACTAGCAGTTGGTTTTAGAGTATTTTCTCTTTCTGAGCGTGGACCAAAAATCACAACTACTCCCACTCCACTCCTTCAATCTTCGAGAATCTCCCACTTACTTGCTAGTTACTAGTACCTTTTCTTTTTCTTTGTTTGAGCCTGTTATTTAATACTATGCTACCGGGTGATCAATTTATGTACTTCAAGTTAATAGTAGATAGACATGAATAGTGAATAAAAAAGCTTGTTTATATCACCATTTTTTTCCCTTTTGGCAGACAAAAAGAACTATACATATGCACTAAATTTGACCACATCGACTTGTATATTTATGCAAACTAGCTAATTTTGGCTTGGGAATTAGATCATTTGTTCATTTTTTGTGATCATGGTTATAAACACATTCTTTTAGTTCATTTGAGATTGTAGGATTCGAAGAAAAAAAAAATGAAGAACTTAAATTATAGTCCTCTTAAAGAATTACTAATAAGCTTGATGTTTGCCACTGGTCCACCCCACGGCATTAGATTTATGATTGCACTTTGACCAATGAAAATATCTGGTTTACACACCAGAAATATATAGATTGCTGGGAGTATATTTAGCAGCGGAGCCAAAACTCGAGAGTTAAAGGGATCAATCATCCGACAACATACAAAAATGTAGTGATATATAGCATAGTTAAAATTAACCAAAGAATGTCTACGTTAATCATGCCTCTTTTCTAAGTCTAATGTGCTTTCAAGTTGATACTAATGTGCGTGAAATAGAAATATCTAAAGAATTTATTTTTGAAATGTCTTCCAGAATTAACTTTAAGTAGTCAACCTAAAATTCTGGCAATGATTATCAATTTTTTAGTTGTTGACGTTAGAAATTGCTAAACTTTCCGAGCTTAGGGATCGACTGATTTTTTTTTTTTTTTTTTCTCTCGTCAAAGGTTGAGAGGCATGCAATTGCGTGTGGCTCCGTCACTATATCACTGTATCTAGGGTTCGAAACGATCTGCTTGTTGCTAGTGTGCTGCATTAGATTAATCCATTATCCGTATAACAAACTGTGGATCAAATACATGCAACTAAAAAAAGTGTCATAAATTGCATTAGGAATAGAACAGGAAATTAAGAAGCCAGCTAGCGCGCTGCATGGTGGTCTGGAACTTGAAGGAGCTGGGCCAGATTCAGCAACATGTGAGTCTGTGGCCTCGTGTCGCCGAAGGTTCAAGCCATGCTCTCTGACATCGATCCATTCTCATCTCATCTATTGTCTAGACTCTTTAATCTGTACTTGTACATTTTCAACAGTTTTCTTTTGGAAAGAGAGCAAAATCCCAAAGGCCAAAAGGTTGAATTTTGGAGCTGATATTGTCTCTGAGATTGAAATAGTATATATGTTAAGCGGAGCCTTTTGACCTTAAAAAAGGAGATAATATGCGCGAGAGAAAGCCAAAAAGGTGGTACACTTTTGGTGATTCTAGATTTCCACGTCCATAATATTGCCATGGAAATAATTGGTCTTTGGAGTTTTTGCAACTTATGTCTAAGTGAACGGATCCAAAATCTCCGGCTCCAAGATTAAAATAGTACTCCAACCCTCATAACTAGCTAATTATGTATCTCTCTGATTAAAAGAAAAGTAAAATGTCTCCAAAGAATAAAAGGGTCGTTTGTTCGAATTTTATTGTTGATATGAGGACTGTATTTGATATAGGATCGGAAAAAACTCCTTTAAGTAACCTGTGACCCTGAAAGCATGCATTATTGATTGAGAACAAATCCATCGAAACTTTTTTCCTATCCAAAGAAATAGAGAGACAAAACCAGAATAGTGTTAACTTGATCTATACGATTTCAATGAAATGACCCAAGGGTTTCCACAACTACCAATATGGTCAACAAATAGCTAGGCTGGCAACAATTTTTTGGACTATGGCTAGGCAAAAAATAAAGGTTAGATGAACATGTAAAACACCATGTTTGAGGCTACACAAGTGAAGCTAGCCGACAGGAGTGCAAGATATATATGCATTATGGAGGGGCGTCAGGACTGGGGACTAATTAATAAGTGTAGGAGTGGAAAGTAAAAAGAAGCTTTAAATATGGATATTTCGCCCTGCTGCTCCCCCGGAAGCCTCTTTCGTGAAAAAACACTTAGGATTAGGAATATTCTAAGGTCAGGGGAAAACGTAAGAACCCTAAAACAAAACAGCATAGTCCCATAAAAAAACAAAAAGAGATTGGAATTAAATGAGTCACAATCCATCATCAGTGAGACAGGCGGGTATTCAATCCCGTTCTAATATTCCATTGGACAGTCCAATCCTCCACCCCATTCTCCTTAAGCCCTCCATTTCCTTCTCCCAACTGACCAGCCCTTTTGTTTTCTCGACTTCCAAGCATTCCCTGTTCAGAACCCTGAACCCACCGTTATAATTACATTTCTCGGTAACCCCTTTTCCCATCCTCGTTAGCAAGTGATAAGGTAAAAGCTACCCGTCCCTTGAGGTTTATCCGGTGCCACTGCATCCTTAAATGCACATTCTTACCCTTTCCAACAACTTTTCCTTGGTACCTTCCTTTCATCCACACATGCTCCCGAAATACATAAAAAGATCCCAATTTTCTGACTAGAGTCTAGAGGTAGTAGATAGACAGTAGTCCTAGCAATCCCTTCAATTCTCTACGCATTTTCTTTTATTATTCACAAGTATCGAACACTCTTAAGTCACTTCCTAAAAAAGCCTAGCTAGTTTGAGTAGTTTCTCCTTTCTCCTTTCCTTCGACTCCCTAGACAGTCAAGATAATCATGAGCCACTCATCATGATATAATCACAACTCTCATTCGCCTGCTTTTTGATCTTTCTCCAAGTTCCAAGCTTGTCCTGCCCCATCGTCTTCTTAATTTTTACACTTCAAATCTGCTTACTAGCACGGACTCCATGAGGAATACAGGCTCTAGTTTCCCTGATCTTTCTTTACAAATCAGTCCACCATCCTTGAGGAATTATGATATCAAAGAAGTAGGATACGAGATTGGATTGATGGTGAAAAGTTCTTATCCTAGTGACCGTAGCTCGACCACTGATTCCGGAAGCTGCGGAAGCGATTTAAGCCATGAAAATGGTGGGTTTGATCCAGAAAGGAGTTTAAGTTATCCTTCTGTCGATCCAACTTTGAGTCTAGGGTTCGACATGGCTGTTTCCAATCCTCTTCCCCTCCAACCTCCGAGAAATTTCCAAGCGTACCACCATTATCAACCTCAAATATACGGACGTGACTTCAAGAGAAATTCAAGAATGATAAATGGGCTTAAAAGAAGCGTTAGAGCTCCTCGAATGCGATGGACTTCAACTCTTCATGCTCATTTTGTTCACGCAGTTCAGCTCCTCGGTGGCCATGAAAGTACGTTTTGCAACAAAATACTATACTGACAGATTTCTTGCTACTGCCCTTTTGCTTTAGTTTAAATTTTCTTAAAGAGGAAGGCTAGGAAGGAAGAAGTCGCGAGACAAATAGTAACAGTACTGATCGACCTCTCATGCTAATACGAGAATTAAAGGCCGTTGATTTGCAATAACCTCTGTGTTCAAGAGAAGTTTTTTTCTTTTTTTTGTTCTAATTAGATGTACTGACAATAATTTTTTCGCCAGGAGCTACACCAAAATCAGTGCTGGAGTTGATGAACGTCAAGGATCTAACCCTAGCTCATGTCAAGAGTCATTTGCAGGTGGGATTACTGTGCTCAATCTTGTATTGTTTGAAAGCAAGAGGAACATTTATTCTTCCTTTTGATTTTATTGTTTGCTTCTGTACTCTTCTGATGTCTTAGTATTAGCGATATGAATGTGTGTGAGTGGGTTGTGGTGGACTAGTACACACGGTTAGGACAAAAAAGCATCTTGAGAATCGAGAGTAATCTTACCAATGTGATTTTCTTTTTCTTTTTTTTTTATCTTTTTTTCTGTGGATGTTCATGCAGATGTATAGAACAGTAAAGAGCACTGACAAAGGCGCAGCAGGACCAATAGGTAATTGGATTTTTTGCCTCAAGGACCCCAGTTTTTCTTCATTTCCATCTTGATTTTTGTTTTTGATCGAACTTGAGGATTTTTCTTTTTATTTTTTAAACTTAGAATACAATATGAGTCTAGTTTGGTATGGACCAATTAATAGAGTTGGAGTACATGTGAATTATTTGCTATTTGTCTGATAAAGCTAACGCAATGGCTCTATGATTGTGTGTTTTGCAGGGCAGACAGACGTGGTTTTGAGCCAAAGGACAGGGATGGCTGAAGTTGAGAGCCTTGAAGCAGGCGTGGAACTGTCTTGTGAGAAGGCCGGTTCCAACCCTTCTGCAAATTCAATCAATATTTCACTACCATCATCATCACCATCACTACCAACAACACTACACAATGCTCAGAGGTGAGTGAGCAGTGAGTTAGTGCATCTGAAGAATCTGCAGCAATTCTGTCTTTCCATTTTTGTTTTTTATAGTACTCCTCCAACTTTTTCAATTGACAAGCTACATAAAGCATATTCCTCAAACAAATGATTAACATTTGAAAGATTTTTGGTCACACATGAAAGGAATCTAATCATCAGGGCTAGAATGCAGGCACTCTTTTACACAGAGTCACACACTAAAACAGATGCCTTGCCTTTGGGGCTTTTTCGGGTCCAACATACTCCTGTGTTTGTTTCTTCTGATGCTGTATTTAGCAATGCAAGGAATCAACTTTTTTTTCTTCTCTTTTTGGTAGGAATAATAGTTTCAAATGAGCAAGGTAGCAATTCATCGGTCCTTTCCAAAAGAGAAAATTCAATAAACAAACAAATGGAGCAGGGTTCTGAGTTATTATGCTAGCCATATCCTACAGGATATTGGAATCCTCCGTTGCATTATTATCTGATGCTACTACAATTGTATTGTACCGTACCTTTAGACTTTAAGGATTTAGATGGTCCACGTACGGATTTCAAGGCACTCTAAAAGGTCAGGTAGTCGGTTCAAACCTCGATGCTATTTGTGTAGGAAAAGGATTCCAAAATACAACATTTCAGTTCAAGACTCCGGTGCCAATTAGCGTACCGTGCATGCGGCAGGAAGTTTGAAATCGAGTCATTAGCAAACTAGTTTACTTATTAGCTTCTAGTGTTGAAGTCTTTCGCTATTGGCTCGACTTGATTAGTTGGACTCTTTCATACAGACTAATTATGAAAGAATCGCAGATATGATCATTCAAAGTAATTATTTACTATCAGGAAATTTGCCAGCAAAGAATTGTACTGCAGAAATGAAGAAAATAGCATTTTACATGGATTAAAAGTTTGGATTAACTTTTTATATAATGACAGTGTAGTGAATTTTTTTTTTTCCACTAAACAGTTTTGGATATATAACATATGTGCATGATTTGAATTTCAAATTTAAATTTATATTATGTGACATGATCTAAATCTACGTCTATAAAAAAAAATGTACACTGATAGTATGACAGGATAGAATATAAAAAAGTTATCCTAAAAGTTTTATTTCTACTGTTGTCCGATATTGGAAAATGGACATGCCTAGTGGTAAAAGATCATGAGTTGTGTTCAACCATCCATCAAATTCCTGCTATTTTAAGTTTTCTTCAAGATCTTCACATCTGATTCTTGACATATGGCTGAACAGACCTTCATGTGAGTTACCACCAAGGACAAATATATGGTGCCACCCAAGTCAAGAAAATTCATTGAGATGTTATCAACATGGAGACAAGGACACAAAGGTAACTACACATGCATTACCGTCTCTCGAGGCAAAAAGTTTAGGCTCACATATTTTTTTTTTCTAATTCTTTAAGAGTTATATAAGTAGTATTAATTCTAACACATTGTTCCTCCTCTTTGATTGGACTTGTCTTAGGGTGCCGGAATTGATTCACTCCACCATATGTCCGGGAAGATGGAGAAGAAGTTAGATAGTAATAGTACAAATAGGTCAATGTTGGCATCTTCCGACATGCTGCTCAATCTTGAGTTCACCCTCGGGAGGTCAAGCTGGCAACTGGACCACGACGCAAATAATACTACTGACTTGACCATTAATCTCAAATGTTGAAACCTGAAAGCTACAACTGGAAACATTTATTAATCTGGAAGTATCATCATCAATATCTTCTAGGACGAAAGGCATTTTTATGTGCCGATCTTTCGATTTTGTCTGGAAGCAACAGGTAATTCCTAGGGGGCAAAAAAAAAGCAATGAGAAAACTAGTAGATGAACGTTTTTTGCAGTATTGATCAGATAGACAAATATATAGGTAGTTTATCTCTTATGTTGGAAAAATTTCTCCCACCACCACAAAATAAATTCCATGCCCTTGGGAATTTACGGTCGAAATTTCCTTGCCCACTTGCCTAAATTTCTTAATTTGAAAGTTTAAGGTGCATAACAGGATTTTTAATTTTGGTTTTTTTCAGACCCAAAGGTGAAGGAAGAGTGTGATGCTACAATTGCATTAGTGAGCGTAAACCTTGTTACATTGATCCGGAAAACAGTAGCCTCATCGCATTTGACCTAACATATTTCTTCTACATTTTCATCAAGTAAAATAAAATGGTCAACAGATAGTGTCAACTTTCCTTCAGAAATAAAAGTTCAGAGATAGAAATAGAAGTTCTAAAGTCTAGATAGAAATGAAAAGTTCAGCGATTCAATATATATGGAATAAAAAAAAGTGATTAAAAAATGTGTTCAAAAAAATATATTTCCAAAATCTGCCTACAAAAGTTTTCGGTTTTTGAGGTTATTAAAATGTACTATAAACTTCGCGTTCCACGATTGAATTGACTCATATGAAGTTGAATTCAAGTCGAATTATATTATTATGAAATGAACAACAATAAAGATGCATAGCGCTTAAAAAAGAAAGAATGAATGACATTGTTTGGAAGGGATAGTATAGTTTTGGATAGAGTTTTTGTAAGTCCATGGTGCTGCAGATTTGGTACATTATTTGCATAATTTTGGGCTCCGAACTTTAGTCCATGGTGAAATTATATTTGACCCTTCGGACAAATTTTTTTCCAATGTAATCTTTGACCGCTATAACCTAAGAAGACCAGTCTCCCCCAACTGTTGGTGAACACTCATCTTCGCTAGGTGGCGGTCGGCGCACGGACTTCCTTCCCTGCGCTGGTGTTGCAGCTTGGAATCCCACTGTTTCTTCCTAATTTGCCCAAACGAGGTGACAATGAGAGCTCTCTGCTGGTGCTGGGTTCTCTGGATAAGCTCCAGGCTTACAATTTTCACTATAATCTTTCTGTAGCAGTTCATATTCCCATGCTAGGCTCTTGACTTTGTCATCCCTTCAAACTTGTTAAGTTGACAGAAGAAAGCCCAGTTTTTGCGGTCTCAAGGTTCCTTAAAAGCGTAGTTTGGCCCATTCCGTGACAAAATTCCACACACAATGACACAACCTCCCATGTACTTCTGGACTTCGCCATGGGGCTATCCTATGACCGTAATACGACAGTAGCATCAAGTAGTCCTAGTCTAAGATTGTGAGGGCTCTCTTGACACGATGCTGCTGCTGCTACTACACGACACAAGAGAACTCAGCAGTCCACACATACTCTGTTGCTGATTGCAAGTCCGAACTCAGAAGTCAAGCCATCAGTTTTGAATATCAATTCCATGGCCAGCTGAAAATGAGGGGAAGTGAAACACCACCATTAGCACCGATTTGGGGTTACTCCGAATTCCACCTACTAGATAGATGACCCGTGTAAAAGTTACAATTAACTAATCAGGCATTATGGTCTGGTTTCGTTTCGTTTGTAAATTGTAGACCAAAATCAAGAGTGACAGCGAGTCAATGATGATGCCTCTGCAAGTTCTGTCTTGTTTTGCGTTGAAAAAACAAGGGGAAAAAAGTTCTACTTATTGAGAGCATCCCGATTTGTTAAACCCTTCTTTACCTGTTAAAGAACGTAAACTCTGACGCCGTATACACTATCATCGTTAGATTCATGATATGTATGCAGAACTTGAATTTTAAATTTAAATTTTACATAATTACATGTCATCCAATATTGATAGTGTATACATTGTCAATGTAGAAAAAATTAATTCAAAGAAAATACGAGGATTTTTAGCTGTCATCAAGTATGGCGATGGGCCTGCCTTGTAATTGATTAATCAAGAAACGAAAATACGAGAAGGTTTAAGGACTCTACGCGCGATTTTTATGATGATGAGTAATTATGGCCTCTTAGCTCTAAACTATTCCCTTTGTCCCGCTTTAATAGAGTTGTTTTTATTTATTTCAAATTATAGTCTATTTTTTAATTAAAAATTATAATTAGCTTGTAATTTTTCAAAAATTTCTTATTTCATATAAATTATTATAGGGTATAATTTAATTTATTTAATGTAAAATTAATTAGTCATGTTCCACTCCAGTAATCTAGCTTTATGTTCTCAATAAAGCTAACTAATCTTTTTTAAATTATTTGAAAAAAAAAAAATCAAAACTGTCAGTGTTGGGACAGAGGCAGTAGTAATTTGCTTCCCGTCAAGGTTGTAAAAATTGAGGCATAATTAAAGCCGCAAGACAAGATTAGACCAAATACAGATGCATCCGAATTCCAACCTTGACTACTAGCTAGCAGCATGCAATCTTACACTTGGTTTTCAATAATATTATCTATTTTCCACTGCCTTTTGATTCCAACAGATAAATTGTTACCCAAGATAAATGAATAAATAAATAAGTGCCTCGTGACATCTCATCACTCTCCCAGGCTAACTCTGCTCAGACTAAATTCCTTAAACTTTTGACGAAATGACTCCACTATAAAATACTACATCACAGTAAAGGGACAACGTGGGAATTGTCTTGATAAAAGAAATCTTTCCATACACTCTGCTAATTCAACATTTATAAATGAATTAAGCGCCTAATCGGCCCAACAAATTAATCCTACGTCCCCAGAAAGCTGTTTCTGAATCTTGTGCTAGGAGGCATGATGGAATGGTCTTTCCAGCACCTCAATGCTGCTGCAGTTGGACTGCTTGCTTTCTCCTTCTTCCTTGTCTACTTTTTCTTCAACAAAGATGCCAAAAAACATGGTTCAGTGCCACCAGAAGCAGGCGGTGCATGGCCTATTATTGGCCACCTTCACCTCTTAGGAAGAGGTCCAGAAAGGCTTCCCCACATAACCTTGGCAGCCCTGGCCGAGAAATATGGACCAGCCTTCACTATCAGGCTAGGAGTGCATAAAAACCTGGTTGTAAGCAGCTGGGAACTAGCAAAGGAGATATTCACCACCCATGACTTGGCTACAGCATCACGTCCGAATTCTTTGGCAAGCGAACTCCTAAGTTATGACTATGCCAGTTTTGGATTCGCTCCTTACGGTGATTATTGGCGTGAGATGCGTAAGGTAATCTCCATCGAACTACTCTCCACTAAACGCCTTGAGCTCCTCAAGCACGTCAGGATTTCTGAGACTGACCTTTCCACCAAAGATCTTTACAATCTCTGGAATTCTTCTTCAGGCCCTGTTCTGGTGGAAATGAAGCAGTGGTTTGCGGACTTGACTCTAAACGTGATCCTTAGGATGGTTGTGGGGAAAAGGTTCTTTGGGGCAGCAGACGTTAGCGAGGAGAAAGAAGCAAAGGTGTGCCAAAAGGTGATGAGGGAATTCTTTTATTTAACTGGGCTGTTTGTACTGGCGGACTCTGTTCCTTATCTAAGATGGTTGGACTGGGGAGGGTACGAGAGGAAAATGAAAGTAAATGCTCAAGAGGTGGACCGACTAGCCGACGGATGGTTGAAAGAACATCGTCGAAAGAAACATTCGGGCGAGGCCACTAGTGATCATCAGGACTTCATGGACGTCATGCTCTCACTCACAGAAGGTGCAGATTTTTCTGCTGGTTACGATGCTGATACTATCACCAAAGCTACTTGCGTAGTAAGTCCAGTATATATACTTTTAATTTTTCTTATTCTCAATTTGTTTCTTTACAGCTGATCAATATCTAGAATACGTTAGTTTAAAGAAAACTGCAAGTAAGTTCAAAATTTTGCTGTCTTTTGGACTTGACAGGGTTTGATTTCTGGTGGGAGTGATACCACTGTAGTGATGCTAACATGGACGCTGTCTTTGATAATGAACAACCCTCGAGTCTTGAAGAAGGCTCAAGAAGAACTAGACCTGCACGTCGGCAAGGAGAGGCGGGTTACAGAATCAGATATTAGTAATTTGGTCTACCTCCAAGCGATCATCAAAGAAACGCTACGACTATATCCACCCGGGCCACTGGGGGGCACCAGAGAATTGAGTGAAGACTGTATTATAGGTGGCTATCATATTCCAAAAGGCACAAGAGTAATCCTGAACATGTGGAAAATCCAGAGGGATCCTAACGTATGGCATGATGGTCCGTTGGAGTTCAGGCCGGAGAGGTTCCTCACCACACATAAGCATATTGATGTGAAAGGTTATCATTTCGAATTGATCCCATTTGGGGCTGGTAGAAGAATTTGCCCTGGGATTAATTTGGGGCTTCAGATGTTACACCTAGTCTTGGCCAATTTGCTCCATGCTTTTGACCTCTCAACTCCTTCTAATGAACCGGTTGATATGACTGAGAGCGCCGGATTGACAAACATCAAAGCCACTCCGCTCCAACTCCTTGTTGCTCCACGCCTGCCTCCTCACCTTTACTCGTAACTCAGTTTGGAAAGGATCTAGTATTTAATAGCAAAAGCAATCGTAGAAATGTTTATTGAGGACCTGAATAATACAAATGAATTGCAACAAAATATATTCTGTCTATGAGATGTTTTGCATTGAGATATTTCTTACTTGTCCTAAATGGCAGGGAAGAGTACTTAAAACAGAATATACATGCTTAACAGTGATATAGTATGAATCAAAACTACATCATTTTGATCCATTTCTTGAGTTGTTTTAGATTAGTGAAAAAAGATGACAGTCAAAGTAAACAGCAGCGCCAGTATTTTTAAACGGTTCTTTTTGTGAAGGTTAGTCCTCTAGTATTAGTACCAAAACTATGGCAGAAGAAAGGGGTCCTCTCACAGGCCACAGCTGCCCACCACTCGCCTCAATTCCCATGCATTTCCTGACACAGCCTTGATCCATCAGTTTGGTCCTGAAGGACACGGCTGACTGCCAACTTCATCTTCTAATCTATGAAAAAAAATACTCAGCAACCTCTAATTGTCTAGATAAGGTACATCGTACATCAAATAAGAGGTGATATCCATCAAAGTCCTGGTAGTTTAAGTTTTCTTCTAGATCTTCACATCTGATTCTTGACATATGGCTGAACAGATCTTCATGTGACTTGTCACCAGGGACAAATATACGGTGCCACCCAAGTTAAGAAAATTCATTGAGATGTTATCAACATGGAGACAAGGCTGCAAAGGTAACAACACATGTATTACCGTCTCTCGAGGATCAAGGCTGTGTCAAGGCTGTATCATTGTCTCTCGAGGCAAAACGTTTAGGCTCACATGTTTGCTTTTTCCCCCCACTTTAAAAACTTGATCTCGCACTTACTAATAAAATTTATTAAGAATCATGTTTCCAACATCACATATTGACTTCTGTTACTAATGATTCTTTTTTAAATTGATTACTTTTCTATTTCTTGCAATGATAACAATTTTTATTTACTTCGGTTCGCTATGCAGTACACAAATTATTGACATGAATTTGGAGATATATCTAATAGAGATATTTATGTCTTTTTTATTTATATCGCATTACTTTCCAGTTCCTTTTTGAGTAGGAAATAAGAATCATATAATATTAAGAATTCTTATAGGAAATAATAATTGATATATATCTAAACAAAATAGGAGCAAGTCACGTAGGAAACTACTTACCGTCTCGTTAAGCCACGTAAGAAAGAAAAAACATGAAAGGATAAGAATGATGATACGACTATTATATATATATATATATAATAGGCACTATAAGGAAACAGACCGTGCAAGCACAGTGTAGACCTATCTATAAAATTATTGCTAAAATTCATGACACTATAATTTGCTTTCAAATAAAAAGAAATTATAATTATCAAAAAATGAGCCTATAAAAGTTTATCTTTAGTGGAATGTTTCAAAAGTTTGCTACAACTTATTTATTGTGATTTAATAGAGATATATACTGTATTGTATGGACAAACAATAGCACAGATTCAAAAACTAAACACATGAGAAATGCAAAACCAGTTCAATATTAACATAAATGATATATGCTTCATAAAATTCAAATATCATGTTATTATAATTACAAATGCATAAAATTTCACCACTGTTTCTTTTTCAAACAAGACATCATCATGTAAAAACTTCTATCCTACAAATTCATAATAAAACTTTCAAAAAAGTTGAATGGAAGGCTTTTCAAACCGCACGAATGGAAAATCGATTTAAGACAAATCGCACGAAAGGAAAATCGATTTGCAGAACCAAAATAATAGAGAACTTAATGAAATCAAAGAGATCAAGCCAAAATAAATAAATAAATAAATACACTGAGGTAACAGAACAAAGAGGCAAAAAAAGAAAAATGATAAAGGCTAAAAAAATACAGTTAATATAAAAAAGTTAAAAAAATACTGTTAAAAAAAGTTAAATCCATATTTGGCAACGTGAAACAAGGGAAGAATAGGAATAAAAAGAAAATGGAATATACCGGACAGTAGGAGTAATGGAGGTAAAAAATCTATTATTAATGTTTCTCCTAAAAAAAAGATATCATGATTCATGAATCATGATTTTTGAACAATGGAATAAAAGAAATATCCATTCCCGTGCAAGAAAAGCATACATTCAATTAATTATAGAGGAAAAAGGAAAAAAAATGGATTGACTGAGCAAAATGAAGAAAGGCAGAAAAAAATTGAGATGAAGGAACAAAGAAAAAAAAAAGCAAAATACTGGATTAAAGAGTTAAAATTGATGGAATAGGAAGTGACAGTTTAAATCAGTTGATTATTACGATACCTCTCCATGGTCAACAATAATCATCTAAAAAAATAGTAAAAAAATAATCTTAGTATAATTAATTATAAATAAAAAATTTGAAGGGGAAAAAGAAAGATGAAGAAAAAAAAGAGAGATGAAAGTTAAAAGCAGAAGCAAAAAGAGAAAGAAAAAAGAATTTAGAGGAGAGATATTTATGACTTTTGACTAATCAAAAAAAATAATGAAGTAAAAATTCAACTACAGGTAGAAACTAACACTTATCAAAATAAGAGACTATACTTTTTCTTTTTTTTTTCTGAAGGAGGAAATATTCGGACTATCCGATAAATCGAACCCGATTAATTCTCCATCGATCTAGAAGGAGAGATTCATCCCCAAACATGATAATCATGAGACTCGAATCCTGACGGGGCTGGACAACAGCTCCTACGGAGGGTGCCATAACCAATTGAACTGCCTAGGAGCGGCTGGCACATAACCTCTCTTTCTTTTATATACAAGGTAGAGATAACAATAAGATAAGAGTGGCATATGCATACCACCGTGTTTCTACCCAAAACTTAGCTATGGAATTGCTTCTCTTATACCCTAGGGCTGCAGCTGTTGGGCTACTTGTATTGGCTTTTGTTCTCTCCTTTTTACTTTGGAGGACTGCTAACTCTAAGCAGGCTGAAGTTAGACCAATCAAAAGCCGTTTACCGGTTGAAGCAGGCGGCGCATGGCCCATAATTGGTCACCTCCACCTCTTAGCTGGAGGCTCACAGCTCGCCCACATAATATTGGGAGGCATGGCTGACAAATACGGGCCATCCTTCACCCTAAGACTCGGAGTTCACAGGGCCGTGGTAGTCAGTAGCCTGGAAATGGCGAAGGAGCTTTTCACCTCCCAGGATACGGTTGTATCACAACGACCAACTAGTTTAGCAGCTAAACTCCTCGGCTACAACTATGCCATGTTTGGCTTCGTTCCTTACGGCCCATTTTGGAGCGAGATCCGCAAAATAATTTCCCAAAAATTGCTCTCTGCTCGCCGGCTCGAGCTCCTCAAGCATGTGAGAGTTTCTGAAACTGGGATTTCCGTGAAAGAGCTTTACAGGGAGTCATCAAAGGGTCGTGCTTTGGTTGATATGAAGCGGTGGTTTGGGGACTTGACTTTAAACGTGATTATAAGAATGATTGCCGGAAAAAGATACTTTGGGGGAGCAATAGATGTCAGTGAGGAGAAAGAAGCCAGGCAGTGCCAGAAGGCGGCGAGGGATTTCTTTCATTTAGTTGGGATATATGTGGTGGCCGACTTCGTTCCTTTCTTGGGTTGGTTAGACTTAGAAGGACACGAGAAGAAACTGAAGGAAACTGCTAAAGAAATGGATCAGATTGTTGAGGGATGGCTGAAGGAGCATAAACGAAGAAAAGAGTCCGGCAAGGGTGATGGCCAACAAGACTTCATGGACGTAATGCTCTCGGTCACCCAAGGTGGCCAAGGAGAAATAATGAACCTTGCTGGAGGCTATGATGCTGACACCATTGTCAAGGCCACGTGCCTAGTATGCACTATTTTAAGCGAAATATCGTCGTTTTTTTTTTTTTTTTCCTTTTGGCTTACATTTTCTTTCATCTACTGCTCTGCAATGTATAGGGATGGCAATGGAGGCGGGTGCCCGCGCGGGGGCTCATGGGGTGGGGGTTGGGGCGGGGGGAATTTCCCCCCGCTTAGAAATGGGACTGGGGGCGGGGGAGTATACCCTCGCCCCGCCACCCGCAAAAAATATATATATATATAAATATATATATATAAATGACTATATATTATATGTAAGTTAATTAGTTATAAACTTATGATAATGATATTATTAGTTAGATGTATTATATAATGTATATTAGTTTATGTAATATAATTGATATTATCAATTATATGAATAATTATACATGTCTACTAATAGAATTTATTAAATAGTTATACTAAATTTACTAATACATTTATACTAAATTTCTAATTACACTTAATAGAATAACACTTTTTTCTAAAAAAAAAGCACAAACACAATGAAAAATTAGTGATTGCATTTGTACAAAAAGTGAAAATTTGACTATTTTAGTTATATTTATTTCATCATATTGGATTGTATTCAAATAACTTCTGTTTGATTATTTTTATGAGTTTCAATTGTAAAATTACAATGAATAATAATTTGATGATGTGTTGATATTTTAATACTTGATTATTTATTAAAATTTAATTATAATAAAATTGTATAATAAAATTTTATTAACCCCGCGGGGGAAGCGGGGCAAGGCAGGGCGGGGACAAGGCGGGGCGGGGGAGCGGGAGGTGGGGGACGGGATGGGGGACGGGGGGAACTAATAGGCAACGGGGCGGGGGACGGGGGAGGGGTCCCCCGCCCCAACCCCGTCCCGTTGCCATCCCTAGCAATGTACATATGATTTGCTCCGCTAGCTCAAACCATCCTAGGCTTTTCTTAAAGAATATAACATGAAATAGACTTCCATGAAAATTGGAGTTTATAATCCTACTGGTAGCACGAGACTTTTCTTCTTCTTCTTTTTCTCCCCTTTTCCCTTTATTTATGTGGCAAAGAAAATAGTTAATACTATTGTTTCTACTAATGCTATACTGACTTATTCGGACTTAACAGAATTTGATGTCTGGTGGGAGTGACACCACAGCAGTTATGCTAACATGGGCACTATCTCTCTTGTTGAACAATCCTCAAGTCCTGAGAAAGGCTCGAGAAGAACTAGATCTCCACATTGGCAAGGATAGACGAGTAACAGAATCAGACATCAACAATCTGGTCTACCTTCAAGCCATTGTCAAAGAGACATTTCGGCTGTACCCAGCTTCTCCACTGGGCGTTACTAGGGACTTCAATGAAGACTGCACTTTCGGTGGTGGTAATTATCATGTCCCCAAAGGCACGAGGCTGATATTTAACCTGTGGAAACTCCAGCGGGATCCAAACATATGGCCTGATGATCCATCCGAATATAGGCCTGAGAGGTTCCTTTCGACTCATAAAGATGTTGAAATCAATGGAAAGCAATTCGAACTGGTCCCCTTTGGCGCAGGCAGAAGAATTTGCCCTGGATTGCATTTTGGCATTCAAATGATACACCTGGTTTTAGCAGATTTGCTTCATGCATTTGACATCTCAAAGCCGAGCGATGAACCGGTTGATATGACTGAGAGCGCTGGATTGACAAATGCCAAAGCCACGCCTCTTGATGTGCTAATTGCACCCCGCCTGTCTCCTAATCTTTATTAATAAATCTAAGTCTTATCCAAATAATCTATGTATATTGTATTTGAAGATGCCTCATCCAAGGATGGTGTGAAGAATATGTAGCATCTATACCTATTTTTCAGGAGTATATGTTGCGTTTTAAATATGTAGTAGTTTATGCTTCATTTCATGCACAAACCTTACCAAGACTTTAAGTTGCAAATATATTTACTAGGGCCTTATCCGTCGGACCACAGGATTATATGCACTTGCAGAACATGAAAAGAGTAATTAGCCGGGAGACAAAAAAAGTTCAGGAAGCCTCAACTGAACTGCGAACCAAATTCAACACTGTCAATCAATAGTATCATCAGGTGCCTGTTCAATACATCAATGATATATGCTCAAATTGAGTAGTGATAAAAGGGCTAAAAAAAGACTAATAAAAAGGTTGGAAATGACAAATAAAGCTAGAAATGACAACGCTGGGGGATAATGATTGTTGATCCAAAACTTCTCTAGACTATCGTAGTCTCTCTCAATAATTGATCGTGAGCACCAAATTAATAAGGGTTGTCAATTGTCACCGTGTACTCGGGTGCGACTTGTTGATCCAAAACTTCTCTCGGTAATTAATGGTAATCACGAAAGTCGTGATCCAAATCAATCAAGGAAAGATTTTTTTGTCAATTATCACATAATTAATCGTAACCACGAAAGTCGTGATCCACATCAATCAACAAAAGACTTTTTGTCAATTGCAATTAGAACAAAACTATACATTCTCATTAATTCACATCACTCTTTATCTCGTTAATTTTGCTAATTTTGTCGTTTATTAGATTTAAATCGAATAAATTTGAGAATTAAGGATGCAAAGTGTCCAAAATTGAGAGTTTAGATTGTAAAGCGTTCAAAATTAAAATTTAGAATGTAAAGTAAAAAAGTGCTGCAAGTTTGAGATTGCAAAATGGAGTTAAGTCAAAAGGAAAAAAAAATCTATCTAACTCCTCAGCCAAAATGCTACTGCCTCTTTTAAGAGCCTTGCAGTCCCAGTCCCCCGGTTTTGAGGAAGTTGCAAAATGAGTTAGTAAATCACATTGGAAGTACTAAACGGGTCTGTATACCCACTAGCCCCTAATACACAAGCCTCCTTAAGCTCTCCCTCTCCCTACATTAGGATAGAGTAGGTTATATAATATATCGTTGTTGACAAAAAAAAAAAAATAGTACTAAACGGGTCATGGAACCAACAGCCTTTTGCCCTGTTGGTCACCGCCAAAGATTTGTTACATTATGTGATTTTCTTAAATCCATGCGGATGCATATTATACTCATTTGGTCTAACGGCGGTTCAATCCTCCTCTCCTCCTAGATTATGTTAGAGTAGGAATAAAAGTAGAAGTAAAGTCGTTAAGTAATGAATGACAAAAAAAAAAAAAAAAAAGTACTAAACAAGTCATGGGATCAGAAATAGGCAATCAATTAATATGTGGCCGGGGGTCGGATTTGCTAATCAAATTCTAAAATTGCTAGTAATCAAATTCTAAAAGTACCATTGCTCTTTGCCTTGCTTCCAAATTACTAGTAATTAGCTAATGGCCAGGTCAAATTCCTACGGTATCAGACTAGCTCTTTAGGATTTCAAGAGCTTACGGAATTTTTTAAAATTGATCCACAAAATCCATTTATTTGGGGATAATGGTTTGTGTAATGGTTTGTAGACTCAAGATGGTTCGTGTTATGGTTTGTTTTACCAATCGTACGCCAACATTTTTGTGTGGCCAGGCTGTCCGTAAAGTGAGGACCCAAGCCATGATAGGTTGGGCCGAGTACTCTGTCCTCCCGGACCTCTACTTTCATGAACATCCTAGGCAAATGATCAACAACCTGACCGCCACCTCCGCTGGTGCTCAGAACCCAAATAAATCAATAAATAAAAGCCGAATCCCAGTCCAGTTGAGAAGCATATAACAAAGGATTGGCGCTCAAGCCATTTTCGCTTTTTCATCCCCGTGCAAGATTTATGCCTAGTTTGAGAGTTTAGATGAGAGAAGAAAAGAAAGAGAACAAAATATTACGACTATATATTTTCTGTAGTTTGGGGCCTTAGGAGAGAAAACAAGAGACAAGATAAGTAACATGTTGAACTTAGAAATATGTCCATTTAATCAAATAACTAGATGTTTGTTTAACTGGTAAAAATGACATTACCAAAAAAAAAAAAGATTTAGCGAGACATATTATGTTTATTCTATTTCGTTACTTTTCTTCCCGGCTTAAACTTTCAAATGGAGAAAAATAATAAGTTTAAGGCGTGTTTGAATAGACATTATTTGCACAAAAATTATTTGTTTGTATCATAAATATATTTTTTAATATATATATATTTTTTAATAATTTTTTTGATCTCATATACATCACATTATAAAATTGTTATAATAATTATTCCAAATAATATGTTTCTGAATCATTTCTTTGCTCATCGATTACTTCCATCCAAATGAACGGCCTCAGATTAGACAACAAAGAGATAATAATTTATTTTACTTTTGCATTATTTTGACGACGAAGTGTGCTATCCCCTTGTACGGTTTGAGAACAAGGCATAATATATTTGTGGTTTGAGTGTACATTCTCACTAACAAAGTTGGAATGACCATTCGAAAAGGTTGAAAATACAACTGTGCGTTTGAGGAGCTTTGCAGTTGAGATCATAGCCACAAGGCAAAAAAGGGTAAGGGGAGAGTTTTAAGTTTGCCAAACCGAAATTAACAATAGTGTGCTGATAGATTGCGATATTTGAGAAGAAGTTCATTTTTCCTTTTTTTTCTTTTTTTTTTAATCACTCATAAACGAGGACTGTGTTAATAAGAGGACAAAGGATGATAATGCGTTTTCAACTCCAGCAAGAAATATCGCAAGACAATCACGATTTGCAGACAAATAAAGGCCCACTTAGCTGAATAATTGGCCAAGTATCTCACAAACTGCGCTTATTCTTTGAATGATGAGAACTAATGATTTGGTTGCATTAATTGCATCATAATTGTAATCACATGATTCGGTTCTTGTGTGGGCTGCCCTGATCCCTCCTTGACAACAACATGCCCATCCGTTTTCCACTCTCCCTTTTTTAAGGTCATCCTCTGCGACAACATAAATCGTGTGTTCGAATCTTGTTTTTGTTTGTGGTGCGAGAGCTATATTGATGGACGAATAATCTATAAAATCTCGGAAACATATTTTGATCCATATAAAAATTCTTGCATGCGATCTATAATTTCGGAGAGATGCGTTCACAGAGGTGTCCGGATCAATCCTTATCAGGCCCGACTAATCCCTTGCGGCCTGGACCCGGAGCCCCAACCCGGCCCGAACACGTTAAGTGCACGGAGGAATCCAGTGGAATGGAGACTCGAACTTGTGACCTCAAGATTCACTGATGAGAGGCGCTGTCGCAAGCGCCTTCTGCACTATCTACATACACATTTTTCATTTCTCAATCAACAGTTCTCATCGTCTTGAAATGGCAACCGTCCATTCATCCCCCTCAAATCACTTTCACGACCTTTGTATTAATTCCATGACCGTGTCTGGGTGGCTGCCTATGATGATGAAGATCCATCATTGCAGCTCTCCCCAACTCAAGATGGTCACGCCACCTTAAATTATTAGTACCATTCTTTTCTTTCCACTGCTCAAACTTCAAGGTCTCAACCAAGAATTTAAATTCAATTGGACAGACCCCAATGTGGTCCTCATCGTAAAACCAAACCAGAAATACGCAACTTGAGCAGATTAGGCAAATGTCCAACCGGGTTGGCATAAGAGACACGTAAAAGGGCAAAAAAAAGAAAAATACAAATCAATAATGGAGGTCTAATTTCTTAAGCCAACAGGCAACAGCGACCTTCCCAGATAACATGAGCTGAAATCCGGTTCAGTTAATGAGAATAATCATTATTATTATTATTTGTGGGTCAAAACTCATATTATAATTGTGGGAAATCGGGTGCCAGCAAGACTCCCAACTCTAGGCCCGATTCAAGTAAAGTGATAGAAACAACGCTTATCATTGTTTGCTGTATACATGACATGCATACGTTAGTTGTGTTGAATTTTCTCAACCTTTCTCTTCTTCTAAAGAAAATGAACTGGTAGCTACTCCAACCTGTAATCTCAAGTTGTCCATTCATTCCTTCTGTCATTATTCAATGGCCTTGACTGGATTTTGAGCTTTTTTCATTTATATGCAAATCGACATTGTTTATATTGTTAAGAAGACCAAAATATATATATATATATATATATATATATATATATATATATATATATATATATATATATATATGTAATGCTATTACGGAACCTACGTTACATAAATGTTTTTGTAGATATATGTAATAAATATTTTGAACAATATCTAAAAGTTGTACCGACCCTTTTGCATGGCACAATTGATTAATCAGGTGTCTTTAATTATTTTGTTGAAACCAATTAATCTGTTCATTTTCAGCATAAAACTAAACCAAAGTTCAATTGAAAGATAGTTATTGTCCATAATCAACTTTTATTTTCTCCTTTTTCTTACATATCTTTGTATTTCCTTTTTTTTTTGCCGTGTCGATGGTCAGTGTCGGTCGTAATGAATTTTGAAATTTAGAAGCCAGGAATAATTTTCTAGAAAATAGCATTAAGTATCTAATTTTTTGCCAATATCTAAATGTGTTCAGAAATTTTTTTTTTGGGATCAAGAATTACTATATGTTACTCTTTATGTAAAATCCCAAATTGAGGAATTAAAAAATCGTCAAAAAAAAAAAAAAAAAATTTCTTAACAGGTCACGTTTGTTTACCAAAGGAGTCGTTGGCCTACTGAAACAAGCATTGCAACTAGTGCATTACAAACTCGACTGGAGCACTTGGGGAAAAAAAAAGCTGGGGGGAAGCCTACACAGCTAACCAGCTTCATATTCTTCTCTCTCACCAAAAATCTTTTTCTCCGGCACTAAATTTTACGATCACCGGAGCTGTTAAATGCAAATTAGCAACGCGACTTTGACACCTAGGAGTGCTGCCGGAAAAATGTCGTCGGAGCAAGTCATCGTGGCCGTGAAGGCAGAGAAGGTGATCACGAAGACGGCAATGGCTTGGGCATTGACTCACGTCGTCCATCCCGGCGACTGCATTACCTTGCTCGCCGTGTTTCCCGAGGAGAAAACCGGTTAGAATTTCTGCACTCTTAAGCATATCCGTAATTCTCAAGCTACTGCTAGTAGTACTTCGACTTTTTTTTTTTGGGAAGGTGTGATTAGTGCGTGTAATATATGCAGGGAGGAGGAGATTTTGGGGATTTCCGAGGTTGAAAGGAGACTGCCGTGCTGCTGCTGGCGGTGCTGACCTTACGTCGACGAACAAGTTGCCTGACCGGATTGGCCAGATCTCTGAGTCGTGTTCTCAAATGGTTCTTCAATTTCAAGATCGAATTGATGTACGTTTTAGTGACTAGTAGTAAAATTTTGCTGCATTTCTACTTTTTACTTTGTAGTGTAACTTTCAAGGGATGATGATTGGCCTCTTTGTCTTCTCCTAGATTCCATGCTGATTTCATCTTTCAAGACCTTTTAAACTTTATTTTTTTTTTACTTTTATGGGTAATTAGGTAATTTTGATAGTGTTGTTTTTGTCACACGTGGTAAAATCTAAAGTTTAGAGCATTAACGAAGGAAACAAAAATCATTACTTGTATTAAATAGATGAAAGATCCCTTTTGTCGCACTACTTTTGAGTTTTAGAAGAATTATGATGGGTCTTTTTGAATTGGAGTTGGGGTTTGGAGGACAATGGGCTGTGATGCCAATAGCGGTGAATGTAGGGATAAGGAGTCAATTCCTGATATGTTTACTGAGGGAAGTGTTATTAATGACTACGGTAGTTTGCTATATTGCTTAAAATCGAATGTTATCAGACATAATTTGTTGTTTGCTTATGAGAGCAAGACATTTGACTAAAAATGAGAAACAAATCGGAGTTATGCTTGGTGTTGTTTGTAGGTCAGAGTGCGTATCAAAGTCGTTTCTGCTACACCTGCTGGCACTGTGGCAGCTGAAGCAAAGGATAATGCAGCCAAATGGGTCGTATTGGACAAGTAATTTAACATAAATGTATTATTTCTTATTTTCTAAGTCTTGGTTTTCTGTGTTTACGATGTCTTCTTTTCTTGGTCTTGTTAGCTTCTAATAAACTGTTCCCCAAGATATGATAGCTTTTGCCTCTATATCTCTTCTGATTGAAGGGCATGTGAGAAAACTCATCCAGCGATTTAGTTGTGCATATAAAGGTCTGGAAAGGGTTGTAGTTCTCGATTTGTTATATGCTTAATAGTAATTTGGATCAGTAAGTAGTTAAACTTCACTAACACTTCAAATATATCAAAGAATTGGTGCTATATCCAATCCTAAGTGTTAATACCTTAAACCAATTACTGGTCCTGCTCCAAATCCCAATAATTATAAGCAAATTGCTGCTTATAATAATTGGAATGCAATATCTATAAAGTATTCCCTGAAACGATGAGTTCTAAACACGTCAACGATGTTTATGGATCATCACTCCATTTCGTTGGTCTTTATTCGTGAAGAGAATTAAAGTTGATTTTACTTTAGACTAGAATCTGAATAAATTCTAATCAAGGATCTCCTGTGTGTTAATAATTGGTTGAGTTGGTTCTAGTTTACTTGCTGGTCTGTTCGAGTCATTATCTTAATGTCTTTCCCTTCAATGCAATTCAGAGTTCTGCTGTGGCAGATTTCTTTAGTTGTTAACCTTGTTTGGCTAACTACCTGCATTTTAGACCACTTATGTCACTTAGACCTGACTAGAAGCATCGGAGCCATTGTTTTGGAGTTGCATTTGTCGGACATGACTTGATCAATGCTTGCTCATATTGTCATCAAGATGGATACCATTAGTTATTTTTTTATTTGAATTACATGTATTTTTATGTTGCTATCAACCTTCAACCTTGCATGTCTGCCTAAGCTGTTACATGAGTTTCTAAGGGTTGTTAATCAAATTTTATTTCTTAGCCATCTTGTTCTCTCATCACCTTAATGGAAAATAACATTTAATCACCTAGTTCATGTGACTGTCTGCTCAGAAATACAACACTCACTCAAAAGTTTTGTTCTCCTTAGCCAGAAAACTGAAGCTAGAACTTCGGCATTGCACGGATCAGCTTCACTGCAACATTGTAGTTATGAAGGGTTCACAGCCAAAAGTCCTTAGGCTCAATCTTGAATGCTCAGACGAAATTCAAACCCCTTTTTATTCTGCTGCTGCTTCACCTGTTTTGGATGTGCAGAAGTTGCATGGACAGAGGGTGAAGCATTCGACTCCTGTGAGTAGCCCTGAGGAGCCAAGCACATCCTACACAAAAACCTCCGGAGAAACTTCATTATCCAGTCCTGACACTGCCACTTCTAAATTCCTTGTGTATCAACAAAATCCCCTTTATGAAAAACTAACTACGGGCAAGCACACTCCTAGCCATAAACCTAATGGCTTTGGTCATCCACTTGCTTTGCCAGATTCAGTTGAGGAAAGGACTGTAACCCTTTCTATGAGCTCAGAAAATTTAAATTTGGATGATAAAAGAATCTTTTGGATTCCTCAGAACCACAAGATAAGCGAGAAAGCCCAAGAAATTGGAGACTGCCAAAATGGATTGCAAAAGACAGCACTACCTATGAGAGATGACCATCACCACCTTGTGCCATGTATGTTGACAGAAGGGCATAAACACAATCTAACCTATGGTAAAGATGTTGAATTTAACTCGAACATCAGAGATGCAGTTTCTTTGTGCAGAACTTTGTCAACACCCCCTCCTTTATGTTCACAATGTCAACAGAAGGCACCAGCTTTTGGAAAGCCCCCTAGGCAATTCCTTTATGAAGAGCTAGAGGAGGCTACAGACGGTTTCTCAGATATGAATTTCCTAGCTGAAGGAGGGTTTGGTTTGGTTTACAGAGGTATTTTGAGGGATGGACTAGTTGTCGCAATTAAACAGCTGAAGTTTTCTGGATCTCAAAGGGACGCTGATTTCTGTAGGGAAGTGCGAGTTTTAAGCTGTGCGCAACATAGAAATGTTGTGCTATTGATTGGATTTTGCGTTGAGCAGAAGAGGAGATTATTAGTATATGAGTACATATGCAACAGCTCCTTGGATCTACACTTACATGGTATTTTCTGTTCCCTTTCATGTTGATACATAAAAGAGTGGAGTCCCCATTTCAGTTACTCAACTATAGCAAACTGCGGCACTCTGACTTGGATGATGTTTTTAAAATTGATAGGAAACTTGGATACAATTCTTGATTGGGACATGCGACTCAAAATAGCTATTGGAACAGCAAGAGGCTTACGATATCTCCATGAAGATTGCAGGGTGGGATGTATAATACATAGAGATTTGAGGCCTCACAACATCCTCCTGACCCATGATTTTGAACCTCTGGTAAATGGTTGCTAGAAGCATTTAGTTTGCATAATTTAGCATGCAACTGTGATTAAATCGGAGTAATCTGTTTACAAGTATTTTCTGAATTAGTAAAATCTATTCCATTTGAGATCTTTGAATAGCATGCACCCACCTCTCAACTCTGGCTTTTTATTGACAGTTTGTGTATTTTCTCTGTCAAATAATCATTTTCATCCCAATTATATAGTGCATTCTTTTCAGGTTGCAGATTTTGGTCTTGCTAGACTACATCGTGAATGGGAACTTTGTGATGAGGAGCAAGTTATTGGGACATATGGGTAATTTAATACTTTGTTTTGTCACTATATATTATTCATTTATGACTACCTTAAATTCTAAAAGAATAATGTAGTAGAAGCGTTCATTTTAATCCGTGTGTTGAATTTTCCTCAGTTATATATCTTGACATGTTTCTGAACTTGTTTTGTGAATCAAACTTAATTTGGCTGAACTGCTTTGATATCTGTAGGTATCTTGCACCAGAGTACTTCACTGATGCCAAAGTTACAGAGAAAGTTGACATATATGCTTTTGGCCTAGTGTTATTAGAGCTAATTACGGGTGAAAAAACTGGCGCCTTGCCAAATTACAGTGGACAGCAATTTCTGTTCAAGAACTTTCACCCTTTGGGTACTCTGGAAGAAAGCCATTCTTTAGCAGATAAACAGAGGTTTCTGGATCCCTGCTTGGTTAGTTATGAGCTCCAAAGTTTCCCATATGAACTACGGGCAATGAGCCATGCTGCATCCTTGTGCCTACAGAAAGATCCTGATCTACGGCCCCCAATGTCAAAGGTTTCCCCTCCCTGTGTTAATTTAATATGGTTATCACCCGTAGCATTCTCTCCTCTGCACTAATGTTGACAGAACTAGTCTTGCCTTTCTGTCTAGCTATTTTTTCTAATTCGTTTAAGAAAGGTGGAAATTTATGCACTGATAACTTTTTCAAATTATATTAGGTTCTCAGAATACTAGAAGGAGGGGGTAAAGTTGTTCCTCTGGTATTGGATTCAAACTCAATCGGTAGTAGAAGCGGGCACATCAATGGATTGAATCCAGGTATAAGTACTACATCAAGAAGAAAGCATTCTCGGAGGCTTTCTCACTAAGAAGTCCACCTAGAGTAGTCCCTTATCTTTGACTGGTGAGTGTGTAGTAAATTCTTACGGTTACGAGTGTACTTCTGTGTAACATTGTCTGTATATGCTTCTTGCTCACTTCTAGAGCCAAATTTCATGGCTATAAAGAAAAACACGAGTTAGTTTCAATTTTCTTCATCATTTTGTCCTTTAGACCTTGGTCATCAACCTTTCAGTGAAAAAGTAACCTGTAGCGTTGATCAGTGAAAGTGACACTTTGTTCTCTTGCCCAAGACTTGAACTCTATAGCACAGGATCAGTTGCTTCAAAATGTTCAAATAGATGGCAATCCAATATGCTTCGTGTTCAGTTTCATTTCATCATCAAGTTTCTCAGCACTTATCATAGACGGTCAGGTGAATAATGAGGAAAAGATTCTATGCCCTTTTAGAAACGAAACCTATTTGATTTGTAATGTGAAAGGGCAAGGGAAGTATATAAACCTTTGGGCACCCCAAAGAAAAGAAAAATTAATATTTTGGCACTCAGAAAAGCTGAATGAGGCTCTGGTGTTTCCTTGTAAATTTGACTCTACTTCTGTTTTACTTGGAAATTTCTCTCTTTCCTTGGAAAAACAGCAGTGCCCTCTAAATTTCTCAATTACAAGAGGCTGAGATGTTGGAGGTACAGATCACAAGCAGAACATTATCAACCTGTCTAAATTTGATGGGTTGTGTTCTCTAATTGTATCTTCTGGACTTTTCCCCTGATTTACGTGGTGTAGTTGATATATCAAACACACTCCAAAGAGCATTTTACGAAGAATCTGAATTACAATTTCTGTCCCTCTTGTTTGTCATGTTGGGTAATGAATATCCAAGGATTAAAGCCATCGTTTTTCCAGGAATTCGTAATTATAAAACGTCAAGTCCAAAGGAATGGCAGCAACTTGTCCGCAACTAATCCCAGATTATCTTTCAACAATGGATAGTTAATTTGACCTTACAACTGGAAAATCTTGAAGATCCGTCAATAATCTAGTATACTCTAGAAAGTTGCTGTCTTACGGACTAACATATCCATTATATTTCCTACTCCTCTGCATGTAGTTAATGCTAAGAACAACTAAGAAGTGAGGATGCTGATTTAATAATTGAGGTCCAAGCATTAAAATTGCAATTAACTGGGTAGCCATTCTGGTCGTGTTTTGTGGTACTTCTCATAATTTGATTTCTCTAGTGTTATAGTGAGCAATAAAATTGGAGTGTCTGAACTCAATCATAGAAAATAATATTGCTGGGAAGAAATATTATGGTCACCCTCTCTCGAGCAAATGTCCGTTCAATTTGTTCCTAAAAGTCCATTCTTGGAAAGAAGAAACAAGAATTTCCAATTTAGAGAGAAACAAACTTTAGGAGGGGTACGAGTGGTAGAGGATTCGGTAAACATGCTTGCAGGTACTAATCCAATCATACACATCAATACGGGATCCGTGCTTTTACCAAATGCTTGCTGGATGATCATTATTATTGTTGGAATGGGTCAAACTTAAGATCTGAATAATTTAGCAATGGGTTTTTTTTGGGGGGGGGTTGGCTCCCCAGTCTTTTTGGCTGGACAGATTCGGCCAACCTTTTGATCGTCACTCTTCCAGCTTCAGGACAACCAGTGCAGGAAACTCAAAAAATAAGATTTCAAATTTCGTCTTATCGATCCATTGTTAGTGGAACCACCAAACACAGCTTAAACATGGAGATAACAGATAAATATGTATCAAGAACTTTCTATAAATAAAGGATCCTAGGCTAAAGTAGTTCTTAAATTACAAGCAAGTTTTATTCGCGAATTGTAAACTCTCCACACACTGTTTCAGTCGTCCATAATCATCCATCCGCTCATGAATATCACATTAGCATTGGTACTTCCAAGTCCAGAATCAAGATCTCTCTCGCACCTGTTTCACGATTTTATCCAACAAAAGACTATCGCAATATCATGGATTAGCAATTAATTACCGGGATCGTCGACCAAACTTTGATGAATGACTGACTCCTCCAGGTCTGTTGTAATCAATACTTTGCTGAAGGTATCGAGTCCCAAGGAGAATCACCCTGGCCTGGTTGCATGTTACCCATATGGCGCAAATCTGGTGCTGTCTCAGAAACGCTCCAGACCTTAACTGATTTATCAAGACTTCCACTATAAACCACCCACCGCTGATCACCGGTGGAGGAGTCTTTGTCCTCCTCAGCCGCCAGGCACTTGACTGGTCCAGTATGACCAGTCAAGACAGAGAGACAGGTATGAACATTTCCTTCCCTCCTCCAGACGCATATGGTTTTGTCTGCCGATCCACTGAAAACCAAGTTCCCTGCTGCAGTCAGGCAGAGGACGGCCAATTTGTGACCCTTTAAGACACCACCATGGGTCAATTCCTTCTCACGTTCCCAAAAGTTGACTAGCCCATCTGATGAGCCGCAATAAACCACCGATCCTGATTTATTCACAGCTAAAGCAGTCACTGCACATTCTTGAGTCAAGAGGGTTTGAATAAAATGATGCTTTACTGTTTTACCACTGGATTCTCTTCTCCAAACCTTAACAGTCCCATCGGCGGATCCTGTATACACCAATCCTTCCACACTGGCCACAACGGAATTAACCGCATCATCATGGGCTTTAACAGATTCCAGGCACTTCGAGTTTTCGACCCTCCAAACCTTAAACGTCCTGTCCCACGAGGCAGAATAAAGAAGCCCTTGTTCTTGGTTCATGCTCAAGCAAGAAATGGCATCAACATGCTTGATCCAGAGGGCAGTCCGTTTACGTTTGACCTCGATATAGTTACTAGGTTTCATTGAGGCTTTGAAGATATCAAAGAAAGTTGGTAATGTCCCTGAACGCTTGTGGACACTCGGGTTCTTAGGATTAATCTTCCACACACGGACCTTTCCATCCTGATGACCCGTAAAGATCTTGTCCCCGGAGATGATAATGGCTTTAACAAGGCCGCTGTTGGATTTGAATGCTGTAAATTCCTTCATATTCTTCCAAACACGGATGTTCTTGCTGTCCGAACCCGTGTAAAGAAGGTCCTCTTTCGCGGCCAATGAATATATGTGGCCTTCTTCGCGAACAAGCGAACCGATGAGGCCATTCTGAGGGACATTTTGTGGCACATTTTCATCAAATTTGGACCATGGGGACTGGGTAAAAGGTGAATTTTGGTTCCAGGGAGACATCGTCATGGGGGACATCTCGCCGCTCAACCGGCTAACATCATAGCCTGAGAAGCTGCTGTGCCGGGCGGCCATTTCATCATCTGTGGCTGCGGAGCAAATGTTGGGGTCCGAATGGGTCATGTTGCCTATTTTTGGAGGCAAACTTGAGGTGTCAGAAAACATTCTTGGCCTTCCTCCTTCCTTTTCTTATATCATTCAAAAAAGATGTTGTGTATTTCAACCATGAAAACTAAACCAAAAAAAATGACGAATGGTTTAACAAAAATCGGGAGAGAAGGCCAGATATGAAAATGATCAAAGGGAAGGGAAAACTGATGAGAGACTAGACAAGGGATAGAGGCAATGGAGATTGGAGAATGAAGAGGAGGAAGGAATGGGAGGGAGACTTTGTAGGGGATGAATTAAAATAAATAAATGAATAAAAGGTCTTGAAGGCGGGAGTGGAGGCCAATGAGGTGTCGACACATGTCAGCAAGAAACGTAATTCTTGCGTGCAGAGGAATTTGTCGGGTCCTCATAATCCGGGTCGGAAGTTTGTGTTCGTTGGGGTGGTTTAAGTAGTTTAATGAGGAGATTGTGGTTGGACATGTAGGCTGACAGGTATAGGACCAAAAGAGATACAAAAAAAAAAAAATGGAAAAAGAAAAAGTTTCGGCCTTTTGGAGAGTTTAACCTTTAGAGCTCTATTAGGGGATTTTTATTTGGATAAAAAAACCAGCACTAAAGTAATTGTTTTTGTAATCAAAATTTAAGATAAATTATTGAATTAGAGGTGGATGATATTCAGGTACAATAAAGTGTCTAAGGGAACTATAATGGGCCTGTTTGGAACCCCAAGTTTTTTACAAGTCTGTATGCTACTAGTTTTTTAATAACTTTTGCTACAGGAATCTCAAAAAATTTATCAAAGTTTTTAACCTACACACTTAAAAAAATTTTCCCTTCAACTTTTCTAATACACAAAAAATTTCCCTTCAACTTTTCTTCTTTTTCCTCCCTCACCCAACCCACCAGATCCTCCATCGCCAACCACCACATCCACCGGGAGTCTTGGTAGAAACGCAAAACTTGTCCCCAATTTCCATTTCACCGCGCTCACGAGTCCTAAAGGTGCTGACTTTACTGTGTTCGCCGCCAAACGGGATTCTTTCCGATAACTTGAAAACGAGCCCTGTTGGGTCCATTGGAAGGAGCAAGTTCAAATGCCACGTGACGCCGGGGTGGCGGGGGAGATGGGAGGATAGGGGTGGCGGGCAGGCGAGGGGGAGAGAAAAAAAGCAAAAAAAAAAAAAAGTTCTTTCTTCATTGGCAGAACGTTGGAGGGGGAACAGCCGAACAGGGGAGAGGGAAGGGGAATGGAGAAGAAGCGGGAAGGGAGGAAGGAAAAGAAAAGAAAAAAAAGGAAAAGGAAAAAAAGTTTTTTCATCTCACAAAAATTTTTCTACAACTTCTACAGTGATCTACAGTAAAGTTTTATACGTACACTCAAAAAACTCACCTTCTAAACAGAGCCATTGGTCGGATATAGAAACATCTAGTGTTACTACATTTAGAAATCTCAATTTAATACCCTGCATACAAAAAATTTTGACACTTTTGAGTAGCATATTAGTCCTTGAAAACGGCCTTGCACTTCACATTACATAATGTTCTTATTACCGTTTGAAATATTCAGATTTCAGTGTGGGAAAGTGATCTATGAGTGTATATGGTGGTGATGTTCTCATCCTTTCATTTTTTTTTTTTTGTTCGACAATGAAATGTTTCAGAGGGGTATAAGCTATAAACATGCCACAGCCAGAGACAAATATGTTGCAATCTATCGTTTATATATATAGCTTACCTTGGAATTGGGTTATCAAAAGCATCCACACACCCGTATAATGATATTGGAAATTTCAGGTTTGCTTTTATTCATGAAAAATTTTGACTACTAATTAATTGTTAGGGTATACAGGATCTCTGAAGCTGGTGGGAGAAAAAAGACAAACATTGAAATTTATGTATTTAAGCTTTGTTGTAATTGTAGAAGAGATAAATAAGCTTACGGTTTTTCACCGACCATATGCATAACTACAAGCTATAATTGTCGTCTTTGATCATGTTTTTCTGGCATCATTATACAGATCATCAACTTGTTCGATTACCCAGCATGCGAAAACTCCTGTGTGTCTTTGCCCCTTCTCTAGGGAAATGCCCAGCACCCCACAACTGATATCTTAGCAAATATGTGAAAATAATAACCAAACAAATAATAATCACGCAACTATATGTGTCCCAAGCTTTATTACGAAACAGTATTCTTAGGCAGCTAAAACATGGAGTCTACCTAGCACATTGTATGACCCAAGATTCTTACAAAAAAAAATTTTAGAGACCTTTTTTCTTTTTCTTTTTCCCTTTTCGCAAAGAAGTTTTTTTTAATATATTAGGGTAAATCTTTTATGCACTTATAGTATATATACTAGCGGATCTAAACACATGCTGCATTCAAATTCAGATGATGTGACATCTATTCAATCTCGTCAGTGTACCTGACACTGTAAGAAAAATTAATCCTATAGATGGCGTGCACTTAACCCTTCTCTATTTTTCAAACTAAGAAGGGATGGGAAGCCACGATGTTAATGGGTTGAACCAATTTGAACTAGGTGTGTGGTGTGTGAATTGAAATCGGTAATTTGGAACTTGGAAATTGAAAATTTTCATAATTTTGGCATCAGAATTTCCAACTGAATTCGATTTCGAATTCACCAACTTCGAATTCGGATTCGCTCCGAATTCAATTCGGAATTCGATAAATTCCAATTTCACCGAATTCAGAAATATAAAAATTATTATTATATAAATGTTATATTACATATATATATATATATATATATATATATATATATATATATATATATATGAAAAACAAATTTGAAATCGAAATAGAAATTTCGAATCACCAATTCAGGAATATAAAAATTATTATTATAATATAAATGTTATATTACATATATATATAAATATTATATATATATATATATGAAATACGAATTTGAAATCAAAATAAGAATTTCGAATGGTGAATTCGAATTCGAAATTTTCGATTTGAAAAATTTCATTACCGAATTCGAACCAAATTCGCATAATTTGAAATCGAAAAATTCGATTTGAGTTCCCAATTCAGAATTATCAATTTAAAAAATTTTAAATTTAATTCGAATTCGATCGGTAAATCGAAATTTTTTTATTTTGCACGCTTCTAATTTGAATCTACTTTTCTTTTCTTTTTTTCATTTTTGCCCTTTTTACACAATCTTCATTTTTGAACCGGACAATAAAGAATTCCCACTCTCAACGGTCGAAGCAACTGTCAGGCTGACACGTTGACATAGGGAGCTTCAGAAGCTGCCACGACAATAAACGTCAACCGTCTGTTTCCTCAGAGAATAATATAGTACACGTGCTCTGATGCCCTACTTCAACGCTTCTCTCGCTGCCACGTCAAAATCTACTACTCATTTTCCATACCGTATCATGATCAGACAGTTCCCACTGCAGCTTTTAGAGGAAACTAGTATATTGCTTGATCGAAAGTATGTGACCTTATTGCACTGTCGTATGCGGTAAAAATTGTCACGTCCATTGGTGCATTGGAAATCTTTTTACTTTATGGTACATTTTGTCATATCTCCCCAATTTGGGGAACTGAATTGTGACAACCGGTAGTTCGGTATGTCCTCAACATGTCATGATAATTTAAATATCATGTGCATATTTCACATTTCCATAGAGAGATTTTTAGTGATTCAGATTGACATTTGAGGACTAATTCAGATTGAAGTCACAAGCTAACCAGCAATTACGAGTGTCCTTATGTCTAACAAGTTTATATGACTCTATTAAAAATGTTTAGTTGTCTATGTACAGTCACATTTTGTTTTCTTGTTGGACAACAGCAATACGCATTGTTGCATGATCTGTTTATGAACTTTTGTTACACTCTCACATATGTTCATATTTTTGTCATAATCCCTGAGCAAATTAACCAATGCCCTGAAATTCTTTATGACATGAAAACATTTTGTAGTAGTACCAGATAAGAGCTGGACTACAATGGTAATCAAGGAAAAAGAGAATATCGATCATCTGACACGAGTTCAATTAGTGTACACAAACTTAGGGCTTGTTTGGCAAACAAGTTTTTGATCAGGTTTATCTTCTTTTAGTTTTTTAATAATTTTAACTATAGTAATATGAAAAAACTCCTAAAAATTTTTAAATTACACATTTCAAAGTACCCAAAACACACAAAAAAATTTTTCCTTTCTTCTTTTTTTCTTCCATGTCAACCTACCACTATCTCCGTCGTCCGCCGGCCAAGACCCGACGACGCCGACCACCTCTTTTTTTTTTTTTCTTTCTCTTCCCCCTCTCCCTCTCACTCTCCTCCTCCCCTCCTCTGCCTTCCCCTCTCCCTCTCTTCTCCTCTCTCTTGCCTTTTCCTCTCCCTCCCCTTCTGCCTAATCTAGTTGCGCTACCAGATCACATTGGGGGAAAGGGTGGCAAGGGAGGGAGAAGGGGAAGAGAAAGAGGAGGAGAGGAAAAAGAGGGGGAGAGAGAAAAAAGCAAAAAAAAAAAAAAAAAGTTTCTGTGGCTGCTTGTTTTGACTAGGAGGGAGAGGAGGCGTGGGAGGAAGAGGGGAAGGGAGAAGAAGAAGAGAGGAAATAAAAGAAAAAAAGAAAGAGAAAGAGAAAGAGAAAAAGAAAGAAAGCAAAAGAATTTTTCATCTTAAAAATTTTTTCTATAATTTCTATAATATGTTACATTAAAGTTTTAGATAAATACCTAAAAAATTCATTTGTGAAATGGGGCATTAATTGGCTTCATAAACACCTCATGACATTTACAGTGGGCACATGCATGATCACTGAAACAATGCAAGTGCCTTAGGCATGATTATTTCTTTCTCTTTTTTTCTCATTTTTTATTTTTTTTAGTGCCCAGAAAATTGAAAATTGAGAATTTCACGGTGATGGAAGGCTTTCCCTTCACAGATTCATCATTTGACTGTCGGCCGGCCACGATACCGCAAAAAGAAAAGCCTTGACAAACAAAGGTGAAGTGCACATGCACGCATACCGTACCCTGAGAAAGGGCCAATGGAGCCTTGGTTATGCTGCTGGGAAATTTACTACATTTATGAGTCACCCAAGGTTTTGCTGCCAGAGAAGTTTACGTGAAGCAATGATATGGATTAATTGGGTGTAGGAGCTGTATTATTTTCCTGATCCATTAGATGCATTGGTCTCATTACAGCGACGTCTTTTTACCAAATTAATCATAGACAGGATTACCATTTCTTTGTAATGATCTTGTTTAGGTTCTGATATTTTCTCCAACGATAGAATTATTATGACAAGACATTATTGTGATCGTGAAACAAAGTAAAAGAGAATGTGCATCATTTTTCAGTTTGGTACTTCAGCTCCAACCAACTTCACCTTTTATCATTTGGGCAAAGATCTACTGATACACTTTTCTTTTTTTTTTTTTTTGGGGACGGGGGTGTTAATTAATCCTTCATTAGTACTTCACTGTTTTCAATTTCAAATACATATTTCGGCCAAGAATTCGGTGTGAAACACGATATATGCTCCTAAAGATGGACTCAATACTGCATTCCATCTGATATATTAACTTTTTATCTTGGTGCGACCTGTGGGGATGAGGAATGATGATCAGCCAGGTTCTTTGTCCTAATTGCTTTGTTTAGTTAAGATACGTGAAATTTGTACTTTGCGTTGTTGCATCATTTTCTGCCAGCTTCAGCAAAAAGCAGCTACTCCTGCTACAACCTGTGAAACAGGATGGGGACTCCATTCCAAAACGCGTCTGGTCGTGATGACCTTAAGCACTATTTTGAGAAAATTTGCCCAGTGACGCATTTGGTTCTTAGCCATAGGGGATGAATTTGAGAACTGACCATAGTTATGGATTACTTAGATCGCCATGATTGACGTAAAAAAAAAAAAATCGAAACTACGGTGACTATATTTCAGTGATCCGCCATTAAAATGTCATCCGACTGAAGAATTTGAGTGAATATGCCGAGAGCAATAATCTTAGCTAGACTTGGGTCAGCTGCAGAGTGTAGTGAGGAACTAGCTGACTAGGCCATGGACCTGTTTGGGAATAGAGGACAGATGCGACTAAGTGGTAACACTCCTGCTTCAACTAACACGATGAAAACAACTGAAACTATCACGAGAGTACACATGTAGTGACTACTGACTACCCGATGTGTTCTTTTTCTCATTTCACCACGAATTATATTGTACTTTTTGTCTTTTTTTTTTTTTTTGTTTAGCAAAAGAGTCTCCCTCAGCTTTGGTCAATACACGTCATTTCTGTCAATCTGTTCAAGCTGCTTTGTACTATGGAAACTACAAAGAAACTTGGTGAATTTTCGACCAATAAGGAATTTTTAGCAACCGGTTGGATAACACCTTGAGATTTTCCTGGTTTTCTTTTTCCGATTAAGTACATGGTTTAAGTTATAATCCATGGTTTTTTCCTTTTTTTTTTGGTTGAAGCTTCTGTGATGCCGAAGAGTTACATACATTTGTGTCTCTCTTTTTTTTTTTTTGGGAGGGGGTGGGGGGTGGGGTTATAGACAAGTGATGTAGGTGATGAAAAATACGTTTAACCCCAAGTCTTTCTACACTTCCATTAAGCACAATTATATGATATAGCTCAAGTGATGTTTGACAAAAATAAAAGGAAAAAAAAAAAGGCTCATTTTTTTTTCAACACATAGAATATCCCAATTTTATCAGACAAATCTCCTTGCGTCTGTGCACTTCACCTTCCAAAGATATATAAGCGATAGAGCGATGACTCGAACACATAATTTCGGGATCAAATTAGGCTACCCCGAAATCATCCGAACCAATCCCAAGCGGGAAAAAAAAAGGCTCATTTGATGGTAACAAGATCAAATATGGTGCGGGGGTTAATTTGTGGATCAGCAGGTATCAACACAGTAGCCGAAGAGCAGAAGGCAAGGAGGCCATTCGCTAGATTACACGTTTCCTTTTTCCTTTGGAGGGGCACGGTTTTTTTCCAAGCATGTGAAAAGGGGGATTTCAGGTTTTGTCCAGGATCAACTTAGTTTAGAGGAGACAGATACCGTAGCATATATATATCACGAAAAGCTGCATCTTTCATATGGATTCAACTACACAATAATTGCATAAGGTTTTAAGCCTTCCCTCAGCTTAGGAGCTATTTAACCCGTTGGACGCTTCATTTAAATTGATTCATTCAGGCCCAAGACAAGTAAACTGGGATGGTAAGTGAAAGGACCAGCTTCTTTCACCCAATTTCAATACGGCACAGTACTGGGTTCAGAGGTCGCAATGAGCCCGTTTGCTTTGCACCGGAATAGATCTATGTATGGCTGACTCTTAAATCCAGTTCATGAATCATCGGCTCATGTCATGGGCCTCATGGCTCGACATAATATGCATAATGAGTTAGATAATCAGATGCTCTAATATGCCCTCAAGTCCATTAATATAAACTAACTCATCTTTTCTGAGTACTCTTTCATAAAGGCGAACCACTTAAAAATTTCCAGACTCTCACATTTTCTACCTAAACCCAAAAAGTTATCAACATCTGCATCGAAAACCAGAGCCAACCCACCGACAGTTAATCCAGTAAAAATTCGTAAAAAGAAAAGCTTGTAGGGATATAATGGAATTAATTCCTTTAAAAACTAGTAGTATAGCAAGATTCCTGGGGACAAGTAAACGATTACTGCCGCACCATTGCAATTAAAGCAATTAAAAAGAAAGGAATCGCACAATTTTCCATCATGCTGCTGCAGGATTTCATTGTATAAAGCACATAATTGGGCATCCCACAGACTAGTTTTAAGTTCTAATAGATGTTAACATGTCTTCCGTGGTCTCGAAGAAGCATTCCAATCCCTCAGAGCCTGAGAAAAATGCAGAAGATCTAGAAGAAAGTAATCATCAACCAAGCAGAGCTGTGACAAGTCATTTACAGCTGAAGCCCGCTCACTCCGCTGGAACGCTGGACAAAGAAGTAGCGCTGAGGCGTATTCGTCGCCGCAAGAGAGTTAATAAGATCAAGAAAGCCGTTCAAGCTCTTCTCAGCTCCCCCTTTTCTTCAGAGTCCGAGAATATCGACAATAATAAGGTGTCGGTACCTCCGATCATCAAGTGGGCTGATGATGCGTTTGCTGCCCCTTGATGATCCACATTCCATTCCCATAATCAAGTGTATTTGTTAGTAATAGTAGATTGAGAGGTCTTGGATGATCCCTGAATCACTTGTACAGGTTCTAAATGCAAATTTCTTGGCAGTTCTTGTTTGAGTATGATATCATGCATCTCTCAGTTCAAAAAAAAAAATTTTTTTTGGGCGAGGGGTGCAAGGAAGGAAGATCATAATTAAAAGAAATTAAAAGTTAATGAAAAGCAGAGAAAGTGAAGAAATAATTAGTGCTTACTTAAAGTTGCTTTGGAAAGCCAAATCCATTTAGAGGTGATGCAGAATCTAGTACCGAATTTATTAATTAATCAGCATGTCCGCGAATCATCGGTATGCAAATACTGGAGAAGGGCATCTTCAAAGCACCATACTTTTTATCTTTGGTTTGCTTATGTTATACACTTGACACTAATCTGATAAGCATTCGAAGCAATTATGTTTTTTGTTTCTTTTAATATGTGTGAAGTTTTGAATTCTGGACTTCTAATTTAGGATCTTTCCCTCATTACCACCCAATTGCTGATTTAATATACTGCTTGTCCGTGCGCCTTTCTAGTCTTGCAGATTTGATTAGATCCTAAAGCATAACAATTTGGAAGTTTCTGCACCACGTTTTCTTCGTAAAGAATATCCGTGAAATTTGAAAGCAACAAGAAAATTGGAGAAATTAGTCGTGGAGAGTACTTCAGTTGCTGTTGAGGGGGGCTTTTGACTTTTGAGGGGAAGCTGTCACGGATGATGTCGTGGAAGCAGGGCCCGTAATTCAACAAAGTCGTGCTTAGAGAAAGCTCATTCTCATAAAGTCCTTCAACCTGTTTTCTTTTGAGCAAATTACCTGGATGGCTACTAAACTTTTGGAATCATCGATTTTTGACTATTAAATTATTGAAAGTTTGGTTTTGCCTACTGAATTATCTAAAATTTAGATTTCGAGCCATTTTATTAGATTTAATTTTTAAACATAACAGATTTGAGTGATTCACGAGACAAAAGAAAAAGACATAGCTAATGATTAAATTTGATAGAATAACTCATAGTTCAATATCCAAAACTAGTATTTTAATAATTTAGTGGCTAAAACTCAACTATTTCAAAAGTTCAGTGGCCAACCGAATAATTTACTCTTTTCTTTTCCATATTTTGCCATGCTTGATTTCCTTCTGTATTGTTGCAGTATAAAAATAAATACTTCTCCTGTGTAGTGTTAGGAGTTTGGGCCAGAGAGGATATTTTAGTGCATGGCCTAACAGAGGAAAAATTCTTTGTTTAGCAGCCTATTTTTTTTTTTTTTTTAAAGTAAAAAGCCGGCACTTTTTACTTACAATTCTTCTTAAGATTCTTCTTCTCGTGCCACCCAATACAATCCTCCCCAACAGCAGCCCAACTTGACAAAATTGTTTAAGAAAATTAGCTCATGGACCGGATGAGGGTTTGGTGTCTCCAATCATGAAATATTCCACAGCAGGCACTTAGACACGGTCAAAATGTAGAATGAGGAAAAAGAGTGTACTGAATACCAAAATATAACTCCCGCGTGAATGGTCCAGCGGTAGCCACCGCCCACAGGGACCAATAGGTCCCGAATTCGAGCCTCCGCTCTGCTGGATTCCTCCACGCAATTAACGTGCTAGGGTCGGATTGGGGCGCTGGATCCGGGCCGCAGGGAATTAATCGGGCCCCGTAAGGATTGATCCGGACACCCCTGTGTCGACAAAAAAAAAAAAAAAAAAGAATACCAAAATATAGTTTAGATGACGAAAACCTTTCTTGAACAACCGTTTCAATCCTCATTAATTCTGTCTGAATGGTGCATACTCAAAGAACTTGTGTCCAGTTTTGCAACTGATTTTCTAAGAACAAGCCAATATTTTGCATCTATTAACAAAAGAATTTTCTTTTTCTTCCTCTGCTTGCTGATGAGGTTAGATCCGTGAACAAAATAAGCGCGCTTGTCTTTATTTTCTTTTAATAATCTCGCACCGAATTAAAAAAAAAAAAAATTTGGAGAGGGAACAAAACACGGCAACTTTGACTAAAAATTTGACTAATCAAGGAAAAAGTGACCCTTAAGATGGCCTTTTTGTCCCTCTCGGGTCTAAGGTTAGAAGTTCTAAGTCCTTACCCTCCGTCTTCATTAAAATTTATCTAGAAAAACAAATCTAAGGGCTGCAGTATTGTGCTCGTACACTTTGGAGATGGTTCATTCCCTCTAAGCCCTAGTGATCCATTCGGGCCCTTCCCTTTTTTCTTTTTTTTTTTTAATAACAGAATAGGAGTAGAAATAAGTTAGTTGTTGACGATCCGGAAGAATGGGAAAAATATATATATATATTGTGACCGAAACATGAAATATGGTTAAATGATGATAGTATATGAGAACCAAACCAACAGGTTCTCAGACAGTGTCGTAAGCTTGAAAGTGTGCAGGAGAAAGGAGACTTCCATTATTCTGGCCAATCTAGGTATAATCCTTGAATATGTGAAATTGTATAAGACGAAATTAGCTTCTCATCCTTCAATGAGCATCTTGTATTTCATAAAAATTGGGAGCAACATAATCCTTGCGTAAGGGCCACCCTATCCAAATTTCAGGCATTAAGATACGTTTCAAGCTTGGATGATTATCATAAGAGATTCCCAACATATCATAAGATTCTCGTTCTTGAAAATCCACACTTTTCCAAACCCAGAAGACAGACGGAATCCTAGGATTCCAGTCTCCAGAAAACAGAATTCTGGCAATGCTGTATTTGTGTATATTAACTTTTAACTTTCGTCTAATTACTCTCGATGACGAAAAGGGATGAAGGATGCATCTTCCTTTCTTTATGCGTCTCTGCCTTTCTCTTATCTTGAAAATTTCTAACCAGCTAAATTCTCAACGTACTCCCATGCTGAGGTATCCCTGAGAATTTTTTTTTCCCTTCTCAACGCTATCCTAGAAATCTTTATGGTGAAAAGTTTTTTGCTTTATCATCCTAAGATGTATATGCATACGTACTAAATACATTTTTATACCTTCTTTTATGACCGACTTCCATGTTTCGCACATAATCTTCTCATACTACCCTTTTTTTTCCCACCTACCCCAGTTAGGTATTCATGTTTTATAACCGAATATGTTTTTGCACCAAAAGATTGATGGCATAATATTTCTGCACCAGAAATACTATACAGTATGTATTGCAATACTTACCATCAAGAAGATTATATAGAAGAGAAACTCAAGAAATAATTGATATAACCAATTTCAACGCATGTTCTTGATCCATTTCTGAATCAATTATTTTGCTGATATGATCTCATTATTACATCAAGGACAAACTGATAAAAGAAATTCTCTAACCCGTGAGTCCAGGACCACCAGCAACCTTCCCTCCCCGATGTTTGGCTTTGAATATTCGAACCTCATCATAATTACTAATTATGAGAATTAAGCTTCATCTACACCGTTTCTGATGGTGAAATGTTTAGAATTCTCTGCCTTAAGACACTGGATCTGTCTAATACTGTGAGACAAATTGAGGGATTAAAGAACAGGAGATGCCATTTTAATAGCATTTTCAACCAAATTACTGTGAACATCACTTCAGGCCATAAGAAAAGTCCACACAAAAGCCAGCACCAAGAAAGATCAGCAAAACGAGGGCCTAGCATATATATATATATATATATTAATCAACTAAACGTTGTCGGATCATTGTGGGCTCTTCTTCTATAGCTAGTAAACCTGAAATTAATACTGTAGTAAGTAGCCTATCATCCTGGATGAGTGCACCGGAAGGAATTATTATATGTTACTGCTTTTTTTAACCAAGTGTGCAACATTTTTTACGACACCAATTTTGTTTCTTTAAGACTTTAAGGTAATGTGCCCCACTTTAATATGATTAATTTGGCTTTACACTCTAAAAATGTAATTGTTGAAAAGGAAATCTGACACACTGGATTATGGAAAAATAGAGTGGGTCTTTTTTTTTTTTTTAACTTAAAGCAAATGGTAAATATAAAGAAGCATTTCAAGTTTAACTGCTATACAAAAATATAGCCTTTTCGGTGAGTTAGGATCCGATTGTAATTACATAAGTATTATATATGAAGCGAGAGTAATTCCTTGTTTTTCAATTTGTTTGAAATACTAATATTAATTTCACAACAAATGTACAATTTTCTTGCACAAAAATATTATCAGTAACCTATAGATGTTAGTCACCTAACTTGTGTTCTTGTTCTACGACTCATCACTCTCTGTTATGCACACTTTGAAATTTAATAGAATGAAATTGTAAAAATAACTATATATATATATATATATATATATATATATATATATATATATATATATATATATATATATATATTCAGTTCAGCAAAGGTCATACAGTAGTATAGTATATCATGGGCATTGATTGTGCAAAGTGTTAAAAGGAGAACCTCAATTTGGGCGCACCACAGAAGCAATAGATGCTACAATGCCGTGCAGTGTATTGCAAATTGAAATCGGCCTGCATGCATTAAAAATTTTTGTGATCTGAGGTGGGGGTTTGAACTGTGACGACGATCCCAGAGATTTTGTGACTGGCATTCTTGGAGAGGAGGTGGACCAACAATTACACCCACCACGACGACTTGAATTGTTGACTAGGAAGGGAGGAGAGGGAATGGGAATCCACGGCTTCACCCTTTTTTGACTTGCTTGATGAGAACTCAGAAATGAGGAATCCAAATACACGGTTATTACCAGGAATTTTCCTGTCATGATAAATGTTAGGAGACTCTAGTGCATGGCAAGGCATATATAATGGCTCATTTTAAGGTCTAACAAATCTATCCCCACATTGAAGTTGAATGTTTGACTCTTCCTATTGCCACACAATGTAATCTTAGCTTAAAAGAAACAAAAGAAAATTCAATTTAAAAAAAAAAAAAGAAAAAGAATGTGTATCCTAGCTGAATTTATTTTCGATTATCTAAATAATAGCTACTTCTTTTTTTTTTCCTTTTGTGGGGTGTGTTTTCTTTTTAATTTTCAGGTGGGTAGATAATCTAAAATCCTAGCTTTGTTAACGTGGACTAATGTACTACAAGGGCGACCAAAGAGGCACCTAAATCAAAGACTTCCCAGTCAATAATTAGAACTTAAGAAATTGCGGTCGTTCTTCTCACGTAAAATCTCTTTGCTTGTTTCCTTATGAAAAAAAAAATTTTCTCTTTGCTTCTCTCATCATCCTTTCTAGTTAGTTCAAATATGGAAGCTATTTTAGTCAAAGAATCCAAAACATTTATTGGGTGTCAATATGATCCGTAGTCTCAACGAAGATACATAAAGATGTGGAGAGAGCAAAAGTCACCCTCAAATTGACAAATTAGTAGCATCATCATCATGTTAATTTTTTTTAATTTACTTCCCCTTCACCTTGTTATCTTCCCATCTAATCTAGAACCCCACATTACAGTTGGAGCCTCTCTCACCCCATCTCTTCCTCTAATCATCCTTCCTCTATCAACCAAAATCTGCATTTATTTTACACGACTCAAACGAAAAGAGACAAAACTTTCACACCTTAACTGATTCTTTCCTGATATCGCAAGAATTCCCTTGTCCCCTTATTCCATGAAACACAAGAATCCATCCCTCTAGTGCATATGTGCTATAGTCAGTACTGAATAAGCACTATTTCATCAATTTGCAAGAACATGGTAATACTACCATTTCTGAGCATCATCTCGTATGTCCTGTATCGCCTTTCATCACTCGGAAATGCATCAGCAATTTGCCAAAAGTCGTGCGGGGCAGTTTCATATAACCATATTCCCTTCCCCTTCGGATTCTCCTCAGGCTGCCAAATCCAATTAAACTGCACCTCAAATGGTACGATGGCCATCCATGACCTTCCTATCCTGGACATAAGTCAGGAGAGCATAATGGTCAATCTTCAGGCTCAATGTGGGCGATCCATGTCTGCCATCGACGATCTCTTCGGTCCTAACTACGCCCCGACTTCGCATAACGGAATTCTGATGGAAAACTGCACTGCTCCAGTTCCAACTTGTGTGATTCCAACCACCATGGTCCTAACTCATTTCGAGCTGCTTGATTGCGGTGCTCAAAACAGTAGTAATTTGAGCTGTTACTCTGAGCCCAGCAAGCAAAGCCTTTTTATGAACTACAATAGCTTGGTGAAAAATCGGTGTTCCTCGCTGTTTTCTGCGATTTCAATCGAATCTTATGGCACTAATTCATCATCCGTCTCGCTCACAGTTCAGTTGGTCCAGTTGGGTTGGTGGCTTCAGGGGCACTGCCACTGCTCTATGCATGCCAATTGTACAAAAATATGGTCTCCTACGGATGAGAAGCCGGGCTATCGGTGCCAATGCTTAGACGGCTACGTCGGAGATGGCTACATAGCCGGCGTTGGCTGCCGGAGAGGTATGTTTTTTCAAACTTCTGCTGGCTTTCTTTTTCTTCAGGGCCAACTTCCTCCTGTTCTGATTTCCAAAAGGGAAACTTTTCTAATGGACAATTGATTAAACAAGAATATTAATAATTTGCCTCAATTCAGTTGATGCTTATCTGTTGCGTTTTTTCCTTCTATTTGCTAAAATTTGATCCCTGTGTCACCGTGAAGAGTCCATGATGGCTAATTATGAACTCCAATTACATGTCTAGCTTAATTTTTTTCCATGTAACTGCAAAATTAGATTGTATAAGAAACTAATTTTCATTTTGCGTGTCAGACAAACATTAAATTTGAAATTAGATCGTAAGCTAAATTCACTAGGTCCTTTTGTGTATAATTATAATATAAACTTCCATGTTTTTTTTTTTTGGCCTTCCTGCATCCTTGACCAAATTGAGTCGTCAATCTAAATGCAAGATGAGTCAGGATTCCCTTATCTTACTGACTATCATTACAAAAGAAATAACGGGTCCAGCGTCCAGAGAAAGTGTGCATGCTGAAATGATAGGAGGACAATTTCAAAGGATGATTTATTGCTGGTTGATTTTAGTACAAGGCAAAAGCTCATAGGAGCGGGTCTAATGTGGAGGCAACATATTTTAAAGTTTAAACCCGAAATGTTTTTGAAAACCTGCACTCCTATCTTATGCATTGACCAGCATAGAGAAACTAGGGTTGTCTTGTTATTGCAGCAAAATAAATGCATATACAACCACTAACTGTTTTAGGTTGTGGGCAAGAATCAAAATGTCTCCCCAGCACTTGAAGGAATGATGGTTGAGCATTGCCTTGTATCCTTACTCCAAGGTAATCAAGGGCTGTTCAAGACAGGATCATAATCATGTTCCATCGAAGTACTTGTAGGACCAAATAATGATAATTATGGTCATTGTTATCTGTTAATGCAGCTGGCACTGGCAGCAGCACTTCTCTCTATACACGCTAAGAAATGAGTCGAGTCAACCTATTCCACCACTCTATGGTATTGGTATCCAACAATTCCTTAAACAGTTAAATATAGTCTGAGTAAGCCAAAACTGCGGATTAATCATTAACCTTCAATTGAGACGGATTGCTCACCTACTTCCTTTGACATAGGATTCTCCTTGGAACTGCACAATCACAAGCCATATAGCCATAATAGTTAAATACGTAACAATTTTCACTAAATGAGAATTCTGCAGTGCTTCTTATCATTTGATTTGACCCTGGGAACTATTTGAACTTCTTGTTGTATCAAGTTTAATAATTTGTTTTGAGCCAATCAGCCAAAGCAAGCCAAATTCCTTTTTTTCTTTTGGAAGTAACTTTTGGATCACAGGCACATATGTATACACCAACGTAATCAAGAATATGAGAACGAGCGTGTACCTGGGAAACTGTATTGGAGTTTCACAGCATTTTGGTTGTCAATAATGTGTACAGTTTCATTCCAGAAAATATACCATCAGTAATCGACTAACAAAATTGTTGTCGTTAGGGAAAAAAAAACGACTAACAAGTTTGTTTCTGCCCATAACCCCTCAAGCGGCCGCAAGACTGTTGGATATTGGACTTCATTGTGTGAGGAGTTGTTCTTTATTTTATTCATAAATTAATTGTTTCCAGGGTTTTCTTATATTAACAGACTCCACAAGATGCAACCCGGCTAAGTACCTTTCAGGCCAGTGTGGAGGAACAACAAGAGTTGGCGTTCTAGTCGGAGGTAAATAAAAAGAAAAAAAAAATTCTCTGAACAGACAAGGGGTTGAGAAACTTCCGTAGAAAATTTAATTTGTTATAGTATTAAAATGAGCCAAGCCTACTGTTAATTTCAGGTGTTATTGCTGGTGCTGCTTTAATGGTTAGTATTGGCCTAGTATGCTGCTTCGTTCGACGGCGTTCGAGGCTAAAAACCAGAAATAAAACTAAGCGGGAATTGTGTAGAGCTACCGGAATCACTATTCCTGTGTATCATTACAAAGAAGTGGAGAAAGCCACCGAGTCATTCTCAGAGAAAAGAAGACTAGGAACGGGTGCATATGGAACAGTGTATTCAGGAAAGCTGCACAATGATGAATGGGTGGCAATCAAGAGGATCAGGCATAGAGATACTGAGAGCACTGAACAAGTACTAAATGAGATCAAACTTATTTCCACTGTCAGCCATCCGAATCTTGTTCGCCTCTTAGGCTGCTCCATAGAAAAAGGAGAACAGATTCTAGTTTACGAGTTCATGCCCAATGGAACTCTGTCTCAGCATTTGCAAAGAGAAAAAGGGAATGGACTACCCTGGGCTGTTCGAATAACGATTGCAGCTGAAACTGCTCAGGCTATAGCTTATCTCCACAATGCAGTTCACCCTCCCATTTATCACAGGGACATAAAGTCCAGTAACATACTACTGGATTACAATTACAAGTCAAAAGTTGCAGACTTTGGCCTTTCAAGACTCGGGATGGTAGAATCATCCCACATTTCAACTGCACCCCAAGGAACTCCTGGATATCTTGATCCTCAATATCATCAGCACTTCCATTTATCCGATAAAAGTGACGTCTACAGTTTTGGAGTAGTTCTTCTCGAGATCATAACAGGATTGAAGGCAGTGGACTTTAATCGTCCACAGAACGAAATAAACTTGGCAAATCTTGCTGTTGACAGGATAGGAAAAGGATGTCTACACGAAATAATTGATCCATTTCTTGAGCCACATAAGGATCCTTGGACCATTTCATCGACACATAAAGTGGCAGAATTGGCATTCAGGTGTCTTGCTTTTCACAGGGATATGAGGCCATCAATGATGGAAGTGGCCATTGAATTAGAACAAATTAGGCTTAGTAAATGGGCAAATTTTGAAGAGAACACCACAGGTCTTCCAGCTTCAGCAGAGGTGTCATCTTGTTCTTCATCATCTTCTGCTTGTGAGAAACCACTAAATCTGACCGTACAGAGGGCAGAAATCGCCAGAACTATTGTATCTGTTACGGGGAAATTGAATTCCATGGAAAGGGATTATTCCCCAGTTTCTGTACAGCATCCCTGGCCAAGCGAACAAAGTTCACCATCGTCGAATAGTTTGCTCAGTCATGTAATTCCTTAGTGATACAAACTGTAAAAAATGCTTCCTTTTGGGTTTTATTTGTAGTCTTCATTTTTCTTAAACACCAATTATTTAGAGGTACTAATGGGAGACCATCACATCAAAATTGGAAAAAGATCACAATCCCATAGGGTGATATAACGAATCAATGTTATGAATGAGGAAGAAAAAAAAAATTCATAAATATACTGTGTGTGTGTGTTGTGTGTGTCCGGTGGGTCACAGAAGTGATCCATGATGAAGAATTGTTAAGCTCTGAAAGCTGGGAAGACTTTTTCAGAATTTTGAGGCCACATATTTTCTTTGGTAGTAGGAATCTTAAAAAGATGTGGACTGGAGGTGCCATGTTTTGCACATTACCTTACGTTTAGTGTACAGATATTGTACACACGTACAAAGCTACTAAGGGCAGCTCCAATGGGGGTGTAATACACCCCCATTACACCACTCCATGACACGGCTCCCCGTTGGAGCATGGAGCCGTGTCATGGAGATTACACGCATCACACATGTGATGCGTGTAATTCTCAAAATGTGGGTCTATGGCAATGGTAAAATTCCAGCATTTCGAACTATTCAAAGGCAATGACAATGAAAACTAGTATTTATTTTGTTATTATTTGTATTTTATTTGATTTAATTTATGTAATATTATGTTATGGAGTTCAACTAATTACATTCCGAATTATTAATTAAGCATGGATTATTATGATATCTTCGCATTTGAAGTATCAAATATTTGTTTAATTTCCTACATAATTATTTTTAAAAAAATAACAATATATTATTTTTGAAACATAGAAAAAGATATATTATTCAAACTTAAAAATTAATAATATCATTTTTAGAAAATAAAAAAATTCAAAATGTACAAAATTTAACGAAAGTTAGTACTTTATTTTTTAAAAATAACAAAATTAGTTTTAAAAATTACTTTATTTATTTATGGGATATGAGTTATGCATTATTAAAATAAATATTTGATTAATTGTGGACCCATGCTATTACACCTTGTGGAGTGTAATCCATTGTGAGTGAAAGTGTAATGAAAGAGGAGAAAGTGGAATGCTGACGTAGCATGTGGATTACACTCCACAAAGTGTAATAGCATTGTGGATGCTCTAATTCTAATATTAGTTTTGTTCAATATGTACAAACACGCGAAATTAGACAATTTAATCCTAGTGGTTGAAATCTTCGTAGAAACTGCAACATGCCATTCCCCCATGATTGACTTGGTTAGGGATATTTTTCCAGGTGATGTAATTCTCCCTTTGGTATGGTAGGCTATCTTTTTCGGAAATGGTTGAGAAACTATTCATTGATTAAACTTTACTAGTAGAAAAGCATAAAAAAAAAGTATTAATCTTCTGTACACTATCACTTTGAATGAATGATATTTATATAAAATTTAAATTTAAAATTTAATTGTTATATATGTGTCATAAATTTAATGATAATAGTATATACACTAACAATATATATATAATTTACTATAAAAAATCAGTTTCTCCTTGACCCGTAAATAAGACCAAATGCACTTTTGGGCCAAATGAGGAGAAATTCTATCTACGGTGCTGCGAGTATGAGCTTTCTGGTCTGGGCTAGAGCAATTAAGATTCTCAGAAAGAGTGCCAAAATGAGGAGAAGTTTGTTATTAGAAAGAGTGTCAAATGAGGAGATTGTTTGGGATAGGAGATTATTTGTTATTAGAAAGAGTGTTTGGATAGGAGATTATTTGGGATAATTTTTTTTAAAAAAATACTGGATCGCTTTTTTAATACGATGTATGTGAGATAAAAAGATGATTAAAAAAAATATTGATGAAGCAAGTAAATCAGTATATATAAATAAGGTATAAATAAGACGCAAATCAAACAAGTTAACTTAGGGACGAAGGGGGAAGCCCTCTCCATTCCTTGCTCCATATTATAAAGGCACCACTTGGATTGTAGGAAAGGAAAGGATGCCAATGAAAAAGAAAAGAAAGGAGAGTAAAGGAAAGTGATTTACATTCATCTTGTTTGAATTAAATATGGAAGGAAAAGAAAGGAAATACCGGGTTTTTGTTTAAATTGAGGAAGGAAAAGAAATGAAAAGAAAAGATCAAATGTTTATTTATTGGAAAAGATAGGGAGAAATTGGTCTTTTAAAAAAATTTTAAATTATTTCAATAAATTTAATTTCATTTTGCTCTATTTCCGTCCAACCATAACTCAACAAAACAACTACATCCTCTCCCTCTCTTTCCCTCCTCGAAAATCAATCCAAGCAATAAAAATTAAATTACTCCAATTCCCTCTATCCAAAACAGTGCGCTTGCTAGTGGCCAGCATAATTTTTAGTTGGCTTCATTTCATTTTACAAATTTGTACTACTTTCAACGTTTTTCCTGCTCGTCCAAGAACTTGTGGTAGATACGCATTTCATATTGGTCAATGCATCAGTTGCATTAACTTGTGGTAAAGTAAACTACATCAAGAAATAAAGAGGACGTTTACTAATTCTGAAACGCCAAAGCAAGCACCTCTGCAGTGTTTTCCGTCGGGAATTAACAATCCAGTTATCTTGTTTTGGAAGAAGGTAACTGTAGTAGTTTGTCTGCATCACTTCAATTCAAGGCATGCACGCAAGCAAGCAACTTCAAGGCGACTGGCACTAATTTTGTAGGACCAAGAAGATAAACGAAGGACCATCCCCAATTTCCCCATCTCAGCAGTGGACTTTTCCGTCTCAGAACATGCGTGCCCTGATCAAAGACAACTTCACGCGTTAATGTGGCAATAATTAATTTTCTTTCAAGGCCTTCCTATGTTTGTTTTTTTTTTTTTTTTGTCAAAAGAAAAGGACCTGGCCCACTCCAGGCCCCAACCCTTATTCGAGTTGTTAGGTTACCCCATTTTTATTACTGAGACTCGAATCGATGACCTACGGGATACTACCTACGGGATACTACCGCATGTGGTCACCCGCTGAGCTACCCAGGAAGGGCTGCCTTCCTATGTTTGTTGTTTGATGAAGAAAGCGGAGTGATGGACGTAGTTAACTGACCACCCTATTTATATTGGTAATAATGGCTAGTGCCTGTTGCCGTCTACTGGATGTCATGAAAACAAATTGAAAAAGGTGTACAGAAGATCTATTGCTCCCTTGAGCTGGCTTCCACTTCTCAGGCTGGATGTAGTATAATTTAATGGCGATTGGCAACACAATGTAGCAGAAAAAACCTCAAAGATGAAAAGACATGTCACCTGCAAAATGTCGCTTTCCTACATTTTTTATATTTTTTTTGGGGGGTTTCAAAGCTCATATCATCAATAATAAGCCTTGAATTCTGATAGTAGTTTTTTTTATAACCGCATTAGACCAAACTATAAGGGTGTGTTTGGATTGCTTATTTCCATCGAAAAATATTATCGTTTTTTGTAATCACATTTTTCTATCACTTTTTTTTTCACATATATCAAATCGTTACAATAAGATTGTGTTTGGATTGCATTTTTCATGATTTTTTATAGAAAAATTACTATAGCGATTTGATGTATGTGAGGGAAAAACGTAATAGGGAAATGTGATCACGAAAAACAATATAATTTTTTGACGGAAAACAGCAATCCAAACAAGGCATTTTCCATAAAAAATGACGAAAAATGCAATTCATACACATCCTAAACTTTCAAAAAGTCTATTGCTCCGCTAATGAATACATTTCGTGGATTGTGAATTATTTGCCAAATTATATCTGCTTACATCATCATTACAATTTCCAACGCATCTTTTTATCTTTCCAATTACCTTTTTATCTCACATACATCACATCACAAAAAGTACTACAGTAAAAATATCTCAAATAATTCACAATCCAAACAAACCCTATATTTTGTTCTAATTTCTTAAGAACATATAGTTAAAAAAAAAAAAACAAACTCTTAGGAACATATGGCCTGAAAGGAGTACTGAGAAAAAATTGTATTAAATCCGCACCCTGAATTCTAAATGCAAATCTTGGAGTATTAATCACTTGCATATTAGCAATAAAATTCGTACAAAACCTAAATTTAGGATACAAAAGTGTGAATTCAACCCTTAATATGTTCAAAAATTACAACTCATGCTTACCGTAACCTTAGAATGGGAGAAAATTTTCTAACACTCAGAAGACTTTTGACCTCAAATAATCAAATACCATTTATGCATTTCTTAACATCTACGGATTAACCCCATTTTGCACCTCCAAACTTATATCACTTTCATACTTTGTACCTTAAATTTCAATTTTGAACATTTTACACCCTAAATTCTTAATTTAAAGCTTTGCACTCTAAACTTTCAGTTTTGGACATTTTATACCTTAAATTTTCAAGTTTTTTCCATTTAAACTCATCGAATAACAATTTTAGCAAAATTAATTGCACAGAGGACCCCACAAATCAATAATAATATGCAGAAAGTTGTTTAAAGATAGCAGGTTATCGTAACAAAAATAAAACAATACATTGTAATTAATTTGCACTATCTTTTATTTAATTAATTTCACTAACAATATTAGTGATTGAAACCATCCAAATCAATGGCAATGTGCCGAAAATAATCAAAAGGTAGCAAGCTATTGTAACAAAAATAAAACAATACATGGTCATTGATTTATATAAATGACCACACAAATCAATAACAATGTGCCGAAAGTAATCAAAAGCTGGCAAGCTATTATGACAAAAAGAAAATAATAAATTGTCATTCTTTTGCATCATATTTTATGTCATTAATTTCACTAACAATATTAGTGATTGAGACCATATAAATTAATGAAGAAGTGCAAAACTTGATCAAACAAAGTTAAAGGATCACAGTTGGAAAAAACTGGTATATTATTATTAATTTTCACTATTCTTTATCTCATTAATTTTACAAAAAGTTATTGTTGATTGGGTTCCAAAGGAAAAATTTTGAAAGTTTAGAATGCAAAATATTCATAATTAAAATTTAGGGTATAAAATCTTCAAAATTAAAATACAGAGTGCAAAACCAGAAAATAATACAAATTTAGAGGTACAAAATGTAGTTAATCCTAACTTCTACCTTGTTTGGAAAGTCATTTTCCTCCAAAAAATTTTACGTTTTCATGAACACATTTTTTAATAACTATTTTATTTCAAATATTTCAAATTGCTGCAGCACATTTTTTTTTTTAAATTTCAAAAGATAGCCATCCAAACGGGATCCAAAAATTTGTCAAAACAGCCGATAAATAAAAGAGAGGTCGAAAATGGCACATACAACTTTATTTTTAAGTCACAAAATCCCCAAAAAGAAAACAGAAAAAGAAAAATCATCTCTGTATTGAAAGTCAACTAATACTGCTACTATACTCTAGAAATTATTTTGGATTTACATACACATCTATACCAATAATAAAAAATTCTTGATGCACATCCAAATATGTTATCGTACTTGGCCCCATTAAACTTTTTCTCGTTTTGCAAAAAAGGGCCCACAAGCACTATACCTAAAAATGTAAAAAAAAATAATCATAATAAAAGACATATACATATATAATGGTTGCTGAAGGCAGGGTGACATGTCAGCATGTACGTATTACAAGACCGGAGAGGCCGAGGTTGACCGTTGACTTTTCACCCTTCGTTTTAGTCAAAATCATCATCCTCACCCTCCTCCCCCCGCCACCCTTTTTTTTTCAAAGGCTAGCTCTTTTCAAAGACGTAACAGTCACAGCAGCACCTAACGGCGACGTACCGACCTCGATCTCAAACGAATCGTAACGGCGGAAGAACTCCACTAGCAGCAACCTCGACACCAGCACCACAAAATCCTTCCCAGCGCACTGTTTATTATTAACGTCAGGACTTTCCGTTTCAGGTCCGTTAGACCACAAAACATGCTTCAATAACTTCTCCCCCTTTTCACCCACGAACCTGTCCGCCACAAATTCCTCGGACCTCTCGAAAATCTTGGGATCCCTAGTCGCGAACGGTTGGTATCCAAACAACATTTCTCCTGCTTTGACCTCGAACGCCGAATCATGGGACTCGATAGTAAAATTGGTCTTGGCCCTCCCGTATTGGGCCGGCACGGGAGGTTCAATCCTCAGGGCTTCGTAGACGACTGATTTTGTCAAAGGCATGTTTTCGATGGCTCTCATTGTAACTCTGCCGTCCGATGATTTTAGAGCTGACCGAATTTCTTGGGCTAATTGGGTGTGGAGCTTGACTCCAGCCCGTCCGATCCATTTGAGCATGTTGGTGAAGAAAAGTTTCATTCCGCCGAAGGAATTGAAGCAGGTGGCGAATATGAGGTTGTGGCAAGCTTCCTCGCGGGAGATTCCGTTTCTCTCGGCCTCGTCGAGGACGGAGGTGGAGTTGGCGCGGAAGAAATCGTAGAGCAACTGGTACTCTTTTTTCACCAGAGCTGGGGGTAAAGGGAAGGTGTGGATCAACAGGTCTTCGAGGACGTTGGGTAGGCCGAGCTTTAGGACGGGATGAATCTGGAAAACCACCCATTTTCCGACGAGTTTAGGGCCGTCACGGCCGAGTTGTGAGTCGGCAGGGTTTGCGCCGTAGAGGGATCGAGCAAGGAAGTTGAAAGCCGCTTGATCGTTGGCTTCATTGAATTTGGCTGTGCCATTGGTGGCGAGTTCCTCCTCGAGGCCGTCGAATAGCTCGGTGTAGCTCTTCTGGAACTCGGGGATGACGTGGTCCCGGCGGGAGGAGAGGTGGAAGAACATGAGCTTCTTAAGCTTGGCGTGGTTGGGCTCGGATGGATCAAGGTAGGAGAGGACGCGGTAGCCGCCGGTGAGTTCAGTGGAAGGCATGAAAGTGCCGGTGAAGAGGTCCTTCTTCTCGACTTTGGAGACGTCGAAGAGGACGGGGAAGCTCTTGCCGTCGAGCAAAACGATGACGTTCGGGTTGGAAGAAATGAAAGGACCGGGCGGCATGTTGGTTTTGAAAACCGTGGACCGGTACTTCTGGACCCGGGACTTGAAGTATTCGTCCTTGCCTTGGTTGTAGAAGTAGTCGAGTCTGTCCTTGAAGGGTCCAATCAAGGGAAGCCCATAGTCACCTGGGATTTTTCTGATTGGCAGCTTTGCGGGCTGGGGTTGCGGAGGTGGTGGGGAAATTGATGACGGTCTTTCTGATACGGAAGCTCTGATCGGGTGGACAATGAGGTTTCGGGTGAAGGGCTTTGATGATCTATGTGCTGGAAGTTGGAGATGAAAAGGGGTGAGAACTGGGGAGGATAAGGCCATTTTTTTTTTCCTTTTTCTCCCAGAAGAAAACTAATAACTCAAAGAGTGACTAGTAATGGAATTTGGGAGTGTGAATTGGAGAGATGGAAGTGGAGGAGGAGCGGAATTTGGGCCAGTGGTGGGAGCGGCAATGTTGAGAATGAACCTTGCCTTTTGAACGTCTAAATCATGGGAAGTATATATATATACACTATTACTACTACTGAAGGCTGTGCTCGTGACGACAGAGAGTGAATAATAATGCTTGTGTAAATGATGGAGTATTCGCAACTATTTAGGCTCGTGCCATATGTGGTTTGACGAGTATGCTCAACTGACATAATTAGTGCCTAGTGGTGGTGACTGTTCCACACGATACTAATTGCAGTGCCATGCTTTCTTTCGGCAATTCAGTCCCTTTCGCCGCTTAGTCCTTGGATTGGACCTGCTCTCCTTTGTTTAGATGCTTCCCGAAGCTGAAAGTTGAAGACACACTACTACTAGTAGAGTATTTTATTTTAGGAGTTAAAAAGCATATTTGATGACAATTAAAGAGGGGCAACTGTGATTATTCAAAATAATCTATTATCTTGAAATTTTTCTCAATTCTTGTTCCTCCCAGACAGGGTAAGAAAGAGTTGTTTTGAAGTATGGACGGATTGAATCAATTGAAGGAAAGAAAGGTCAAAGCATAATACGGCTTCTTCGATGGTTCAACAGTCAACAACAACAGCCCATGAGCCGCAGTAGCTTATTCCTCCGGCGGCCAGGACGGTGATGCATAGTATAATCATAATGGAGTGGTGGTTTATGCTGCAGGCTTTGCTTCCCCGGCTTCCCACTACCGGCCAATTGTACACCTCAAATTGCGCGCACCAGTCTCAGATTTCTTATATATTTTCAGAATCCAAGGGAACATGATGACGGGCTCCTTTTTCTGCTTTCTATAATAATAATTTCACCACGTTTGTTAAACGAGGAGGGGAAGAAACAAAAAATTAGAAAAGGCGATCTGCTTCGTGGGACCTTGATTAGTGCTTTCGCTTCCTTTTTTGTGCCTTCCTTGTCATTCATCACTGATGCATGGCGGCATAATTTTTTTATTGTGCGAGAATACTTCTGCCTATTTTCTACCTTAAAAGAATATTATATATCTAAAAGGACCTCTGTCTATGTTATCAAGTTTGCCACTAGACAGAGATTTTATCACTTGTGATTCTCGGTGACATATTTTCTATGTCAATTCAATGTCACCTATAGTATTGCGCAAAGTGTCATATTATTATTTACACTTGTGTTAAACCAAACCAAGTTGAATTATTTGAAAATTAAAGTGTAAATAATAACAGGACATTTGACACAATACTATAGATGATATTGGATTGACATAGAAAATATGTCACCGAGAATCCCATTACTGCCTTCAATTTCTCATCATAAATTCTAATGCGTGCAAAAAAGACCAAACGCACTTGAGTGGTTAGTTTGGTAGCCCGATGAAAACAAAAAGAGAACTATAGTATGGCCATTACGCGTTCCTGAATAATTTGTTGGTCCCTTAAATTTACCAAAATGCACGTGGATTTTGTGCGTAACTGAGGCGGTTTTTAACTTACAAAACGAGAAAACACGAAAACAAAATAATAATAATAAAAGGTTCGATTTCTGGGAAATGCACATGTCTCTGCTGTTTCTGGGAAATGAGCACATCTTAGCACGTGCGATCTGTTCCATTTACTACTCCTATTTACAAGGATACTTAAAATATTGTCGCGTCAATTGTGTCGAACGATTGATGGAAGATGAGTTGCCTTGTTTCAGATGAGGGCAACCGGGTAGGACAGTCAATGGTTCGGGTTTGGACTTGAACCCTGCCCAGATTTGTTTGTTAGGTTTTTTTTTGGGTACCAGATGAGAAATAATCCCACAGCTCGGATCTGGATCATACCTGTTTATTCTAACCCCAAAAAAAAAACCCGCTTGAATAGGAAATATATGATTCCGGCCTGTATCCGATCTGTTGATAGGCCTGCAACTGGGAGATCAAAATTAAAGCCGACCATCAATATAAACCTCCAACTAGCTTTGTTTGAAATGGTGATATGGCTAGCTTTGTTTTATTTGTGTTTTTCTTAATTCTTGATGGTAGATTTTAGACCATATTTGAGTTTGGTTGAGGATACATAGCAGCTCAATTAAGAGGTTCACAAGAGTGTTGTAGACTAGAGGTATAAAACTGGGTGATTTGGACCGGTCATAATTGGATAATGGATATAATTGTATCAATTCATTTATATCCAATTAAATAAATGGGCACCGGCATTTATACTCATTTAATAAATGGGTATGGGTATGGGTATTTCCAATTATCCATTTACTTACAATTCTACTTTTTTTTAAAAAAAAAAATGTTAACATGTTATTTGAGAATAAATAATGGTATTTTATTGTTATTAGATTGATAAAAAATTCAAATTTATTTGCTAAATATTCACTAATAGTTGAGTTTAAATGTATAGTTGTCTTTAAATAGGTATAAATGGGTGACTCACCTCAATCCACTATCCACCAATTAAATAGGTTTAATTGGATATTCATTTAGACCCATTCAAAATTAGTGGACAAATTTGAACGGGGGTTATCAACTAAGAGTGCAACTGTGAGTGCAAGGACAAAAACAATAAATAAAAAAGTAAGAAAGGATGACATGAAAATTGAAAAGGAGAAAGAAAAATACTTTTACAACACTTGGTAGACCTTTTAGTTTTTGTCTTTTTTTCCCTTTAAGTGAGGAAGTTTACTTATACTCTTATTAGGGTAAATAGTGAGAATATATATATACACACACACATATGAAATTACCTATTTTAATTAGATTGTTTCTTACTCCTATGTGGCATGCCTAATTGGAGAGAATTAACGAGTTATGAGTCCTTTGGATTCTACCCATATTGAATATTATATTATATGTTTAAAAATTTATCCCTAATTTTAAAACAAATTAAAAAATAACTAATTTTATCTGAATAATATCTAAAATAACTTTAAAAAATAACCAGTCTTATCTCAATTATATCTATCAAATTATTACATAGAACTATAGTAAAACATTTTTCAAATTATAATTATCAAAATTTTACATATTCCATAAATTACTTCATTTCATCACCATATCGTTGATTAGTATTCAAATTGTTCATCATCTCTTCCCTTGATTTTAAATTAATTTAATGCAAAAAAAAGAATTAACAATTGTTGGAAACTAAATATTTATTGATGAAAAAAAACAGATTGCTAGATCTTTTCTACTTAATTAAATATAAATATATAGTTCCAGATTTATTGTCATTATAAAAATTTAAATTATCTAAAATAATATTTATAAAGAAAAGATTATCTACCAAGTTTTTGATATGGGATACATTATTTGATATATACTATCAGATTATAATGAAAATATGTAAACAAATTTTTAAAAATTAGTAAATAATTGAACATTTAGATTACATTAATTTTTTAAAGTTAATATGAATGAACACATAGGAATGTTGTTTAATTTTCATATTAAAATTATTTATATTTGTATAATTTCACAATAAATAAAAATAGACTGTACTAAAGCACAGGCAAAATTCTAGTTTAGATTAAGAGAAAAAAAGTTTATGACCCGTGAGTTGTTCGACGGCTTAAATAATTTCTAAGAAAGAAATTAGATGTGATCATCTATACAACTCACGGGGCCTGGGCCACATAATATGTGCAGGCCTACATACTGCAAGGAATAGAAATAAGGCGGCCAATTAAATGGGCCGACTAAATGATCTGTATACTCAACGAACGACGAAACAGCCTTCAACCTTTTTTTTTTTTTTTTTTTTTTATGTACGCGCGAGAGGACTCGAACCCAAAACCTATTACTTACATTCTCTTCCCCGTACCACCCAACCCAACATTCCTCTCCCAAAACAGCCTTCAACATTTTTTTTAATATAAATATTTTAAATTTCAACATCTATTTTTCGCTCTTTCTTCTTTAAGCGAACAATCAATAATTCAATATGTACGAAATATTAGGAATCCCAGCTAGTTAGTTGTGATCCGCATAATTCAAGGTCGAATGAAGAGAAATATCCCCATGCTTTGACTTTTGAGTTTATAACCTTTAAACTACTTCTAACCTGAGACTTGGAGCGTAAGTGTGGAGTGAGTAGTAGAGGCAGCATTGCACAATGTACCAACATACATTCAACTCTTTAAAAGAGTGCAGCAGGAAAATATTATATGTCTTTTCGTGACAAGTATTAATTTAGATTTTTTTTTTGTTTTAAAATGTGTCAATTTAGATTTGTTGAGCGCGAAACATTTACTTTCTTAATACTTATGTGAGTAAAGTTACATGAAAATTGTAGAGATATAAACCAAGTTATAATTGATTTGGTTAGTTTTATTCGTTGGCCAGATGTCATTTGTTTATTGGCTAGTTTTACTGGCAAGTCTAAAGTTGGCCACATGGGATCAAATCCCATAATAATGCTAGTAATAGTAGAATTAGAAGTCGTGTGTCTTGTCATTGTAAGATGTAGAGGTCGCCCCCAGTTTCGCAAAAAGTATAGGATCTTGTCGTCTTGCTATTTGCAGGCTCACATGATCGTTAGTGAAGATTTTCCTTTGCCCTTCACATGCTTGCTGATTCTCCGAACAAAAAACAAAAAAGAAAATTACGCTCCAAAATTCCAAAATTAAAGAAAAATAACTGATAAAACACTTTGGTAGAGTTTTCTTTATTGCCTTTTCCCTTTTAAGTGAGGAAGTAGAGTTTTTCTTTTTCTTTTTTCTTAAATAAACTCCTATCCAAACAAACTCGTTTTTGTGTGTTTGGATAGCTCAGTTATTCTAAATAATATTTCGCTCACGTTATAAATATATTTTTTAACTTATCTTTTTATATTTTTAATTATCTTTTTTTTTATCTTACATATAATATATCACAGTATAAAAATTACTACATTAATTATTTTAAATAATACTCTACTCAAACACGCTTTCATAACATGAGGAAAAAAAAAGTAAATAAACAATGAATGTAGGCCTTAGCTGGTTTCAGCAAAGTGCGAGTGAAGCTTTGTGAAGTTAGATTCACGTTGTACATCTTGGGACTTGGGCTGCTGGGTTGCCGAAACCAAGATATATTTAAAAGGTGTTTTTGTGCTGAATCTCCGGGCGAGACAAGCCCCAAGGCGTTTGAACGGGGGCGCAAGTGTTGTTGGGTGTTCCTCCGTGCGATCGGGACGTTTTTGTATTATTTCTTTTTTTTATTATATTAAATTTTGATTTTACTATTTTACCTTCTTTATCTTCATTTGCTGTCATTATTATTGTTTAATAATTTTAAAGAATGATTTCACTTTTTTTTTTTTGGAAATGGTTTTAAAATATACAAAATAAAAGCATCCATGACTTTGTTTCCTATTTTTTCCTTTTCTTTGATCCCAAAATATAACTATTTTTTATTAACATGATTTTAGATGACTAATGTATGAGTTAGAGTTATGTTGTGATTTTACTTGTTAGATAATAATAATATTTTGTAATTTTCTTAATTTTTTTTAATATATATATATATTTATAGACACACACACATTTGATTGTCATTTTATAATATTATTGTATAATTTATTTTTTATATATTTTAAAAAACAAAATTTGTGAGACTTACAGCGCACACCTCGAAACTTTCCCCGTTTGGGCGGACAAAATGCCCGCCCTCTCGTCCCACTTGGAATCCTCGATAACATGTTTTCTATGCCAATTCAATACCATCAATAGTATTGCGCCAAGTGTCATGTTATTATTTATATTTATGTTAAATCAAGCCAAGTTGAATTATTAAAAAATTAAAGTGTAATTAATAACAAGACACTTGACGCAACACTATTGATGGCATTGAATTGGCATAAAAAACATGTTACCGAGGATCCCAAATGCGCCCTCTCCTTTTAAAATATGTTCGCAAGAGTTGGACTTTTCCCGAAGAAGGGCAAGGAGGTAAGTGAATTCAATTTATTCAACTTTGCAAGTATACGTATGTTGTAGAAAACTGTTAAAACACTTCAAAATTTTCAAATACACATAATTACAAATAACCTATCCCTTCTATTTTCTTTCACCCACCACCCCCTACCACCACACACCACCTCTCCCTTCTTCTTCTTTCTCCCTCTTCCCTTCCCCTCCCTCAACCCTTTCTTCCTCCTCCCTATTTCTTTTTTCCCTTCCTTTCCTCCATCCTCTCCGCCCCTCTTCCGCAATCCCTCTCCCCCTTTCTGGTTGCCACCCATGACCAAAAAATTGTTCCTGGCCATGATGAGCAAATCTTTGGCCAACCAAAATGAAACCAGAATGGCTATAAGATCTTTGGCCGGCAACAATTTTTTGGTTATGGGCTACGTCTAGAATATGGGGAGAAAGGTTGCGAAAGAGGGTTGCGAGAGGGGAAAAGGGAAAGGGAGGAAGGAAAAGGAGGAAGAAGGGAGGAGAAGGGGTGGTGAGTGATGACGGCGGTCAAATTTTTAAAATTTTTAGAAATATCCCATTAATATTTTAAACTTAGAAAATACTTCAAAATACATTTTCCAAAGCACCCCAAAATACACAACTAAAAATATTTAGAGTAATACATTACATTGTTATAATAAAATATTTTAAAAACAACTCAAAAAACAAAACAGCTAATACAAATAAAGTCAAAATTTAGCTTGCAACCAAATACAGATGCATATGCTGCTCTTGAACGCTCTAGAATATTATTTGAACTTGGTACTCTTTTCTTAATGCTGTAAGAGGGCATCGAAGACTGCAGAACACAAATATTTGCATCTCCATGATGTGTTTCCTATTTTATTTGGCCACCATGAAATTCCATTGGAATGATGGTGTATGCTGCCCCCAGTTCCTCATGTTCTATGCTCAGGAGCTTGCCTCCGTTAAAGAGGTAATGTCAATAGTAGAACCCAGCGCCGTAACCTTCACAACCTCAATTTCGAAAGTGTCGTAACGGCGGAAAATCTCCACCACGAACAACCTCGAAATGAACCCGATAAAATCCTTCCCAGGGCACTGTTTGTTGTTGACAGTGGGACTCTCCGTTTCAGGGCCGTTAGACCACAAAACATACTTCAGCAACTCCTCCCCTCCACCCACGAACCTGTCCGGCACAAACTCCTCGGGCCTCTCAAAAATCTCTGGATCCCTGGTCGCAAAGGGTTGGTATCCGAATAACATCTCCCCCTTCTTTACCTCAAACCTGGCATCGTGGGACTCAATAGTCAAATCAATCTTAGCCTTCCCGTACTGGTAAGGCACCGGAGGTTCGATCCTGAGAGTCTCGTAGACAACCGACTTCGTCAGAGGCATGTTCTCGAGGGCTTGCGTTGTAAGAGTGCCACCGGCTGACTCAATAGCTGATCGAATTTCTTGGACTAATTTTTTGTGGAGTTCGACTCCAGCTTGGCCGATCCATTTCATCAGGTTGGGGAAGAGGACTTTGATGCCCCCGAAGGTATTGAAGCACGTAGCAAATACGAGGTTATGGGCCGCTTCATCACGTGGGATTCCATTTCTCTCAGCTTCGTCCAGGACGAACGTGGAGTTCGCGTTGATAAAATCGTAGAGTTTTCGGTAATCTTTTTGCACAAAACAGGGTGGGAAGGGGAAGGTGTGTAGTAAAGGGTCTTCAATAAACTTAGGCAGCCCGAGTGAGGCAATGGGATGAAGAGAGAAAAGGACCCATTTGTTGATCAACGTAGGCCCGTCTTGGCCGAGACTGGAGTCTGCCGGGTCGGCGCCGTAGTAGGCTCGACCTAAGAAGCGAAAAGCTGCTCCGTCTTGATCAAACGTGACCCTGCCTTTAGCGGCAATTTCCTTGTCTATGCTGTCAAACAGTTCAGTGTAGCTTTTATGGAACTCGGGGATGACATGGTCTTTGCGGTTGGAGAGGAGGAAAAACAGGAGGTTTTTAAGCTTGGTGTGTTTTGGCTCGGACGGATCAAGATAGGAGAGGATACGGTATCCGCCGGTGAGTTTAGTGGAGGGCATGTAAGTCCCAGTGAAGAGGTTTTTCTTTTCGACTTTAGAAATGTCGAAGAGGACAGGGAAGCTGTTTCCATCAAGCATGACGATAACTTTTGAATTGGAAGAAATGAAAGGACCAGGGGGCATGTTGGATCTGAATACGGTGGATTTATACTTTTGCGCCCGGGTGCTGAAGAATTGGACTTCTCCTTGGTTGTAAAAGTAGTCCAGTCTGTCTTTGATTGGTCCTATGAAAGGAAGCCCGTAGCTACCGGGGATTTCCCGAAGTGGCAGCGGGGCTGTGGTTTTTGGCTGGGGTGACACAGGAGTCGCCTCCTGCTGCTGTGGTGACGTTGTTTCTGATGGAGGTTGGAGCAAACCTGTGGAGGAAAGTGCGGCCATGTTTTGTTTACCCTGGAAAGCTAACCAGAAATGAAGCTTTTTTTGGGGGAGGTGGGTGTGGAGGGAGTAGTGGAGAATGTACTTGGCGAGTAATGGATTGCTGCGCATAATTTGTGTAGAATGGCTCCTTTTATACACACACAGAGGCCAGAGCTAGCTGCCGCTAGATTGGCCTCGCAGGAGTAGATACTAGACAGGTACGTTGTAATCGCTGGGTATTTTAGCTTGGTCATTGAAAGTATATTGATTGGCGTTTCGCGCTTTTGACTTTTGCACGTCGTTGAGGCCTGGTGGAGTCATGAAAGGCAGGCGGGGATGTATTTGAATTGATTTTATGCGGATATATTTCTCGTATTTGCTTCATTTCGTACCCTGAACCAGGGTCATTAACCTCAATGATTCAGCTTTTACCGGAAACTTCAAATGTGGTCCAATTTTTTCAAGGGATAATTTCAAAAACCTCTCCTCAGGTTTCTGACAATTTCACTGAGCTCCCTTAATGTTTAAAAAATTACATTTACCTCCTTTAATTTGATAGTTTTAGTAAAAAAACCTTAAAATAATATTGACTTGGACAATTTTTTAAATGAAGACCCAAAAATGCCTTTGTGGAATTTATTTTAATTTATTTTCCTATACAATTATAAGATTATTTAGTATAATTACAAGGAAAATGTGCCAAATTTTTCAAGTCCATATCTATTATTTGATAAACAGTTATAATTATAATTTAATTATTATGATATGATATTTTTAATAGTATTTTATTATGGATTTAGATTTATAAGATAGAAAGAAAATGTTGAAATAATTCATTTAGAGTTTATAAATTTTTGGAGTTGTGGGATTATCATAATTTTGTAGTGCTTTTAGGCCCTTTCTTTTTGATTTATTGTTAATTTTAATAACAAAAATAGAAAACAAAAATCAGCAAAAACATTGGATTACAAATAAAATTAACTTGTCAAAAAATAAGCACTAGTTTGACATTTAATTATAATAGAAATCTAGAGACAATTGTAGTAGTTCTACAATTTTATTGGCAAAAAATTTTTAAAAAAGGAATAAGAAGGAAAAAGAATGAAAAAATAATTTTAAAATCCATTTTAAGTATAAGTATACCAAATAAGAGAATTTCATTAAAATATTTAAGAGTAAAATTATCATTTTAAATGATAAGGGAGGTATGTTTATATCTCAAGAGAGGCTCAGTGAAATTGTCAGAAACCTTAGGGAAGGTTTCTGAAATTATCCCTTTTTCCAATGCTTCCCCAACTAGATATTTCGTACTTGAAAGGGGGGACTTCAAAATCACTAGTAGTCTCTCTCATACAACGATTTCAAAATTGCCACTCGAGAATGCTATTTTAGGTTATTTGTTTTAAATCACCCTTTGACTTTTATTTGCTATGTCCTAAAGTCGCCCTTTTAAATGGCGGTTTCAAAGTTGCTGCTTGAAAATGTGACTTAGAAATTTCCTTTTCAAACTAAAAATTCTCTATTTTGAAAAAAAAATCTAAAATTTAGACTAATTTCAAATTTTCTAATAAACATTGGATTATTTGGTAAAAGCCCCCCATTGAAGTAGTGTGGAACCCAAAAAGAAAAATTTCGTGTAATTATTGTTTATGGGAAGGCAATTTACACATATACACAAATATTTGCGAGAGAAAAATAATAATATCAACAATAATATATTAATCGCTTACCACAATAACAATGCTATCAAATTTCAATCTGGTCAACTGATTAATAATAAGACTCCCTGTTTATAAATTAGATGGCGTGGTGAACAAGTCTTGCACAACAAGAAATTTCCTAATAAAGTATTAATTGCTAAACAATAAATTGACCATAACTTGATTCCATTCCAATAGAATTACTAACAATATAGACATTGATATTTTTTAGGTTTGATTTAATATGTCAACAAGTAGTCCTTCCCCCCCCCCCCCCCCCCAAGCACCCAAAAAAAACCCAAAAAACCTCCAAAAGGGACAGAAAACACCAAACCAGTTACTCTCCTTTCTTTCCTGTCTATCATTTGTTTATGCAATTTTGTCTTCTCTCTCTTTTTCCCTATTTGTTTCTTAGTCCTCGAACTCTAGCTTTCCTTTTACTTAAACGAAAATTTTTGATCAACCATAAAGCAGTTGACAGTTGGCAGAGAAGCAAATTTTTGCATTGGCTAAAGAAACATAACAACTGCACCGCTGGTGACTTGAGTGGCTGGAACCAATTTTCAAAACGTGCATTTTCACTTTTTTTTTTAAATTATTTTTTCAATTGCCATAAATAAGTTTTGAGATCGTTTGTCCATTGTCAATTATTATTCAGCCTTCTCCATCATTGAAATTAAGTGCTTTTAGGGTCGGCAAGGGTGCGGAAAGTCCAATTTCAATTACTAGGTTTTTTATGATGGCTCATGCAACGGCCCAAACATGCATTTCTAATTAGAGGTATAATCAAATGATTATTGAAGTATTTTTAGTCGTGCGTTTAACATCTGAAGTACCCTCGACACGTTTTCCTCGGATACCTCGTTTCAGGATGTCCATATAACGTTGAAAGGCACTTGAGATTCTCGGTGACATGTTTTCTATGCCAATTCAATGCCACCAATAATATTTCATATTATTATTTATATTTGTGTTAAACCAAGCCAAGTTGAATTATTAGAAAATTAAAGTGTAAATAATAACATGGCACTTGGCGCAACACTATTGGTGGTATTGGGTTGGCATAGAAAACATGTCACCGAGAATCCCAAGTGATTGAAATGATAGGAGTAGATATTTTCCGTCGGAAACGTGGAACGGATAGGACGGGAGTGGATATATCCTGTACGACTCGTTTGTTTCGCTGGTTTTAGAATCGTTCATTTTCACTTTTCAGAAATGACAAAGAAGGAAGGTTCGTGAACTTTGGGGTAGCTGAAGCTGCATAATGTTCACATGTGATCCAACCCACCGGCGGATGATGATCGTATAATAATATATTAGAGGCACAAAATGCATGTTGGTGCAAGATGGGCATGCATCTTAGTGGTTCAACGTTAATTCTCCAGTGCAAATCAGTACCGTTCATTCCTGGGGAGAAAGTTACGGACCAACTTTCTGCAAATGCACTGAATGACTGGCTCTCAAATTCTCAAATCCAGACCTTTTCTTCCTCTGTGAGCGACTTTTAGTCTCTCGGTACTGTATGCTCTAGTCCATATGATAATAATTGAAGTAGAACCTACCGTAACTTTTTGCATATTAATATATACATACAGAGAGAGAGAAAGAGAGAGAGCTTTCAATGTCATTAGCATCTAATTATAAATTCAGAAGGGATAATATCAGAAACCTTCCCTGAGGTTTCTCTTAATATCACATGATGCCTTTAAAGTTTTAAAAATATTATTTACCTTTCTTACTTTTGTTATTTGTGTAACAAAATTTTTAAAAATCCTAAATTACCCTTTCAATTGCTAAATAAAAATATTTTATAAACCACTTTGTTTATTTCAAGAAGACCATCACTTAAAAAACAATCTCTTGTAGTACTACCACATGATAATGCTATACCCCATAAAAATATAAATTTTAAAAAAATAAAAAAGATATTTGAAAACAAATATACTTGCACTTGCACCAATTTAACTCTATATGCTCAAAACCGATTTCTTATGAACTATTTTTTTCAACATCTTTTCATTGCCCAAACCATTAATTTGTACAAAATCAACTTAAAATAAGCAAATAAATCATAACCTACTTTATCACAATCACAAAAAATAAAAAGATAAATAAAATTTAATTTATTTACAAATAAAATATTACATAGTCATCCAAAAAATGAATAAGAGAGAACGATGGAGGAAAGGGAAGAAGAAGAAAGTGACTTTCTTTTCTTTTCTTTTCTTTTAAAAAAAAAAATTTGACATTCATTTATTTGATATGTGAATTATGTATCAAGTTAGGATTAATATAGTCTTTTTACATTTATTAGAGGAGGTAAGTGATATTTCAAAAACTTCAAAGGTATCAAGTGATATTAGGAGAAACCTCCGGGGAGGTTTTGGATGTTATCCCAATTAAGAACCAGTGGAGTAGATTGGCTTATTTAGCTGTGCCCCTTTCTCTTCCATCGTCCTGTCCCTTTTGAACAATTTTCCCCTATTGGGTTGACTACCTAAATATGCTTTTCCAAAATCGCCCGTGTTTTCTTTTCCGTTAAGGGCAGGCCAGCTCTCAGACTCGTAAAATCAGAGGATTGAGGACAGGTGATTGTCAAATGTCAATTTTTCCAGGTCACTGGCAAACATATATCTTTTTATGAAAGAGAAAAAGGGACAATAATGAAGTAGTGGACGACATGCAACACGCGTCTCTTCAAATGTGGAGTAGTTGTTTACTTTTTTTTTTTTAATTTTTTAATTTTAATTGTACAGTTAATTTAACTTTCTTTCTAGATAAAAGCATCTGGCGTCTGATAAAATAAAATAAAAAAAAAAGAGGGGTCGCCGCATTTGCATGTTCAAATCTTTTAAAAAAAAAAAAAGAAAAGAAAAAAAGTCGCCACATGTCGTGATTGTGTATGTGGATTAAAAAAATATTTCCCCCGTCCTTCTGGAACCATAAAAAACACTCTATAATTGAGATATTTTTAAAATTTAGTAATATTTCTAGACATTCGACCTACTTTTGCAGTGTGGACCATTGCCATAAAGTTTTGAAAGGAGGGACCGCTGCAAATTGCAACTTAAAATTAATCGTCTTAGTTGGGCAGTAGGTATCAACTTTCGTCGGAGTTGCTACCGTATTGGGCCATGTCTACCAATATGGGACCTGGCCGGTCCTCTCCTTGCTGATGCAGTTGGGCCTAATGGAGCTTGATTTCTGTCATTAGAATTCAATAAGTAATAGGAAAATTCTCCCCTTTTTTAGAGTACCATTCATTCCTTATTCTCAATAAGGATAATGGTCTAAATTTCGAAATCCTTTGAAATTGTTACTATAATCTAATAGTCAATAATACTTATTTCACCATTTAATGGTAAATTTAACTTGAAGTTATAATCCAAAAGGGATTTCTTGGATTGGATCTTCCATATCCATATCGTGTGTTTTTTTTCTCCTGTTTTAGTTGCAAATGTTTTTATGAAAGAAGGAGAGAGGACTTTTTCATGTGATGAATGATCGAAAGAAATTCGAAAACTTACTTTTGGAGGTCGCTTCTTTATAGAACATGATGAAGAATTGCCGTTTTCATAAAAAAAAAAAAATTTAACAATTAAAATGGAGGTTATTTTTATCAATTGTAATGTTGTTCTAATAGATCACTTGCTAAGGTGGACTGACAAAAGGGGTAATTGTATGTTTAGCATTTTTGGTGGCTTCTCACTCACCTTACACGTGGCGAACTACAGCAGCCGATGCACTAGAGCGCAGAAAGAACAGAGTCGTAAGAGCCGCGGCGGAGTGTGTGGGGTTCGTAGGGTTTAAGGACGGCCTTTTCTCCTTCCTTAAACCCATCAATTCACAGCCTATATCAGCTGCCTACTTCAACCCCCGGCCCCGGCCACTATTTAATTCATATGGAATTGCAATCAGCGTGTGGCTGGGCCCACAATCAACTCTCATTCCCTGTAACTTCTCCATTTCATCCTCGCAAAGTAAGTAGTTTCATTTTTGGTTGAGAAATTTATGTCCTTGTGTTATTTTCTTTGCTTATAAATTCTCAATTTTGCAATAAATTTCTATTTTTAGGCTCCCCTTTTACATTCAGCACCAAAGAAGCAGCTCAACGCCTCTGTTGCATTCTCAAAGCAAACTCTTTTGTTACAAAATGAACTAAAGTGTATGCTCTCTCATTCCTCAATTAGATGCTCAAATGAGGGGTCTAAAATTTCTTGTAAATTTTGTTTCAATTAGCTGTGATCCTAAAGGATTGGTTATAATGCAAGCTAAAATTCTTCTTTCATTTCACCCTTTTTTTTTTGGGTATTCCTTCAGTAAAATCGAGGTTTAGGAGCAGGACTGCACTGTGTGCTCTTAATTCTGAGCTACCTCGAACATCGACGTCTCCACGAAGGGAGCCTAGAGATGTGCAGGTGAATGCAATTGACGGGTCGGAGCCATTTCGTGGTAAACCGGGTTCAGTTTCTTTTCTGGGGCTCACTCACCAATCGGTTGAAGAAGGTAAATTGGTATCAGCTCCTGTGGAGGAAAATGTAGGGTCTTTTGTTTGGGTATTGGCCCCTGTTGCTTTGATCTCATCTTTAGTGCTCCCGCGGTTTTTTCTTGGCAATGCTGTTGAAGACCTCTTCAGGGATGAACTCCTCTCAGGTATTATCATCATGACTATCTGGTTCTTGCTGCGCATAATTCTTCATTATTTAACATTTCGTGGAAAAAAAGGGTTGAATTACTGTGATTAAGAAAAATTGTGAACTGCATAGATGGAATGTATACCCTAAAGGTATCTTGGGAGATGGTTTGTAGTAGAATTCCAATGTACGTGTGAATCACTTATAGCACACTGCTCATTGTTGCCTCGTACTACACATTTTAGATAAGGTTATTGATAATCTTGTTCTGTGCACAAACTTTATTGGGTTTTTGCATCACCATTTATTAAAAATTCTCCGAGTGACTTAACAAAGTGTCATAAAATTGTGCTTAGAGGTTAACCTTTGATCAAAGTTATTTAAAGTCAATGGCTGAAAGTTGAGGTCTAGGGATTGATGTGGTGGTTAATATTTCTAAAAGGTACATTTTTTTTTCATTAGGGTGGTGAGTTTCAATATCATATTGTAGTTAATGAGTGGTAAATCAAATTATACTGATCCCACTTTGTTGTACCCTGCAGAAACATTTTGGATTCCAAATGAGATGTAGAATATGCTGATATTGTAAATTGTGCTCATCTTCAGTGATTTATGAACTTGGTTAAATAATTAGCTGTTCATTGACAGAATACTTAGATTCAAATAAACATCCTTCCGGCTGTATTGCTAATAGGAGAGCAGTAAACTGCCACTCCACTTGCTGGCCTAATCTGGTAGGAGTTGGAAATATATCCTCCATTTTGAAATAGTTTTCCTAGTTTGACATGTAAATAATAGTTTCAAAAGAATAATAAGAAAGCATGTGGAGTCTCAGTACTTTTTTAAGTCAACCTGGAAGAATCTAGTATATTCAAGCCAGTGCTTTTTTTTTTTTTTTTTTTTTTTTTTTTTTTTTTAAGGATACAGTACTGCCTAAGAGGACTCTTTTGTGATTAAAACATTCTATTAAGAAGAAATGAAGTTTAATTTTGAGGTTTTACCTTTCTATGGATAGTTGTATACCCAGTCTATCTCCAGCTGTTGCAGGCAAATAACCTTCAGTCTAGGGGCAGAAGATGAAATAGGGAAGATGCTATTCTTTGCAGTTCTCTTATTTGTGTTTTTTAGGTTTAACTTCGCTGTTTATGATTTTTCAATGCTTAGGACATTTTGGAGCAGATTTGTAGTTGCATCTGCATGATGTTTCATTATACTTCATTGTCAAAAGCAAGCTTTGATGAAGTTCCTTTTGACTGACCATGCAGAAATTATTTCATCACTCGCTTCTGAAGTCACGTTTTATATTGGGCTTGCAACATTTTTGCGTGTCACTGACCACGTCCAAAAGCCATATCTGCAATTTAGTGCAAAGAGGTGGAGCCTAATAACAGGGCTTAGGGGATACTTAACCTCCGTTTTCTTTATTACGGGCTTTAAGATTTTTGCCCCTCTCTTAGCCGTTTATGTTACCTGGCCTGTGCTTGGCTTACCTGCATTGGTGGCAGTAGCTCCCTTCTTAGCTGGCTGTTTGGTGCAATTTTTATTCGAAAAGCGTCTTGAAAGCCGTGAGTCTTCCTCCTGGCCCCTAGTTACCATCATCTTTGAGGTATGTGAAGTCTCTTGTAATGGATTGAAGATATCATTTTGGTAGGGAATGGTGTAGCTTGGATTTCAGGTCCTCAAACTGTGTCATTGCAGGTTTACAGGATCTATCAGCTTACCCGAGCAGTTCAATTTATTCAGACCTTCATGTTTGCGATGAAGGATGCACCCATTACCCAACAATTGCTAGAAAGAAATGGTGCATTGGTTTCTTTGATAGTGACTTTCCAAATATTAGGTGTGTTTTCCCTGTGGTCATTGTTAACATTTCTCCTGAGGCTGTTTCCTTCCAGACCGGTTGCAGAGAACTATTGAAGTATGTGGAGGATTTGTTATCATTTCACTTTACCCTCCTCTTGCGCTGACAACTCAGGAGTGTTGTATGGTAGTTCGCGGAAACTTCTTTCAATCCGAGCGTTAGGCTTAGTGCCTCTTCCCTTCCTGTCACAGGTTATTAAGGGTACTTGGCAATTTTGGCAGTCCGCAGTTGTTTACTTCTTGGTTCACTGTTTTCACACAAATTTCCAGGAAGTCGGCGTCCGAGAAAGAATGAACGATAAAAATGCTTTTCGCTCGAGCAAGAGAAAGAGACAAATTGTTCTTGTACGATCCAGAGAACAAGTCAGTGGTCATTATCAGCCATAGGTTGACAAGGTTTTAAATTTTTTGGTGGAATGACCAACGAATATCCCTTCTGGAAAAAGCAGTCCTCTTACTTTTCATGTACAATCTCACCATCGAGCTTAATAGCGAACATGATTCAATCTCTTGTCATTCATTCTCTGTTTATCTTTACCTGAATGATCAATCAATTTCGCAAAAGCAACCATGCAGAAGCTCAGAAGTATCTAAATCAACCAATCGATGAGTAAATCGATTAACGGGGTGCAAATCAAGCTTGAGCAGTGTTACTTGAGCTCATGTGTGTGGTCGAGTTCAAACTTGTCAAACTAATCTGAGTTGTTTGAACTTGACTTGAATTCGATGATCAAAGCAAGTTCGAATTCATTCAATTTTTGAGCAAGCTCTCGATTGAGCTGAATTCGTTGGAAGTTTACTCTTAACCCCGAAAGCCAGCATGCTTTGATGATTGTCGATTGATAATCAACTAAATTCCTAATGGCAACTATTGAATCAGGCACAGCGCGAAGCTTCTGAGTCAGATGGCTGCATGACACAGAATAATACTGTAGTGTTACGAGCACGTGGTGGGCTAAGTACAGAAAAGTCCCAAAGTTACGTTCGGAGAAAGGAACGCATATGCATGTAGCTACCGTTCACTTTCTTCTCCTATTAACATTAGACTAAGCCAACGGCCCCCAAAAGCGCAGCACACCAATACAAGTCCGCGTATAGATACCGAAATGCCACTTGTCCGGTTCACAATCCTCCAGGACAGTCCCCGCAAAACTGATTTTGACCAAATGAACGCAAAATTCCACGTCTGTGATTCGCGGTTCAGCAAGTCTCCTCAAGTAGTACGTAGTAGTAGTAGGGCCTAGGTATGCATTCGCGACGCGAGAGAGGAGAAGAATTGCGTTGGCGGGTGATTTGGAAGAATTGTACAAATGATCTGTAGTTTTGGAAATATACCTTTCATCTATAATGATAATCGAAATCAAATTCATTCAAAATTTTTTTTTATATTTAAAAAAAAAAAAGACATGAACGTGCTCGAAATTTTGACGGTGGAGCTTCCGTTTCACTTTCACATACATCTTGACTTTAGGCTCTAATACAAAATTGTGGTCCTATCAAACTTGGGAATATTATTATTTTTTTCCTAAAGGACTTTATTTCTGGTTCATAGGCTTCCAATTCCTCAAGGAGAGAAGTGTTTTCAGGATCCTGGGAACTTTTCTCACCGTGGTGTAGATGTACATTGAAATGCAATGCATTGCAAGCATATAAATTGTGAAAGACATCCTAGTCATGACAATGTATGTCACATAAATAAAACTCTTGATTGCTATTATTAAACTAGAAAATGTAATTTTTTCCCTTCATTGTAAGATTTTCCTTGTCATTTACTATCATGCATTTGTTTTTTCCTTCCGTCTTACAATTGAAATGCCATATTGGAATTGTGATGCAAATGTGACATTCTTTTGGTTATAATTAAGTACTCATAAAATTATCATGCATTTCTCATAGTTCAGATCATTTTTACCTTGTAAATGTAAATATACGGTTAAGAAATAGTAGTTTTACAGTGTCAAATTATAAAATTTTGCTATCGTTTAAAATGCCATATTGGAATTGTGACGCAAACGTAACACTCTTTTGGTTATGGTCAAGGTAAGTTTGAAGAATTGTCCATGTATGAATGGGTAGAAAACTAAAAGAATCACGGGAGGGGGGGGGGTTGTGGAGGAAAAAAGACAACTCTGCAAGAAAAGTGAAGAAACAAAGCAAAAGCTCATCCTGCATGGAGACAAGTTTCGCTAAGATGCTCCGAATCTTCTTCTTTCCGTGTCTACCACATCCCCCCAGTTATATACATGAAACTATATAAATCCCCTCCTCCACCAATATTACAAGGAAAACTATCAGACCAGAGATATAGATCGTACAGCTGCCTTTGTATTCCAACCTACACAACATAATGGCATCCGCTAGATTATTCAGAATGTCCAGACCCCTAGGTCTGCCTTGCTATCCTTCTTCTTCGTCTTCGAATAACAGCAAATTTTCATCAATGGTGTCTACTAGGTCTGTCAAAGCAACGTGTCTTGGCAGCAGCGGTGGCTTAAGTACAGCGAATTGGCTTTCCACTGGGCCGCCTTCTGGTCATGGTGAAAGGGCTCCCAAGGAAGTAAAGGTGTCCGTTTCATCTTCAGGGTGCCTTGTCACTTCCAAACCAAAGACGGACATGTGGGTTGACTTGGCTCAATTTCTTACAGATGTTGCTCAATTTGTAGTTCTACAGCTTAGGAAATTGGCTTTTTTTAATAAAAGAACACCTTGGAAGTTACATATGCAGATGTTCCTGGAAAAGGTACTTGATCTCATACCTTGAAAAAGATATACTTCTGATTGTAGTGTATATATAGGAATTAGAAATTGATGATACAAGAAAAGAATATTCACTGTTAAGAAGTCATTAGAATTTTCGGTATATATAAAAAAGAATCCTACTTCTGCAGGTGATAATGGATTGCAGATTCTTTGCAATGTTTGCTGTTGGAGGATCTTTACTTGGTTCAGGATTATGCTTTGTCGAGGTACTTAAAACGTTCTCTTGATTCTCTTCAAACCCATAAGTACTGTTTCTTCTCCAGGTTACGAAAATATAAATAAGAATCTTAGAAGTTATAGCAACACTTGCAGGGATTTTCCTTGATATTGGAATCATATTTGCAATATTTTCATTCCCTGTCTCAAGGGTCAGAGCAAGAACATCTTGTCCACCTCTTAATTGAAGCGATCGGTATAAACTCTATAGACTGTTGCCCTATAAGCTGTACTTTTTATAGCTTTCTGGTTTTCCTTTTTCGTTTCTGCATTAATCACAACGAACTAGCTATGAAGGAGATATACTGTCTCGTAACTGAAATTCTCTGCAGACATGTTTCTGGTTGCAATTACAATGCTTTTATTCGGAATGGAGATGCATGTCATGTTTGTAGGATCATCTAGTCTTGCAGGCAAATTGTCACGGTTTCTCCATCTATCAACCTCAACAAAGGTAAAACTTACATATCATGATACAAAACAGAATAAACGAACAAACTTAATGCAAGCAGCCAGGTGTATATGTGGAAGAGTGTACGGCTTCTGATACGTAGATGATTGTTGATTTTTGGTTGATCAGGCAGTTCCATCAAGAGTTGGAATTCACACAATAATGCAAGCCAAGTCGAAAATCGGGCAAGCTGTCATAATGATGCTTCAAGTGGGAGTGTTGGAGAAGTTCAAGACAATACCTTTGGTTACTGGTTTTGACCTTGCTTGCTTTGCTGGCGCTGTATTTACTTCTTCTGCTTGCATGCTCCTCCTTTCAAAACTTGCTGGTAGTGGCAGTGGCGCTTTGAAAAGATAGTTTAGCCAAGAAAAGGGAAGACGAACTTGTTAGCATTTCTGCCAGCTGACTCAAACGCAAGCACAATTTTGTCGTAAAGGAATTTCTGCATGCATTTGTTGTATAGGGAATGCAGAGGGCTGGAATATGGCAGCAAGAAAGAACTTGAGGAAAGCCCTCATGCCAAGGTTTCGTGTAAGCAGAGTAACAGTGCAGCAAGAGAATAACTTAATAGAAACAAAGAGCTTCAATTGAATTGAGGCTGTTTGATTTATTCTTTCTTTAATTTTCCTATTATACTTGAACTTCTTGATGATGTAAACAAACAAAGATACATATCATCCTATTGTTTTGGTGTGTAGATGAAAGAAATAAACTATTTCAGTAAGACAAGCATGGCTCCAAATTACGTTTAGTGTTTCATTATCAGATGCCTAGGGAATGGACAAAACGAAAATTCTTATGGCTACTTGTGATTATGACATTAGATGTATAATGTCCTGTTAACTTCTTCATTTCAGAAGGTAAAATGAATTAGGGGTGTAATCTTCATTATATATAGCCTTAAACAGAAAATTTTTGTTGAAGACAATAATTAAGAATTTCATTAAAGTTGAAGACTACACTTTATAGTTGTTCACCTCAGAAACCAACTACAAACCCCAGAGAGAGGAGGGCACGCAACCTCTTGAAACAAAATTGGCCCCCTTCAGATCTATGCTCTTTTAGTCCTACACTTTCCCGCTCTAGCACTACCAACTAATTCTCCTTGAACGTTCTAAATCCCTTCCAAAAATCAGTCACAAACTATGCTTCACTAACGATATAGTTTGCACAAAAGCGGGGACATGAGCCACAAAAATTGGAACAAGGCTGCAGTTTTCGCTGTTGTAACAGTTAATGCCAATCTAAGCAATTTCCCAGCAATGGAAGAATGAGTTCCACGCAACAACTTGTGCCAAGAAAAAATCCCCTAAAGATAAAACAATGTGATTGAATCTTCTGCCATGATGCTGCAGAACAGGAAACTCGAGGAATAAGTGATCCATTGTCACTCGAGGAATAAGTGATCCATTGTCACAATTTGTACAGTGATCACATACCTCATCATTCTGTATACGATATACTTTTGTACGGTAATCACATAATAAAAGCAAAAGAAGTGAGAAAATTCTTTGTCCATAGACCCCTTACCAATTTGTGCCGAGAGACTGCAGGTTGAGATTCCTTCAACTTCTTTACAACAAAAGCAATTGTGAAAAAACCAGAAGAATGAGCCAGCCTCTTAAAAATGATTATGCTTTGTGATGTTTGGCATAAATAGAACAGGAGCACTGTAGAACCCAAATTATAAAGTTGAGGTAAAAGCTTAACACACTCAAATATATGGGAGGAGACTTTGCACAGATTGTAATAGGTTTGAAGAATACGATTCTGATAGTATCAACAAAAAATGGAGAGCAAGCCACGCAAATAATCACTCTCTTCGAAAGAAATTCAACAACAAAGCACCCAACTTATAATCCTATATGATTGGATATAAACCTGCTAAAAGGTGATGAAACTGTTGTGGTATAGAACCAGAATTGTTGCAGGAAATGGAAATAAGTAGACTTCAGAAATGAATTTAGCAGGTTTGCAGACACAATGAATTCAAATGAACACCTTCATTGCATTCATTAACTTTCAAAATACAGAATCAGATTTGGCGGGAAAAGTGTAGAAGGGGAAAACAGAATGTAGGAAACTTGAAGAGAAAGGAAATACAAAGAGGAAATCCTCTCTGATTACAATAGCAAGATTTCAGCTAAAAAAGTGAAATGGACATTACATGATCCTATCGTTTTATACTACTAACAATCTAACTAACTACTCTCAATGGCTAATGGGCGAGCAACACGTGGCGAAGGGAATCTTTCAGTTGGTTTGGTCCCCAGCTTCAGCAGAGATCGCATGAACCCAGCAAAAGCGTGGTTCCTTGGGTGCGCCTTCTCCTACTGCGTTTGCCAAATCCACGCCTTCTTCATAGTCCCCTCACGCTTTCCTTCTCCCTGTGTAATGCTAGTTTCTGATCGCGCCTTCCCAGTTACCCTTCTGGCCAGCCTCACGCCTTCCCTTCTTTGTCCTTCACACTTTCTGACTTTTGACTTCATTACAATACTCCCTCCTGGAAATTAATCTTGTCCTCAAGATTGAAACTTGGGAAACTATCTCTTAATCCCTTCAGCCTCCTCCCATGTAGCTTTTGCAGGATCTGTACCCCACCAGTGGATTAACCACTGTACTGCAGCAGCATTGCCCTTTTTCACCATCCTTCTATCAAGCACAGCCACTGGCTCAACCTTCCAATGCCCCTTCTCATCTAATTCAGGTAGCTGGAGGGTAGGAGTGGCCTTGTCACCCATCTTTTTCTTGAGTAGGGATACATGGAAAACAGGATGCACCCTAGAGGTGGTAGGTAGTTGTAATCTGTAAGCTACATTCCCAATCCTCTTCTCTAACTTGTAGGGACCAAAATATTTGGCTGTGAGCTTGGTATTTCCCCTTAGAGCAACTGAGCTTTGCCTATATGGTTGTAACCTCAGATACACCCAATCACCTTCCCTGAATTCTCTCTCACTCCTCCTTTCATCTGCATATTTCTTCATCCTTTCCTGAGCTACCCTCAAGTTCTGTTTCAACATGTTGTCTATCTGCTGCCTTTCCTTGACATAGTCCCCCACTGCAGCCACTCTGGTTTGCAGGTAGGGTCCCAGGGCTAGTTGGGGAGGGGGAATTCCATACAATGCCTCGAATGGGGTCATCTATATTGCTGTGTGATGGGTGGTATTGTACCACCACTCTGCCAGAGATAGCCACTGGCTCCATCTCCTAGGTTCTAGATGAGTAAGGCATCTGAGGTACATTTCCAGCACCTGGTTCACCTCTCAGTTTGGCCATCAGTCTGAGAGTGATAAGCTATGCTGTAGTCTAATTTAGCTCGCAGCATAGTAAAAAGTTCTCCCCCAGAATTGGCTGACAAATATCCTGTCCCTATCTGACAGCATGCTCTGGGGAATCCCATGCAGCTTACTGACATAATCAATGAAGAGCCTGGCTATCTTTGGAGCATTAAAAGGGTGTGCTATACTGATGAAATGAGCATATTTGGTAAATCTGTTCACTACTACCATTATGATGCCTTTCCCTTCTGATTTTGGTAACCCCTCAATGAAGTCCATAGTGACATGGCTCTCTGAGTGTTGGGGAATAGGGAGGGGTTGCAGTAGTCCAGGGTAAGCCACATGATAGGTTGCAATTTTATCATTTATTTTATCATTAATTTTCCCTATTACCTGACCCAATGTGAACTAATTATTAGATTCTACTCACTTTTAGTATTTTACATTTATTTCAGGGAGTAGAACGAAAATATAATAACAGGTGCTAATTTGACAGGAAAAGAGTCCAGATGATAGAGCTTGTCCTAGGGGCATTTTTGGAACAACAAAACATGAACCCTTGTTGGGCAGAATGGGCCGTAGACTTCTTTTCGGAGGGTGCCGCCGCACATAAGAAGCAGAGCAGCAGAGGACTGAAGACGGCTGGCTTCCTTAGCCTTTCATCCTGTAGCTTAGCTTTCACCTTTGACTTTTCCTTCCTTTGCTTCTTAGTAGTAGTTGCCTCTCGGATGTCAGAAGCCATTGAAGCATTGAATCATTTCCCTGTAGCTTTTTTGTTTGATTTTTCCTTGCGGTCTGTAGTGAATTCCTCCTACCACATAATGGCCGCAACTATCACTTCAGTTTTGTATGGGTTTTTCTCATCAACAATGAATTAAACCCCTTTATCTAGTCAAGGGACAACGGATGCTTTGGGTCGCCTAAAATTGTGAGATCGATTTAATTTTATCTTTTTCTTTTATTTATTGGTATCCGCATATTTCCTGATTTCTATGCTCATGGTTATTTAATTAATTGATTGTTTTGGATCCGGATAATTAGTTAATTTGATAATCTATTATCAATTAGGACGTTAAATCCGTAATTGTTTAATTGTCTCAAAATAGTGATAACTGGCATGATTAGGTTTGTGTCAGGGGAATACGCGGGCTAATCTAAAATAACCATGGTAGTGCGTTATTTGATTAGAATAGGGCTCCTCTAATACGTAAGGCAATTGAGGAATTAAATTCTACGGGCGTACCTAAAATTATTTCTCAATTAGAGCAGTGATTAACGGGCGTACCTTAATCACCGACACAGTAAGGAGGGGTTGACTGTCATCGCTTGTTTGGCAGTTATAACCTATTTATTGGTAAATAATTGTAATTGGCTTTGTGTCGATGATCAATTAGGTGAACCATTGTTGAAGTTATTCTTTGGCTAGACCCTCTGATTTTAGTAAATTGTTATTTAATTTCTAGTTGGCTATTTTATTTTTATTATTTTACTTTTAGTTGGATTGTTTAAATTGTCACCCCTGAGATAAAAACACCCCCTTGTCACTGTGAATTTAAAAAGAAACAATTACTCCCAATCCCTGTGGATTCGACCCTGCTTACTGCTATCTACAGAAATTAATTTTAGTTTGGGCATGTTTTATTATTGCACAGGTTTCGACACCCTGTCACCACATGCTCATCTTTACACTTCCTACATGTGTCATACTCCAGAACAAAGTTCTTGATCTCTTCGTACATCCCTAGCCAGTAGAACAGTTGTTTGGCCCTCATGTAGCTGGCCTAGATACCTGAATGTCCTCCCATCTGGGAGTCATGTAAGGCAGTGATAAGTTTCCTTCTGATATCTTCTTGTCCTCCCACTACCAACCTCTTTTTGTATATGAGAACACCATCTTGGTAGGAGTAGTCTGGTACTTGAGTAGGAGTCAGTAGTGCCTGGGAAATTGTTCCTTGAACCCACACATCCTCCTTGTAACTCTCCATCACTTCACCGATCCAAGTAGGCACTGCACTGGAGATGGCCTTGCATTCACCTGCCTCATCCCTGCCTTGTCTGGAGAGAGCATCAGCTGTAATATTGTCCTTTCCCTTTTTGTAATGAATTTCATAGCTCAGTCCCAGCAATTTGGTGAGCCATTTCTGTTGAAGAGGTGTAGTGATCCTCTGCTCTAGCAAGTATTTTAAGCTCTGATGGTCAGTATGTATGATGAAGTGATGACCCTCTAAATAGTGTCTCCACTTGGTCACAGCAGTCACCAAAGATAGTAGCTCTTTTTCATATATAGATAATCCCATGTTCTTCTGTCCCAGGGCCTGATTGAGGTAAGAAATGGATTTCCTGTTTTGCATCAGTACAGCTCCCATGCCTTGATGGCAGGCATCTGTTTCAATAATGAATGGTTGGGTGAAATCAGGCATAGCCAATACATGGGTGCTACACATGGCTCTTTTCAGCTCTTGGAAAGCCTCCTTTGAACCCTCCCCCCACTGAAAGTTGTCATTCTTCAGTAGGTTTGTCAAAGGTTTGGCTATGGCTCCATACCCTTTGACAAACCTTCTGTAGTAGCCTGTTAACCCCAGAAACCCCCTCAGCTGCTTGACATTCTTTGGCCTGGGCCATTTCTCCATGCATTCCACTTTCATAGGGTCAGCTTGAACTCCCTCTGCTGATATGATGTGTCCTAAATATTCTACCTGTAGCTGTGCAAAAGTGCACTTGCTCATCTTAGCATATAGCTGGTGCTGCCTTAGTATATTTAGTACTTTAGTAACATTTTTGACATGCATTTCCATGGTAGGGCTATAGACTAGGATGTCGTCAAAGAATACCAGAACATGCTTCCTCATTTGTTCTTGGAAGACCTGGTTCATTAGGCTCTGGAAGGTTGCAGGAGCATTGGTCAAGTCAAATGGCATGACCTTGAACTCATAAAGTCCTTGGTGAGTTCTGAAGGCAGTTTTTTGAATGTCTTCCATCTTGACACTGATTTGGAAGTATCCTGCTCTTAGATCAATCTTAGTGAAGTACTTAGCCCCATGTAGCTCATCTATCAATTCCTCAATCAAAGGCATAGGAAACTTGTTCTTCACTGTCAATTCATTTAGCTGCTTGTAATCCATACAGAACCTCCAAGTTCCATCCTTCTTCTTCACTAGCAGCACTGGGAAAGCAAATAGGCTACTGCTAGGTTGTATGATCCCTATTTCCAACATTTCTTTCACTAACTTCTTGATTTCTGTCTTCTGTACATATGGACACCTGTATGGCCTCACCTGGAAAGGCTTGGCTTCTTCCTTTAACACAATTTGGTTATCATGGCTCCTGGTTGGAAGCATTCCCTTTGGTTTTGCAAAAACATCCCTGTATTGCTCTATTATCTGGCTAATCTCAGTAGGTATCTGATCTGGATTCCCCTCTCCTTCTACTGCTACTAACTGAGCTATCACCCCATATGTTTGCCTCTTTAACCACTTCTCTATTCTACTTCCTTTTTGCATTTTCAGCTCAGTGTTGGTGCTCTTCCCAAGCAGCACTACTTCTTGTCGTCCCTTGCAGATCTTCATGTTGAGCTCCTTAAAGTTGAATTCTATGGGATTGTGTTTGGCTAGTCAGTCCACTCCTAAGATCGTGTCACAGCCACCCAACTTCAAGGTGTTGAAGGGGTGTTGGAACTTATGGCCCTGTATTTCCCAATACAATAACCTATCTAACCCTCTTGAGCCCACTCTCTCTTCATTAGCTACATTTACTATCAGTATAGGTCCTCGTGTCCCCAATTTCAGTTCCATTGCCAACTGCTCATCTATGAAGCAATGTGTACTGCCACTATCTATTAAGGCAGTAATCTGCCTACCTCTCACCAACCTCTCTAGTTTGATGGTTTTGTGTCCCATTCCCCCAGCCAAAGCATGGACAGACACCTCTATGTGTTTATCAGTCAAGTCCCCATTAATACAGTCACAGTAGATCTCCTCCTCCTGTCCCTTGCTCTCCTCCGCAACCTCAATTTCCTCAGCCAATAAGAAATGCACATGAGACTGTTTGCATACATGGTCCAAAGTGTAGGGTTCAGCACATTTATAGCATAGTCCGTTTTCTCTTCTCAAGTTGAACTCTGTGGGGGATATTTTCTTAAATTGGCTCTAACTAGTTGCATTTTGATCATGGAATCTGTTTGGGTAGTTGGAGTTGTTTTGGTTCCATTTAGGGTGGGGTAGAGCTTTACTGTGGGTTTTTTGGTTATTAAAACTAGATGTGACAGGTTTTTGCATTCTCTGGATAGCTTTGAGGTTTTTTTCTTGGAGCTTTGCCATCTCTATTGCAACAGCCAAAGTTTCAAGTTTAGACATCTTCACCATTTTAACTATTTCTTCCTTCAATCCACTCATGAAGCATGCCTTATAGTAAGAGTCAGATAAATAGGGCAAGGATGGCATTACCAGAGCTTTGAGCATCTCAAACTTCTCAAGGTATTCAGCCACGGATCCAGATTGCACCAGTTTGTTGAACTCTTCAATAGCTTTCTTTGGACTCCTTTCTCCAAATCTGATACTCAGAGCAGTAGATAACTCTGACCAGGGAATCGCCTCTCTACCATGGAAGACTCCATGGAACCAGATGTCTGCTCTGTCTCTAAAATAGAGCTCAGCCATCTCAGCCTTCATGTCCTCTTCTATTCCATGTATTTTGAAGTATTTGTTAGCCTTCCTGATCCACGCCCTTGGGTTATCACCATAAAAAATTGGCAGATCCATTTTAGGCCACCTGTTATTGGTTCTGGTCTCCCTTTTGCCAAAAGATTCCTTCTGAGATTCCAACTTGGACTCATCAGGTTGAGCTCCTTCTCTTGAGCTGCTACCTCCCTTCAGTCCTTTTCCTCGATCACTGACCTTAGCCATCAACTGAGCCATCATGTTCATCATTCCTTCATATTTTTGGTCCAATTCTTTCAGAAGCTTTTCAGTAGTATCCTGTCTGAACTCCATTGTCCTGATTGCTTGTTCCATTCCCTCACTCTTGTTGGTAAAGGTCCTGACCACACTCCCTAACTCCACTATGTCTCTCATCAATGTTTCATCCTGATTTTTTGTCATCCCTATGGCTCGCAATCAAGCTCTGATACCACTGTTGTGGTACAGAACCAGAATTGTTGCAGGAAATGGAAATAAGTAGACTTCAGAAATGAATTTAGCAGGTTTGCAGACACAATGAATTCAAACGAACACCTTCATTGCATTCATTAACTTTCAAAATACAGAATCAGACTTGGCGGGAAAGGTGTAGAAGGGGAAAATAGAATGTAGGAAACTTGAAGAGAAAGGAAATACAAAGAGGAAATCCTCTCTGATTACAATAGCAAGATTTCAGCTAAAAAAGTGAAATGGACATTACATGATCCTATCGTTTTATACTACTAACAATCTAACTAACTACTCTCAATGGCTAATGGGCGAGCAACACGTGGCGGAGGGAATCTTTCAGTTGGTTTGGTCCCCAGCTTTAGCAGAGATCGCATGAACCCAGCAAAAGTGTGGTTCCTTGGGTGCGCCTTCTCCTGCTGCGTTTGCCAAATCCACGCCTTCTTCATAGTCCCCTCACGCTTTCCTTCTCCCTGTGTAATGCTAGTTTCTGATCGCGCCTTCCCAGTTACCCTTCTGGCCAGCCTCACGCCTTCCCTTCTTTGTCCTTCACGCTTTCTGACTTTTGACTTCATTACAGAAACAAACTTCTAAAGGTTATTAGGCTTGATTTTTTTTTTTTCTGGAGACGACAATTGTATTATATTCTAATCTATCATACACTACCAAGCCTTAAAGGCTTGATGGCGACTATCAACCCAAAGGCTGGTGGTTATTAGGCTTGATTAAACATGCGACAATTACTCGAATATTAGTTTTTTTTTAATCTCAGTATTTTGTTTCCTTTATTCAAGCCACTTCCACAAACTGACAATTGCCAAAACCATGTCACTACATTTCCAGAGAAAAACTGTAGTACTGACCCTGATGAGTGCCAAAAAATCCCACCGTAAGAAACAAGAGGGCAAAGTTTTCCTTGTGCACGCCATAAACTTCTATATGAGTTCATGACCTGCCCGCCTAATCCACAGGCTCTCTCTTTAGCCCAAATATTCGATTTGCTTAAGGCTGTTTTTCCACAACTATCGAGAAGCCCAAAACCACCTCCTCAAAGTAGTGCACAAACATATTGACAATCCAACATTATCTCCATACCAAGATTTTACACCTCCACACCCTGAAACGGCAGTTAACAAGAGCTCAATTTTCCTCGAGACCCTTTGGCAAGATAAAGACGTTAGTCTAACATAGACTGACAAAATTAAGTACTGATTTAATAAGAATTACTCGTAGCAGAGCTTCTTAACAACCCCATTCCTCATATATCGTCTGGATTTGTAGTCAAAAAAATCTCTTTGCGGTCCCCGAAAGAAAGGAAAGCTGAGAATTGATCAGAGCTAAATCTACTACAGCACTTTTCTGGTCAGAAACCTAGAAGCTAGAACCAAGGAAAGAAATTTGACCCGTAACAATTTCTTTAATCCGCAATACTTGGTGTCAAAAGTTACGCAGAAAATGCAGTGTTAGGAAGCGAAAAGAAAATGCACAATGTTAATTGGGCTTCGATCACTTCACCACATTATTCCGGAACAATTAGAATTGATCCGCATGAGAAAAGTACATATGTGTCAGACGATCGTCTTTCGTCCCGCTCAACAAGAGGCCGGGGGTTTTGGTAACATCAAACAGATAAATGCATTTAAAATTAACTCACATAAATGATACAGTAACATGAAGTCCATGAACATAACCGAGTAGGATAAAGAAGAAAAGATACAGCTTATTACGCTACAATTTCCCTTTACAATCCAAGGTAGGACACAAGGATGATGTCAAAAAATAACCTAACAAACCAAAAATTATGCTTCAACGAATCATACACGCTGCTTGCTCTGTTCAAACTTCAAACTGTGTTGCCGCAACTAATATTTCTATATTCACGGAATAAATTTAGGGAATAACTGGCTATGGTAAACACGACTTTACACTACAATAAAAAATTTTAAAAAAAAAAACAGCTAAATTTTACAATGAGCAACTGCTTTACATGGATGCCAAAAGTTCACTCATTTCTTTCACCGATGGGATGTTCTCAGAAGGGTAGATCTTAGCTACAAGTTGGGCAAAACTGTCATACTTGTCCAGAAACTCCTTCTGAAAATGAGTGCAAAAAATAAAATATTAGATTTTCTAGAGGATTAATCATAACGTTACCTTACCCAAGTTAAAAGAAGAAGAAATCTGGGAATGGCATCCATCAATTATTTCACAAAATAATTAATCAATGAGCAACATCTTACCTTTGAAGAACACAAACAAAAAAAAAAAAAAATTGCACACACACACAAAACACACACGATATAGTCCCAGGAAGAAAAAGTAAGTCTTCAGATGGGAACAAGGAAAACAGAGAACAGGGAAGTAAAGGCGGATAACCTTCTGAGTAACACAAGCACAAATAAAAACTCCTGATGTGCCGGCTACTAATCTAGCCAGAAGCATTACAAAACAATTACACATCATGCCAAATCCAGGAGGTAACAAAAAAAAAAAATTCGAGTCCATACCTTGCATTTATCCCATAATGAAGGCAACAACTCCTCTGAGGTCAGGTTCTTTTGCAACTTCTTATACATTGTAGCAATGGCCTTGTCAACCTGTGCAGACATGAACTCATTGTCATCGAAAAATGGAGGAAAAGTAGAGCATTAATCCACAGACTTACCCCAGATAAGCTGGATTTTACCACCTTTCTGAGATCCATTTTCGACAATCCAAGCTGGAATGGGATCTGACATTTCAAAATACATCATCCATAAGGCGTTCAACAATGCTTGAGTTAAAAATCCCAAGGCTTCAGGACTACAAGGCCTAAAAGCAACTCCATTACATTTCGGCTACTGAATTCACAGTTTCAAAGAAAACCACATAAAAGAAAACATATACTATGAGACTGAGCCAAGATAGCATCTAATCCAGTTGAGAATGCCTGTAGCTCTATCTCACAGATGTTGTTGCTTTTCCCTTTGTTCTCTTTAGTGCTAAAACCAGGTCATTTAACCTTAAGTAAAAAACCATCCAAGTTTTGTAAACTTTTCAGAGCACTACAAAACTACTTAAGATTACAAATAAGATGGTAAAAAAGTGCACCTAAAGAATAACATAAAACCAACATGAAACCCAAAATTACAAGGCCATGGAACAAAGTATTATCCTGGACCTACACTGAGGCACTAACCTATTTGCTTAGCAGAGGAGAATGCACCTAAAGAAAGATGCTAAAACAAGAGGGTTACGCCCATTTTTTACAATGAGAATTTCACATTATTAAAAAGGTTCTGAAAGAAGAATCAAATTGACTCTACAAAGTAGAATCTTCCTGTGCTTAAAAATTAGTTCCTTCCAACGCCAACACCCCCAAACACCACCACCACAACCCCCCCCCCCCTCCCCCCCAAAAAAAAAAAACACAACCAAATAGAGAGATAGCAAAGGAGGGATTAATGTCATAGATAACACTCACCACCATACTGTGTATTTGATCAACTACAAATAATTTTTGAAGGAAAGATCAAAATTCTTGTAATATAGCCTTTGTGGACAGATAAGTATTAGATAAAATGGAATATATGCAAACCTCTTCTGGTGTGATTGTGTACATTAAGTCCTCAATTCTTCGAGCAAACTGGAACAGACGTTCAAATTGCTGGAACAAAGGAAGTTTCCAAAACAAGCATAAGCTAAGTGAATACAGAAGCAGGGTCATTTTACTTGAAATCTTAAATATTTCAAGAATCAAGAAAGGATACTTACATAATATATAATTGTACTAATAAAGCGTGTGCAGGCTTGTTCATAAGCTTCACTTGCTTGGTGATAGAACTTGGCTAAAGTGGGCACAACATTTGCAAGGTCATAAAGACTGGAAGTAAGTAATTTTAGTTAGTGTGTGAAATTACCAATCCACAAAGACAGTATATCTGCAATTCATGCAACTATGTATTTTGCATTTTGCCTTAGGGTACCTATTTTGAAATGCGGCATAGTTTTCTAGAAGCAAAATATCTGCATACTTTGGGTCAGCCTGCCCGATCTTGTCCAAAGTCACAAACATTATTGTAACCTGTCAAAATGATTTTTTCCCATAAATCTCAACCATAAAAGCCGTGCTACCCAAGAATACCCAAAAAGCCAAATCATATCAACATTAAACGGAGAACAAAAACATGTCAACAAAAGAAAACAAGACATAAGGACAACTCATTTTTCTATCAACAAGTTTGTCATATTTTGACAAGCCAAACGGCCAAGGCTTAATCATATTCTTCAATTCTTAATTGCGTACTTCACCAAAAATTTGGGATGTGGCAGAGTCCATTTACATATTTAGGCATCCAGATAACAATTCAATTGAGTATACTGTTGCGTGAGCCAGAACTTACAAATTTTGTGTACGCCTGATCAACCAAATCCCTGGATTGTCCCTGGATGTACTGTTCCATGCGAGTTGCAAGAGTAGCAAATCTACATAGAAGGTATATAAACCCAGTGGTAATGAATGTAGTCGACATCGCTACGACATATTTAGCATAGAACTAGAATTCAAGGTTAAAAAAAATTTACAGAGCTAGCGTTCTAGAGAAATAAGATAATCATGGACATTTATAATTGAGCAGCAACTTCTCAATGCTGAGATCAAGGAAAACACCAAAAATTCAAAAGAATAACCAGATCACATAATAAGAATGAACAATTATTATGTTCATAAGAACACTTATTAACTATGAAGAACTATATTGGAGAGACATAAGGTAATCATGCACATTTTTATAATTTAGCAGCAGAGTCTCAATGCTGAGATCAAGGAGAACACATAAGGTAATCATGCACATTTTTATAATTGAGTAGCAGAGTCTCAATGCTGAGATCAAGGAGAACACCAAAAATTCAAAAGAATCACCAGATCGCACAATAAGAATGAAGAATTAATATGTTCATAAGAACGCTTATTAACTATGAAGAACTATATTGAAGAGACATAAGGTAATCACGCACATTTTTATAATTAAGCAGCAGAGTCTGAATGCTGAGATCAAGGAGAACACCAAAAATTCATTCAAAAGAATCACCAGATCACACAATAAGAATGAAGAATTACTATGTTCATAAGAATAATTATTAACTATAAGAACTACTTAAGTTGGTAGAGAAATGGATATCCTTCAAAATATTAATTTAGCATTAAACACAATTCAATCTACCTTGGTATATATGACAAAACTCCAACCTGCCTAACATTTCGCTCATTTCTTTCGATCTGGTGACAAGCCTCCTCCACAAACTGCAGCATAGTGTTCAATGAAATTAATCAAAATAACATCAAATACATAGGAATACAGTACAAATTTATCAGGCTGCAACTCACCCGGCCAAACTGCATAGAAATTCTAGATTCCAAATCATCAAGCAATAGGCGTACAAAGCCTGCTGCATCAGCTTTTTGACCAGAAATATAACGTTCTGTTATTCCATGCATTGATATGCAGCGCAAGGGATCAATCTTGTATGCCCAATCCACCACAGCATAGAAGTCTTCCTAAATATCCAAGAGAGAGACAGAAAAAGAAAAAATTGCATTTAGAACAAAATTGGAACTTCTATTATGAATGCGTAGCTATATACACAGTAAACTCAAAATTCCTTTGCTCCCAAGAAGCAACACTAAGAAAATTTGAAAAGGAAAAAAAAGGACTTCTGATCATGCCCATTATTGGTGACTATGCAAAGCGTAAGAAGATCCAATCAAGAGAACAATAGTTTGATCATAAACGCCATATGTGAGGATGAAAAGAATTTGAAAGCATAGTCTCTTTGAAAGGCTAGAGAACAAGAGAAACCAGGTGAATTGTTCCCACATGAATTATTTCAAAGACCTTCAGTTCTACACTCGGACATAAACCAGCAACGCATTCCTGAGATGGGATTGGACTTCAGTCTACTTCATTAAACCAACATACCAACTGAAATACCAGTAAATGTTTTCTAGATCAGTGAACTTGAATTGCTGTTGGTGTGTACAAATCTTTTATCCTTGTATGAAAATTCTACCAATTTGTAGCTTGTTCAAGTCTTTCTAGACATGGAATGTAAGTGAATGCACGAATTCTGCAACCTTAATATCCAATTCACCTATTTATTTTTATTTTGTGGGAGATGCAGTAAATACACCTATCTATTTCTTTAAGTTGTTTGATTTGTCTGTCTCGCTGTGGCTTTCACTCAGGTTTCGTTAATGAATAAAGAACCGATAAGCACAGAGGCACTTCTAATCAAGATGCCTAGCAACAAACAAAAAGAAATCATTGCAATACATTTAATGTTGAAAAATCATTTGAATGTACAACAATTATCTGTCCAAATTAAACTATAATGTCAATAAAGGTTGGCAAGAACCATATGCTCTGAGTCCACAAAATCCTCCCAAATATCTTACATGTGACATGTTATGAGCTACAGACACTAATAAAGTGCTAATGCAGTGGATGAACATATATCACCTCTAAACAGAATGCTGACAATGCTTAAGTATCCTATATAATGTCAGACATCCATGGTGACAGAAACATTTTCTAAAAGCAATTTCATTTCGAAGATTTCAGGATTCATGATTACTTTTAACCCCTCATCTGTCATTCAAAGGGAAGCTCAGCCATTGCGTAAATAAGATACCTGTATTCCGTCAAGCAAGTCACGAAGTGATTCATTTAGTGCCTCCAGCTCTGCAGTACTTTTACCTACAGAATGACAAAAGATCATTGAAGCAAACTTCAAGTGGATGCCTGACAAAAATGGAGAACCCTATAGGTAAACTTACCAGATTTGCTGTCATTGTCATCAATGTCCAAGATGCCCAAGTCATCATCATTTCCATCATCATTGTCATTGGGCCCACCTTTTCCATTGGCAAGGCCTCCTGGTGGAACAAGTGCTGGAACTTCAAAGCACATAAAGTGTGCAAAGAATGAACTCTGCAATTAAGGCAATAAACATGTTTATCTGTGAAGATGACATATCCTCAGAGAGAGAGAGGGAAGAGAAGTTATCAATTAGAGCAAAAACCTCATCCACAAGAAGTGGGATAAATATAGTGAGCATTTTCGCATAAGCTTCTGAAACCGTAGAGGTGTCTGCATTGTTCACATTTTGACTGGAACCTGTTGAACCTTCAAGCCATACAGTAGGATTTCGCGATGCTTTGGTACTCGCACGAAGCTCATTGGCAAATTCACGAGCCTATAAAGGTAAGTATTAAGAGAACATTCAAACTCCATGTAACAAACTCACAATTTATAACTCTATTAACTATAAAACTTTCTTCCACTATTTCTTGATTTGCTTCTTGTGATAATCTAAGATGGGATACGCAAAATACACAAATCAAATAAAAAATTACCCAGCTTAGCCATTTGAAAGAGCAAAAAATTTAAGATACAACTAGACATAATTCATTTATTCAGTAATTTAGTGTGAACTATACCATACAAAGATCCAATAATCACAGTCATTCTCCAAGGGCAGCAAAGCGAGATGTTCAAATTAGACAGTAACATAGATATCACTACTGGCAAATTATTGCCAACTATTAGTTCCCCAAGGGCACAGGTATCCTGGACCATGAAACTTGTATAGAAGTAACATCAAAATGCTTTGACACCAATACAGTAGATAACCAATGATCAGAAAAATAAAATCAGATTCTCACAAATAGCTTAATTATTCTGATACTTAAGTTCTTAATTACAATCATCACACAGCTCAATAAAGAAATACTACACTATGAGACATGAAATCTAAATCCAAGCAATTTTCACACAGAAACATCCTTAACTACAATTGAAGGAATCATTTGCACAAAGATAAGTTTTCCCACCTCACGGCGCAATAGTAAATTAAGGGAGCTACAGTAAGCTTTCCGCAATGGACCAAGGCAATTTTTATCGAGACTCTGCAAATGAAAGGACAGAACAAAACATCAAAGTGAGCAAAAGTATAACACCTCACAACTGGCAATTCATCAACCCAATTTAACACTTCAGCAGACCTTCAAGTGTTGCAGAAGGCGAGCATATGTCCTGCACTTATACCGCAGATCTGCATGATCCGGCCTCTTCAATTGTCCACGCTGTTTAATCAAGTGAACAGCAAATTCAGTATTAGCTTCAGGACATTGATTATCACTGCAAAGCAGAATCCCTACAAGAATACCTGAGAGAAATAACTCTTGTCACTTATCATGAAATCCACCAAGCTAGCAAAATAGTTTCTCAAGAACTCAGATGCTCTCCGAACAAAAGTGCTCTTCAACTTGTCCAGTTCCGCACGCTTTTCTCTTACCTGATAGAAGTCACTCATAATTCTCGTAAGGTAAACCAAAATCTAGAAGTTTTCATGATACTTCGCATTTCTTCAGGAAGTAGATAAACGCTGCACTTTTTTTACAAAATTAACATGTAATCATTTGCTGCACAACAACTAAAACCTTGACATCACTCAAAAAAATATAATAAAAATAAAAAAGAAAAAAACCTTAATCTTTGCTAGGTGATCAAGAGAAATTACTTTCTTTTCTTTACCCCACATTTTAAGCACAAACACCAGGATTTCTGGGGCAGATGATCATGTTAAAAATTAATTCCAAAGGCACAAGCTATAATTGATTTTTCAAGAGCCAGAGGTCCCAGGTACTGCAAGAGATTCATGTCTATCATCACATACATGATTTGCTAAAGGGCGTCCGCTACTGAATCCCTATAATTTACAAATTCTGTCACTAAATCCTGCATACTATCGTCTCACTGTGTAGCATGCTAAGCTAACCCAAAAAGAAAGAAAAAAAAGTCATAGCTGTCTAGTCCGCTGAAATACTTTTTGTTATGTTCTTAATCGATCAACCCAGAGCCCTTAACTGTTCAGAAATACATATCCATGTCAAGGATCATAACTACAACTACCACCAAATGACAAATTTAAACATAACAGTAAATGCAAAAAGGTCCAAAGAAGTATACATACAGCACGCATATCTGCATAGCAAGGATCCAAGCTAGGAACTTCAAGGCTGCGCAAAGCATTAGTTAACCATTCACATGCTTCAATGTTTTGAAGCATCCTTGCCTCATCAAAGGAACCACCTGTTAGACATGCTGCATACTGCAACAAAATGAACGCAATAACTACCAAATTTGATAATTGACAAAATAGAATTTTATAACTCAAACAAGGATTGCTGATACCACAACATAATTAAAATGTGGAAGTACCTCAGAAGGGATGCGCAATCTTTCGAGAAGCTTATCAAGTTCCTCAACCAATGATTTGTTGTTCACAGAATGCATTTCAAGCTTGTTATTGCGAGTCTCTATCTGCCCACAGACAGAAAAATGCAGATCATTAGAACTTCAACATGCCCCTCAGAAAGCATAAAGTACTATTATTTTCCAGCATGGACTAATTTAAATATCAAATGACATAAAATAGTGATGACTTTGCAAGTAGCAACTAGCAAGACAGCTCATCTTGTGCAATGAAGCTTTCTGACCCTCAGGACTTGAACAAATGAAACACATATTGCTGATAGAAGCACAATCAAGTCAAACAAAAAGGCCTATTATTAAAAGGCTATTCAAAAATTTGAAAGTTTAGTTATGTGCTCTAATAAATATAAGTTCTTTTGGAAAAAGCACCCACATGCTACTTTCCAAAAAGTACATTTTTTAAGGAAAAAAATTAAGATAAAAGTAAAGTATAACAAACAAGAACAACTCACCAGTGCTTCTAGCTATTAAAAGAATACCACTGAAATCAGGTCAATTAAGACAAATAACAATAGCTGCACAGGATGCAGTGAAATTCACTTCCCAGGTAAAATCAATAGAATAAGCAGAGATGCAACTGAATTATGTAAATTTAGGTAACTAAAAAGATTTTAAACAAAGGCAAAGCAAACAATACAGAAACATTTAGAAATCTCAGCTCAATTTCTAAGAGGTACTCACCGATTCAATATCCTCTCTCATGTGTCTGAGCTTTACATTGAAAATGCCCAACCATTCATCCATGTCCTCAACACAATTAGTGGCAGACTCCAGTCCCTGCAATACCTGCAGACGATTTGGGAGACCAAATAATATGTATTGGTTTGGAGAACAAAGAACTCAGGCAACAGATCAAAACATTAACTACCATAGCTATCACAATGCAGTCCGCTAGAAAGGATGAAAAGTATTGTAAACAGTTTCAGATTCCAAGGACAGAAACGGAACAAACTCTGGAGGCCAATGGAAGTCAAGTATTGAACATGAAAAGTAAAAAATCATCACGATGAAATGTATTGTTAGGTAATGAAGAATACAATGAGATTAAATATCTTCATTGCTGCAAGCTTATCAGAGGAGATATCGTGACATAAGTACTGGGCTAACATACAAACAGTGAGACTGTAAAGATCTACATTCATGATCTATTGTCTCATACTAAATCAAGGTTAAACTTACCATTAAGCAAAAGAAGGGAAACAATTGCAATCAATAGCAGAACAACCAACAGAATTTGGCCATATGCTCTAATAGGCCTTTAGAAACTATTCAAGAAATTTATTCCAAATCTAACCTCGTCCATTAAAGGCACATTTTCCAAAATAGCATGCACATTTGCTGCTTCCAAAGCTTGAAGTTCTCGCTTTAATCGCTCAGAAAATGCTTCAGCTTCACCAATACCCATGACATAGCTGCAAATGACATGATCAGTCCAACTATTAGCATCATTAGACTAAATTGGTACAAAAGAATGCTCTCAAGACCCAGTGCATACTGGCTTCTCAGGTAGCTTGTTTCTCATGTTGAAGTTCAGCCCAAAAATAGAGCAAAGATGCACAGAATCAAGCTAAGACTAGCTACAAAGGAGAATAAGTGCACAGAAAACTACATTACAAGGAAGACAAGTTTCCAAGTATCCATTGCCCAGAGATCTACAAGTCAATCTATAACTGACCAATAAAATCTATTATCTTGTGTATCTTTTTTCTTTTTCCTGCTACATGTGTAAAAATGAAAGGAGATTTCTACAATGCAATTCGCATTATGTTTCACATGAATTAGGCATATACAGGCACATAAACACAGATTTATACACCATAAAGTCAATATCAATGAAAGAAAATAAACATACGTACGTGCCTAAAAGGGCCTCCATATCCTCTTCCTCTGCTTGTGAAACAAGTTCTTTTTCAACTGTCACTTTCATGTCACCTTCAGCCACCGCAACTTCAACCGGACCATCTTGTTGATTCCCTAGTTGTTTAGGAATAGTGGGAGTATTTTCCTGTTCAAGTTCAAATAGTCAAAAGCATTTGAAGATAATAGGTTACTCATCACCATATACGAAAGTTAATAAGCATCTAACCTATTCAGCCAAAAAAAATTAAAATTGAAATAAAAGAATCTACGTGAAGCTTAAACACAGTCCTCTTCCCATATTGCTCAATACAAATATCCAATCAGGACAGAGATTTCATTTTAAAGTCATAATTCATGTAGAAAACTAACTTCACATAATAATTGTTGCTGTGTTTCATAAATGCCAACATGCAGAACCCAGTTGCTTGGTAATCTTAAAGGAAGCGGACCAAGTAAAAAGAGTTCAATGACAGTCACATCTGCAAATAAAGTCAAGAACTTCTACAATGCCTTCTCAGATAGATAAATTCATAAAGTTCGCAGCATCTTACAGCAAACAATAATGATGAATAGCTGAAAGGTTTCAGGACAAAAGAAAATATTTACTCAACCAGTACAAGATAAATTATAGAAGGAAAAATAAAACCAAATAAATAAAGAACGAGTTATTCCTGAGCTACAGGGAGAAAATACCTTAGCCCAAAGAGCCATCTCCACAACATCTATGCCAACAACTTTGGGAAAACGACCTAATACATCTTTGCAGATGTTTAAAATGCACATCAGTAGGCGATTCCTGCATAATAGTATATCAAAGACTTGAGACAAAATGGAGATAATTGTTACAATACTTCAAAACCTAAAAAGGTATTTTTGGGCTGAGGACTCCTAAGGTACCTATCATCAACATTGCGCAAGGTCCACTGAGGTGGAGAAACACTCTGACTCCTAAGGTTATCAAAGCCCTGCAGGAATGCGATCAATCCAAAATAAAGTCGGAAACTTTTTTTAGCGCGGGATTTGGGCAATAACAAAAATAAAAAAATTTTCCCACTAGATGTGTTTCGATCAATACCAGCATAAATGTGCATCCACTGGGGTCATTTGTTACAACCTCAACCTTCGAAAGATGCTTCAGCTTGTATAATTTTGCAGGCTACAGGAGCAGAAAAAATTGCTTTTATCAGCTTAAAGGTAAAATTACATACATGCACTTTGTCATAGAAACTGTCTTTCTATCTTCTACACGTCATTCCTCTCTATTCGTAAAATACGGGACCCAACCGTTTTTTTGACTGCTGCTATGAGTTCCAGAAAAATGACTCTCTTTGACCATGGCTCTCTTTTACCTATTTCACAACTTAATGTAAGGCCATAAACTGTCATATGAGCTGGCAATTGGTGGCATCCAAAGCACATAATTGAGTTTTTTCCTCTCTTGTCCCAGTTGCTAGAATATAACAAAACAACAGTACACACTTGGAGCATTTGTAACATATTACTAACGGTAGTCTCTAAAGACATGGCAGGTTCACATGTTTCAAGCAACCTCAGATTGTCAGTGGCAGAAATCAGTATGAAGACTTTATTAATTTTTAGCACAGTGGAATGGAACCCATTGACCACACTTTTGAATAGCTTGATGTGTATGAGGCCTGCACCCCTCTCCCCCCACCCCAAACAAAAAAAATTTTTTTCCAAAGAGAGAAGAAGCCAGGTATGAAGCAGCAAATGAAAAAAAGAGTGTGGAAGATTACCTCGAGAACTCCTCCAGTGGAATACTTTAGGACACGTAAAAATGCTTTAGTCCGCTGGCCTTTTGCCTTGGCTGCAGAAAACACATGAAGTAAGCTAAATTTTTGAATTAGTTATAAACGGACTTGTAAATGAATGGGATATTGAAGTTTCAAGCGTTCATATGAACAGGGTCAACCAATTTTCATTCCGTCTTGATATGTCTTTTCCAAGTTACAAAGACTACGGACAAAGATTAGGGATAGCATAATCTAAAGGAGATAAGGTGATGATTTTTTGGTTGACGGTGCACAAACACTAACCGAGTAACAGAAACTTTGACACGTAATGCAGTAACACAAACAAGAATGAGTGGCAGTAAAACACCACCAACTCTGCATTCCTCAATCTGTTGCTTATGAGATATTTTCACATGTTTTATCTTGTTTTCATTGTGATACTATTGTACCCACTAGGACTTACCTATTGAAGGCCAATTTTTCCAATGGCCAAGGTTTCATCTATGATTCCTTAACTTCCCTCTGTCTTCAAGAATCCAGTGTCACTAGGTTTACCAAACCTAGAGTTATTAAATTTGTAAAAATACTTTGCTGACCAAGTCATCTTTGGCATGTGTGCGAGTTATGATAGATTGTAGGGATATTTCTTGTGAAAAGAAAGAATGACTAATCCTTTTACGCTAATCAATCACCTGACAAATTCATGCTAATTCAGAAGTTCTAGGTAAACACTTGAGAGCATTCAGAAGTTCTAGCGGCTGCACGTCTCAGAGCATTCATTTCGAGGTAATAATCTGTAAGCACTTTATGCCATGAGTGAAAAGTGACCTTTATTAATACAAAAACCCTATATACCGTCATTGTAGTACACACTAATAGAAGCATTTTAAATCGAGACACTTCAGTTTCACCAAAGTCACAATTATTGGTTAAGCCACTCGACACATTTCTGCCCTGGAGCATGTAATCCCACCTCTAAACTGGGGGCTTGGTATGGGACAAAATTTGGAGTCAAGCACTAAAATGGATAGCTTCTCGAACCCGAAGCTCCGAAGACATGCTACGCAGCAGGTTAAAGTTATCAAACTGCATATCATTATTCCTTAACAATTCATGAGCTAACTTACAACAACCATCTAAACTCTAACCTAAACTTACGACATCACAATCAGAGAATCCTTCACAGCCTATTGACTTGTTCCTTACATGAATTATACCAAGCACGCATCAAATTAATACCCCAACTTCCACAAAGGTGATTTCATTTGCTTCAAAAATTAAAAATGAAAATTAAACCAGCTAGCTCCGAAATTGAACTTAAGGAAAGTGGAAAGTGAAAACGCGGGAAAGTGATTAAGGAAAATGTGGACGTACTGGAGATGGCGAGAACCCTAGGTTTAGCCATCTGACCGCGGCCTAATTTGGCAGATTTGCCCCAGATCCCGCGGCTTTTGGCGACTCGGATCGACATTACGACCTTCTGCTTGGTGCCTTCGATGGCAGCTTCGCATGCTCTCCGGAGCTCCTCATCGTCGGCGCTCGATTTCGCCATGATTCCGGCAGAGTTTCGTTCTTCTGTTAGCGTAAATCCTCAAGCTTCGCACAATTGTCTCAGCTCACAGGTGGAAAAAACTGGATGAAAGAGACGAGGAAATAGATAGGAGCAGTAGTGGATTAAGGAAAATGTACAACGACGTCGTTCATCAGTTATTTGGACTTGGAGCACGCGCCAAACGGTACGTGGACTAGTCGTTACGCCATTTGCTGCGTGTATTGTGTGCACAACCGTAACCAGAAAAGCGGGTCGGGCCATTTAGACGTCGGCTCCTTAGCTTCTCTATTTGTTTTCTTTTCCATTTTTACTTGGTTTTTTTTCTTTCAACATATCATTTTAGAAATGCAATTTAGAGTCGACAAAAACGATTTTCCTCAAACCATTTTGTAGTATTTTAGTTCTCTGAGAAACCAAGAACAAAACGGATAATAAGTAACTAGAAAATTAGAGACGATAAAATTTGTTTTGCATATTGAGGTGAGATCGTGAGAGTTACATAATTTTTATTTTTTTACTATTTTTTTTAAATGAAGAAGATCAAAAGTTATTCTTCACTTACCCCTTTTGATGGCTTAAATCTATAAGATGTAGATTACGGTGAAGGGTTGTTTTTCAACTTTTTCTTTTTTATGGAATGCTATACATAGTCTTGCCTTTTTTTTCTCCTTGAAAGCAAACTTCTTACTATTTTGAGATCTTCCATGGTTGCTGCAAAAAAAAAAAAAAGTTAGTCCATTTGAGCTGAAAATTATTTGAAAAACATTTTTATATTACTCACCGTAATATTATTTTTTGTGATGAGATATATACGATGTAAAAGCGTAATTGAAAAGCATATTTATGAAATCATCTGTTTAATCTACAAGTAAAGAGCTTTCTGTTGATCATCATTGACATTCATTAACACATTTCTTTGTATTTTTGGCGCACCATACCGTAAATGCTTCGTTAAGTACCGCCTTGATAGGTAATGGGGTGCCTGGGAGTGCTATTACAATATGCTTGAACTACTTTCTGTCCTCTACCGAACAAAAAAGAGCCTTTTCTGTCAACTTATTCCATAACTTTTTTGCAATTATTAATTCAACCTTCTCAGGTCTGTGTTGAAAAATCTTCTCAGCTCATGATAATGTAGAGGACAGGAAAAAAAAAAAAAAAAGCATCAAATTTTGTGTATTGAAGTGAGAGTTACTTCAGATTGTAGTCTTACATTGGATCCTTTTCCCTGCATCATTGATCTTAGGTGCAAGTATCAGGCAAGCAGCAAATCTCGTTCCCTTTGATTAAACTGTGACGCATGCTTGCTGACTTGGGGTACACCTGATCATTATGTAGAGACAGAAAACTAAAATTTCTCAGTAACATCAATCGTCTAAAATTTCTCAGTAACATCAATCACACTTCAGCTCAAGATACGGTGTGTGTTAAAGTCAGCGACAAATGATGGAGAATCTCCTTCATGTATATGATTAAATTTCCCGCAGCAATATAGGATGAGCTACAATCCAAGAAATCAACAAAAAATGAAGTCCCAACAAGAAGTAGCGTTTCATCATCCAGGTATGGTCTGGGACCGATTAGGGAATTTCAAGTGCAGTTTTACATGATAAGTTGCGTCTGAATGAGATGATCCCTGCATATCTGTTTGTGCAAAAACGGCGAGGCCTCGAGCAAAAGCAAAAGAGCCTGTTCCACCAACAACCATCAGCTCCTTTTTCTCCTTGTTGGCTAACTCCTTGGCCTGAATGCTAAGGCTGCCAGAGTGCTTGTGGGAATTGAACGTGAGGTAAATAATGTTGAACGCTGAATGGGCGAAATGTTCAATGGGAATTATGAAGCCTTGAGCTTTTCCAACCACCCTGGAAGTGTTCTCAGGTCCCTCTGTGAGCGTGCGATGAAAGACCAAGGCTCCGGCATCTGACGGGGCCACTGAGTGCAAATTTGAGCCACCGATTTTGGGCTGTTGAATGTACAGAGATAAGGCCAACCGGGGCCTGGAGTCCTTGGCCGGCTTTGTATGCGGTAAGGGAGAGAACAATGCCAGGAGTGCTACTGCTATTACAGCTAAAGAAACCGCAATACAGAATATGACCCTTGGAAGCATAATTATGTGGAGAGCTTAAAAGTTTGTTGCATTGCCATTTGCTTAGCTTGTGTTAGAGCTACCTTAATACATCCGTTCTTAGTGTTTTTGCTGTGTTTTGGCCACCTAATCCACCTTCACTTATTTTCCTAATCCTCTAACATCTTTCAATCTATACAAGTGGAGGAAAGAAGGAGGTCAAAACCAATTGCAATATAATAACAGCCATTAGATTCGGATAAAAAGCACAACATACAGCAAGTCAGATGCACAATCTCAAATGAACGGAGAAAGTTGCACAAAATTAAAACTACCACATCTCTGAGGCAAAGAAGGATGCCAAAGTCTTTTATTTCAACTGCAACACTGTTGCACCAAAATGCCAAGTAGACTATAGAATTGGAGGATTCCCAAAAAATTTACAAAATCAGACCCTTCAGATGTTCCTCCTCACTTCTATATTCTTGTTAGTCAATGAGATACAAGAAGTATTGTGGTCCTTTCCCAAATAAATATATAAATTAGACTTTACAATAGTTCAAGGAAGCAAAAAACGAACTGCAGCAAATACAATGTACAGGTAACAAGTACCGGTGAAAGATGATTCTACCCAAGCTCTTCCTCCAAAACATCCTCCTGAAGTTAGTGGATGCCAAATAAGACTATCCAAAATATGGAAAAAGAAGAATCCAAGCACGAATGGAAATTAAGAAATTAACTTGTCAAAAGCTTGGCCTTGCGTACATGGCCCATGCTATTAACAAGATCTTTGCGAGTGCATACAGGGAACAAATTAATGTCCTTTAATGCTTTGAACCGCCAGAGAACATATGGAAAGCTTAGCTGATCACGGGAAGTGAAGCGAACCACCTCATTAAACCAGAGACACATGAAGAGGTTAGTTGTTGTCATGTGCTCCCTCACAATGATGGAAGCCTCAGCTAGAGCTGTACAGATGGAATGGAGCTACATATGAGCGTTTTGCAGTTCCATCATATACTTCATCAATGCAATAATCTAGGATTAAAGGAGCATGAAGCTCCATATAGGAGGAAAAATTAGCTATCAAAAATACTTTCTTTTTTAGTAGATTTAATAATACCAGCAGGAAAGAGAATCTAATTTACAAAAAAAAAAAAAAAAATTGAGCAGTATCACGAACTATTTAACAGAAGCACATCTTTGTTGGCCAATCATTTATAATCTTATGAGAATCAAGCAATAGAACTATGTCACTTACAATCATCACCACCATTTTGCTGGATAGGATAATAACAAGAAGCAGAGGTGTAAGCGTACCTTTCTTTCCATTGAACCTCTTGTCCTCTGGTAGTGCATCCTTGCGATACTGAGTTAATTGTACTTCAACCTCTTCAGGTGTTGCTTTGTTTTTCTTGACAACAGCCTTTGCCTCATCATACACACTACTGCGTGCTCCATGTTCTGAAATTGCAAGTACAGACTTTGATCGCCAAAGAAGGGCTTCCAGTACTCCCAGAGGGTCCCTCCTAAACTGGGACTTGGAATCCACCCAAATTGAGTATCTTGAGTTTGGAAAGAGACGGTGGGCTAGCATCTAATCAAAGAACAGAAGAATTAACTTCATTGAGTTTTATTATCAGTGAATTCTAAGAAAACTATTTAACAAATCTACAGTAAGACTGACCATTTTAAATATCAATTTGAAAAGAAAAGAAGATAAACATTGGCAGAACATTGCATATTGGATGTATTAAATTTGCAATCCAGATTTCTTGGCTGTGAGATTGCCAATCGTTTCTTAAGCAAGACAAGAGTTTTGTGTCCTCTCTTGTTATTCTTTTCAAAAATGAGAATACAAACAAAGATCCAGAACCAAACTTGCGAGCATGATGAAGAAACAGAAAAGAACTACAAGAGAACCAAACTTTTTCCTACCTTGGGAATTTTGCCATTTAACCTTTGGTCTCGAAAAGGTAGATCCTTAACTACTATAATCCGCCACTTCCCAATAAAATGGTTTTCACCAACTTTCTGACCCTGAGCTTCTTGTGCAGCAAGAGTAATTTCATCCCAAAAAGCCACATAACAAACCTGTATCCTTGAACATTATAAGCATTTCAAAAGAAAACATAGAACTCATTCAGGAGATCTTTGCATTTGACATTGTAACCTTATGAAGTGACTGCTCTGACATCCCTATTGGTTGGTATAGATCATCTCCGCCACCAAATGCACAGGTAGACACCACTACTTCACACTCGTGCATATACAATTCATCTTCCTCAGAAATCTTAAACCCCCCTTTCTCACTGTAGAAACCACAATGGACTGTTGCTGTTTTGTTCACCTACAACAGCCAACTTAAAATGTTTACTTGGATTAGTGGAAAACTAGACACAGTAGCAAGATACATCAGAAGCCACCACAAACCAATGATCCAGTATCACAGAGCATATTAAAGCATATTGTTAAAGAATTTATCTACTGCCATCTAAAACTCTCCTCCACAACAATGACAATTGCGAGATGCAGCTCATTACCTTAAAGCTTTGATCTCTCTGGTCCAGAGTTTGGTATCCAGTGAATAAATTAAATCTTGTGCCGTCCAGACCATGCTGAGACTTTGTGAAGTTCCCTTCTCCATAAGTTTTATCAGTCTCTGTGATGTATACCACTTTTTTAATGGGACTATTAGATACTCTTTGTTGCGGAAAAACCAAACGTTCAAGTTCTTCAGGAGCCAGAAGCTTCAGACAACCTGATACAACAAAAAACCAAATCATGAATGACAAACCTGTCGACGCTCGACTCTACTCGGTACAGCAATACCATAAAATCGTTATCCAAAATACCATCTAAACTTGCACAGTTCTTCAAACATGATCAGTAGAAAACCAGTCATAATCAGCTTTTGCAAGAAAGTGCGACTATGAAACTCGACAATGGAGCAAGAAACGGAAATCTAAATATTGGTCCTCAGTTGAAAACAGAAACAGCAGCAACCCATGGGCAATGGTTGCCTATTAGCTAATTAATGTGGTAAAGTTCATAACTTTATCCAAATTAACCTTGAGAGACATAGTAAAATCATCAAAATTCTGAACCTTTTAGTCAGTAACACATAGAAGCCTAAAAATAAATTACATACGTTCTCTAACGCCACCGACGACTCGGGTGGTGGGATCGAGACGATTCAAGTTCCCTTGCTCTTTCTTCTCAAAATGAGGGTGGTCCGGCTTCTTCTGGGCCTGGGCGGTTTGAGGCGGTGGTGGACTTGTTGATTTTCCATAGATTCGGGAGACTTCAAAAATGAGCAATGCTGCAGCAGAAAGGAAGAGCAGGAAAGGCCACCACTTGAGAACCTGCCTCACAACTTGGCGAGTGAATTCAGTCTTGCCTCGAAACCCAAATTTCTTGGACTTCCTCCGGACACGAGCCCGTAATTTTTTGTCGGCGTGCTCATCGGAAGACTGGTCGGAAACGGTGATCGAGAAGCTGTTGTTGAACATTGTGAACCCGCAAGAACTCAATTATGGAAGGAATCTGGTTAATTTAATAAAGGCTCGACTTTCCACTTTCCAGGCGTGAATGGGGGAACTCTTTTTTCACCGGCGTGAATGGGGGAACTCTTTTTCCACCGGATTTGGCAGGCTAAAAAACACCGAATTCGTTGCTAGTTCTCACTAAGGAATCTGGTTAATTTAATCAAGGCTCGACTTTCCACTTTCCAGTCGTGAATGGGGGAACTCTTTTTTCACCGGATTTGGCTGGCTGAAAAACACCGAATTCGTTACTAGTTCTCACTAGATTGATACGTCTCTTTTCACCGGATTCGGCAGGCCAAGAAAACACCGAATTCGTTACTACTTCTCACTAGATCGGTCCGTCCTTTAATACTATAGTACTCTATATATTTGTCCATACACAGTGAAATTGCCCTGCACTATTTATTTGGCTTTACATATAGTGAAATTTGAAGACAAGACCTTCCTCCTTAATACTACAGTCAATAGTGCACTTTTTGTGGCTATACATAGTGAATTTGAAGTAGGACTTCAATTTTTTATTTTTTTTTGTGTAATTGGAAAGTTTCAAACCCTTTTGAAGATAAGACCTTTCTCAATCTCATTGGCTACCCATCAATGCCTCATCAACTTTTGATTTTTATTTTTTTAGTGTGAGCAGAGAGTTTTAAATTCGTAACTTATGACTTACACAAATTCTCTCATCGACATTTTTTTTAGTTTAAATGGAAAGATTCGAATTTGAAATCTTCAAGTTACATATTGCTTCTCCCCACCTTTTTCCAAATGCCTCGTCAACTCTTCTTTCTTCACGAAATTATCTTTTACATCTTGTTGGCAATTTATTCGCTTACAACTTTAAATAATTTTTTATTTGATGCATTACCGGACTAGATAGGTATACAAAAAAAGGGAAAACTTAATCGCACTTCTGCTATTATTTTTATCATATGATTTTCATTTAGAATACATGACAAAATGAATAGTAAAAGTGTGATTAATAAAAATTGAGCGTGATTAACATTTCTCAGAAAAGAAAGGTTGATTCACTATTAAACCTTTAAAATTATTATCCACTTTTGAATTGTAACAATTCCACCAAAAAAAGAGACTTCATTTAACATCAAGCACCTAATAAATGAACTGCAAAATAAAACTCACAAATTCTTGAAAAATTGAAAATATACTGCATCTAAATTTTCTCAAAATGCTACCATGATTATTATGTTAAAGGCTTTTTTTTTATAAAAAGCAAATTTTATTAACGAATGGTTGGAAATCGTCCAATACGATTTGATTTACATCTCTATCTCAGTGGCAGATTAAAAACGCACTTGAAATAATAACAGATCTACAATTTAATAACAGATACAGTAGATGTGAATGATCTCGAACATAACTAAAAACTATAAGAAGTTTTCTGACTTCTAATAAGATAAATTGCTACAACTACCTTTGGTACATGTTTTAATCAACAAATCTATTAATCAATGGATTTAGGTTTCAATAAATGATGATGAGTCGAGAAAGACCCAAAATTCCAAAAAAAAAAAATTTAGATGTAACAACTAGATCTGAGATCAAGTAACAAAATGAGAATAAAAGCAGAAAATTCTCACTAGGAATCCCTAAAAGAAACAAAGGACTCTCACTTAGAAAATTTAGAAGAGATTTTATTGAAAAACATGATAAGACGAAATATATGGGAGGGATATCATGAGAAGAGGTAGAGAGAAGTTGGAGGAAAGGAGAATTAGAACAAGGAGTGTTATTATTATGTTAAAAGATTTGGTTAACAAGGAGTTTAGGTGCGTTCAACATTTTTAGCAAAGATTGAGAATAATTTGAGAATGTTCAAATGCAGTAGGTGAAAATAATTCAACGTATGTTTGCATTCATATAGTAAATTAAATGCGGCTTAAATACATTAACATATATGCGGACAGAAAATCCGTATGTCAAATATACTTCCTCACTAATATTAACATCTACTTAGATATCCTATGTTTCTTCTACTCCATTATATGCTAGAGGTTTTACCGGGAGATTTGTTCCCTCTTTTTCTTATAACCTATTTTAATGTCCAATCAAAGTGGTACTATTGTGGCAAAGCTAAAGTAAATAAGGAATTTGTTTATAAAAAAAAAGAAGAATATTTGTGGCCAATGAACAATAAAAAACCACATTGCTGGACGACATTTTCTAACTTCAGAAGATCTACAGTATATCCTGCTCGATAAAATTGAATTTTGAGATCTGAATTCTACAATCTGAAAATTAGATAAAATTGAAGCATGAAATCTAAATTGAAAAATCCGAAAATTAAACATTGAAAGTATTAACTTCAGAAAGATATGTATCTGATAACTAACTGAATTGAAATATCCCACATATATTACACTTTCACCTTTTTAAAAAAATTATTTTTATTTGTATATTTGAAGAGACAAAAAAGTGTTTTGTATAGGAGAAAAAATAATTATACAATTGAGAAATAGAACTTAAATGTGTGCATATCTATGTGCGTGCATGTTTGCACATATATATCCATGTACGTGCGTCGAATAGAAGAAGAAGAAGAGCAACTATATACATTATATGCGAGAGCACGAGAGTACATTATATATGTGAAAAGTATAATATATGTGATCGATTCAATAAAAACTTTTTACTTAAAATTTTGTACACAAATCAAGCAGTACTTGATATATTAAAAGGTTAGAAGGTATTTCAATTATCAAATATGCTGAATTCAAAAAGTTCGAATGAATTAATTTTCAGCGTTAAGATGGAACTTGAAACAATAGAAGTTTACTATTGAATCCCTCTTCACCTTCCCTTCCCCAGCAACAGTTTTCTGAGTAACAGCTTTCTACATCCACCGTTAAACCCTCGAAAGAGCGACCATTTATCAGTATTTTTGTAGCTGACCAAGGAAATGTATTATATATACAGACATATAGGGTTTACTGTTTATCCAGATTATAAGCTTCATGGAAGGTTACGTACATAGGCAGAAAATGAGGCCAGAAGCATTCGAGATATCAAAATTGACAAAGGCGGCGAAGTCAGGAGATATGTGCAGCGAAAAACCATATGCAGCCATGGTTTTCCTTTCCTTTCAGCGACTACCTTTGTGACATTCACTTGGCAAATGAACCTTTTTAAGCCAAAATGGCATCAATGACCGTACTTATGGGCAAAAACCAAGTAGAATGTTAATGTATCATCTCCTCTCTATTGTGTCAGCTGCATCTAGAAATACTACGCGAAAAGCATTCACCAAGAGCTTCTCGCCCAATCACCTTAAGGGAAGAATCCAAAGGCTGCAAGTCAAGAACTTCGTACCATTGCTCATCCATCTTGCATCTAGTTAAGCTGTGGCAAAGAAACAAACCGTTTTAGCACTTTGTAGAAAGCAACGATACGCCAGAACCAGTCTGTTGGAAAATGAGAATCACACCATTTGCTACAGATTACCCTTAAGGAAATTCTGATGCTTTCTCCACACCCATAGACCTATATGGAGCGATACTGTGAGTTGCTTCCTCCAGAGGAGCCAATAAATCACTCTCGATGCAATCGTACCTGCAAATAGCCATATCTACCCTCAGATTTTGCCAAAAAAAATTTCAATAAAGTCCTAGTCCTTTCACTTAATTATTATAAATAAAACTAGTCCGATTTCATTTTCAGATGTTCCTCAGTTCAGTTTCAAGTCTAGTTAGTAAAACTCACAATTTCTTGCAGAGGCTATCGGTAACAGTGGAGAGAGCAATAATCTGCAGTCTTGTATTGAGGACGTCCCTTTCTTCCCAATCAGCAAAAGGCTGTTCCAAAACCATTGAAAGTTTTTCAATGTTAGCCTGAAGCTGCTGCTGCTGGTCCTCGAAAAGGTTCTGCTTTATTTCCCTTCCCTTCTGTGTCATTGCATTCTTGAATAGCTCATCACCAAACATGTAATATGCAAAAGGATAAGAATAGGAGAGAATCCTCCTTGATCTGAAAAGTCTATTGAATCCATCTGTCACCCAGCTAAAATCCCTTGATTCAAGGTTCTTGGCTTCCAAGATCACAATTTTTTGTTGTAACCTGTCCTGCAAGGTAGCTTCAAGCTTCAAAGAGTCTGTGTGGGCTTTGAACTGATTATAATAGTGAGAATAGCGCCAAAGTTGCTTTTTCGCACGCTCAGCATTCTCCAATTCGTCTTCTTTATATCGGCCACAAGTATGACCTTCAATGCTATTCCATGTGTGACTTATGCCAGTTGCTCCACCACAAAGCCAACTGTGAAAATAAGGACAAAATGGTAAATCATGTCATTTAATTTTGGCTAAAGATATCCTAGACAAAATATTAACAACATGCTGTAAAGAAACACAAAGAAGTTATCCCCCATGTACTGAAATATGAGGGAAGCAGTAAGATAGCAGAAAAGACATGCAGTTCTAGGACGCAGGCAAAAACCACTCTCTTATATACAAATGAAAATCAAAGACATGCTTTAGAGTTCCTCGCTCCTAAATATTGGTAATGAATGACTAAAGTGGTACAGAAAGCAGATGAGACAGAAGTAGCAAGGAGCATGCAGGCAATAAAGTTAACTTGTTAACAACACGTAATGCAGGAAACTTGAGACTACCAATGAACTCGTGGATAGCAGCTCCAAGCCCTTACTGTGCGTAAGTGCTAACTATGATCAGATTGCAAAGTACAGGTATACTAATACATGCATGTGCAAAATGAATAATGTCGTGACTGGACATATCAAACTGTATGAGCTGAGTCAGAATCTTAAACCAATGAAGAATAGGAAGACGCACCAAAATGGTTGTCCACACACACAACGTACTAGGTTGCATCCTCCATTCTTCTCCACTGGTTTATAACATTTGGGGCAATACTTTGTATTCACTTTAATCCAATTAACCGTCTCTGATTCATCCTGGCACTTTTTCGTCCAAAGCTTCCACATCAGACATGAACAAGGCGAGTGAGCTTCAGATGAGCAGCTGAAACAGAACTGTACACCACAAGCACATTGAACCTCACAATATTCATCGCACTCAACACGAATTGCATTTCCACAATGAGGAACGCTAGGGCACCATTTTACTTTCTTATTATCCTCAATATATGACTCTAAAAGAAACCGACCAAACTTTTCTGCAACATGAGGATCTCTTCCACTAACTAGATTTCTAACATTTTCTTCATCACAAATTGCATAGCACTCGTGGGCCATGCATGTAATCCGTCTACTCTGACCCTCATTTATCTTCACAATAAAATGCTCTGTCCAACCTTAACAAGAGAAAAGAACAGAAAATGCTTACATTCTGCAATGACAACACAGAAGCAGCACTTAAATAGACACATCTACTAAACAATTAACTGGAGCATCTAACTCAAGCTATTTTGCTATTGAAATAAACTTCACTCTACTTAACCTTTTAAATTTGCTGTTTTTACAAGATCTGGTTACAAAGTTTAACATTTGGTGAAAGAGATTTCAAAAAAAATCAAGTGAAAATCAGATGCTTGATTTGCATTAACATGCACCGATAACTCTATTTTTACAGTGCCTGAGAAGTTCAACATGACAAACATCATCAGCAAACTAGTTATTTAACAAATAACCATATTGTTCAATAGTTTCTCATCAACAAGCTTAAAAATTAATTTAAAACTCAAGTTTGTTTGACCTCATTTCTAACTTCACAGAATAACAGGTCTGAGGATGAGTGACTGGAACTACTCCTTATAGTTCTCATATGTGTTAATTCATCGAGGTATCTCAAATCAATTGAAGTTCTAAATCTGTTATGATTTGGAATATCATAACAGCTGCACAGTTTCTGAGGTTCAATTTTCAGCCACCAGTCCAGACGTTAACTAGAAAACACAGAATTTATATTTCATTTTAACAAATTGTTCCAAGGACCAAGAAATTGATTACATGTTTTTAATCTTCATATAGAAAGCATGCATATGCACGATCCTGGCATCACGAGAAAAGTAATATAAAAAGAAAGAAAGCCATTAAGCAAGAGACTCACAGTTGTTGCAAAAACAATGGCCACAATCCATTATCGTGGACTCATTAGCATGGACATCCTCGAAGCAGATTTGACAGGTTACTTCGTCTGAAGACTGAGAGGAGTTAAGATCCTCGCTACTCCTGACTGATAAACCTGCTGCTGAATATAACCATTCTTTACCTCTGTCTGCAAACACATTAAAAACTCTGTCAACGTCCCAACGGTAATAAATCAGTAAGGTCCGCGCATGGTGCTCCTTTAAGGACAGCAAATCCATTACTCTTTGCAAGTCTTCTTTCTGTATAAATCAACATAAGCAACAACTCAAAACTTTATTCTAATTTAGAGTTACTCAAATCAACCAAGCAGACATCTAATGAGTCTGTCTAACCTGTGCAGCCAGAAGAGACTCTTTTCTTATCACCTGCATGAGCAAAAGGCAAGCAACATAATCATGCCAATGTTCCTCTTCTCTTTATAAAAAGTACAATAACGACCTAGATAACATACACAAATCAGTGAATGCTAGCTGCATGTAGAAAAGCCGGCAACTTTAAACTCCTGTTTGTTTAGCAGGTTTAAGTTCAGGAATCAGGAGTACGAATATTAGTATCAGAGGTCAAATTCAATCCTTTCCCAATTAAGCTCTCAATCAAGCTAACAAGCACAACCCCTCTTCTAACCCAGAATACATGACTAACCAGAAGAGTAGAAATTCACATTCTTGGGTGCTATATATTTCATCCTCAGTTGATGTGCAATCTATTAGAATTTCAGTAACCGACAGTACCGCTTCCACACGCTGATTTACTAAAAACTTATGTTCAGTAAAGACATAGAAAACTCGAGATGATCATAAGCGATAACAAATCATCTTAAATAAAATTCTTAGTGTCTTAATCTCCAAAACCCAAGCCTTCAGCCCCAGCCTCTTTTCACTCAAACAAAACAGATAAAGATACATAATAGGATAAAGTAGAGGACTTGTAGGACCCCAGGACTAGCATAAATAAATAAATTTATAAAAGATTAAAGACTCAATTCTTGATCATCAACCAAGGAAACAATAAGAGAAAATATAATTTATACCATACAGGAGGGACCTTTGCTGCAACAATAAAAGTCGGTCTCGAGTTCTGGGTCTTGGAGCCCATCAACAGAGTCTTCTCCGTCATCATCACAAACTCGATCATAGTACTCATCGTCACTGCTTCCATTGTAATAATCCCCCATTGCACTCAATTTTATTTGGGCTTACAGTCTTATTATACGTGGAACGATCATCCGGCAACTGAATTCCTCCCCACAATGTACAGTGTGGAAATTAACAAATAATTAGAAAACCCAACTGGGAAAATAGTAACAAGGTGAAAAACAGATGATGATTTTGTGAGGTGCTTATTCTAATTAAAGGTTTTGATCGGTTAGTCATAATCTTCTTGTTTAACGAGGGCGTGAGGGGGATGGGTTTTATCACATTTATTGTTAAGAAAAGTAACTTTGAATAATGTTATCTCATTTGTGGAAAGCATTCCATTCAGGCTTAGGAGTCTTTTGGTGAAAAGAAAAATCTCTTGGGTGTCTATTTCCTTGAGATTAGCCATTTTTTTGCCCTTTATTTTACCTAGTAGTAATATTTTCGAGGGTCATGTTTGAAGATTGGGCCCTTGATGTAGATGGATAACGAAAAGTTCTAATCAAGTTAGGAAACAGCGTGTTGGATGTACCTAGTTCGAGTTCATTTAGAATTAATTTTTCATTTGTCAGGGAAGAAGAAAATAAAGATAATAGATAATAGGTATTTGTTATCTTTAATGGAAGAGTATATATATGGGAAAGAATTTGGGAAGACAACAAGGAAGGGCATTTTGGTGTTTCTCTCTAGCTTTCAGTAGTCATTTTGTCTCAATCTTTTCGTGCATGCCATTGGGCGTTAAGCAAGAGACTATTTTGGGCTAAACCTTTTACAAACAGATCCGGGGCTGGACTATTTTGGGCTAAACCTTTTATAAACGGATCCGGAGCTGGAACGGTTGTCAGAGTAACTGTTCCGGAGAATGTAACACCATTTATACACGGTGTAATATTATCCGAACAAGGTGTAACAATAGAACAACAACGAGTAACACTAAAACAACATTTTTGTAGATCCCATACGTTGTGAAATCGAGTTACAAGGAATGATCAGAACCGCACAAATTTTTTTTGGTCTAATCATAACCATGAACCTTCCGGAACAGTTGTCTATGACAACCGTTCCATCCCCTCCTCCTTTGCAAACACCTTTGCTCAGGAGCCAGGAGAGGAGGCAACTGCTGTCATTAACAAAAGATACACTGATCGATGTACCTTGGGCATGTATTTTTACGAAACCAGCAACAATGGAGCACAGAAAAATGCGTCCGCGCAAATCTGTCCTCGACAACATGAACAAATCCTCTGTTTTGAGATTCTAGACTACTGTAAAGTCCTTGCTGCCAATTTTGATGTTAGTCAGATTCATTTGTATAGTGGTATGGTTATAGGTTCCTTTTCCATCCATTTTGCTGTACTTGTTTAAGGGTTCTGTGACTTCTGTCCCTGAACCTATGTACTCCATTTTGCTTATCAATGAGAAGAATGAGCTTACCCACCAAAAAAGAAAAACTCTGTTTTACCCCTGTATTCCTCCCCCACTTTCTTTTCCACCCTGCTCTCCAGTCTTCTCTCTCCTGCTCTATTGTAACCACCCAAATCTGAATTATTCTACATCTCGTAATGGTGATGTGCCTAGTGTTGCAGTGTTGGCTGTGGTGGTAGGGATGGCGGAGTGATGCCAGTGACAGTGAGAGTGGCGATGGTTTGGTGAGTTTGAATCGTTGATGGGGGTCTCGTATATAAAAGTAGCTGAGAATAGCACCACCTGTAATCAGAACGACAGAAAACTTTATGCAAGGGAAAACATATTTGCTCAATCAAAGATACAGTTCAGCATCTTCATAGGAGATTCTTCAAGGGTCTGCCTCAAATTGGCGATTGTAAATTTAGCGGATGCATTGATTGCGTCAAAAATAAATTCTGAATAGTGACAATTGCAGAAATAAGGGCGTCACCTCAGTTCCCTACATATACAGCGACTGATTTACAGAAATGTTACACATCCCAGCTTTCAACCTTATCTTCATTTGTCCAGGATATCAGGATCCCTGATGTCCATTTCAACCGCAAAAATGAAATACCAAACCTGCAAGACCGCATGGTGGAAATACCAATTAGAGTGAAAAAAAAAAAAAAAACGTCATCAGCAACATTTTAATGACGAAAAAACATATTCAAATCACCAATAGGTGGGGCTCAGACATTCATAGAGCAGTTTACAGTTGTTCAGCAACAAAACCAAGTCCACAAGTCCAATCTACCACCAGTAAGAACATGGGACCAGCAAGCCAAAAACTGAATCCATCTGCAGAACTCAATTCTAAACTAGGACCGGTAACCCTTGCCATCCATAGTTCTACTTCTTTCCACAGGGGTTCAATTCCCTTTCCTTGCCAAGTTTATTTTAGGTTACTGCAAGCTAGAACTAAAGAAAATGATCACATTGCACTCGTTTATGGCACAAAGGTTCTCAGCATGTTCAATGAAATCATCAATCGATAAGAGCAATACTTTGTACCAGCAAAACTTACTGATGACCAAACCAGCACAAGACACATCAAATAATTGTTTTAATTTTCTAGAAGCTTAACATGTTGAAGTATTCATTAGCTGTTCTGGTAGAAACCTTTGATATTCACTGTGTAGAAGTGATCCCACAAACTTTTATATTACATTTCATTCTCTCCGAAATTAAAAAGTGCAAAAATATCTCATATGTCTGGTAGACTTAAACAAATCTATTGATATGTTTTCACGATTTATGATACTCCACTAGGCAAAGGGATCGATATATGTCATATGCCTTGCACTAATCATGGATAAATGTTTCCACATTGAGGTAAATACGAATGGTGGAAATCCGAAGGGTTACAAATTACAATACCCATTGTAGTGCTCTAGAAATAACATGCATCAGAGAGCAGGCATCCAATATTTTTTCCATGATCCAGAAGATAATATGACACACTTTTGCTTTTCGTCTAGGACTACCAATAACAGAATGCCAGCCTTATTATTGCTTGAAGGCCAACAAATTGCAGTACAGGTCAAAGAACTTATCAATCAAAACGGAGGAACTGAGCTTGATGTATTAAAGAAATTCAGTAATTCCCAACATAATGGCGCCCTAGCCCTTCATTTCACAGTGCATAACACAATGCCCTTAATGATTCATTCTCACCCTGCAAGGCATCCAACGTAGCGGTCTTAGTGTCAAGTAATCTTTTTAAATGCAAGGACTTTGTGTGTAGCATATACTGTCAACAAAAAAAATGTCAGTTCAATACCCTTCAGTATTATAAGGAGGCGTGCTACTTGCTTTGCCCACACTAAAAGTCTTAGCAGTCACTTAGAAATTACTTAAATCCTTTTCCTTCACTGAACAACTAATAATAAGAAGCTTGCATGTGTTTTCCAAGTGCACATGTACACAAGACAAGAGAAATTAGGTAGAGCTTTCCGCAAAACCTTGTATACAAAGTCTAACCTCAACGCTTGGAGTATTGTGGAGCTTTTCGGGCCTTCTTGAGACCAACTTTCTTCCTTTCAACCACTCTCGCATCCCTTGTCAGCAATCCTTCTTGCCTCAGAGGTGTTCTATGACTCTCACTGACTTTCAGTAGAGCACGAGCAATGCCAAGAGATATTGCCTGAGCCTGCCCTGATAAACCACCACCTTGTGCTTTGACAAACACATCATAACTGCTCTCATATCCTAAAGTAGACAAAGGGGTTTTCACATACTGAAGCCACAGTGGATTTCCTTGAAGATATTCCTAAATGCCATGAAATTTCTACAACAATCAGACCATTTAACATATAAGGCAGCTGCAGGTCCAACATTAGTGTTGCACACTGTGTAAAGAAGCAAAATCCCATCTCAAGAATAAAAATGAAACTTAAGATGAAGGATAAAGTAAGCTTAATTCGGTTCTAGACTTCAAGCACAAAAAGTAATCAGCAAGTTTACACCTTTACGGTATGAGCATTCAAATTTCTTCCATATTCAGTACACAATTAACTTGACAAAATTAAGGATAGCTAGAATTAATACAGGCCAACTAACGAAGTTGCTAAAACAACACCATCACTGCAAAAAATATGAAGAATAAAAATCCCATCTTGAAAGAGGAGGAAAACAGCCCAAAAGTAGGAGAATTCAAGTACCTTAGCGTCACGGTAGTTGATGATGATTTTGCCGGAGCCCTCTTGGAGGACAACCCGGGCAATGGCACTCTTCCGGCGGCCGGTGCCGATGATGGTCTGGGCTGCAAAACCTCCGGGAAGTCTGGATTTGACTAGCTGCTTGAGGTCGGCAGTCTCCAAATCAACCGGCGACGGGACAGCAGCAGCGGAGGCGGCAATGACGGGAGTAGAAGTCTTAGATAAGGAAAGGGACTTAGCAGAAGTGAAGGAGAGAGCGGAGGCATGGGGTTTTTGGGAAATTTGGGTAGAGAAGGAGAGAGAAGCCAAGGATGAGGCCAGAGAAGATAAGGAAGTCGCCATGGCTTTCTGCTCTTCGTTGTTCGTGTAGGAGAGGGCACTCCACTTGTAGTATAGTAATAGTACTATAGTCTTTGGGGATAATGTACTTGAATTGACTGAAGCGCCCTCCATTCTTTTATCCCCCGGCCAAGGAACCCATAATTGCTTTCATTCGTAAATAAAAGCATGAGAAAATAGTCTAATTACTCAAAATATCGTTGAGAAAAAGAAAAGTCGACGTTTATGGGTCTGACAGTGTCGCTGCAAATCAATGGCTGCCGGACCGTGTCAAAAAAAGGCAATTTTTTTTTTTTTTTAACTCTGACACAGCCCGACAGCGGAAAAAATATATATATATTAGAAAAAAGTTGCTGGCTATCGGGCCTACAGTCCAATTTTTAAAATAAAAAAATTTTCCAAGCAGAATGTACATTACTATGGGTTATGATGCTGGCAGCTTGGTTTAAAAGACATCCATTTATTATGTCTCATTATTTCCAAACTTAGGTTGTTTTTATTCAATTAAATTTGGAAATGCAAATATGAAAAAAAAGGAAACAAGTACTATTCAGGCATTATTGTACCAATACTAACAAAGACAAAAAAAAAAAAAATCCTACCAAAAATACAATATATACTTGTATATTGAAAATTAGTTATTATTAAGGAAACAAATAAATATATCATTAATGACTTATAAATCAAACAAGAAAAGGTCCACCAATATAGCCAAAATGGACATAACTTTCTATAATAAAAAATTAAGAAAAAAATGATCTTATGTAGGATGGCAACAAAAAAAAAAGTTTATGTGAATATTGAGTTATGATTTACGTGTAGAAGATTACCCTTCTTTAAGCAAGCGCAGTTTTACGAAGGAGAATGATTAAGGTGGAAAAAAGCCTTTTTTGATGATGTGATAAAACTTAAGGAACCAATATGATTTTGGACAAAATTTGGCAAAAATCCTTCCGAGTAGTAATATCCACAGTAGATGCATGCTGAAAATTGGTTATTAAAGAAGTAAACAAATGCGCATCAATGAATTATAAAACAAACAAGAAAAGGTCCACCTAGGGAAAGCTAAATGGACCTAACCTTCCATAAAGAAAAAAAAAATTAAGAAAAAATCGATTTTTTGTAGAATAAAAACAAAAAATAATTTGTTTGATTATCAAGTGATGGAAACAAAAATATGTATATGTCGATTCGATTTAAGACGGAGACCTCTCCCACGTTTGAAGCTAAGAAAAGAAAGGAAGAAAATAAATAGCAAGAATGTAATATTATTTGTTAATTTGACATCAAGAATGTTCTCTCGCCTCATTTGTAGCTTTCAACGACTGCTGAACTGATGGCAGTCTCTAATGTATTCCCGGATCAAGAAACAAGTGCTGGGACTGACGCCACCATTTTCTCCATTCTTCTCATTTGGAGCAATTAAAATTTTGGTATTTTGTAAATGAAATGGTTGGGCGATGGTCCGGACAAATTATGTGAAGTAGCTTTTGTCTTAACCTATATTGCATAATAGGCCAAATAACTTTTTGCAGAAGTAACAGAGAAAGAAGTGCAAGTGTGTAACCAATGAGAAGTGCATCAATGGAACTTAATTAGATTTTGTTGCATACCATGAGTCTAAGTGCAAGGCCAGAAATGACCGAGTTACCGATGGAGACAGCGGCGAGTTCAATCTCCCCAACAAAACCAACAAAAGTTAATGTGATAGCGTTCAATGAGTACTGACAAATGGCTCCCAGAGAAATGGGACTAGCTATCATCCATAACTTCTTAGACTCTATACCGAACCTTTTACCGATGCCCACATTTTTCTGGAGTTCTCCTTCACCAGGGTGACCATCAAGAAGTAGCTCCCCCCAGTTCCCCATGACTCAAGCAGGCAGAGTTGGATTTCCACTGACGTTATTATTGCTTTCTTATGATTTCAGCAAGGATTATCTATCAGCTGTCATGGAAGCAAGTTGGCTATGGCTGTGGGTTGATTCAACACAAGAACCTAACTGGCCCCTTCGTTAAGAGAAATTTGTAAGAGTTTGTAGCTTAGCTTTATATGTGCAAGCAACATTGCAAATGGAGATATTTGAAGTTTGAGGTATTCTTATAATTTTGTGTTGTCCTCCATTGCATACTTGGTCGATGAGAGTTTTTGAATGGCAGCTGGCTCGTCGATTCAATCCTTTTCACAACCTAGCTATGTCTGGCGTATTTGCTCTCATCAATTCATCGTTTTCCTTACCCCTGGCTCTTCCTTGTCCAGAGAAATGGAGATTGATGCCAGCACAGGTTGGCTCGATTGGCAAGAATGATCACTTCCTCGTAAAAAATTGTGTATTCAAATTCCGTTATCAATGTCAAATTGCACTGACGAATGATGTGTAAAAAGTAAGACTGTGTTTGTATTGATAGACAATGTGTAAGAAATAAGACTGTGTTGGTAGACAATAGGTAAGGAGTGAGAATCCATTTAAACTACCTATCAGAGGTATGTCCTAATTCGTGATAGTAATCGGAGCTGAATTCATCCAAATATTTTTATTAAAAAAAAAAAAGGGGTGAGAGAGAGAGATTGATGAATGCCACATGACATTTTTAGCTCATCATTAATTGCCTTCTGTGTTTTGAAACTCAAATTAAAGTGACCTGTTTGATCGATCGAACCGCAAACCAATCATGATTTCGGTCTGGTACATACTTTGGGTTGATTAAACTTGAGAACTAATGAGAATCTGTGAATCTGAATGAACAGCTGAACTGGCAATTTTTTATTTTTATCTATTAAACTGAAAAAAAAAATGAATAGGTTCTTATTCTCCAAAGGTTAGTCATTAAGTGCCACATCCATTCACTTTCTTCTCATTTTTTGTCTCTTATTAAGTTTGAATCTCTACTTTCTAGTTTCATGATTTCATCCAAGCTCCATTTAAAAAAAAAAAAAACAAAGTTGCAATCTTTAAGCCCCAAATACATGGTTTAAATTCACAATGTCTAATTCCTAAAGACATGAATTTTGTTTAATTTCAGAATATTATAATATTCTTGGGTAGGATTTAAGATTATATTTTAGTAAATACAATTGAGATGAAATTTATTTATTTGAACTTATAATTTTTTTAAAAAAATTTGTGATAGTCCAAGTTCTTTAAAAATATCAAACTTTTTATCAGATAAAATCCTAAATTAGTCAATTGAATATCTTATCCTGTGCATATGTATTTATATAATTTATTTTTAAAAAAAAATTCATTGAATCGAAGTTGAACTAAGATCGATTGAACTGCGATCCAAACACCTTGCTGGTTTAATTAACGGTTTTGGTTTCAAAACATTGATTGCCTCCTCTTCTTTTCAGTTTCTGTTAAAATTGAAGGGGGGGGGGGGGGGTACTTCCATTTGGTAACTTTTTCAAATTCCAGTAGAAATTGGAGCTGACAAGGAAAGTTGAAACCCGACCAGCCATTCCTTTTCCACCACACCACATGGTATTCCCCATTCCACCACCACCCCAACCCCGACCCAACAAACTTCCCTGGAGTCTTTTTGCTGTTAAAAACAAGGAAAAGGTGGGTATTACTCCTGATTTTTTTTTTTTTAAAGAAAAAAATCTACAAAGATGCATCAATTCCATTTGACAGGGTTCTATTTTCTCTACTTTTGGGTCCTTTAGATCCATGCTTGAGATTCTCAAACCAAAAAAAAAAAAAAATCTTTCACAGCAATAAGCATGTTAGATATCCAATAGATTCCTCATGATTAATGAAAATCCTTAAATCCACTGTGACCGCATTCTAAGCTGGTCCAAAAGAGATTTATCTCCCGACAGGGCTAAAACCTTGCCATTCACATCATCCATAACAAAGGCATGGCATTGTATAAAGGATAAAATCATGAGGAAGTCCTTGAAACAACTGTTAATGACATAGTAATCACCATTGCAAATCACCTAGCATGAAGCTGAGAAAGTGTTGGTGCATGGCAAGAAGATACCATATGCACCTCATCTGAACCAAGAAGCAGGCTTGCCGTACCAGTCACAGAAAGCAACGTCAAGGATGGAAAGTTCACAAAAGGTCACAGATCGTATGCTAGTTTGATAATCACATCTGATCGATGGAAAATCATAAATTGGATTTGCTGGAATGGGCTCAAATTACTTAACAACGGTAGTCCAATGATAACACTAATCTTGTAAGGGTTCAAATACTGATAATCGAAAGTTAACTGACGGATATAATGTCAGCAAGTGACTATTCTTCAAAAGGCATAAATCCATCAGTGAATGGCTAAGAATACATTAAGGGTCCAGGTAAATAATTTGAGCTTGTACTGAAGCTCTCCGGAATCGGAGCAACTCCTTCATCAGTTCTTTAAGCAACTCCCATCCTCCATCGGTTGAACCCGGCTTAACAGTCATTTTCTCGAGAACAGGTGAATTTGCAAGCAGAAATTTGATAAAATTCAGTTCTTGTCTGAGACCAGAGATGCCAGCAATTTTAACAAATCGCAGTTGATTAAATGGACAATTTTCATAATCTTCTTCCACAATATTTGCAGAAATTCTCATGGCACTCTGCTCCTCAGGCCGAGCCTGGTTAAAGTTCATCAAATCAATAGAAAGTAAATTCCCAAGTAGCAATGTCCAAATGAGTTCTTTAAAAAAAGCACTAGGCAAGTGGTAAGAATCATGAGGTAGCAAGATAACATTAAAATTTGACAGAACAATGTATTACATGACAAATTTTGAAGTACCAAACTCATGAAGCAGGATGTACTCACCAACATCTCAAGCTCCTGTAGATTAGGTGAACTTCTAAGAAGGCAAAGAGCAGCCAAACTCTCCTCTACGTCATTGAAATTTATCCTTAGGGAAAGAAAGCTGAGCTCAATACAAGGTGTAGGCAGTCTTCCAGGAACTTTACCAGCTGTCAAATACTAAAGACAAGTAGAAGATAATGGAAGGCAATCAGATTCAGACATGAATCAAGGATTAGGTATTTCAAAATTATTCAATCAGTTATACAACTTCTTTCTTCTATGCACTCAGTAAGACCATGAACAGGTAAAGAAGTAAGTAGAGGATGTTAAGATGCAACTGTTAACCAATTCACTTAATTGACTAAACTATCAAATAACAACTAAATCTGCTCAAAGCAATTCTTTGAACATTAACTATTGTATAAGATCTTACATCTATCTTGTAGTGATAGCAAAAACCACATACCTTCAAGAAATAACTCTGCACCTCAAGCCTTTGTATTCGAGGCAGGTGAGCAAAAAACTTAATCAAATTTCCAGCACTGCCAAAAGTAAGATTACGATCAAATCCTGTGTTTGTATACAATCCAATGGACACTACAGCTAGCTGGAAAGTATCCTGGAAGCTCACGTTTTCAAATACACCTCCAATGTCAAAGAAAAGAAGATTCGGCGCATGAATATTAAGATTCGTGAAACCATCAAAATTCATGAGTGTAAGTCTCTCAAGCAAAGGGCAACTAGATATTAGATGCTCAAATGCATCTTGGTCCATTGTAATGTGCTGAAGATCTATGCTCTTTAAATTTTTAAACCCATCAAACGTAGCTGGGGGTCTTAAAAGACAATTAAAGAGCTCCAAGTGAATCAAGTCTTGGCAAAAGTATGTAGATGATGGGAGCTTGTATCTATGGCCTTTCCATATCTCAAGAACAAATTCCTTTAAGGCGCCTCTTGATAAAAACAGGATCCATCTATCAATATCGCTGACACCTTGAAGATCACGGTGAGAGAGCTTAAATTTTTGTATCGGCCCAGAATGGAGTAAAAGGACATGGTCAACAATGTTAACAAGCTTATTCTTAATTAGGGTCTGATCTTGTGATGAAACCAAGACAGATTGGTTATCAAATATGAGGTGTGGAAGTGTATCCCATTTGTATCTCCACTTGCTTGACAAGACACTAGTTCTTACAGCATCCCTCAGTGACATATGGGACAAAATCTTGTCTATGATATGTCCTGGTAAGTTGCTAATCTTATCCACCTCCATTTCCAATTTGCAAAGGAACTTGGGTGGTTCCCGTTGCTTCTGCATGTCAAAGACACAAAGAAACTTGGTCAAATGATCATTGGAGAAAATAATTACCTAGTTTGCATCAAGCACGGTTAGATGTACAACTTCAGATTAATAAGGCACACCTATCTAAAAGTAACTGAGCATAGAGCAAAGGAAGGGGGAGGATGGAAGGAGTGGTACTAATGACATTCCTTGAATTCCACAATTCCCCTCAATTCAAGTACCAACAACAGCATGGGCAACCTTAAGCACTTACTTGTCAACATTTATTGGTGAACACCAGTCATTCTGACTGCAGTGCAAGTTGCTCTGCTATTTTCTTTTTTCAACTGATTAATCTAGATATAGAAGGTTCAACAAATTTAACTTTTCTTTAGATTTTATAATTCGGTAGAGCTCCTCCAATAGTAAAATATAAGACAAGAAAATATATTTTTTCATCAAAACAGTGCTCATATTTCCCCTAAATTCCAGAAGATCGATACAATTCTGCTGTGGATGTAACTATAATCTATAAAACTAAATGCACTTCTGGAGCTATGCTTGAAGCTTGGTTGACAAGAGAACAAAACTACAGCTTCAACATGTACTTGAACTTTTATGGAGATAAGGACAAAAGGAGAGGGAAATGATATCATTCAAAAGAGTGATAGGTTACAACTCCAAAGTCTGTAGCATAAAGCTGAAAGCTTGAGCACACAAGAAACATACACCATATGCACATAATTACTCTTAGAAGCTGTCTTACCATGCTACTCATCTATGGCAACAAAAACGATTGATGGCTGCACCTCAACGGCTGCAAAACAAGCAAAATGTCACCAACTGCTAGCTTTTGATTTGCACATGTAATCAATCGAGAATATCAGTTTTATGCAATTCTTTGCAATCAATCACTGTTGTGTGCAAGAAATACGTCCAATCATACAAAATTTCACAATGAAAAGTCACTGGAGGTAGACAGCGAAGAAGAAAACTTTTATGTTTTACAGAATAGTATCCCATCCCTACAACTTCATGTTGATTGCTTCCAATTTCAATGCACCCTCCTCCCCTCCAAAATCTGAACCTTTTTTTTTGGCCAAGTTTTGTTTTTCAGCCTCCTATAACAATTCAATTTCAGAACCAACATAGGAAATGCAGAACCAATCTCTCATCCAAAGACTGACCAAGGCATAAATTCCTGAAAACAGTCATGCATCTTACACTTGCAAAATCATAAGCCTTTTAGCTCCAGAACACTATATTCAAAACATTTATAACACATGCACTATACATCAAATTCTTCCAACCAAAAAGAAGATTCTCTTCTCAAAAATCAAGTTTTGACACAAAGCAGACTTCATAAGCCTTATCAAACTCTAATACATGACTAAACAAGGAAAAGACATCGAATCACCCCAAAACAAAAATGTCGATATTATGAAAACCCAAATTGATCTCTTCCACACCCCAATCTCACCTACAGCTCAAAAACCTCAATCTATACCACAACAGCCTGAGACCCACATTAGCTCCCAGAAAAGCAGAACTTCTCTATCCTTAGCAAAAACAAGAACCAAGGAGCTAATTTAAGTTCCAATATAAGTTGGTTAAGCGTTCAATACCCAATCCCCGAGAGAATCAGCATTCCATCAATAGATTATGATTCCAAATTACAAAGTTTTTAAGTACAAATCCATCAACCTATTGTAATCGTTTCTCTTTTCTTTTGCCAAATTAGTCAGCAGCCTGAACGATACCAAAAATTTTCGCAAAGGGTATTTGACCGCAATCTAAAAGGGTCATTGGAAAATTGTTCAAAGCTGTAATCAGGGAAAATTAAATTACATATCAATTAACATGATGAGAAAAATGACAATTAAACAAAAAGGTGCATTCAGGAAAGAATAAGAATTAAAAAAAAAAAAAGAAAAAGTACGAATTGGATAGAGATATTATAAAAAAAAAACCCAATTTATTATAACACCTAAAAGTAGTGAAATATGAAGAACAGGGCTTGGGAACTCACAGGATGATTCTTTTCAGGCTCAAATTGGCAGATAAGAAGCATATAAAACGGCTGTCAGGAGCATTTTTGCCGAGTGGGAAGCCTGAAGGGAAATTGAGAGACTTATTAAGAATTGAAGGAGGGGCACTCAAAATATTGGAAATTTGGTGCTCCGTCCATTAAAACTGGGGCCTACATGCCCTTTCCCCATATTCAATTACTTTAATGGGATAATTTTAGAAACTTCCCTGAGATTTCTAACAATCATAGAAGCCTCTCCTTAAGTTTATTAAATTATACATACTGCCTTTACTTTTACTGTTTATATAACACCCATTCACTTTTATCTCATTTTTTATTTCTTATCAAGTTTACATTTCTATTTTCGATTTTTTTGACTTCCTTCGAACTCCAAACTTCCTTTTTTAAATTGTAATCTCTAAAACGTAAATTGAAATTTAAGTTCAAAATATTTAAATTCTCATAGACGTGAATTTTGTATAATTTCAAAATATTATGATATTTTTGGATTGGATTTAGACATAATTGTAATCGAGATGAAATTTATTTGTTTTAACTTATAATTTAAAAAATTTATTTTTAAAAAATCCAAGTTATTAAAAAATAGTAAACCTTTCATCATATAAAGTATTAAATTAATCCATTACATGTCTTATTTTGTACATATATATATATTTATATAAATAATTTTTTAAAAAATTCATTGAACCGAGGTTGAACCGGTCCGACCGATTAAACCTCAACCCTTTCACTTCACCGGTTCAATTAACGGTCCGGTTTTTAAAACATTACTTTTGGCCAATGATTGCATTATCTATTCCATTATTATTGTGTGCCTCTTCATCTCCTTTGAGTTTGACCATACAATCACATTATATATATATTTGAAAAAATCACACACACACACACAGTTTCAAGACATCTAGTGAATGACCTTTTTTTTTCTTTCATGCCAAACCAATTGACTTACTAATTGTGCAAATAACAAGCATATAAGGGAGAACATGTGTTAAAATGAAACGGTGAGTGAGGCGACAAACAGAACGAATCCAAATTATTATGAATGTAGTTGAGATTCGAGTATATGTGACCGGCTGAATATACACTTGTTTTTTTTTTTTTTTTACTTTTCTTCTCAGTTAGATGTCAACTTGGTTAATTACAGGTTGGATTCCCATTTCCAGCAAAAAGAAAAACGAAAGCTTACAAAGTTATGAGTTTTTTTCTTCTAACAAGAAAAGAGTTAAATTTAAGAATTAGAAGAAAGAAAGAGAATTAGAACCCAACATCTTCAAATCCTGAGATACGAGACTTTGACAATACATACTGGTTTTAGTTGCGTGAAAGATTACCATAATACATATTTCCTTGGTTGCTCGACACACGGAACATTGACCGCAGCAGATACAAAACTTCAATGGCTGTTCAACAACCACGAGACATAACCACAAATTCCACATGCACAGGAAGGTCCAAAATGTCGACTTTTAATTTTCCTTCTTCTGTCCTTTCCTTCGGGAATATAATTTATAAGCAATAGCTTATGCAATGTAAATTTCACATTTTACTAAATTAGTACTGGGGAAACAACTCATCGGATAGACAAAAGTATGTACGTAACTTTCAGTGTGTGTGTGTGTATATATATGTATGTATGTATGTATATATATCATGCATAAACGCAGAACATAAAAAGCTCTCTTTTACAGATACAAAATCAACTTAATGTGATCATTAAGGAATTAGGTCCTACATTGATGCTACAAATTTGCTGCACAAGTTCCAATTCCATCTGCTAGTAATTCCTCAAGATTTGATTTCTCGAAGAGGGATGTCACTATCAAGTTTGACACTTGAAAAGTTCCCCGAAGGCTCCAATGGCCTAACTTAATTTGGACAGCACACAATTGAGTTTTGAAATCCTCAAAATCAAACAGCTTAACCAGTTTTCTTTCCAATTCTGAACTCTCCACCGCCCAGTTTACCAAAATTTTCCTCATCTATATATGAACATATGCCATCAAAATTTGAAGCCCTCCAGTGATCTGTTTCTCTTACAGCTAAAGCTAATATTGTATGAAGGTCAGAAAGCATACCAACATCAATGGAAGGGCTCTGCGGTATTTTCTGTACAAGACTAAGCAGAAAAACAAACAAGCGGAAAACAGCGGCGAGTATAATTGACAGCGATGACAGGACTCATGAAGGCGTCAGAACTGTGGATACCGGCAATTGCTGTGAGTTCTCCGGCCATTCTGACGTTTGCCTTTGCATAGTGACTTGGAATATGAATGGACAGGTAATCAACTCAAGAGTCTCATTCCCCCGCCCCCCCCCCCCCCCCCTCCTCCTCTTCTCTTCTTCTACGTTTTAACTTCTAATAACTAACTATGATTAGTATTCATTGATGAAAAGGTATCCTCAGAAGATATAAACAAGCTGGTTGGTAAAAATCGGAAGCTGGATCTTCTTGTGATTGGTCTGCAAGAGGTGCCTCGGGAGAACATTGCCCAACTATTGAAGAATGTCTTAGCTGACACTCATATGTAAGAAATTCCTGGGATATTAATTATCTTCACGTCAATCTTTCTTAAATTCTTTAATTCTTAAGGGTTTGTTTTGCATTTTTTCTTTCGTATATATGTTTCCTCATGTTTATGCCTGAATTGTTGTCATTTGAGGTTCTTTAATTGTTCTTTTTTGATAGCAGTGGTAGATTGCTATTAGTAGTTTTCCGGGAGCAACCTGGACCATAATTTGATAGAGCCGGCCACACCATGATTGTGACCTAGCATAATTTGGAAAAAGTATGAAGCTTCCCACTTGAAGAAAAAGCAGATTCTAATATTCACACCTTTCCAACCACATAAAACCATATGCCTAATAATGATAAATTTTGTTGTTTTAGCTATACCAAGTTTTACTTGGGTTTTTAAATTTGTTATACATGCAAATAATTTGAAGTTTTTTAATATTCTAAATATGATTAAAGAGTAAAAAAAAACAAAAACTTTCTCTTTCGCTTTAACTTTGAGAGATATGTAGATTCTAATATTTGCTTCTCCAATTGATTGATTCCTGAAGCCTTCTGGGGGAAGCTATAATGCAATCACTGCAGCTGTTCGTATTTGGACCGAAACATTCTCAGCAGTTTGTAAGAGGTGCGTTGAACTTTGCCTCCAGTGAATTTCAAGATTAAATTTCAAAATCTCAACGGCTGCCTTATTTAGCATAACATAATCTTATATTAGAATCTTTTGCAATATTCATTGATTCGTAGGAATAAAGGTGGATAAGCAGCCTGTTGGTGGGCTTGGAGGGCTGATCGGGAGAAAGAAAGGAGCTGTTGCTATCAGAATTAAGTACAAGGGAATACAAATGCTCTTTGTTTCTTGCCATCTTGCAGGTAAGTAACATCAATCAATGGACCGGACTATTCTACTCATGGTGAAACTTCACTATTCTTCTCTAATTTCAACAAAGAAAGCGAAATAGTACAAAAGTACATAAATGCCTCCCTCCATGTAGTCTTAGCACAATGTATCACAGGCCTCTGGTCCAAATCCACGATGCAATTGTTGGTCTTGCTGTGGTTGTAAGGTTGGACATTTAGTGCCCATACTCACACCAAAAAGTCTGCAAAGTTCGCAACTCAAAAATGTTATCAGTTGGTCCTCAGCAAGAAACTTCTCTCAAACACTATGTGGCCAACTCCGCATCAATGTTTGGTTGAAATTGGGCTGTTGTGTTACATTCCTTACCTTTTTTTCCTTTGCCGCCAAGGGTTAACTCGAGCAGTCAGCTCCCCCTTGCTACCGTGCTCGGAGTGGAGTGGGGCTTCCTCTTCTGGGCCAGAGCGGGATTAGTCGGGTCAACGGTTCGGATATCCATTCCGTCAGAAAAAAAAAAAAAAAAGTTACATTCCTTGATTCGTCTTCGAATTTTTCATTGTAATGTCATACATTACAGTCCTGTAGACTTATAGCATTGGAATGAATTTAATATATATACACACTGTAACTATTGGATTCATGACATGTGTACAAAAGTTGAATTTCAATTCAAATTTTACATAATTATCATTTATCCAACGCTGGCAGTATATAAATTGTCGGTATAGGAAAGATTAATCTATATGTCATATACATTCTTAATTCAGAAAACCAGAGAAATTGATTTCTGAATATTTGAGCTACACTGGCAGTAAAACCATTTAAGTGTGTGTATATATATATATATATTAATATTATATACAGGCGCATATTCTTGATTATTTTAGTTTACAAAGATGGTGGAGCGTCTAAAAGCAAATTAATTTAGTATCTAAAATGCGTGCATTCATCATCACTAACCATTTGTGTATTGGATTTTGGCTACTTTAACAACACATGCAGCACATGTTGGCAATGTGGAAGAAAGAAACGACCAGTTCAGGCACATATCACGCTCCATCTTCTCCAAGGATTGGAACCCCAATGCCACACCCGCCCAACTCACCGTATGGTTGGGAGATTTCAACTATAGACTTGAAGGAATTAATACATTTCCGGCTAGAGATTTGATACACGAAAACCTTCATGAAGTAAGTGAAGAAGTCCTACAATATACAGTTTCTCTCTCTCATATATAGAGCTTGCTTTACCATCTGGCTTCAAGATTAATATCTGTTTCTGTGTCCGGTAAAGATTGTTTTTCTATTCCTAATCCTCATAAGAGAAAGAGAAACCGAGTGTCCAACTCCAATCCATTTAAGACAGGATGGAGCATTATCAACTTTGTGCAACTTTTTAGCAATCCAGCAAGGGACTTTAATTTTGTCCCTCAACACTTTATGGTAACGAAGTATTAAGCATAAATTTAAAGTTTGTCCTAAACTTTTGCAACCTGGACTGCAGCTGCTGACTAGCAAGGACCAACTTCTGCAAGAAGCTGAAAGAGGGCAAATTTTTAATGGATTTCGAGAAGGAACATTATCGTTTAAACCAACATACAAGTACAATATAGGAAGCAGCAATTACGACACTAGTTACAAGGTGCGTATATATTATACTCACTCCTCCTACGCTCCTAGTTAAAGTTAATCAATCATGAATTAACAAAGAGCTGCATTGACTAATAAGTTTGGCTGTGTCTTGGCGCATTGCAGGTTCGGGTTCCAGCATGGACAGATCGCATTTTGTTCAAGATTGGCGATCATGACCACATAAGGGCAACATTGCATTGCTATGATTCGATGGATACCATCAGCAGTTCTGATCATAAACCAGTGAAAGCCCATATCTGCTTAAGTGTGAACAGGCAGTCATCCCACCCAAGGATGGAGCAATGAGCTGCTCAATTACAAGATTTTCTATTCATTTTGTGCAGAATCTGACGTAATATACTGCACGATTACTTTGTACTAACTAATGCAAATGCAACTGTATATGCTCAGTTCATGAGCTTATGTAGTCCATTTTTTAGAACTTTTACAGTAATGCTGTAAACTAAGGGAACTCAGTTATTTATTTATTTTTTTTATCCAAAAGAGTTTGGATGGATTCAGTTTCAATCACCACCATAGATCAAAACATGCATTGCAATTATAGGTCATTTATAGGGATTCTTGTGGATCACCCACCAACACTGTTTCACATTGATAGTAAAATTCGAGCACATGATTTTTTGTGAGAAAGTAGCCCTTTTTTATCGGCTAAATCACCTTATGTTGAAGAAAATCAGTTAGTTGCTTCACTTGATTTCTTCTTCTTCTTCTGGCAAGAAATGTAGAAGTTCAAAGCACATCCATTGTTTGTAATTTATTGCTGCAATAACTTGTTGATGCTGGATTTTTCACAAATTTCTCTCAAAAAATTGCACTACCAGACACATAACTACTATATATTGGTAGTAATAGGATTCACTGCGACGAACTAAATCTGACATTTTCAAGCGCTGAGAAATAAAAGTTAAACATCAAGAACCATCGATCATGCGTCTTTTTCAAGTGGGGACCATGGACAGTAGTAGTATTAGCATGCTTTCAGTGTAAATATTAACAAAAGCTGTGCCAGTTGCCAGAAACAAACAGTACCAGGTTAGTGATTGCGCTGCTCAACTTAATGACTACTTTATATTCAAATAGTGCATTTGCATCTGCATCTGACTTCATGTTCGTGTCACTTAAAAGTTTCATGATAAAAGCATCCTAAATTTCTGGGCAACCTCAGCATCCTATACAGTGTATATGGAGCTATTCTTAGAAACTCGTAAGAAATGTGCTGGATAGGTGTTTTTTTTTTCCTTTTGATTAAACAGAAAACATGTCCACATTTGATAAAGTTCAAAATTAATTTTATCCTCTTTAATTAGAGAAGAAAGGCAGTGGCCTCAGTCGGAGAAAAAGTAAATATTGCGTGTATGAACTCCTTAAATTTAGGTCACATGACACTCCGTTTTGCACAATTCACTATAAAAATTAGTCATTAGTGATAATATTTCTCGGTGACGACAGCAAAGTTATCATAAAATGGACTCTTTTAGACATGACACAGCATATTCAATAGAAGCATAAACCATGCAGAATTAGCTAATTTAGTAAGTGATTACATGTGTAATCAAGTGTGACCTTAGATAGTTAGGGACCCGAATGAACCAAATTCAAAATTATTGCGATGGTAGCTGTTGTTCTTATGAGTAATAATTGTAAGTCCCTACAATCTTTCCCCATAAAGGAGCCATTTTCTCTCCCTTTCTCTACTTATTCATTTTTCTGAATTAACAGTTTGTGGACTTGAGATTTCTGTTCACACTATTGATGCACGTCACTCTCTTATATTAAAACAACTACAGATCGATCAAGGATCTTGGCAAACAAATTAGCCACACGTGGGCATATATCTATCTATCTATCTAATATATACATATATATATACACAGATATATATATGTATATGTATATGGATAGCTTATTACCAGAATTCAATGTTGCCCACATCCGACATACTGTGTTTACTGTCTGTATACGAACAAGTGTCCTCCTTATAATGGACAACGAAGATATGTCACGTAGTTATTTAATTTAATACACATGACAATTCAGTTCACTAATTGCATTCGAAGCTAACCCGGGAGTGATGGATGATAGTCACTGACCAAAATATGTTCCAGCAAATTATAAGAGCGAAAAGCGCACAAAAAACAAAAAAGAGCTACTTATTTTTTCTAGTAATGATGAAAATTCTCCCAAACAAATTTCATAAAAGGGGAAAAAAAAAACAACCCATATACCACTCCTTTATACAATTGCAACCAACTTTACGTTTTCAAACAGCTAAATAGAAACTATATAGTTTATGTATGCACTAATATCTTCCACTCATACATTCTTATGATTTTTCTACTACGAAACTATATATGTTATATATCAATAATTTCATTCACTCAAAATGCCCCAAAGTCTCTTAAAGAGAACTCAGTCCTCTTTCTTGGCAAATTTGATGAGGGGTGCCGAAGTCCCAGAGTCAGGGAAACATCCCCGGCCTGACTAGTGCTCCCCATCCCAACAAGGGATCCGGATGTATTAATGTTATTTGTTGCACGGGAAGCAACATTACCATGCATGCCTACATGAGCCTCATCGGGGATGGCCATAAAACAACCATATGCAGGCAAGGTTTGACCATGATGATGACCAAATGTGGGTGCTGAGATCAGGGAGGTTGGAGCTGTAGTTGAGGGGGTACCTTGAAGAATTGCTTGGTTTCCCAAGGTGTACTGTCCATTATTGATGGTGTTCTTTGAAGGGTCTTTTTCTACAGCATTGATTTCGGATCTTCGCCCGTCTACCAATGTCATAGTTGTGGTTGATGAGGATAATATTGTTGTTGCTGTTGTTGTTTTACTGTTGGTCGTGTGCATTGGAGTTTGTGCAGAGACTGTGTTGTGGTTTTGGTTTTGGTTTTGGTTTTGGTTTTGGTTGTGGTTGTGGTGGTCCTCCTCAACCACTGAATCAACTGATTTGGCTAATTCATTGGCTGCATGATGATTTACTGTTATCACTTTTTGGTGCTCCTCATCTTTGGTCTCTTCTTTGTATATATCTTCCACCATGGGCTTCCACAGTCTCACCCTTGCATTGATGAACCAATTCGAAACCTGGATTTTTTGTTTTTTTTTTTTTTTGGAATTTATTAGGTATCATGCATACAGAGAGTTAAGTTGATGAGTTATAAAGAGCATGCATTTATTGCATCATTCATTGATTTCACAGAAGCAATGCGTGCATATGCAGGTGACAGATTTTATATTTTTGTCTATTGCAGCGAGAATGTCTTTCGGTAAAGGGAAACTGGGAAAGTGTTACGTTACATACACACATACAACCCCCCCCCCCCCCCCCCCCGACACACACACACACACAGTGGTCCTTAGAAATTAAAAGCGAGAGCCAAAATTTCATGCATCTTCATACTGAACCTATATCTTTCTTTATGCATCAAGACAATATTGTAGCATAACTACTAAAGATTGTACAATTTATTCTGTTTAAATAGAGGAGTGTAAATTAGTTCCTTTTTGCTTAAAATCATTGCTGCTTCGGTCTACCTTTACATGCATGTTGTTTGAATCTTTTTTTACAGCGCCATTTGAATTCACTGCACCAGAGTCGGTTAATATATTTTTGGGAGTTGAACACTTTTGAGTTTTCAAAAAGTAATAATTGATTTCATGAGTTTAACTTGTCATCACCTCGTAGTATTCCTGAAATATCATTTAACATTTCTGGTAGTAATTGACCCTAGAAAATCATAGTAACATGCATGCATTTTTGCAGTCCAAAAGGAGTAAGCACATATGAAGAATAACCCCTATATATTCAGCCATTTAGGGCAAGTAGTACATACTGCTGCTGTACTTACTCAATTTTTTTGGCGAATTTTTATTTCATTGTAAAAGACTTACGCCAGTGCTATGATTGGATACATGTTGACAACTTCTACTAATTAGCATATGTAATTTGTTTTATTTTGTCAATTTCGAGGTAAAAAGTGGAGATGGAGATCTGTTTTTAATCGATCAGAACTAAATACTAGTAATCTATTAATAAATCCAAAATTACAGTAGAAAATGCATATATGCATTCATTTTCTTTTGCCGGTAGGTATCAATATATTTATTCCCGCAGGAACCAATGTTCAAGTATTTCATGTAAGACTTGAAGCAATTTCCAAGTTTGCATCCTACGAAATCTTAGACTCACAGTTATTTCAAGAACGCTTACTTTTACAGATTTAATTACTTCTGATAGGTTTAACTTCTCTTATGTCGGGCCAAACAATTGAACATAACATTTCCATCCTTTCTTTGCTAGAATTGATAAGGTATGGTTGAAAAAAATGAAAAACTATTGTTATGTTTTCCATATAAATATAGGTCTTCCCTAGTTTTGTTGTAATAATTTTGTGAGTTGAATTTGGGATCCTGTGTATTTTTCTTTCTATAATCACTTTTCTTGCTGTTGATCAATAAAATAAAGGTTTCACCCAATAAAAAGAATGTTCATGCACATATGAATTTCCAAAAACATCTTGGAGTCCCCCTATATAAATATTCACGTTGAATTCCGGCAAATATTGAATCTAATAATTAAGGGATAATTTCATAAACCTCACTAAGTTTTGCAATAATTTCATTGAGATCTCTTGAAATTTTAAAAATTACACTTGTGGTAACAAAATCATAGATTCGGTCAAAATTTTAAATGAACACCCTAAAATGCCTTCAGTTTACATTACTTTCCTAAACAATTGTAAAAATACATAGTAAAAATATAAAGAAAAGCATCAAGTTTTCAATACCTATATTTAGAATTGAATAAGCAATGATTACAATAGTTTTATCACTATGATAAGTTACTGTACATGTTGCTTTAATCTTGATACACATTCCTTCGAAGTTGGACAAGAAAGTATTATCATAATTCTTTTTAGAGTTTGTGGATTTTTGATTTCTTGGAACTATGATAACTTAGTAGTAGTTTTAAATAGTTTCTTTCTAAGTCATTGTTGCTTTTGATACAAAGAGAAAAAAATCAACAAAAAAAAAAAACATTGGATCATATTCAAAGTTGTCAAAAGAAGATCACCTCTTCAACATTTGATAATGATAGCGATTATAGTCAGTACTTATAGTTTAGAGTTCTATAGCGTTACTCGCAAAATATTAAAAAAAAAAGACAAATAAGAAGAGAAAAGGAAAAAAAATATAATTATAAATCCCATTCTTTCTATATACATACCCAACAAGTGAGTGTTATTAAAATAGTAAGGTTAATATTATCATTTTAGTTGGACTTTTGAGGTAGGTGTAATTTCTAAATTTCAATGGAGCACAATGAAATTATTAGAAACCTTGGAAGAGGTTTTTGAAAGTATCCCAATAATTAATCATCTAGGTGATGGAGATGTCTATTTCTGGCAGGCATGATTTGGAATGATAGCCGTTTAGCGCATCATCAGACACTTGAGAAATATGATAGTAATTTACCAAAGGTGAATTTAGACACGACATGAATTGTCTGGGATGAACATAGAATCAAATTTGCAACACGAATATCTAAATAGTTGATCTATTTGCTTTTTTTTTTTTTTTTGGTTGAAAGATTAAGTCTCAAAACTATAAGTAGAGACGATACACGTATGGATGTAGTTTAGAACAACTTTAGCACAATCCAATATCTTTTCATTTTCGTTTTTATCGTATGACCATATATGCAACATTGGTGTTGGTGCATATACCTATAGTCCTTACACACATATGTATGCATCATGAATATCTACAGTTGTATACATAAATTGAACTTGTCTACTACTTTTATATCCATATACTTGTCTATTTTAGTCTGCATGAATCTTGTAAACTAATGCATATTGTTAATTTCTTTTCGTGGAATCTTAGGCAAAATATACACCTAGGAAAGCATGTTCTGCACGCTGCCCGGGCGCAGATATTCTATTGAAGTAGTGCACTTGTACAAGTAATGTAAAAAATTCTTAAAATCTTTCTTGCTAATTATCATGGAAATAAATTGAGCCACAACATTTTTAGACGAAGAAAAAGAAGCATGGTCGTTGTAAGACTAAAACTCATAGTTCTTTCTATCTATATGGTTCCTATTGCCTAGTTGTAAAAAAATTTTTTTTTAAAAGAAAGTTGTTTGTTCATCGTATATTCATCCGAGAACTCACGAAGGGCAGAAAACGTTTGATATAATTGTAAACTTTTAGATTTTGTTTTAGTACGAGAGCGATGTAATCGTCTCGTAATTGTCTCAACTTTCTTCAGTTTCTGTCTCTTCACCAAATTTGGGACAGCATATGAGGTACTGCTAACCGTTCATGTTTCAAGCAAAGTTGATGTTCCTAAAATATGATGTGGCCATTGAAGATGAAGATGGATTTTTAACTTCTGAGGCATATTATGACACATCAGTTTTCGTGGTCTAGAAAGGTGCGAGTGAGTACCTGATTTTTCGATAAACCAGTCTGTCGAGATAGCAAATGTTTGTCTGCATCACTCGGGTACCTGCAGAGAGACAACATCAGAACCCAATTCAGGACTCATCTTTCAAAATCCCACAACAATCATCACATCCCAACAATTCTTGCACTGGATTTCGTGACTCCTTAAATTATCAAATACAAACAAGATTCCATTAACAAAAGACTTTCTAAGACCAGACAACCTTTCCTTTCCTCATTGCACGAAAGCAAAACAAAAGGATGTCGTGATCTTTATGGCTAAAACTTTCAACCAAAAATCAACAAAATAAAAGGGTAAAAGTAAAGGCTGTTAAAACTGAGAGAGAGAGAGAGAGAGAGGGAGAGATGTACGGGTGAAGAAAATGCTCAAAAAGCCAGGCCCTCAGTATGTTAACAGATCGTTCAGGCAAGCCTCTCTGGGGCCTCCAAGTCTCGGGATCAAGCATTCCTAATTGATGAAGGGCTTTCTGCTGCCTAAACTTTTGCTCAAGCAACCGAAGTCTTGGGGTCTCTCCTTTGGTCAAGCCTATTGTACCATTCACATCTTTGTCTCCAAGAAGTTCGCATGTAACCTTCACCTGACCCAATATTGCATCCTTTATGCTCCGGAAATGCCTGGACATTGCCTTCTGAGCAAGGTTTGTGTATGGAGCTGCCGCCCCATATCCAATCACCGAGTCAAATGAGTGGACAATAGCTTGCATTTGTTCACAATAATGTGTGTACCTTGCATCCACCTGATTAATAAGCAAATTGGTACATTTTGTGACATGGTCATCAACAACTGAAACTTGACTGAAGATTAAAGTTAAAAAAGAAAAAAAAATGGCACTAAAATAATTGTATGGCACGTGAAGCTTTACATGTAACGCCAAGTCATTAACAGACACTTAGGCTTCAATTACGAGCCTTTGTTAGCAACCAAAACACTTTCTTTTGCTTCCGGAAGAAAGTGGAGTATCAACTGCACTTATTAATTAGGATATCAATTTCCTAATGCAGGCTTCAGTAGAGTACTTATTAATTAAGGATATCAATTTCCTAATGCAAACTTCAGTAGAGGACTTAATAATTCATTAACCAATTCAAAATTCATATCATCATGGGTAAGCATTTTGTATGGCTGGGAAGATTATTGGAGGAGTTGGAAGGTCCATTTCTTTGAAAGTTTCAGCGTAACATTAGGCTTTATTCTGACCTTCTTAGGAATTTTTTAATCGAAGCTTCTGATAATTAAGATGCCTTCTGTCAATGGTACAACTCAATTATATTAAAGAAATGTTTAAAATCATACAGTAACATGAAAAAGACATGGTCCCAAAATGTTTGAAATCCAAGCTGTTTGAGCAAAACATATTTGTTAGTACGGATGAATCTTTTGCTTAGCCTTCATGATAGATCCAAGATTGAATCTATAATGGAGGCATGTCGCTCCTTCCTCGACATGTACCCCAAGATGGTATCCTGTCAGACGTTCAAGTGAAAGAATGTACAGAAATGATAACACTTGGATTGTGCTATACTAGTAAATTTTAATCTCCAGCTGGCTTGGTAAAGCAAACACTTAGTTTAGTTCAAAGAAGAATCTCAATCTCAACCTGAATCTGTCGGCCGGATTTCTTATTGCATGCCAGGAGAGAAGTGGTCAAAAAGTTCAGGAAATTAACTATTCCTACCAAAAATTCCTCAATGCTACCATGTTGTAAAAAGAGGAGAAAGAGAGAGAATTGGATACATGCCTCATCAAGCATGGACAAGAGCTTGACCTTCTTCCTTTGGTACTCCGTCTTTTCAGCAGCTGATAAAGGCGGGCGGTCCTTGGAGCTAGCTGATGAAACTGCCCCTCCACTAGCATTCTCAACAATAGAAATCGTCCTAGGGTTTTCACTTTTCGGGCTCTTCAAATTTCCCTTCCCAACACAGCAGAATTCTTCCAGCAAATCCTGGGCAGCCCTCAAGTACCTAGAATTCCTCAAGACATTCCCGATTCTTGAAGAAGCTGGAAGTCCAACGTGAACTTGACTAGAATAATCCGTAACAATATTACCTAGTATATTTGGATTAGGTTCTTGATTCTTGAATCCACTGAAATTCATGGAGGGCCCTACTCCTTGATCAAAGAAGTACACCCCACCATCTCCTGGTCTCAGTTCTTGGAATTTGGCTGCTTCCAAGTTTGGCATCGAAGAAGATAATGACAATGAAAGCCCTTGAGCCTCCATGGCCCTTCCGATTTTGGTATTATCATCATCAACCTCGTTACCGTTAACGCGAACCCAAGAAAATTGAGAAGGATTTTCCAAATGATACTCTTGAAGATGAAGGCTAGGATGATGAGAGTCGGAGGAGTTTGGAACCGACATGTGGAGCGAAGATGTACTAGTTGGAGAAGAAGAAGATGCTTTAACATGAAGCGGGTTCATGAGCAGAAGCTGCATGAAAATTGGTAAAAATAAGAAAAGCACTGTAACACTGTTCAAGAATCATTAGTATAATTAGTCGTATTGCTTTTCTTACATCATTAAAAAAAAGTAGTACTAGTTTTTACTCACCTCAGCTTCGTTCACCACCGTCAGTGGTAGTTGCTGTTTTTGAGACCATCTATAACTGGAGGGGATCTGACCATCTAGCAGTAAATGATTAGCTGATTTACCGCGTCCCCGAGAGAAATCTATCATCTCTGTCAACATCCCGCCTCCGGTATCATCATAAACCTGTGGCTCTCCAGAATTAACCTCAGTTTGCACTTGCTGCTGCTGCTGCAGCTCAAAGTTTTGCACTCTTTGGCTGATCCACTCCATCCCTTGCTTCGTCGTGGTCGGAGATCTTTCATATCCATTTGAGAAGCTGTAGATTCCTTGATGGAAGCTTTGGGACATGGGCGTGTGAAGATACTCAAACCTGATAGTTGGGATTTGACGAATTCAATTACCCCTATTCTAGCTAGGCAGCTTGTGTAAGCCCTTGCCCTGTCAATTGTCAAAGGGAGGTGTAAAACAAGATTTTGGCAGCATCCCACTTGCTATTTAATATATCAACATCTTGCTTAATGTTAAATTCAAGAAGTAACAGTAATCTTTGTGCTGGAATAAACTACTGTGTGTAATAATATGAAACTGATAGACTATAGCATATTCTGAAGAATAACGGATGATGCACATGAAAATCAAGTTAAAGATCGATGGGAACTGATTTTGGAAACAGAAGGTAAAAGGCCAATGATGCCAGAATGAATGGTAAAGTTTCTTGATTTCTCTTAGTCATTTCTACTTATGTCGGTAAGTTACCTGTAATAAGATGGTAGTACAAGGTTGGATTTGGGGTTTGGGACTATTGGCGGCAGTAGCGAACCCGAAGCATCACCATCTTTGTGATGATCAGTGACAAATCGGTGGAGCTCGCCGTGGGTGCTGAATTGTTGATCTGCTTGTTTTAGGTGTTTGGAAGCTCATTCATGGAAGCTAGGGAATGATTTGCCAATCAGACAAGACACAAGCAAAGCCAGGGAGATGGGATAATGAAAGGAGAGGAGAAAAGGGTTGCCTTCTCTTCTTCTTCTTCAGCACTCTCACCCTTCACTTTCACCAAACTTTCTCTGTATGGACGTAAATACGAACTTATCATTTGCATATATTTTGTGACCTATAATATTGCGTCAAAAACTAAAGTGTGCAAGTAATTATATATGTACTAGTGAAAGTCATTCACAAGGGTAAATTCCCAAAAGGGTCTCGTAGGTTGCACTGTTCCGCATACCTATTACACTCATGCACTCTTATATGTAGCCGCCTATTGATACAAAATGTATTCACTAGGAATTTGAATAACCGTGCCAAATGTTTATATGACCAAGTTGTACTTTTATTATGACTTAATTGTGCCAAATGTTGCATGAACATGTTGTATCATCATCATCATCATCATCATCGGCATTGTTACTATTATTTTGAAAATAACATTAATTGTAACCATCTTTAGGTATACAACCTTATTCAAGTAATGTTTCTCTTTTAAGAAAGTTAGTGTTTGAAAGGAAAAAAAAACTTGTACCCATGAAGTCTGGCTCTTGTGACATTTTTACCCAAAAAAGTTTCATGTTTAGTAAATCAAGCCCCGCTTAAGTTTGGTGGATTATTATTGGAGACCTCTGGCAGAGATGGTGTAAGAAGAACAACTTGGTAATGGATCACCAATTGGAATAATTCTGGCATATATAAAGAGCACCCTCCAATTGCTGCAGATGTGCCTATTTTAATTCCCCTCCTCCCATTTGTGTTTTGGCTGCTTTAGCTAATGACTTTTGTGTAGCCAAACGATACCTCCTGAATGATATCACGTACATGTTTTAATTGATTTATGCATTTCTGATTTAGTTAGTTGTTTTTTTTTTAAAAAAAAAAAAACGTTTACCTTGTTGACTTGGAACTATGTGATGTGTAACTCTGTGGATGTATGGCCCACTGACAAGCTGAGTTATCGTACCAAATTAAACAAGAAATAAGAGATCATATCGGGTAGAGGTGACAAATCAACCCACTTAACTAGATTTATCCATACCCGTCCATGAATAGATGGGTATGTGTATCTTAAATTTTTGTATATGGGTATAAATGGGTTACCCAATAATACCCATTTAATAAATGGGTATTATTGGGTAACCCATCAAACCCAATTAACCCATTTAAAATTCTCTTTCCCCCAAGTCTCTTCTTTTCCCCTACCTTTTTTTTTTTTCAAATTTTTCATTTTGTCATGATGTTCGTTATTATTATTATTTGTTGGTTTTATTTTATTATTTTATTTTTTCTTAGTTTGTTAAGTTGCTCATTTTTTAGCATTACCAATTTATGATAAATTTTAGCCTACTTTCTTATCTTTATAAAATGAAATTTTAAATTTATATATGAAAAAAATGTTAGGGGTTCAAAATTTTTGGATTAAGTTTTTATATTAATTTTTATAGTACTTAATTCAAATTTTTATATTCGTATTATTCAATTATTAAATAATAGGTAATTTTGTGACATAGAGTATAAATGAAAAAAAATTGGTAATTAAGTTTATTGAACATTATAAGTAAATATTTAAAACTAATGATGGGTACAAAGAGTGGTATAAATTGATAACTTAGTTTGCAAAAATGAATTTAAATGAGTTTGCAAAAAGTTAAAATAAATGAGTTATAAATGGGTAATTGGGTTACCCAATTCATTTTTTGACTTACCCATCTAATTAAATGGGTATAAATGAGTTGACTCACTTATACCCATTACCCATTTTACCCAACTCAAACCCGCCCAAGTCACCCATTTTGACACCTCTAATATCAGGTAATGCAGTTTTAAATTGGGTGAGGTGCAAGTGTACCCGTAAATCGATTCAATCTAAGTTTTATCTTTCAAAGTCACAGTCGGATTTATGCATTCATGAAGATACTGGATTTGGTCTCTACAGAATATGCAAACGTAGCACTTCAAATTAGGGACAAATGTCTACGTACGTCGCTGAGAAAAGGAAATGTCATACCAGTTTAAGGAGAAATGTACTAGATCATTACGTACAGCTGCCCAATTTTTCTTCCCCCGGTCTCTCTTCCTTTTTTTTTGGGTCTCAGAGGTTTGAGTGGTTTGTTAAGTGCTAATTTGGTATCTCAAATTTCAGAAAATATTAGCAATTTTTGTATATGTAATCAATTTGAATTTTCTAAGGAATTACAAACGAGGTGTTTGAAAGAGTTTCTCTTTCCCATAGAAATTTCTATAAGACGACAACCAAGAAGTTCTAAAAAGAGTCAACATGTAATTTTAGGAAGCCAAAATCATTTAATTTTTTTTTTCAACAAACGACCAAAATCATTTAATAGAATGAGCTCAAATGAGGACCACTTAAAATATTGCCAAAAATGTATTTTTCACAAAGATAGAGAGACAAATCAGTTCATCGATCCTGTATAAGTGGGGGAGTGAAAATGTAATAAGCCATTTGTTAATTTTTCTTCGTTTTTAACCTCGTCTCATGTAAGTATAGTTTAATTATTACTTTCATTGTTTAAACTTCACCATTTGTCGAATGAATCTAGGAAAAGCATTTCATATTTTACAAAAAAAAACAACACTTCTATATATGATCATTTTAACTTTCCAGATCTGATCATAAATTTTATATTTCAATGCTGCAAGATACCTAATTATAATCTCAGGGCTTGCTGCAGCCAATGACTTCTAGCTAGGATTAATGCTTATACTTGGAAATCCTTCTTCACAGTTGGAAACTAGTATAGCTTCTTGGCTATTTGGTAGAGAAAATGAAGGACGACATGATCTCCAATTCTTTCCCCCCCCCCCCCCCCCCTGCATTCAGGGACCACTTCATCGCATATTTGACATCTTATTAGCTAGGCTAGATAGGTTGATCTACTCTTAATCATCTTACAGTTTTTCACTTTAGTTGTCCTTGCCTTCCAGCATCATCGTTTCAGTTAATAAAATATGAGGGTTCCATTAAAACCTCCAACCACTCCAATATTGAATTTCTGATAAAAGAAGAAGGAAAGTTGCAACAAGTATCCGAAATCGGAGTCCCTCTATAGTATAGTCACCTGAATGGCTGTTGAAAATTTTAAATTATTTGGAAAAGCTCATATCAAGACTCAAAAAACTGAAAATTCATAATCGGTATTCCAAGCTTTGTCAACAGATCAGTATGATTTCTTAACTATACTCTAAAGTTAAAATTCAAGCCTAAACACTTCTATCTTATTTTACTAAAGCAAACAGATAAAAAAAGATAGAAGGGTATAGATATATAGAGATTCATACTCTGTATAACCTTTCCGGGACTAAGGAAGAAAGCATTATCTTGACAATAATTAAGTTGCATGTCTTTGTAAGAGGTTGTGATGGTAAATGCACCATTTATATATTAACGGTTGTTTGGTTATATATATATATATATATGTTTACCTTTTGAAATAGTTACAAAGGCGTCTGCGTATTTGAACTATGCCAAAAAGTTCATAGACTAGTGCTATTATTTGCAGCATAGTCTAGACACTATCTACGAGTCAAAAACACTTGCGCACTGAACCAATTTTAACATTGAAAGCCAAAAAAAAAACTACTGAAACATCAAACTAGACACTTAGGTTTAAGTTACAAAATTTTAGAAGGCTTAAGATTACAAATATGTGGTCAAATGTTACAACAATGTGTATGAATTAACAGAGAAGATTATGCTAGTTTTGTGCCTTTTTTCAGTCATTAGCAATTAATTTGGCATGGTTATAAATAACTTTCTCACCCTTATTTTGCGTACAATTTTGCTTGAGAATGAAACTTTTGCAGGTAAAATACCACTGACCTCGCCTTTCATCATGTACCCTTATATATATATATATATATATATTCTCACTTACGTAATGGTAGCCAGAGACGAGGGTTTTGGAGGTGGGGAGGGATCAAACATCAGAGACAATGACTCCTGCAGTTAATGTAACATTTTACATGGGCATGAAACGGAAAGTAATCACAACAAAATGATGGAAGTTGTTTATTAATTAGAGAGTATGATTGCTTAAAGCTGGTAAGCAAAAAGGAGACTCATTCTGAAACAAGTTGTGGATCTATAGCTAACGGCTTGTGTGGTAACTTTAGTCGAAAGGGACCACTCTTCTCTTGTCGGAGGTGTTATGAGGTGCCCTTTGTGACTCATCAGAGGAGAAGATACAACGGCCTTCCCTGTTAAATTATGAGTTTGTGAGTGAGTGTGGGGGACTACCAAAAAGATGTGCATAGATGGTGACAACCACCATTATCTCCTGGCCTAGGTGATGAAATGGTCGGAAAAATTTTATAATGTGTATGCTACTTCTCCATGAAAGGTGCTAGTGATCGATAAAATTAGTCTTGTTCCCATTAGTTTAATCTGATGCAATTACCTCTTTTTTACCCTAAACTTTATACGGAGTACTCCATCGATGTTCTGTAGTGCATGGTGAAAGTGATGCTTATTATAACCAACTCGATTACTCTTGCTCTGTAAAGAGTTTAGAGTTAAATCGCAGACGTACCTAGCTTTACTTCTATTCCGCCATGTCCCTGTATGATTAGTAAAAACATGGGCATGGCTAACTCAGTTTAAGAAATGAAAACTAGATGATGATTTAGAAACTATCATTGATGAAAGTTGGACTGGTGAAAGGTAAGTGATATTTGAACTTAAACTTCAAAAATAGCTCCCAGCACATCATTTCAACATTTTAGTACGTGAAGAAATGTAGAGTGTGAGAAGATTCTTTTGGAGCATGCATATCATTATTCACCTTGATGAAATTGAAATTTGATATTCTACCTTACATTTTACTCAAAACCCCAAAAGAAAAAAAACCCTATTTACATTTTCCACAGTAATTTAGCATAGTTATTAAACTCGGTCCGGTAAGGAATCCGGCAGAAGGGCTGGGTCACTAGGCCGACCGGTTCAATCGTCAGATCGGGTCGAATTTTATAATTATGATAAATAGCGTTCGGCGTAATACTTGGGTAGACATAATCTACTCTTTTTTTTTTCTGGCTTTAAACTCGGCCCGGTAAGGAATCCGGCAGAGGGACTGGATCACTGGGTCGACTGGTTCAATCGTCGGGTCGAGCCGAAATTTATAACTATGATAAATAGCGTTCGGCATAATACTTGGGTAGACATAACCTACTCTTTTTTTTTTTTTTTAAGACATAATCTACTTTGATATGCCTAAAAGACTTAAAAGGATGTCTGTTAAATTTATAATGTTAACAAGTGTACAATATAATGTGGAATACCAATTTTCGGAAAACTTATTTGCTTTGATTATGCATGAAAGGCTTACCGTATAGACTTTTGTATTAAAAAATTTAGAAGCATCTATGCATTTAGAGTATATTTAGAGTTTCCAATTCAAACGTCGAATTGCACAGGTGAAACATACTCAGAGACTTGGTTCATTTAAATAGATGTAAACAGCCGTTAGCGTCAACACATACAACTGCCATTCATTTTTGGACTCCTTATAGAGGTAATGCCAAGGTGTTGCACTCAGTTGCATGGGGATACCGCTACTATTCCACCCAGAATTGTCACTTGTCTATTGAACTTGAACTGCCTACCTTCCTTAATGCTTGGACCTACAACCTTGCCTATAACCATCAGATGCCAATCACTTTTCTTTTTTGTATTTTTTCTATAGCCAAACAGGAGCAAGAAATGAAATGCAAAGGTTGTAGTTAAGGATTTCCACGCCATTATCTATTCCATTTTTTGTTTCTTCCTTTTTAGGAGCCGTTTGCTTCAAACTTCACGATCGCCGTCGCTATGAGTATCATGAATACATGATAAATTGGAGAATAGAGAAATAGGTTTGATAGCAACATATAGAATATTTGGTAACTTTATAGTAAAATGAATAAGTGAAGCTCTGCTAGCTGTTTATTCGTTAATTACAAAAACCAATAGAAACGGCATATGAAACCCATTAACTGAATCAGATTGACCTTTAAACAAACATTGGGTACGGGTATATATGATTGAAATTAAAACTCAGTCCTTTCCCTTGAAACTCACTCACCAAACACTTTCTAATTAAGTATCATTTCCCTTTATCCATGCTTGATAGCATATTTCCCCTCCCCCCATATTGTATGCGATCATGCAAGCTTAAAACTTCACGGAGCACGTAATTAATCTTTCTAGCGGAAAGAGTTCAGGTGAAAAATATATTGATAGCTAGCTCGAATTCTTCCCGAGACTGGACGAAACTCCAAACCAAGAAATTGAATCGCATATTAGTTGTTGCAAACCTAGCTTTAATGTCATAAATCCCAGGTTGCTTTTTCGCCTCTTCATCCAGGAAGAGATGATAGAGATAATTGGTGCGACATAGACAAATCGGAAAAGTTTGGTTTTAATTGCGCTTAACGCCCCAACTTGCACCATTACCTCATTTACTCCTGTTCTTGTGAGGTTTCAGTACGTCGCTTTCCTGATGAAAACTACAAGCTGTATAGGTACAAATCTGAACTTCTCTTCCCCAATATATATTGGCTGTACTTCTCCCTCTCCCCATAATTAATAATTTCCCTTTAGTTCTTTGCTCTAACCAGTACAGGTACAGGTTGTATTATTTATTAATATCCATCGGATACCCAAAAAAAAAAAAAAAAAAAAAAAATATGTCGAGAACCTGCGCTTGATGCATGAGCTATCAGCATCAACGATTCTGCAAATCTTTTCCTTTCCCCTTGATTTAGCAGTTTTTCACAGTTTCATGGCTGAAGGCAACAATAGCAATAGGCCAAGAAGGCAAGAACCATCAATTTTCTTTTACTTTAGGGTACGTAGTTTACTTTAGGAGTGTATTGTGAGAAAAGTGAAGTGAGGTAAAGAAAAAGGAAACTAAGGTTTTTATATGTGTTTGGTTGACAAGAAAATTTTTAAATTGTTATGTCTGGTTAATTAACAGAAAAGTTACAGGATAACTGGTTAGAATTGTTAGCTTATGTGTATATATAAATCAAAGGTAAATATTGATTTCATAAAAATAAATAGAAACCGCGACAACGTCAACTTTTACACTATTACATCGATCTAAGCGTTTTTATACAATGATGAAAATTAATAAAGAAAACATAAAAATGCACTGATCTCTTTCTCACCCAAATTGTTGCATTTCTCTGTATAATTGCCACAGATTTATTCCTACAATTGTTTATAAGGCCATTTAAATAGGGGAAAAAATCAGACTATTAATTAATTGTGATGTAACTTAATTACTGAAAATTTTTCATGGACATGTACATAAAGAGAAGAGAGGAAGATATTTTTCTGGAAGGAGAAAAGATGAAAGATTTTAATACGATGATGATGTTTCTGTGCTTTCTTATTAGTGTTATATGCAGAAGATTGAAACAGATTTAAAAAAAAAAAAAAAAAAGATTTCAGTTGAGATTTTAAAATTAACAATTTTACCTATAAAATATTGGAAAATTTTTTCGCGGGCTTTATCCGTTAAGATTTTCCCGTCATTTGTTTTCCCGCGATTTTTGCAGGATGAGTTTTGGCGATAAAAAAAAAAAAATTTACAAGAATCCTATTTTCCCACACCTGTCGTCCACTTTCCTTGCAACCAAACACTTTGGTGTTTTGTCAACAAAATTCCCTAAGAAAGATTCGCTGGGCCACGACCCATTTGTCCAGTAAGGCCAGGACGTTGCAGCATACAAGGCCCAATTCTCATGGTCGTACACGTAGAATTGACCTGGGCAAAAGGAGAAAATTTGTGATTCAAATCCAATTTCTGTACAAAATGAAAAAAAAAATAAAATAAAATTCCCTTTTTTACGCCGAAAGGGTTACCAGTGGGAAAATAAAAGGATTGTTTTTAGTAGTAATATTCTACTATGAAAAGAAAATGACATGTTGGTGTTGTTACTTATTTGTGATGCAATAATTCACACTCTTTTATTTTATATTTATCTCTCGAACGCACTAAAAACTCTTAATGTGAAGCATTAAATCTACTTAAAAATCGAGTTCATGACTTGGTTATAATTATATGAAAGCATTAACTTCAACAATTTTTTGTGAGAGTAGTTCTTTTTATACAGCTCTAATAAGTTTTAGTTGAATCAATGGATGACTTAATCTTTTTAAGCTTAGATTCTTACCTTTAAATTTTTTCAAACTTCATAATATGACACTTCGTTAAATTGACAAGCCAATCATTAACTTTTTTCTAATAAAAAAGAATAATTTTGTTCATTTGGGTTGTAATTTTTTTTTAAAAAATACTATAATACTATGATATATATATATGCTAAAAAATAATTAAAAATGAGATGGGAAAATATTTCATAAAATTTTCTTTGAAAACTCGTAATTCAAACGCGCCTGGCAATTTTTTAGAATGGTAACTTAAACGGTTTTTTAAGTTTCAATATATTAACTTAAGTTTTTTTTAATAAAAAGGAAAAGGAAATGGTTTTTCCTCCACCCAAAAAAGAAGCTGTCTTTTCAAGTTTCGATTATATAATCGGTTGCCCAATTTTGTGCATCTGATATATATTTCCCCACAACTCTGCCAGCACTTTTTCTGCGGGGCAAATTTTGTCAAAAGAAACATAAGAGACCCCACCACGACGACATAAGACCTCTCCAAAGTTCAACAATCAAATCCCATTCCGATCCTCAATTTCCGATCAACAGAAATCCCCAACTGGGTTTGATAATTCCTTTGTCAAACCCTTTTGGGTTTAGCCAAAAAGCGACGTACAACACATCAATTGACTTCCACACGTTTGTTTTTCTTTGACTTTGAATTGTTCCATATGATTAAAGTTTTGAGCTTTCACATTCTCAATTTTCCTCCTCCTCCATACAGTCCATTCTTATAAAGGTTTCCCATTTTTATTTTTCTCACAATTAATTAAAGGGATTTCAAAAGGTGTAAATAGGAGTATTATTATTCGTCTAAAGTTTCACAGTTTTTGAGCTATATGAAAGTTGAAACTGATTCCCATTGAGAATATGCAATTCTTGGATTAAAAATCTGATCTGGGCTCTTGTTGCATCCACCATTCGTTCCTCTGCAGATTATTGGTATGCTTAAGGTGAGTTACTTCTCCAATATTTTCTGTATTTTTTGTTTCTTCTGTCGTTGTTTCTGAACAGATATTAGCTGATTGTGATCAAAATAGGATCAAAACTTTTTTCTGATATATTTAGCTGTGATATAATCGGCATTAGCTTATGCATTAGGCTCTGAGCAATTTGGTTAGTGTGCATTGTTTGATTATGTGAGTTATGACATGCCTGTGTTTTTTCTGGTTCGTTTCTTGTTCTTATTTTGCCTCTTTTCTTTTTTTTCAAGTTTGTAATGCATCCAATTGCAGAATAATTGGTTGTTTAGATGCATTGCATCTTGTTTATAATGAGTTTTATGCGATGCATTTTCATGCAGTGTTACTTAATGTGATAAAGGTAGTCTGCATTACTCTAATCATAAATTTGCACCTATTATGCGGCACCTTTTCACGGAGGAGGTGAAGCTTTTGGATGGGAGCTGGAAATCCATGTAACTACAGTGTTTCGTTAGCTTGCTTTTCCTATAAACATACTAAGCGGGTATGATCTATGATCTGCAGTTGGTTAAATGATTACTGTTGAGATGGTCGTACTTTTTATTTTTTTTCTGTAGGCCATGCAAGATCTTAAATTTTAGATTTGATGTGTGATTTAAATTCAAAGGCTGGTGCCTGACACATTTGAGCTATTTATATCAGCAACAGAACTAGTAAAAGTTTTCTTTGGCGCTAGAAATTAGCTGTCTTTTCTGAAAAGTAGAACATCCTGATGGTGGATTAGAACCTACAGATTGCCTCATTATAGTTTCACAGTAATATTACCTAGATCAAACTTCCAGAGGGAGCCTGTCTATCATGTTTATTAATAGTTACTCTTGTGATGAATTTGTGTGTAATTTTTTTAAGTTTTTAATGCATTTCATGGACAAATCTGTGTCTCATTGCTTTTCTGCCACTAATTCTTAGCAGATAGAAGTGTCATTTGCCATGATGTCATAAATTTTTTAGGAGAAGACCTCTGGGGGAACTTCCTCTAAGCACATAATGGGTTGGTTCAGTAAAATTTTTAAAGGATCAAATCATAATGTTTCAGATGGTGGATACAGAAGCAGATACAGAGCAGATTTTCCAGGAAATTTTCCTTCCACTTCATTGGTAAGTGTCTTTTCTAAGCTGCTGTCTCTGCTTTTTCTTATGACATTTATGAGTTTTAGACAACGGCTACTATATGTTTCTCGCTCCTCTTGTCCTACACTACAGCAGTGAAACTTTCCAGACACCCTGAAATCTGGAATAGTTCTTGTTGTCTTTAGCTCAATGCTTGCTTGAATATTTGAAATAAGTTGCTGAAGCTTGGCATATGTATGTTATGAGTTATGCTAAGAGTTTGGTGTGGCATTCTGTCAGAAAAGTTACACGAACTTCTCTAGTATGTTTGTACTACTTGTGATTCATTTGTACCCCTGGATTCTGGTGGACTCCGGAGTTCCTCTGGGACTTTCCATATGGTGTTGAGCTTATTTTAGTCAATTAATCTCTCTGTTGCAAAGATTGGTTTGTGGTTCCCTGAAGTGGTTTTATAGTTGAGGAGAGATTAGCTTGCTTTCAAATTATTGGTTGTAGTTTCTTACTACTAATCATGTTCTTCCCTGAGTACCGCCTCTGCTTCATTCAAAGCTTAATTTGTTTGGAAAGCCTTGCAGCAGGATACATTGTCCGAGGCAGAAGATATAGACAGAGCTATTGCATTATCCCTTGCAGAAGAGGATGAGAAAGGGAAACATGTGGTTGGTGAGTAACTTGCATAGCATTTTCTTGTCAATGTTGTTTGGGCCATACTTTATTTCAAAGATCTTTGCTAATGTGCAGTACTCGAAAACACATACAAGCAATGGTAATAAAAATAGTTTAGTGCAGCAGATTAAGTTGCCAGCGCACATGGTCGATGGTTCTACATGTTTAATTAGTTTATAACATCTGTATGCTGGTATTTATTTGTACAAAGCTATAACCAAAGTCATCAGTGAATGTCAAACAATGTAATTCGTCTTCTACTTGGAATATACCATTTTATCCTGTCTGATGTTGATTGATTTTCTTATTTTAGCTTTCCTCTTTTTAACTTTTCAAACTTTACCTTGATTTTTCTTTGTTTTTCCCTTTCAAATAGTACCATCTTGGTTGCTGATAACCTTTTAGAATGATGAATTGAGATAAATAGGTCTCTGTTATGTCATGGAGAATTGCATTATTGCCACTCTGTAAGATAAACATTCATGTATGTGTGAGAGCCTTAAATGGTAGAATAAAACAAACTCTTCGATATACAATTTTAGAACTTAACAAATTGCTCAATTTTCATTAGATAGTGATGCTCAACTGAAAGAAGATGAAGAACTTGCCAGAGCTCTTCAGGAGAGCTTGACTTGTGAATCTCCACCTCCATATGGAAATAGAGGTAGCGTTCCATTTGAAAATGGACATGGGACTGGAAATTTTTATCAACCTATTCCTTACCACTACTCAACAGGGTTCAGGTATGTGAAAACTTTTGAGCTTGCTAAATTAGCTCTCTTACTTTCTGTGGGCAGTTTTTTCTATCACTTAAAACATGGAAGTTTGTGTTCCAGATACAGTGCCTGATGAGTTTTCTGCCCTGTTTAGTTGTTCTCATTCTGTGTTTTCTTAATTAACACATACAACTGGCTTCATGTTCTCTTTAGTTGGCATTCAGTCTCAAATTCATTGGATAAGAGTTTAGAAACAATTCATGTTTTTCTCCTATCCTTGAACCAAGTCTATGGTTTTCAGTTCCATGTACTGTTCTTTCAACTCTTTTTGAGGTCTTTTTTGGTTGACAAGTCATTCTTCACTTCCTTAGAACGTAAACTTGTAGCTTTTCATGAAAGAGGAAAAGCTTTTGGAAAATTTTAGTGTTATAAATAACTGTGTAAGATGTGCTTCTCTTTGACAAGCAAAGATAGGATTGGTCAAACCTCTTGGGAACCACCTTTACATATGACAAGGTAGAACATGTTTGTTGTCCTATGAACTGTCAAACTTTTGTGCCATTAAGCTTTTGGGAATCTGCATGTTTTTGAGCTACTACTATTGCAGTGTGGTTGGTTCTCTTATCTACTTCTGTTGTGGCAGGATATGCGCTGGCTGTAATACTGAGATTGGGCATGGACGACTTTTGAATTGCATGGGTGCAGTGTGGCATCCAGAATGTTTCCGTTGCCATGCCTGTAACCATCCAATAGCAGATTATGAGGTAAAAAAAACTATTCCTAATAAGTTGTACCATGCCTGCAAGGTTTTATCTGACTCTTATCTTACATTACTCTGCTTTACTTAATCCCCCAATGAGGAAAGCAAAGATTAGAGTTTTTTTTTAAATATTTTTTTGCTTGATTTTGTGAAAGATGTTTGGGATTTTCTTGTATCTTTCATCCTCTGTGATAGTTCATGTAGTGCATGTCATTTCTTTTTTCAATGGGACAATTTTAAATGTGAAAACATTTTGTTTGAAAAGAAGCGGAAAAAGATCACTAGTGTATCCTTTTTTTTATTGTCAATATTTCAAAATAACTTCCCAGAGTGAAATGCAAAAATCTTGACTTGTATGTCTCTACTGTATTTCATTTGCGAAAAATGCTTAAATTATCATATAAACGTTTTTATTCATGGCCATTATTCATTGGTAGCAGCTGAATAAGATATAATGTCAGTGCATGATCTGTTGAAGTTTTTCTTGTAAACTTTGGCAATTTTTTGGCATGCTCTCTTCTGGGGCAATATGTGTATCTTATGTTATGAAATCTAGCTATTCATTCTTGACTTTCCTTACTGTGTCTGAAAAGTTTTTTCTAACGGTCCTTTAATGTATGCTTCTATTCTATCTAGTTTTCGACGTATGACGGATACCCTTATCACAAAGCTTGCTACAAGGAGCATTATCACCCAAAATGTGATGTTTGCAAACACTTTGTAAGTAATTCTTCTATCATAAAAATGTTCGGCCAAGTGACTCTTGTAAATTTTTTTCTTTGGGCTCTTGTAAAGACTTGCTTAATTCAACTCATACAGCTGCACAAGTACTGATATTGTACTCTACCAACTACTGTTTTCCAGCACGTACTCTGCGCTGTTGCTTTTAGTTTCAGATCATCCTATCTTTAGTTATCCATTGATAATGTGTTTTGAGAGTAAGAAGCAAAAATATGTCCAAGCCACTTTGCAAGTGGATCGCCAAAGTGGAAAATTTTTCCTGGCTTTCTAAGAATTGAATTATGTTTTTGCAGAGAAATACAGCTATTCACATGTTAGGGAGCGCTTAGGAATGGTGCAGATTTTTTGTAGTTAGTAATTGATAAGTTTTTAAAATTTTCTTTTTATTTGAAATGTAAGTTTGAGAATATTAAGCTGCTGTAGAGCAGTTGCCTTTGCTTTTTTACTTCAAATTTTAATTATTCTTCAAAATAAGTTTTATTTATTTATTTTTGGGCATCTTCAGATTCCAACAAATGCAGCTGGCCTTATTGAATATCGGGCACACCCTTTCTGGTCCCAGAAATACTGCCCTTCTCATGAGCATGATGGCACTCCTCGCTGTTGCAGCTGTGAGCGAATGGAGGTTAGTCTGATACAGCCTTTCCTAAAATGTTCCAGTTTCCTCTCTCTCTGTATGCCATAAAGATGTAAACAAACTAGTCTTGTATGTGCATAATTGATGAGTAAAATACCTCTTGATTGCTGCAAGCAGCCTCGGGATACAAGATACGTTGCCCTTGATGATGGTCGTAAGCTTTGCCTGGAGTGCCTGGACTCTGCAATAATGGACACCAATGAGTGTCAACAGCTTTATCTTGATATACAAGAGTTTTACGAGGGATTAAATATGAAAGTGGAGCAGCAAGTACCATTACTTTTAGTTGAGAGACAAGCACTGAATGAAGCCAGGGATGGAGAGAAATATGTAAGAAATATTTTTTGGGGTTGAACCAAGAAATAAGGAAGATTCCTTTCCTTTATTTTGCTTGTCTTGATTATTTGTGATATATGCTGGAAGAGATTAAGTACGAACTATATCTAAGAGATTAAGTACTCTCTATATCTAAGTTATTTCATTTAAACCAGGGGCATCATCACATGCCTGAGACAAGAGGGCTCTGTCTTTCTGAGGAGCAAACAGTCAGCACAGTAAGAATTTGTTTTTTATTTTTCCTGGATTATGGATACACATGCATTTTGTTATCCAAGTAAATGATTAGCAAAATGTCTCTCTGGAATTACAAGATTTCGAGGCGACCGAGGATAGGAGATGGAAATCGAGTAATGGACATGAGAACAGAGCCATTTAAGCTGATTCGTCATTGTGAAGTAACGGCAATTCTCATCTTATATGGTCTTCCGAGGTAATATTCCACCTCTTTGGTGAGACTTGAGGATAAGTTTTATGTTAGACTCTCCAACTCTTAGATTTCTTTCATTTCTTATACTGGGTTGGTGTTTGGCAAGTCACACAAGGTGTATGAGAAAATTTTTTCCATGCTGCTCATAAAATTAAGTTGCTTGAGAAAGATGAAAATAGCATGATTTCTGGAAGTGTCGTACATGGATGAAGTTTAGTATTAGATATTCTCTTGATTGGTTTAGACACATTCTAAGTTTCTCTATTTTTGCTATCTCTTGGATCCATTTTCAATTTGGACATAATTGGTCCCTTCCATTCATATGAATTGCACCAGAGATAAAATTTTTGAAGGTACTAATTGTTGAAATTCAAACTTGGAGGTTGGGCAAACGCCCACAGGAAATAAGAAATGATGAATGTGTTAAAAAGCAAGACATCGAGTGTTTAGGAATGGTTCAAAAATTAAGGGACCAAAATCACAAAATATCCTTCTAAATCTTAATGCTCAACTGAGACTATAAGACGTTCAATTTGGGCAGAGATCAAGTGAAAAGAAGTTCAACAGGCCAATAGAAAACTAATTTCAGGTGCCACATGACTGAAGCATAAACTTTACAGATATGCTGCAATCCCTCGTCTACATAAAGAGATTCTCTTTTTTCCTGCATTATGTTAGTGCATGCGTCCTAGATCTTGTAATCTTGAGAGTCTTCTAAAGTGCTTTCGAATTGCATTGACATGTTGCACTATGACATCCTTAACATGGTCAGCATGTTTACTCTAATTATGCATGTGGAAGCTGCAATAGTGAGTGGAAAGTACTTTACGAGGGGGAATTGAACTTATGTGAGAGGCATGGTAGATTTTTTTTTTTCCCCTTATAGTTGGGTGGATTACTGGTATTAGGCTTTTACGTTCTTAGCCACATCACAATCAGGTCTTCAGCAATTTGGCATAAAGCTATGGAATTGAATATGCCTTAATTGCTTCATTGCTACTAATTATGGAGTCAAGGATATATCATCTCTCATGTCCTTCGAAGTGTGAAAATAAATTTACTTTTACACTTTAGTTCATTTGGGCAAGGTACGTTATGTAAAGTTAACATCGACAATTAGGAAGTCTTTGGCTTTGTCATGTAAGTAATGTGCCTGTGGCCATTACTGTTCTTCTTGGAAACAGACAGGTGATTCTTTGAGTCTATAGACACTGTTTCCATGTTGCTCACTGTTTTGATTGTATGTGCTGCCAGATGTTAGTTTCAATATCAGTGTATGATACAAATAGAATTTGCTGCCTGCAGGTTGCTGACCGGATCAATCCTAGCTCATGAGATGATGCATGCATGGTTGCGACTAAGAGGTACTTCAAACTTCTCCTGCTTTAGCTAAATAAGCTGATAGTAGTCTCACTTTTGGCTATTCAGCATAAGCATGTCCAGTTTTTTTTATGTCACAGATCATGTTTCTGAATATATTTGAGGAATCAAGAGAAAATTGAAATTGAAGATGAGAGAGTAGATTCTTTTTGACTAATTATTTTGTGACATTCAGATTTTATGTTTTCCTGGTTTGAACAAATACTTGTTCATCAACTATCAGCTTTTTGGGGATTTTTGATATATTGCTTTGTTGTTATGGTCATTGTTTTTCCATTTTCCAATAGCTTTACTACTAGATAGTGCTATTTCATTGGGTTGCTAATATTCTTTGAGCATTTTTTTTTTTTAAATTTCTACATAAAAATGCACTAGTAGTTCATTTGAATTAAGTGATTAATTCTATTTCCTTTATGAGGTGGTTTTGTTTGACAAGAAACACAGGATCTATGACTGTGTGTCTTTTTTACGAGACTATTATAACATTTCTTGGAAAAGGACTAACGAATCAAATTTGTTCAATTTTGTTTCTGATTATCTTTATACATGTTATAAGTTTCGTCTCTGGCCATTTTGAAGAGAAATATGTCATACATGTGCACTTGTCTCTATTAAAAGTGCAATTTTGTTGGAGGTGTGTTCTGCAAATGTTTTAGAAGCAAAGCACTAAGATGGTGATTGAGAGTAGGGATGCTTAATATCTGGCAATGACACACAAATGCCAGATTTTTGAAGTAAAGAGGACACTAATATGTCTGAGCTTTGTTTGATAGGTTATCGAACTCTCAGTCAGGACATTGAAGAAGGTATCTGTCAGGTTCTAGCTCGCATGTGGTTAGAATCTCAGCTTATTCACATAGCCAGGATCAATAATGTTGCCTCAACCTCATCGTCTTCTGCTTCTGCATCTTCAAAGCAAGGGACGAGGTCCCCATTTGAGAGGAAACTTGGTGAATTTTTCAAACATCAGATTGAATCAGATACATCACCAATCTATGGAAATGGTTTCAGGGCTGCTAATCTAGCGGTTCTTAAATATGGCTTGGGTAATACCTTGGACCACGTCCGAATGACGGGCAGCCTGCCGTATTGATGAACATTAGCTATACTTGAAGATTTGTTCAGATTTTTGTCGGAGCAAAAACTTTGGCCACTTACAGGAATTTTTTTTCTGAATATAGTAGTAGTTCAGAGAAAGGATAAAATTCTTATACCTTGTAGATATCGTCTATATTGACGTACATTGATGACAGAGAGATCAATAGAAATCTTTTTTTTTTTTTTTTTATCGTCCTCTTTCTCAGTATCAAAACTTGAACTTCTAACTTTATGCCATGCTGAATTCATGAGCCTTTTTCTATTACCTGTGACAGATATTGAAACATTTATGCAATGAGATTCTGGCAAAGACAGCTGCTATCCTTCCTTTGACATTGTTGCAGCAAACTCCTACTTCTATATCTGATTTTTGCAGAGACATTTGAATCCTCATTGGACTGGATACCACATCATCCATGCATCAAGCAGCTCAGGCTTAGCATTACGAACAGAAATGCTTGTTCCATCTTTCCTATTAGTTAGGCTATGAAGCCGGACGACGTTTTCATTTAATCATCACAGCTACATCTGCTGAACGCAACATTGCCTCAGCAGATATAGAGAACAATTGGGCCTCTCTCAAAACAGGCTAAGTAACACGAGATTGGACCTCTAGTTTGCCAATTTGGTGACGTTTATGAAGAGCATTTTGAATCCAAGAGTTATTTTGTGACCATTTAATAGCGTAAGAATAGAATCAGCGTTTTGTCGAACTGTTCTATTTTATTATTTTGTTTGATTATAACTTCTAATTTTTGATAATCATTTTTTCAAATGTTCTTAGTTTTCTTTTGCTATTAAATTTTAGATTTTTTAATTGTAAAAAAAATTAAAATTTGAAACCTATCAAAGAGTGGCTTTTAGTTTTACCTAATATTAATTATTCTTTATTATCACTTTTCGTGATCAGTTTTTGTAAAATCAAGTCAAGGGGGAACCAAATCAAGCTCTTGCGAAACGGGTTGAAATTTAAGACGATGTGATGGGCCTACTAGGCCTGAAGCGGCTGGGCTTCGAATGGTTAAGGGGGGCTGGAATTACCACATCTCCAAGACATTTAATTGGGCCTTGACACACGGGGCCAAGTGAACATCTAAACTCACAAGCCTTACATCCCAGTACCGCAGAAAATCCTCTAAAGGCCCCATTACTGTTGTTTTTTTTTTTTTTTTTGGGAGAGGGTTGGTAAAATATCTGTCTCGGGGAATTTGCACGATCAAATAGTACCCATTGCCCTCCATACTGCATAATTCTAATGAAATTAAAATATATATATATATATATATATATATGTAGAATTTCTAACACTACTAACTACGCAATTTGTAAAAATACTTACAATAACAGGCTTTATAGTACAATAAAAAAAATAATAATAACAGCAAACAAAGTTCAACATGTTCCCGCCCGGGGGGGAGTTTTTGGGTGGTGCGTGCGTGTGTTGGCGCATCATGGGAGCCTAGGACATCATTGTATGGAATTCATTGAAGTCTAGAACTCCATTGCCATCAAGATCATAAGCTCGAATCATGGCTTCACATTCTTCCAAGGATTTTGGATCTCCAAGACGGTTCAAAACTAGTTGCAGTCCTTTAGGAGTGATGCATCCCGAGCCCTTGTCATCCTCAAACATCTCGAAGGCTTTCTTGACATAATCATTAGCCTCGTCACCCTTGTTGTCCATTTCAATTAATTGAACAAAGTCTCCAAACTCTAACAAATTGTCTCCATCTTTATCGAACTCCAGGATCACCCTTTGAGCCTCGTCACGGGACATTGAATCACCGACAGAAGAGAAATATGCTCTAAGTTCCTCAACCGAAATCTTGCCATCTTTGTTATCATCAAAGTAGCCAAAAACTTGTCGAAGTTCATTTTCTTTGGTACTGGTGCAGGTTTTTGGTGAAGAATTGGCGGAGGAGGAGGAAGTGGCAGAAGATCTAGATTTTGAACGAAAACGAGGGAGGCTTAGCTTTAAAGTTTTGTTGGCGAACCATTTTGATGGTTTGGCAGCAATGGTGGTAGCTGTTGCCATTGTTTGGTGGATGACCTTTGTTTTTCGAGGGATAGTGTATATATTCTGAAGCAAAAAAAAGTACTCGCCGTGTGATACAGAGGAATAGGCACTTATGCTGAATGAATATCTCGACAAACAATTGTTGTACGAGATATTCAAGCAAGTTGGGCGGAAAGGGTACGGTCGGGCAGGAAACTTGCAGAGAAATAACGTAGTAACAACTATAACAATAATGGGTGGCAGTCTTTAATGAAACTGCATGGCAACTTCGTGGTTGCTTGGATTGAAATTGGAGCTGACTTCACCTGAAACTGAAAATGGTAGTACTGGTAGCTTTTCTCCCGGAAAGTTACTGGAAATTTTTGGTACCCATTTTAAGATTTTAACTTTGGTAAGGTTCTTCTTGCTGCATCTTCCGTGAAAGACCCTTGAAATTTGGTGTGCGGCTAACATTATGTGATGTTTTTATCCTTTTCCTGGATCTCTTCATTCCGTCTCAATCTATGATGTACTAAACAACAATTCTTCTGGGAAACCTCTGAGCAAGTTGGGCCACTAAAAACACATCAAATCTCACCCTCGGACCGGAGTGAGATTAGTCGGATCCCGTAAGGATTGACCCGAACACCCATTCAATCAAAAAAAAATTTTTTTTTTGAGCTGTATCACATATTCATTCATCAATGCTTACATGCACGACCGCTCAATTGATGGCCAACCGCACAGGCACAAACCAAACCTGCCGAATTGAACATGGCAAGAATAATTGTACGTACCTGCATTATCTTGCCTATATAGGCAGTGTTAGGCAAACACTATACAAGTATAGAATAGGTTCCGTAAAGTTGGTTAACGTTTTGACCTGCCTAACAACGCACTTTGCAGAATAGTTTTTCTATAGATGACGTTTTAAACACAAATAATTGGAGAAATCACTAACAGCTGTGACTTCTGTCTCGATCTCTACATATGTTATAACTGTTCATCGTAATCGCATGCATGAGGAGCATAATTAGTAGCAGAGAAATTTATCAGAATTGTCTTCTATATATCTATGTCACGCTGTATGTGAAAGACAAGGATGTAGAAGGCTGCCGTACTATCTGCATTAGTTTCATTTTGGTTTATATAATTATGGATGCAAAATATTTCCATTTTTTTTTGGATAAAACATCAAAGTGTTATTAAATTTGTATTAATGGTAGAAATTACATCAGACATATGCATGCATAATAAATCTCAAAGAACAAATACTATAGATTTGATAATTTGATAAAAAGAAAGATTTCGCCCGTGAAACTCTAAACATATTCAAAGATAAAACACCAAGAACATCTATACATGTTCAATTGCCAACCCCACATCTAATAATTCTAATTAACTATTTCAAGTTCTAATATTGTCGTGACAACTGACGAGATAGATATAACTTATAAGAAATCCCAAATCTTTAAAAAAAAAAAAAAAATCACATCCAGCACAAACAATAGGAAAAAGTGAGCGAGCATCGACAAAATTTACTCAACTGTCTATGCAAGTCTGCACATAAACCATGCCTTTTTGGGCTTCACACAAATAAGTCCGCACGTATGTTAGTCTGCAACATAAACCGTGCCCATCTTCAAATGACAAATGGGTACCCTGTCCAAAAAGACAACTATGACAAGTTTAGTGTTTTGGACTGGAGATTGGGTCATGGGCAAACGGCCCATGTTGCTTCTTTTGGGAAAAACTTTCACCACTATACCAAGAAAACAAATATTGAGCAATCCCCTTGTACGACGTGAACAAGCATTCCCGGTGAACTTGATGCAATGATTCTGTAACGATAGTTCTCAATTTATACTGCATCTGCATGTTGTTTTATTTCTTTTACTATCTAATTATGTATGGGAACTTAAAGGGTCAGTTTGCGAGTGTTCATATAATTTAGAATACGTTCAGGTTATGATAGCTTGTTCATGCTATTGATCATATTAGAAGTGTATATAGTCTTTGTCGTTGGCTTTAAGAAGCGCCCTTCACCCCTTCCTTCCTTCCTTTTTTTCCCCCTCCTTTTCCTTCAACCGAAAAAGTGCCCTTCACCACTCCAGCTAAGATATGTAGTTCAAAATGGCAGTTTTAATGTAGCAGCGATTGGCTCATGAATCCATGTCTCAAAGGTATAATCTGTGGTAGAGTACTATTAATTCGCTGACATAAATAATTCCCACTATTGGAAGGGAGAACCCCTTGTTAGTACCGGCAACATATTTTTAATTCCAAGCATCGATGTGCAAAACGGTAAGATTTTATGTTAGGAATTTTGCATGGAAAGGGTCTGGAATTATTTTGTTGACAGAGGAACCGCAGCCATTATGCGAGAGTGCGCACGGGATGAATTTCGACTCATGTAATAACCGGTCAATCACACGAAAATGTAAAACGCATTAAATAACCTTTACGCGACAAACGGATGTTTCAGGAGAGGCATATCTCCCATCCCAAATGCAGAACAAAAGATCAAAGAACAATCACGGAAGCATTAAAGAACTAAGGCTCATATCAATCCTGGTGACTCGTGCATGTAAATCCATCCATCCATCCATCCTGTAGCTTAAGCCAACACCTGTCTCTCCGCAGAACCCAGAATTTGTGTCGACTTGTACTGCTAATGAACGATGGCCCTTCAAAATTCCGCAACTCCGGTTCTAAAAGCAAATTAATTAGTCCCCAGGCCCCTTGTGCTGTCATGATTCAGGAAAGCCAGCAAACATTAATTTGCCCGCTTGCACGCACAAAATTAAGACTGACTGAAGAGTGCCTCATCCTCAACCAGCCGGTTGATCTTTGGATAGCAACCTTTTCCTTCACTGCCGTCCATAAAACTGCTGCTACGCACCTAACATCTAAATCATTGAATGCGTTCGAACGAACAAGTTAAGAATGAGGGAGGGACAATATCAAACAAAAAAGAAAAAAAAAAGGGGGGGGGGGGGGGTTTGACAGGCAGATGATAGTGACTAGTCATGTTATCAATTCGTCTCCTTGATTGCTACTATACAAATGGCGTCCGTGCATTACGTGTGTCATCATAACCATTCACGCAACTCAAATATGTACGTCGATTGTCGTAGGAAGATTGGTAAAAAGTTGGGTACATGTGATACCTGCAGGATGGGAGTGCTGCAATCAGCATCAGCACATGCATCTTATAATAGACTTCGTTGCTTCATCCTCGACCATTTTAGTACTTTTTTTTCTTTTTTCTTTTTTTTTCCTGACGGAGTGGGTGTCCGGGTCATTCCTTATGGACCGACTAATTCCACTCCGGCCCGGGTGGAGAGAACCCATCTCCCAAACGCGTTAATAGCGGGACTCGAACTCTGGTTGCCAGGAAGCTCGTCATACCCTAAAGAGGGGAGACCATTTTAGTACTTGGGATGCTAATTTATCTGGTTGGAATGAGTTGATAGTAAGTTAAAAAGTTTTCGTTAAGAAAAGATATGTAACTTCTACACAAAAGGCAAGACTGGATGGGGTTATCTCTTAGGCCTCATCAAGTAAATTGATGAATATATTTAATCATAAATGCAGTAAGACTGCAAGAATTCATGCATGCATGCTCAAGTGCACTGAAGGTTTATGTATGAACACTTTCAATTGTTTGGCTACGTACTGCAATGCCTGGAATTTTGTTTCATTTTATTGATGAATGTGTTTTTCGTAATAGATTTAGCCATGCATTGGAAATTTGATAAATGGAGGACGTAAAATCCTATATGGATCCGACGACCAGTGATGAGTCGCTCCCGAATTCATAGTTTAGTCCCAACGGCACCTCCCATAGTGCTGGCTCCCAATTGATACATTGTATCTGGACGCAGTTAGTTACATATGGTGCCAAGCGAGAGTTTTCTTGAGTTTTTTTTGTTTTTTTTTTTTTCCTTTTACCTCTTCATTATGTTCTTTCCTTTTTCATGCAATATAAACTAAGCATCATACATTGAACCTGGTCAAGTTTTTGTAACTAGTCGTGTATAATATGTCTGTTAGCTGATGAGGCTTAATGCTATTTTTTGAAAAAAATAGCTATGTTTGTATGTATGTAATTTGCAAGTGTAGATACAGGACATGCTTGTTTGGAAGCTGAATTCAAGAACATGTACATATATAATAAAAAAAATAGTTCAAGCTTACTTAAGTTTAACAAATACTAAAGGAAAATTTGGTCAAAACCTCCCTCATATTTAGTCAACATTTTTATTTCAACCTAAGTTTTTTTTTTTTTTTTTTTTTTTTACTACCTTTTAGTCTGAACCCATTATGTGACCCACATAGGGCCATTTTTTTAGGGGCAAACATGTTAGATCATATTTGTAGTTAAACAAATAACTCGGTTCATATTCATTTTTGTTTTAGAAAAAGTAGGTTCTGACTCAAAACATTTTTTTTTCCTCAAAAAAGTGGGATCCAATCCAATCCGTATTCATTTTTACAGTAAAAAGTGAGATTTGACTTTTTTTATATATAAAAAATGACAATATATAGGTCACGGAGTAATTTCAAACTAAAAAGTGATCAACAATTTAAGTTGCGACCAAATTTTGTTAATTTAAATTTACATAGGATGTAAACCTAATATTTTAAAGTAAAAGGACGGACAAATATATTGGACGAGATGTATTAAAATGAACTTCTTGGAGAGTGCGGGGGCCTTCTACTTGGAAATGAAACGAACGTTGAACCTTAAACTTTTGTCATCTTTTAAATTGGCTAAAGTAGATGATAAGGTCAAGCAAAGTGGAGCAAAGGGTCTTTTCGTTGAATGTCCATTTCCTGTGAAGTAGTCCATGATAAAGTGTGTTATGGTTAATATCAATACTCATTTCCGAAAGTTGGATTTCTTCTGCACCGTTAGATTAACAGAAATATCAAACATCGGACGGCATAGCTGTAAGTAATCTTTGTTGGGGTGCTGCACATGCCGACAATCCTGGTTGGTTTGCAGGATAGATGCTGCGCATCGATGGCGTTCTTCACGTCTCTTTTTGTCATTATCCGCTGCTTAATGGTGATATTTGACAAAGACATCCAACGTCAATCTCCTGCATACTTAGCACTTATAAATCTTAACATATCTATATGATGATATTAATGTAAAAGAAACCAAGAACATTAAAAAAAAATTAATTACTCAAAATCAGAATATATAATCAATTAAAACAATTAATCAGAGAACAATCCCCTGATCGATCGAACGATTTTCTTAAATACTTTGACTGGCCAGGTCCCAAAACTCTTTTTTTTTTTTTTAAAAAAGAAAGGAGAAAAGAAATTGGAAATTAAAGGTCTGATAAAGCTTCTTATGTTCCCTGTCCATGAATAAAAAAAAAAAAAGAAACTGGAAGATTATCATTAGAATGTCGTTATAATGTGGACATCTCTTTGGGAGGATACGGTGTGCCCCCCACTCTTATGAATGATTTCAACAACTCATGGAGAATTCGATGAAAATTTTTATTATATCAAAGATATGTTCCCTCCTTTTTGTTAATTACTCCTCCTATGACAGCTCTCAGTTCATTCCCCCGCTGAAGACTAAAGAAAGTGCGGTCATTTCAAAAGACAATAAATATTGTGGAAGGGAAAGCCAAGACGAGTCCTTTGGGAAACAACATGGTAATGTTTCTTGAATTTACTCTTCTTTTAAGGCAAGTATTTTCTAAAATTGGCCGAACACGTGTCTCATTTTGCCATTATCCATTAGAGATTACCAAAAGCCATCGGATTAATTAATGATTATTTGAAGAGATAAAACTGCCAGGTTGTATCGCCACTTGCATTTAGACGACTACATTTTCAGCTGTCTTATGGAGCTGCTTTCGGGGTCGAGTTGTTTCCAGACAAAAACAACGTTGCACCTGACAGAGTATAAATTACATGATCTAAAGTAGTTGTATTTAAAGGTTGCAAACGAATCGAGTCGCTTGAGTCAAGCTCGAATCGAAATCGAACTTGAATTCAAAATATTAAATTCGTTAACTCGCGAATTCGAGTATGTATATATATATATAGTAGTTGTATTGTTTATGTTTAGTGCTTGTGACCAACCTCCGAGAAGAAAACAGCCAATATTTGTACGATTTACAAAAGCATATGACCTAGAATATGCTACACCACCTGCTCTTGCTGATTTTTATTGTTTTTCTTATAATATTGTCGATACTGATTCTCTCGAATGTAAGAGGAACAAAACTCATCTTAAATTGGTCTATTTCGAATACCCCATGTGTGTGCATTGGTGGCTGGTGAAAGAAGGCAAAAATCAACCAAACATCACTACGCAGTAGGTGGTTTTGTTGTTTCTTTTTATCTCCACAAATATTTGTCATGATTACTAAATCATTCCTTGTAAGTTTCAAGAATTGCATTGGCATCGCTCGTCAACTTTTTTCCAAATCTTTTTGCCCCTATTCTACCCATTCATTCATTAACATGAAGACCTCCCTGTCTAGAAGAATATGGACAAGGAAATTGAAACTGTGCTACAAATGAACTAATGAAAAAAGTCTGAACTCTTTTTATATATAAAATATCAAGGGCTCGATCTGAATTAGATTTTTTTTATATATGACCTCAAAACATAATTAAGATTCATTTAAGTGTCTGTCTGATCCGGTCAAATATTCGAAACATTTGACTCAATGGAGCTTGACTGCTCTTTTGAGATAAACAATAGGTCTGTTTGGATTGTAAATTATTTGGGATTATTTGAGATATTTTTACTGTATCACTTTTTGTGATGTGATGTATGTGAGATAAAAAGATATTGGGAAGATAAAAAGGTGTATTGAAAATTGTAAAGATGATGTAAGCAAATAAAATTGGGAAAATATGAAGCAATCCAATGCATTCGAATGCAGCACTAAAAGAAACAGAAATGATGTCATCGCAAGTATCACAAATTTTAGGGAGGTAAGTGTAATTGTGGGTTTGGTCCTTTTAATTTGGGGGTGTTTCTCCAAGGGTGTGGTTTTACTTGGGGTAACCAGCAATAATTGGCGCGTGATACATCGTGCCCCGGCTAGTATAAATTTGCATGAGCTTCTGTCGATCATCCTAGACAGAAACAAAATGAAGCCCTTAAAACTCTCTTACTGCTCAGTGGGGCAAAAACCATGTGTTAGATGGGTGGCGAAATACTTCAAGGACTGTCTCTGCAACCTCAAGGATGAAATCTCATTTGCTTTCGGAATAGCAAGTCTGGTCTGTTGGGCTGTAGCTGAAATTCCTCAGATCATCACCAACTTCAAGAGCAAATCTGCCGATGGGGTCTCCCTTGCATTTATCTCCACTTGGATTGTCGGGTACTTGCTTGTCCACTCCACGGTTACATGCAACACAACAATTAATTAGTACCTCTCTCCTGATTATATGCCATAATTTATCCTCGTACAGAAATTTGGTTAAAGCTTGCAAATCTGATGTACTGAAAAATCTTATATGCAGCGACGTGTTCAACCTCGTCGGTTGCATTCTGGAGCCAGCCACGGTACAGGGCTATGCACTATCTTTCTTTTGGTTTTTCTTTTATCTGTTTAAAACATTTCTTGCTTCCCCCCAACTCGTCGTATGTTGTTATGGGTACACTGTACTTTTGTCCCAAAAAAAAAATTTTTTTTTTTTCCATAGTGGGAAAACAAAAGGTGGAGAAAGGAAAGAAGACAAGAGGACTAGTGGCCGGGGAATACCGGCAAAGTCTTGTCTTTGATGATTGCTATGATGGCCTTCAAGAAATTCTCTAGCTACTAGAGCTTAATTTGTCATTGTAGATTTTAATGAACTACCTCTTATGTTTTTACCTTTTTGAGGGAAAATCTATATATCTCTTCTGTTTAAATTAGTGTAAATTTTTGGTTGACATAAGTGGAGACCACAATTATAGCACGTGTTCCTAAAAGGATTGTTGAAGATATCATTTTTTTTTGTGAAGGACTGGCGATGTTACACTCTCACCAAAATTAGCTTGACATTCGTCTATATATACCTATAGCAATGTTTGTATCAATTTCATCTTTACCTAATTATGGGTATTATTTTCTCACCGGAAATTTTGTTCTTTTTTTCTGCAGTTACCTACCCAGTTTTACACGGCCGTGGTAAAACTAATCTTATTCTTGCCCTTGAACATTACCACTTTTGGGGATATAACTTGCAAAGATCTATATATGTCCCTCGAGCATATATGTTGGCAAGATATATCTTTAATCATCGGTTAATTTTCTTTGCAGTTGTACGCAGCAACGACAGTAGTACTGGCATTGCAATGTATATACTATGACCATATCATCCGGTTATGGAAGGGCCGAAAAACCAAAGTAAATAAGGTAGCAGATGAAAACTGTACGCACTTTAATGTTTTCTTCCATATATGCATGTCCTCAGAATTAGTTTTAAGCCAGAATTGAAATTTTGAAAAGAAAAAAAAAAACCCTTTTTCTATTTCAAGGCCAATTCATTCCCACCAACGAAACCAGAGACATGATAGATATATAGCACTGGATATTAGTATTTAGATGAAGTATAGTACATGAAAAAATACATCTTTTATATACTATCAATCAATCAGTCAATGTATACAGTAATATGTTTAGATGTACATCACGCATATAAAGTTTGGTATTCAAATTCATGCTAAAATGATGTGACATGCATGCATGTTATAAATCTATTGTATAACTTAACAATATAGGAAAAAATAATCAAAAAAAAAGAATTTTTAACAAAATGTATGAATCTTTCTTTCCAGGACTATAACGAGAGGAGTGCTTTAAAACAAAATCTACATGATCGAAGTAGTAGAGATAGAAGAAATGCTCCGATTGAGGTACCTCGTCCTCGTTGGAGGGACTTCCATTTCAGGTGAGATTAGCACACCCATTATATTATCTTCCTTCCTTCCTTATTTTTTTTTCTTTTTCTTTTTTTTTTTTTTTCGTTTTGACCACGGGGTAATTTTTCATTTTTCTCTTTGGGTTGCTTTGAATCTATATAGGTCAGCTAGGTCTTTGGCTGGGAGTGATACTCCTCCAATCCAGTCTTACATAAAGCCAAAGAGCGGTCCACCTGCCCTTGAGCACCAAAGCGAGTCCTCATCTGAAGACGAAGAAGCAATCCCACCAGAATTCTACCAAAGACCAGTCAGTCAACCTCGCCTCATTCCAGGGCCTGTGAGTTAATTTTGCAGAATGATTAATACTACTAGTAAATAGAAAAGTTTTTATCCAAAATTTAAGCAAATCGGTAATCATAATTTATCCTGTTCAGGCGGGATACGGGACATTTCTTGCGGCTTCTGCCTACATTCCAAGAGGAAGTAAGGCTTCCCAGCTGTACTTTGTTGGGAGGAGATTACTAGAGGTTTTTAACCGGCGTCTTTACAATTTTACGCAGTTTTTTTGGGTTTCTATGCATTGATCGAAGCAGAAACTTAGGGATGGAAAATTGTTGATGAACAGGAAAAATATGAACTTCACGGCAGAGCATATGGACAATGGCTTGGATGGCTGATGGCTGCCATATACATGGGCGGACGAATTCCCCAGATTTGGTTGAACGTCAGTCTTTTACTTAATTTCTTTACAAGTCTTCTGTGTTTTTTTTTTTTTTTTTTATTAAATTTATTTATATTTTTGGAACTCACCTTTATTTTTCTAACATTTTGTGTCCCTCCTCCATGCTGTTAATTGGCCAGATTAAAAGAGGAAGTGTGGAGGTAATATCTCTGCTTTGGGAAATACCTGGTGTTTCTAATCGTTCTTCTGTTGTACTCTAATCTCCTTTTGGTATAGGGCTTGAATCCTCTCATGTTCCTGTTTGCACTCATTGCTAATGCCACTTACGTGGGAAGGTTGGCTCCCTCCCTTTTTCATTCTCTCATTCCTCTCTAACCTCCTCCTTCGTACAATAAGCCAAAGAAATTAGAACTAGTTCTTTAAGGACATGAATTTGAAGAAGCTAACAATCAATTAACCAATGCAGCATCCTGGTGAGAAGCAGTGAATGGGAGAAGATACAACCAAACATGCCTTGGTTGCTTGATGCTGTGGTGTGCGTGGCGCTTGATCTTTTCGTATCCTACACTACTCTTATTTTATTTACTACTCCTACATATACTCAGTCCTTTTTTTAACTGTTGCTTCTTTGTTTTTTTTTTTTTCCGAATTTGGCCCTCTTTTCTTGGTTCATGGACATTTCAGTCGATAGATAGACCTTAATTTAACTTTGCACAGATCATCCTTCAATACATTTTCTACCGTTTTATCAAGCCGAAGAAGAGCCAGAGATCTGAAGAACACTATGAAGACTGTGGAACCAAGCTACAAACCTAAAGCGACATCTTGGCTTAGCTTAGAAGTACTTTGGGCCGTCCAATTGTCAATGCATTATTGTTGTATTCTATATATATATATATATATGTGTGTGTGTGTGTGTGTGTGTGATTGATTAATTGAAACTACGATAAACAAGTTGGCTTCAATCTCACCATTCCTGGTTACGCCCAAGTTGATGCAGAAACCTCCTTTCCACATCCCCATTTCATCTCTAATTGACTAACCCGCTCCAGCCACGTCTAAATGCCCTTTCGCTGCCCCGTCCACACTGACTTTGACCTACCTGGTAGGAGGTTAATTTGCTTCAACGACTCGTCATCCGCTCCTTCTCTCTAGTGCCTCTTGAGAGGCCTCGTTGCAAGTAGTCAAGCTGACACTTTGATCTTTGAATCATCTTCATTAACATTCCAAGCATTCCTCGCTGCCCATGCATGATAAACAGCTTGCTGAAATGGTTACTGCCAGCATGTTTCCTTATCCTTCCCCACCTCATTCTCTTTTAGGATTCCACCCAATCCACTCTGCCAATGATAAACTAACCTTCACTATTGACTTCCAAAATTTGGAAAAGCGGTTGAAAACACAACAAAATAACTTTTTCGAAATCATCAATTGAGAACAGGGCCTTAATCCCTACATAGGAGGGTAACATTTTGGGAGTCATTAAACTATTTCAACATAGTCAAACTTTTGGCCACTTATTTATTTTTAGTCCTGAACTGGCTCCTCAACGATAAAAAACTATCGAATGTAAACCTTCAATCCATTTTTATCAATCAATTGGATCCGTTTCTTAGATCCATTAGCTTTAATGGTGGTAATCGACTGAAGGATAAAATTTTGGTTTTTTTTTAATCTGTTGAGGGCATAATTTAAGATTTAAAATAATTGAGGGGCTCAAAGTTGATAATTGAAAAGCTTGTACAACAATTAGGCCGAAGCATCAAGCAATCAACCATGTGATCGGGCCCCGAATCCCTGTTTTGGGCCAACCGAATTTAAATTCAGTCGTGTTCAATGATCTCCAAAGTCCATCCATGGAGAGTTGCTTATTGTCGAGGCCCTATGCCCACGCGGAGCTGTCCCCTGCAAAGGGGCAAAATGGAAATGAGAAAGAAGAGTTGAAAGAAGGAGGGTATATATAGAGCAGGCGTGAAGGATCAGAAAGAAAAGAACCACGCGCCAAGTGTCTAATATTCGAAGCATCCAATATGAAATCTTTGCTCGACATATAAATTGATGGCTACTGCTGCGAAAACCAATTGACAACTGAGAGCAAAACTTCGATGATCCGTTGCCAATCAATTTGCAGCTTCACCCGTAGACTCCATACTCATCTTCCCCTCTGCCGCCGTCGCTCTTTTCACTCTTCTGCGACCCTCCTGAAATGGGCTTCCGGGGTAGAACCCTCCAACTTGACAACGCCCGAACTCACCAATCGGGTTTGCCGCCTTTTAGTTCTCGAACGCCATACAGACCTCAAGAACCTTTCTTTCCAATTCTCCCACGAACTCGTCGACGCTGTCCTCCAAAAACTGAAACTCAACCCCTCCGCCTGTCTTCACTTCTTCAGATTAGCTTCAAACCAGCCAAATTACAGACCCCATTTCAAGGCTTACTGTAAAATCGTTCACATTTTGTCCAAGGCCCGACTTTTTGACGAGACGAGGTCGTACTTGGATGAATTAATCGACCTCTCTAGAAATATAAGCTCGGTTTCATTGGTTTATGATGAATTAGTTCGGATTTATGGAGAATTTAAGTTCTCTCCGACGGTGTTTGATATGATTTTGAAAATTTATGCTAAAAAAGGATTGATTCAGAACGCACTGTATGTGTTTGATAATATGCCTAAGTGTGGGCGGTTACCGAGCTTACGTTCCTGCAATAGTTTGTTGAGTGGTTTGGTGAAAAATCATGACTTTCAAACTGTTTTTTGTGTATATGAGCAGATAGTTAGAATGGGGATTGTCCCGGATGTATATACGTGCAGTATAATGGTAAATGCTTATTGTAAGGATGGCAGGGTTTGCAAAGCGGTCGAGTTTTTGGAGGAAATGGAGAAAAAGATTGGGTTGGAGTTGAATTCAGTGATTTATCACAGTTTAATAAATGCGTTTGTGGAGGAGGGGGATTTGGAGAATGCGGAAGGAGTGTTGCGGTTGATGAGTGAACGGGGGATTGTGAAAAATGTGGTGACATATACATTGTTGATTAAGGGTTATTGCAAGCAAGGGAAGGTGGAGGAAGCAGAGAATGTGTTTCGAGTGATGAAGACGGAGGAGGGTGACAAAATGGCTGTAGATGAACAGGCATATGGGGTGTTGATTGATGGCTTTTGTCAAGTAGGGAAACTGGATGATGCTATTAGGATAAAGGAGGAAATGTTGAGTTTCGGATTGAAGATGAACATGTTTACTTGTAATTCATTGATAAATGGATATTGTAAACTTGGTCAAGTTAGTGAAGCTCATGGAATAGTCAGGAGCATGAGTGACTGGAAATTAAGACCTGATTCTTATACTTACACAACCCTAATGAATGGCTACTGGCAGGCAGGTCAAACACAGCAGGCATTAATTCTCTGTGACACAATGATTCGAGATGGTGTAGAACCTACAGTTGTTACGTATAGTGTTCTTTTGAAAGGTTTGTGCCAAAGTGGTGCTATTGATGATGCTTTGCGTCTTTGGGCTTTGATGCTTAAAAGGGGTGTTACTCCTGATGAAGTTTGCTATGGTGCTCTCTTGCATGGCCTCTTTAACAAGGGAATTTCTGAGAAGGCTTTGATGCTGTGGAAGCATGTTTTAGCGCAAGGCTTTGCCAAAAGTAGGATTCTTGTAAATACAATGATCAATGGATTGTGTAAAATGGGGAAAATAATTGAAGCGGAGCAGGTGTTTGACAGGATGAAAGAACTGGGATTTTCACCTGATGAAGTAACTTATAGGACTCTCAGTGATGGTTATGCTAAAACTGGAGATATTGAAAAAGTTTTTGAAATTTTGTATGTCATGGAAAGGGAAAGAATTGCGGCTTCCACTGAAATGTTTAACTCAATTATCAGTGGACTCTTTGGGGCAGGGAAATTTAGCCAAGTGCCAGATGTTCTCACTGAGATGCAGAACAGAGGATTAAAAGCAAACATCATCACATATGGAGCCCTCATCGCAGGTTGGTTCAGAGAAGGAATGCTGAAGAAAGCTCTAGATGCTTATTTCGAGATGAGAGCTAAGGGTATAGTTCCAAACACCATAATTTGTACCACAATTATCAGTGGATTGTACAGGCTTGGTATGAGAGGTGAAGCAAGCAAGGTATTGCTGAAAGTAATGGATTTACATAGTGCCCCAAGTCTTAAATATTTTTCTGACCAGCTCATGGTAAACTCTGACGATGGATCACAAGATTTAGAGAGAATTACAACGTCAATTGACAAAAGCACCAAAAGTTCCATTATTCCCAATAACTATTTGTATAATGTAGCTATTGCAGGTTTATGTAAATACGGCAGGGTTGATAATGCTGTGGAGGTAATTAATGATATGTCTGTGAGAGGTTTTATTCCAGATGAGTTCACATACACATCCCTGATTCATGGTGTGTCATTGTCTGGTGATGTCGATAGAGCATTTCAGTTACGGGATGAGATGCTGAAAAAGGGTCTCATCCCGACTATTGCTACATATAATGCTCTTATAAATGGCCTATGTAAATCTGGAAACCTTGATCGAGCAACAAAACTTTACAGCAAGCTTTGCTTGAAAGGTCCAGCCCCAAATCTCATTTCCTATAATACTTTGATTGATGGATACTGCAAAAGTGGTAATACTTCTGAAGCTTTGAAACTCAAAGAGACAATGATAGAAGAAGGGATTTCTCCTTCAGCCATTACCTACTCAACTTTGATCTATGGTCTACAAGCACAAGGTGATTCAGAAGAATCTGAGAAGCTCTTGGATCAAATGTTGGAGGCAGGTCTGGATCCAAGGTTTTCAAAATATGGCAGATTGGTCCAAGGTATACTTATTTAAATCACCTAAAGCTTCGGTAAACTTGAAGAGATTCAGTTCCTGATTTTTATCCTTAGTTTAGGTGCAGCCCTCCTTGTTTCCTTGTAGATTTCTTTGGTGCTTACATATTGTTATTTTTATTTTGCAGCAAAAGTTGCGTCAAGGGGTTAAGTTTTGGATGATGAAGCTATCTAGCATCTATGGCAGCGTGCTCATTTTCTGAAATAAAGTAAGGTAATTATCTGCTTGTACTCTCGATTTTGGTTTCCATCATTCAGTGGGAAGACCACCCATGTAACACACTTCGAATCAAAGCCTTCTATAACATTACTTATTCATACCTTTTTGCTTCTTTCTTTTCTCCTTACTTCACAAGTTGAGGGTCCATGTGGTCTGAAATGATTAACTAGTAAAGATCATACATAAAATTGTTAATTTCTTGGTTTTTCCTTCAATTAACAATTTGCTAATGGTAGAGGGCAATCCTCGTTCTTCCTGCTGTTTTTAAAGGGGATTGCTATTGCTGTTGCTGTGGTCATCTGATCAAGAAGTTCAGTCATACAGTTCACTCCTGTAGGCTATTTGAGGTAATTTGGGCTTCTTTTTCCTACTCGTATTTCTATCATAGTCTTGTCTGTAAGACCAAAATCATTTTCAAAAATCTTACTTGACATGGAATTTTTTAAACCTCTTTGCGGGTTCTTTTGGTTGCTTGTCCACCAACAAAATTCTTGTGTACTTATTATGTTTTGTATCTGTCACATCCTGTTGAACCTCATACTTTTAGGTAGTGTTTTGGATATTGAATTATTATGTGTCATATTTGATGCAAATGCAGTTATTGACATCTATACTATCACATTAGTATCTGCCTCAGTTTCTCAAATTGCTAACATTCCTGTTTGGTCCTCAATTTCCATGTCTGTGCAGCTCACTATTCTTTTGTGGAGTGCTGAGGTTCAGTTTTGACTTCAAAGCATGTATTTGAAGTAAGATAGTTATAAGGGGGGAAAAAAGGAAGATGGAATGAAAGCTTCCATACATGGCTATGTGCCCCATTCAAAGGCATTATACACTAAGGTCAAAAGCACTTCATAGTGACATCTTTACTTCCTTACTAAGATGCAATGGTTATGCTGTTGAGCTAAAGTTTTCAAATGATGTTGCCTTGCTTTCAGTTAGGCCTCCTCAGGTTACATGCTTAGCAGATAGCCCGTCTCCATCAGTGACGTGTGTTTGATGATCTCAGAAAAAGCGCCTTTCTTGGATGAGATGATCATTCTGCAAGAGCTTGAGAAAGGGTTCGATTTGAGATAGATATTGAGTGTGTTTGGATTGTAAGTTATTTGAAATATTTTTACTGTAGCACTTTTTGTGATGTGATGTATGTGAGATAAAAAGGTAATTGGAAAGATAAAAAGGTGTATTGAAAATTGTAATGGTGATGTCAGCAAATATATTTGGCCAAATAATTGGCTGTCCAAACACACTCATTGTCTCGCTACACACACTTGCAGCCATTTTTCCTAATATCAAACTTAACAATGGCAATTAGGACCTTCAGGTTTGTTCTCCTAATACAGTTACAACAGTCTGTTTAGTTCCTCTTTCAGCCATATTGTCCCATTCCTGTGTTTGATCTAGCCTTTGAAAAAATCAATCTTTAATTCCATTTTATTGGTTTAAAGGTAAGTGTTTTAGTCGGATGTTTAATCAAATCTTTTGCTCACATTTTGTTGATTTAAACAGAAGTGTTTCTACTGTGATTGTTCTGGGGATCCTTGCACGTTTGGATGAGAGAAATCGATCTGCCCTGCCATAAATTGCAGATGAAACTTCCCATGGTCCTAAACTACTTACTAGTCTTAGTTTGGTTAACTGCCCACGCCATGAAGCAGCAGCATTATCACCAAGTGCTTCAGGAAGGTAAAAATTACGGGTTACAAACAGGTTGAAGTCTGGTTTTACCGTGTGTGGATTTGTCCAAGATATTTTACTGTGGGGGTATCCACCCAATTTTCATCGTTTACATTGGAAGTGTTTAGTTTAGGTTACTCGTACTTTGTCAAAGAAAAATATTTTATAAGCTAGTTTCATTGCGCATTTGACAAACTGAAAAGTGTTCTATTGCCTATTCGATCTCAGGACCCTACTGAGCTTGCATTAGACTGAACTTGGCTCTATTAAGTTTGATTTGATTGATTCTTATCCTCTTTCTTATACTACTAATCTCTTATTTGTTTGTATTTACTTGCTCCGTTCTATGACTTGGCTAATGCTTCTCTAAAAACTCAGTGCAATCAAATTGGCCGATCTTCCAGACAAAAGAAAAGGACGTATTCCATAGTCGGGCTTCCTCCATCTGTTGGCTAATTCTACCCAAAATCATTATTACACACAAATCAGCTTTTTGGTTGACCGTGTTCTCACGTATCATAGCTTAGGCTTCTCGAAGCCAAGTTTCTTTCTATATCTTAGATGGTCTATTATCCAGACGTGTTGGTTGACTTTCACTTTTCCTTGAAATGTTCAGGGCCTCGCTGCGCTGAGATTTCCAAGCAAACGAGTGCCGAACTCTCAAAAACTTCCCGTCATGGAGTCGGAAGCATGCATGAATCAGCTCCAAACAAAACCCGGAACAAGAATAGTTGTTTTTCGGGTGTTTTCAAAAATTTCTGAAATGTTTTTTCAAAGAATCCCTCCAAACAGCATTGTGCAATTTCATCTGTTTCAAGGCATTCATATCCCTTCGTTTCTACTTTCTAGGCATACATTATCAGAACTATATCATCGAATTGTACGGGCATTTTAAAATTTACATGTTCAACTCTGTTCTGGTTTTCTTTACCTCCAAAAAAAAAAAAAAAAAAAAAAAAGAAATACGAAACAGACTAATCTGCCTTTTGTTTTAAGAAATTGTTTTCTCAAGTTACTTTTCAGGTTTTGGAATTCAGCTTTTAGACGTCCGACAGAAGCATCCTCGGAAAAGAACTCAAAAAGGTTGTTGGGATTAGAAAAATGGGAACTTATGCGTTTAAGCGCGTATAATTAGCCAGTGGTTTGATCAGTATATGGAATTAATTAAAACCTTTCCTTTTTTTAAGTCTTTTAATATGAATACGAGTAAAACCTATAATGGTAGAATCAGTACGTACAAATCACAACTCCAGTTCATTACAAGTAATAGAGGAAAATTAAGAGATAAAAAATAATCATGACTGTCCAGAAAACTAGTCCAGTGATTAAGGTTGAAACCTTAAGATTTAGAGATTTTGTATGACAAATTGAGATTTAGAGATTTTGAATTTAAGTCTCTCTTCTTCCTCATTGCTTCTTAAGAAGCTGCCACCCTTTCCTTGTTGAAAATTTTTTTTTTAAAAAAAAAAAAAAAGAAAAAAGAAAAGCAATCGTGGTCCTATCTTTAATTTAAATGGTGGATAAATGACTTGAAAGCAACTATTTAGGAAAAATCAACACACATAATTTGTTTTTTCTTGCAGACGAAATTTCCCTGGTGCAAGAATTTCAAGGAAAAGACGCTTTTAGATTGCTGCGGGGCGGACCACAAGAATTTGTGAGAAGACCTTTGCAATTTATTTACTCTCATTCTTTATTAGCAATTTGACAAGGCAAACCAAACCTGGCCCTATACTACGCCTCTGCTCGAGGACATTGTAAAATCTTCCATTTGATGACTTCTCTAGATTATTTTTTTTGTTTTACTTACTTAAGCTTCAGCCGACAGCATATTAAGACTTACACATGTTAATCACCCTGACAATTAACTAAGTCAACAGAATTTCTGGCAGTATTATTTATTTAAAATCTATAAGGAAAGTACCTTGGAAAGACGCGGCCGAGTAACTTATTTACTACTCCCTCCGTCCCACTTTGATAGTCCTGTTTTCTTTTTTTGTCTGTCCCAAATTGCAGTCCACTTTCCAATTGAAGAATGTAGTTGTATTTTCATTTTCCTAAAATACCCTTATTCAATACAAGTTGTTGTTGCTATAAACCTACCCCATTTAATGAGTTGATTCTTTTTTTACCATCAATTCAAGTTTCTATAAAGTTGTACTCTATTTAATGTGAGGGTATTTTAGGAAAATAGCAATTTAAATTTATTTTTCCAACAAAGTTAACTACTTTTTCTTAAACTGTGTGAAAAAAGAAACAAGACTATCAAAGTGGGACGGAGGGAGTAGTAGTTTCTTTGTAAGTTAAAGCCATCCCACTAGTGGTCGTTTGGAAAGCCTTTTTTTTTTTGTTTTAAAAAAAATTTTACTTTTTTTATGAATATATTTTTTAATCAAAATTTTATCCCTCATACATCAAATCAATACAATATATTATTCGACAAAAACTCCAGGAAATAGCAAAATGGAAAAGAAAAACATAAAACGGAAATTGTTGGAGTGACAGAGATTTTAACCTAAGCCTACTTGAAGAGATCTAGCTAATGGGGTTCCTTTTTTTTTTTTTATTAAATTTTGACTAGTAGATCTTGTGTTGGAGTCAAAACGGCATTCGTAAGTCATCCCTAATTAATTGCAAGAAGTATGTTAATTAATTTTGAAGTGTCCAACGGATTAAAAAATAAAAAGAACATGGAAAGAAATTCGAGGAACGTGTATGAGTTTACTTTCACATTCATAGATTTGGAAGGGCGTGCGCTTCTGTAGCTTTTGGTTTGAATATACAACAGAATGTACAAGCAAAAGTTTCTCGGCAACAAAGAAGTACACAGTTTACAACAGAGTTAGAGATGCATTTGGGGAAAAAATAAAAATTACCAGTTAATCAAAATATCTACTCAATTAAGGAGAGTAGATTGAGTTAATGTCCAGTTGAGATCTATGTATACTGAAAAATGTTTTTAGAGCTCTTATGTTACTGAACTACTTTCAGTGCTTTTAGAAATCACATAGCTAACCACGGTTTTTTTTTTTTTTTTTTGATAAATGAGAGATTTTAAATTCAAGATTTTCTAATTACAATCCCTCCCCCTCCGACCTCACCCTCCAACCCTTCCCCCACATAGCTAGCTAACCAAGATGTTTTATTTCACACTACTTTGTAATTGTATGCGCATCCTTGAGAGAAACGCACCAGATTTCAAAAGAGGATTTTATGTTACTTCGTAATTATATATACATTCCTTGGGTGACAGGCACCGGATCTCATATCTCAGAAATGCACTTGATTTTGTCATAAATATAATATACCTGGTATTTCATCATTCCTTCAAGTTTGGAGTAAAAGCAAAAGTAAAAATGGTGGATTTGGAGCAACAGCTTAGATCCCATTGTGTAAGGCGTTTTGTTTTCAAAGTCAGTCGAAATGATGACAAGAAAATCTTGGGAGGCAAATTAAAATCTTGAAAGGTAGCACAACATCAACATCATGAGCTTGGCCACAGTAAGTTCAGGTGTAAGGAACTTGAAAATTAAGTACGTATTATGCTAATAATGAATCATTCTAATTACAATAAGCTTGGTTGTTGCTTCCCAAAAAAAAAAAATTAAAAACAAAGGGAAAAAGAACCTGGCTGACTGTATCTAGTTGTCTCAAGAATGAATGAACGAAGAAAGAGCTTGCAAAGCAAAAGCTAAAAAGGAGCTGATGATAAGAATCACTGGACGAAGCATTTGAATTATGTGTGTCTCGGAAAAAAAAAAAAAGGCCTTTTGGCTTTTTAGTGTGACTTCTTCATTGATTTGACCATTATTTACCACCTACTAACACTACTTTGTGTGTGTATTATTCGACGCATGTTTTGTTTTAGATTTTACGTATATAAAAAGTTACTACAAAAGTTGGCAAACAAAACCCTTTTTCTTTTGTTTCTGTTTTTTTCTTTCTTCATTTACGTTTTCCTTCTGTAGAATTACTGCTGACTGTATGCATGAAGGGGGTCAGTTACGCTACATTTATACACAAGCAAGGTGGTGAAAGTAAAACTGGAAGAGAATTTTTATCATACAAATCCTGAACACATTACTGATAGAAACTGCTGACTAGAACTCTTATTTGTCAGTCAGTAGTAAATAGTAATTCGTTTTTTTAGGGATAAATATACTGAATTTTATTCTAACCCAACTAAAGAAGAAAGTAATCACAGAGTTACTAAAAATTATTCAAACGTAAGGCAGAGGGAGAAGAGAAAATCACCCAAAGGACGTTTCATCGTGTCATTTACCAACAAACGTTTAAATGTAATAATAATAATTAGTTGTCAATACAAGTTTCTCTTTGGATGGGAGTGTTTTTCAAAAACAATAAAAATTTTAAAAAAATACTCTAAAAGGTAATTTAAAAATTATTTTAAATTTTTAAAAAATATCTCAAAATATATTCTAAAAATCCTTCTACTTTTAAATATTTTCTAAAAATATCCCAAAATAAAATCTTAAAACTCTGCTACAACAAAATCTCCCTAAAAAACAGCTAATTCAGACGAATAATAGGAAAATTCTCAAGGAAGGTCCTTAAAACAGCTCCATCTTACCAAAATTATGTAGCTGCATGTCCAAAATTATAGTACAACTACTCTATTACTATAATTTATACCTCCGAATTTTCCGGATGCAAAACCAGCCAGATGATAAGCTCGAAGGCTTATACAACCAAACGACGAAAAGACTTCTACCCAGATTCATTGCCTGCGGTCCGGCAATGAACTCCGTGTGGGGAATAGAACCGACAGGGCCCCAGCACCAATGACTTTCCTTAAAGCACTGCAAACATGAATATTTATGGATCGGACGACTGTATACGATAATCATTTGTCTGTACAGTATCAATTGCATTTGTTATTTTAGGTGCACAGGAGAAGAAGTAAGTGGGTGTAAATTTTAAAACGTCGAGAGATTTCACTCTCAGTGAAATGGTCAAAACCTCAGGAAAGGTAATTAATGTTGGTCACTGGGAATTCGAAGAGGGCATGGATCCTTCTTTGCTCCTTCCTCGCGCCACCGACAGGCTCCTGGCGGTCGCGTTTTTCCCTCGTTTTGGACACTACAGCTCCTATGAGTATGCATCGCTTTCCCATTTGGTGTACGGTAGCCGATTTTCTGGACAGAGGCGGAGTCAATCAATCCGAATGGACAATTCGTTCGGTGTACTATCAAACTAGGTGGACGTGTGGAAGTAGCAATTAAGATGACTTTGAAATTGTTACGCAACTCATTTTTGTACCATCAAATTTAATGCACTACAACTAGTCTATCATTTGCTTATTTTGTCTTGGAATGAAAAATGTCATGGAGCTAGTCAGTCTAGTTGTGTTTATTTTGCCTAATAAGTAGAATGTACTAATTGTTTTGATTATTTTCGTTTCCATATTTATCAGATTTCCAAGGTGTTGCCAATCTTTGAAAATCCAGCGTACCTTTGTGTTTGGATAGGAGATTATTTGGGATACTTAAAAAAAAAAAAAAAATAGTGTAGCACTTTTTTTAATATAATGTATATGAAAATAAAAAAATAATTAAAAAATATGTTGATGATGCAATTAAATTAATATATGTAAATAAGGTACGATCCAAACACAAAACTGTAACAATAATGCATCTAGACTAGTGGATGGAAGTTGAATAGTCGATGTGCAATATTTAGACTAGCGTATGGCCTTCCTCATCGAATAAAATGAATTACTAATTATGCTAAAAAGGAAGAGATGTAGGCTTTTATTCCCGTGGAAATACAAGAGATCTACAAGATTGGCTCAAAGGCAAACAAATAATTGAATAGGGTTTTTCTTTTTCTTTTTTTTTTTTTTATTGAGATGGAACAGAGGGTTACTACGTGATTTAGCGTCAAAGTGACGACTTTGGATAAAAGAAGAAAAGTGGAGGACAACAACGTCTAGCCTGGGATGGCCCCGTTTGGCAAGTGAGTTTTTTAGGTGTTTGTCTAAAATATTACTGTAGCTTACTGTAGATGTTTTTAAAAAAAATTTTAAAGTGTGTAAATTTTTGAATATTTTGAAGTGTATATTTTAAAATTTTTGAGAAGTTTTTTGAGATTAATGTAACTAATAAAGTATTTAAAAAACTTGTAGCAGACAAACTTAGCAAAAAACTTGTCTGCCAAACGAGGCCCTAGTTCAATAATGAAATTATTGGAATACCCGGGGATACGATTTTGCTGCAATTGGCTCAAATCCTTAGCAACTAGTAATACATTAGTACAAATATAAAACTGTGGTGTTCTCTCTTCATTTATTTATTTTTTTCAATGGAGAGGCAACAATGCCTTAGCTGGCAAAACACTGACACAATCTGCAGCAAGATCCTATTTTAAGTTACAAGGATGGAATTAAATTGAATAGAAAACAAAAAAAAAAAAAAAAGAGAGAAAGATGAAAGACTTTGAAACGGCTGGTCTTCCTCTTCCATATATTTTAGTCAAATCCTATGCGCTGTTAAGTGATCCTACATGTAATCTTCCTTCTGAAGTCATCTCATACCTTTGGAAGGATGTTTGGTGGCAATTAACTATTACGAAAAAGCGAATTGAAAGAAAGATATCTGCTGTTAAATAGTAGTTTCAGCTCCAGCTTTGCATTCCTGGAGAGACAGTATACATACTGCTTCTTCTAATTCAACACCCCAAAAAAATATATATATATCTTTGCAAGATACAGGACAAATTTACTTACTTTCTTCCTTTCCTTTTTTTTGGTAAAACTAGATGAATTTACTATTAGATAAAAAAAAAAAAAAATCGGATCCATACTGTAATTAATTGCTTAATCCTCAACATAATGCTCTAGTAGGCTTTCACAATTCTAAGCGAGTTAAAACGATTCATCTCCGTCCGTCTACATTTCAGCCAAAAAAAAAAAAAAAGAAAAGAAAAAAATTCAAATGAAGTCATGTTCTTTCTTTCATAAGTAATCTCCGTAGTGTACATTTGATCGCTTGCGAGATTCATCACAGCAATATTATTAATACGAAAGTTGATGCAGAAGAAATCAAAATTACTACCACCAAAAAGTGAAAAGAGTTCTACCATCTTTTTCAATTCCCATCTTCATTAGTAGACTAGTATTATTCCAACAAACAAATTGAATTTCAACCTGCGTCTTTAAATTTGATGAGCGGCGAGGACCTGAAAAAATTTACAGACCCAAAAAGGAAAAGGAAAAGCAAAAACGGCCCCCGAACCATGCATCCTTCCTATCTACAGTATTTTAATTGATGAAGCATCGACAAGATGGTACAGTATCGTATTTCCCAGATGAACTCGATCATCAGCAAAAGCCTGTACACTTGCAGCCATTTATGTTCAGCTTCTCGCTTTCCTTGCAATGGCTTCTACTTTAAGTCACAATTTTGACACTTTCTGTCAAGAATCAAATGCGAATGGAGTCTTTAACAGATCATAAGGTGCCCAGAGAGCATCCAAGGGACACGGCCGGTTGGCATCCAATCTTGCCCAAGGCTTGCCTTTACCACTCCAATGCAACAAACTCACCGGACCCGGATGCAAATCCCTGCAAAGCCCTCGAAAGTTATCACCTCCTAGACCATGCTGATTCCATCTATGATCAACCGGAGCTATATTTCCAGCAAAAACAAGCAAAAAGGGAGGCAAAGATCCCAATTCATATATCCTCATCCTTTTTTGCAGTTCCATCCATTCTTCAATCTTGGTTGTGTAATCCCCCGCTCTCCACCGATCAAGATCAATCACCATTACTCCTGTATTAAAGTAGCAGGCTTTCCTGTTGGCAAATGTTAAAGAAAGAGAAGGGTTGGACCAGAAAGTTGGGGTGAAATATGAGGTGAAGTTAGCATTGCAATATTCAGGAGCTGCCAAGACCTTATCATCACCTAATGGGATTGACGCCAATTTAGCAATGTCATCGACCAGGACTAAGTCCGAGTCCAAGTACACAACTTTCCGGACGCAAAGGGGTAAAAGATTAGCTAAATAACTTCTTGCATAGTTAAGAGGGCAGTCGAGAGCCGAACGGATGGATGTAGAGATTAGCCCGGCCACGGCCGCGTCGGCGAAACGGTAGACTTGGAACTTGAGGTAAGGGAAAGAGGAAGCAACGGTGGTGCTTAGAAGAGATGCATTGGATGAGGCAGAGGTGACAAAGTGGAAGATGACGTTCTGCGGACAAGACGAGTGTTGGAGGATGGAAAGGATGGCGGCCAGTGAGCCGCGGATGTAGGCGGCGTCTAAGGTCATGGCCACATGGACAGCATCATCGGAGCAGATGAAATTATGGTCTTCAACAACATCACCGTCATCATCATCGCCATCGCTGGCCGAGGCGGAATCTTCATCATTGCTATTATTATTAATATTATTGTCAATGCTGATGATGTCGGTGGCATCTAACTCGTCACTACTGATGATTGAAGGACACTCTGGCGAGTTGTAGAACTCGGGGGCTTCCCTGAATCGTTGTGGAATTGATGAAGGTGGAGAAGAAGTTGAAGGAGTAATACTACTAGTACTGGGAAAAGATACGCAAAGAAGGAAGAGAAGGAATATTGCGAGTTGTTGAGGCTTCATTTGGGAGTTAGATGGATTAGGAAATGAGAGGGGGGTAGGGGGGCCAAACTCCAAAGAGAAGAGAAATGGATTTAAGCGGAACAAGGCAAGAGAAGGGGGACTAATGAGGTTGAGGGTTTGGATTATTTTTGAAGAATAGTTAGAGTTGAGGGACACGGTTTTGTAATTGGTTGCCATAAAAAATAAAAAATAAAAAAAAGGAAGGGAACAAGGCTGGATGGCAGACCGGGTGGCAGGGCAGGATGCAGAGTCCGAAGAACTTGAACTAATATTAGCTAAGTCAAAGATTTTCAGAGGCTGGGTTCAGACTGGGTTCCCACCCTATACTCGAAGACTTTTCTACTTTTCTTTAGTTAATTCTAAATACGCCTTTTTTGCATGGAGGTGCTAGCAGTTTTACTCGTTCATTTTACTCCCTCCGTTCCACTTTGATAGTCCTGTTTCTTTTTTCACACAATTTAAAAAAAGTAGTTAATTTTATTGGAAAAGTAAATTTAGATTGCTATTTTCTTAAAATACCCTCACATTAAATATGGTACAACTTTATGGGAACTTGAATTGAAGGTAAAACAAGAATCAATTCTCATTAAATAGGGTAGATTTATAGTAACAACAACTTACATTGAATAAGGGTATTTTAGAAAAATTAAAATACAACTACATTCTTCAATTGAAAAATGGGCTATAATTTGGGACAGATGAAAAAGGAAAACAGGACTATCAAAGTGGGACGGAGGGAGTACTACTTAACGATGAGAAGAAGTTTTTTTTTTTTTAAAAAAACAATAATATGCGTGGTAATTGCATTGACAAAAGAGCAAGAAAAGTGGTAGTGCTAGCGCATGGTTTTATTGTAACGCGAATATACCAACTCTAAAGTTTTCAACTTTTAAGGTTGTGACGGGCGGTGGACCAAATTAATCTTTCATGCATTTATGCTTTTGTGCCGCTTGGCTTTGTGGCTGATTGGCTATTGGTATATTCTAGTTTCCATTGTCCACTTCTTTGAAAATGGCACATCATGGTACACACTTGTGTAGTTTGAAAGAATACTAGGCTCAAGCCCGTTATAAATATGGCATTCTGAAATAATCTATCTTCTTTATGAAATATGGATCAACTATTTTTGACATAATTTATTGTAAATGTTTTTTTTTTTTTATGTTTTTGGAGGAGTTTTTGAAATATATTTTGGGATATCTTTTAAAATTAAATATTTTTTAAAAATTAATACAACTACTCACAATCATTACCACAGCCGCCACCCCTCCTTGGCTCTTCCCTCTCCTCCTCCTCCCTCTTCTTTCTCCATTTCCTTACTCCTTCCCTCTTTCCCTTTCCCGATACCCCTCACCTTTCCCATCCACCCCTTGCCCTTTCCCTCCCCGTTCACTTGATCTCGCCCCTTCCCTCCCCTCCCCTCTTTCTCGTCGCGATCTAGTTGAGACCAGATCAAGGGGAGGGGAGGGGAAGGGTGGGAGGTGGCGAGGAATGGGAGGGGAGGATGAAGAGGGAAGGGGAAAAGGGAGAAGGAGGAAGAGAAAGAAGGAGAGAGGGAGTGGTGGCAGTGGTGGGTGGGGGTAGTGGTGGCGGTGGTAAATGGTGGTGATAGGTGAAAGATGTTGTAAGATTTATATTTTTTTTTCATTTTTTGTACATTTGTGAGTTATTTTTTGATGTATTATATGGATTAGGTATTTTTACTTATGTATTATTTTAGCATTGTACTTGAAAAATTAGTTATTGAAAAATAGACCAATCCAAACGGAGATTTTGCCAAACAAAATGTTGTGCAAAAGAAACCAAAAAACTTTCCATTTGTTTTATGTAATCACACTTGGTAGCTTGGAGAATAATAGCAAAGTTCAACTAGATCTGCTATGAAACCAGAGGAATCGAAGTGCTGAAACTTATGTCAGGAAGAACGAATCTATGAGTTGTGCTAGTTCATGCTCAATGTTATATTTTGGAAGCATGCTCAATGGTATTTGATGAACACATGACCATAGTTTTAAAATGAGACTAGGAGGAGGCACCTAACAACACCCCAGAGTAAAATATGGAAAAACCAGGGGAATTGACAGTTGCAATGTCATTGTAGGATCCCTCCGACTCAAAGAAAGTAGTGTCTATTTTCAACATTAATTATTGTGCGAGTGAGAATTTTAGGGTGGGTAATGGGTTGCAGTCCAAGAATGAATTTCGCCATGGTTTCCCGTTTACTTGCTGGAGCAAGAAAGCAAATTCGATGGAGCATAATTTTCACCGACTGTGAGACATCAGCACATCGATTGGACATAGCTCCAAGTTGAGTAGGAGATAACAACCACCATACCATTGCTGCTACTTGAATAATAAGTATTATAAATAGTTTCGTGATAGTATCAGAGAAATTATCTGTAAATCTGAAGCATTCCCAAATCTTTTACAGTAAGTTTGATAGCCTGTTTTGGGCAACATTTTTTTTTTTTTTTTTTTTGATTGTGGTGGGGTGGGGGAATTAGTACGCAAGTAAATTGAAGCTGCCTAAGCATTTGCACAAGTATATTTGATAGTTCCCTCTCTCCATGTACTTTGGGTCCATTTCTAGACTGCTGCTCTCTATTGAGTAATGCTAATGCACCTACCTGCGACTTGCAACTTTTTTCCAACTTAGCACAGGAGGGGACGACCTTTGCATTATTATTATTATTATTATTTGGGGACCAGTTATCCTCAATAATTTGGTATTAAATAACAATCATAAATCCATTTATTTGTCCATTGCCACCACTGGTCTATTCTAGGAATGTACGTAGAAATCAAAGAGCATAATAGTCCCCACTCCTCTTCCTTTTTTTTTTTTTTGTTTTCCCTTTCCCTTTTGTGAAATTCAGAGATTAAGCACTGAAATTTGCATACCTTGGCTTTGCATGATGGCTCTCTCTATCGTCAACGCCCATCCTAGAGCCTGATTATTGAGATTTTAATCTAGTAATTAAAACTGAGATTTCAAAAATTAAACTTTAGCCGATAAGATTTTGATCTAGTAGTTAAAACTGAGATTTCAAGAATTCGAGAAGAGTTGTCAAGACTCACCTCCCTTGACAGATGCTACAATCACAACACCCCAGATTAGCTAAAATTTTTCCAAACTCAGATGATGATGCTTGTGTCACGTACCATAAAAAGTCACAAATATGTGGTTATGCATTGGGAACATGACTCGGGCTCTTAGTGGCCTAGGCTCTCTAGGAACTTGTACATCGAGTGAGGCTGAGGCTGTAACATCCTCTTCTTTGTCAAAGCACCCCCGTACTTGGATACTTTGAGGTCGTCATAGTACCACAACGGAGTGCGCATGGAAGTCAATAATCATTTAGTGGGAAGGAAACTGAACATGGCACATGAGGGATTAATTCTTGTTTCCTTCCTTACTATTCTATTGTCAAAGTCGTGCTACATGAAAATGAAAATTTCCAGCACATTCTGTATATGCAGACACGCAGTCATCATGGAGTCAATGGTCATCAAACAGGGACACTCAGAATTTTCTACGCTCAGTACTCCGCGTGGGAACATCTAAGCGGAATGCTTGCTTCGAAGCTACAGGACAACCAACCATGTGTCTCTTTGGCTTCTACTGCATCGCCTGCTTCCTTGGTGGTTAATTTTTTCCTGTTCCACGTTTTCCTGATGTCTAATTGGAGTTGGAAATTGGATGCCGATGCCTAATTATTAGAGTTAAACATTGGATTGTGACTTACGTGAATCTTAAGAGAAAAAAGAAGACAAGGCTCATAGCCCACATATATGCCAGACTTGGCAGACCCTGCGCTGCTTGTTCATGACATGCCAGTAAAAGGTAAAATTCCCTATTAATTTGTCTCTTGATGCCTCTCATGGCTTTTGGATTTTCACCCGAAATAATAAACTAACAAATAAGTGAAGACAACAGGCAGGAAACTAGGTTGAGCAGATAACTCAGTAGCAGCTCTTCAATCAAAATTTTTGTGTCCATGCACCAAGATTACAGCAGAAGCCTGCTAGCAATCTAAGGTAAATTTCCCTCGCGAGTTGCCACTAGGTGTCAGACTTCCTATGATTTTTGAGTAAAACAAAATCGAAAGGAAGATTATCTCAAGAACTTGTAACATGTGAAATTTGTGTTGTTTGAGAGCGATACAAGATATTTAATGTTCCAGCAAAGGCAACTTTCTCTTTTTCAGCTGTCCCAAGCAAACTTTTAAAGGTGGATGATGACACTGAGAAGGCAAGGTACTAAGAAAAATAAACCGAAATGTGGACCACCTGGAGCAAGATGTGATGTGAAAATGAAGTACAATTAAAGTGAACTAATCTACAAGAGCACAACAGGAGCCTGCAAGCAAACTTGGGCTCGCTTTCTTTGCGTTTCTACTGATTTTATGGTGATCAAAAATCAAACTGAGAGGTCATCCAGGAAGCTAATGTACGAGTAATCACCTGATGCTACTTTAGGAGGAGGACCCTTAAAAGCAAATCATGTTCTAGGAAGGCAACTTCCAATGGCAAATAATGCCATTGAAAAGGCACGTTATGCAGACACAAATGAACCATATCAGGACCACCTTGAGTAAAATGTGATATTACCACAATTTTATGAAACGTCCCCCATTTGATTAGGCCCGGTATTACACGAGAAAATCTCTTTCCTACGCCAACAATTTCATGCAACAATGAGACCAACAACAGTAGATAGTACTGCAACTCCTATGAATTGACTTCATCAAACATTTCAAGTATCAATTTCAAATTTCCAAAATTCAGGATACTTTACCTAATGCACCTTCAGAAAAAAGTGCAAACCCACCATTAATAGAGCGAAATCTACCACTTTTTCTTAGGAGCACTAGAAAAATGAGATATACCTAACGGTGTAAGTTTGGCGGCCATACACCAACCTAGCAGCCAAAAGTTAGACGGAGAGATGTAATAAACCTCCCAAGGTTTGATTAGTAACAGAATAGTGTTTCTGAGGCACTGAAGGAAGTTTCTACTCAGAAAAAACAACTGAACCGAACAACATCAAAGAAAAGCTGAAGCACAACAAGCACTATGGTTTCCCGGTGTCATGGCTCCAGGACAGGCAAGGCTGGTGCCCGATCTCATATGCTAATTATCTTCTTCAAGAATCTTTTCAGCATAAAGAAATGTAAAGAAAATATGGCTGGAGCAACAGAACTTCAGCTGGAGAGGGGAGAAAAGAAATCTTCCAAATTCGACCAAAAGGTAAATGGGTCCATGGGCGAAAAACTGAGATGAAGATAATCTTGTTTAACAAAATTTAAAGACTTATCCACCACTCAATGAAGCAGCAGAACCGCACATACACACTACAATCTCAGCAAGACGAGCCAGTCCATGAGTTAAAAGAAGAATAGGGAAAACCAAAAATCACTGCTACCATATCATTCACGATGGACTTCTACATGCATCTCTAGACAATTCAGGGAATGGGGAGGATAAGGAAGCCAATGGCAGATATAAACCAGAAATTTAAAGAACTACATGAATGTCAGCTTACTACTGCAAGGGTGCTTACATTATTGAGTCAAAAGGAACTTGAAAAAGGTGTTTAAGAACTACGAAGACTCCTTTGCTATATCTAATGAACCCGAGCACAATGTTGATACGAAAATGAACCAAAACAACAACCAAAAGCTTGCAGTACAATGCTCCTTCACTCTTTTTAGTGAGAAATCTTAAGATACTGAACTCCTTAGCAAATGCACTACCTAAGATACCACAACAGCCTCCTCTGCCACTTCTGTGTAGAAACTTGTATCCCTTCCCAACAAGAGAACAAGGACTAACAGCTTGCAATAATTCCCCTAGAATTTGGAAAAGAATATAGATTCCGACAATAATCATCCTCATCTTGCTTCATGAAAATGCTTTATCATCAGAAAAGCAAATAAGAAAAGAAGGATTTGTATACTCCGCATTTTAGTTGCAATCTACCAAATTTCTATTGCCAAGGATGGAAAAAGCTTATGAAAGGACCCATGTGAACAAGAGACCACCGGCAAGTGCAACGCTATTTTAGATAACTGAAAGAGACGAAAAATTAAGACCAAACAAAACCAGTGAAGCTCAAGCTCAACCAAATGATATTGATTCACAATATTCATTACAATCCTATTTTAAGAGTTACCAAGTGATGTCAGCAAACAAGCTCCAAGGTTTTTTAAAACTTCATCCAAGTAACATTCTCAAATTTGCATAATCGACGCAACTATAATAGTTAGCTGTATGAGCAAACAGTGGTGTTCTAAGCTCCACTAAAACCTCAACTTTTTGGACATGCAGGCTTCAGAAAAAAGGTGCAAATAATATATTGACGTTCTTCCAACATGGTATAATTAGTGAAAAAGAATTTAATGGAAAATTTCATTTATGTTCCAACAACTTCTGTTTGAGCTTTCACAATTTTATGCATGCAAGGGGAGGGAAGTGCAAGAGACAAACTAATTACTTGGTTTGAACAATCTGTAAAGTTCTAATGTCTAAGTACTCATCTTCCAAGTAAAAGCAAAAGTAATATGAGCAAATATAGATACTATGCCAAAGAAAAAAAAAGGTAAAGTGTATACCATAAAATGACACTGTTGTGTGTTATGCTCTATCTGTAAGCATGAGAAATACAAGGGTGCAAACAGATACAATTATATCATTGAGCCTTGGAAGCTGGCGAACATATTGGAGAGGAGATAAAAATGGCAACAAGAATTGCCATACAATTTCTATCAACCAACACAAGTGCAAAAAAAAAAAAATTTTAAATGAAAATATCACATCTACTACACCACCAAATATACAGATTACAGAGTACAAACGCTAAACCTAGGTACTCCAGGATGTTGAAGACTTATGACTATTTACCTCAACTCCAAATTAGAGCAAGGATAACAGCAATGCCAATTATCAAACTGAGCAACTTCAAAGTGAAATCTGCCTGCTGTTGCTGCTGACTTGTGCGTTGAGGGAAACCATGTATGTGTCCACCATGGAATGTGTTACTAAAACCGTATGGGAAACCACCAGCCGCCCCATACATATTGGCATCAGGAAATCCATGCACTTGGATGTTGAATAATGATGGAATCAGACCTCCAAATGCAGCAGAGAGGGTAAAGTTCCCAAATCTTGCAGTTGCCATCGGAGCAAATCCGCCAAACCCACCAGTGAACCCAAAACCATGCTGAGCAAAAGCATTACTATCTGGTGGTGGAGGAGGAGCTGTCTCAGGTCGTTGTCCAGCAGGGCGATGGGGAATCTCCACCCCGGGAATCGACTTAGACCTCGGATCTGTTGAGCTCTTTCCGCGACCATATAATGGAACCAACTTCTCCTCCTCTATGACGGCCTTACAAACTGGGCATTCCTTTGAAAGAGAGTGAATATGAAGCCACTTGTAAAGGCAAGGCCAGCAGAAGAGGTGACCACAGAGTGTAATAATTGGCTCTTGAGCTAAGTCAAAGCAAATGTTACACTCAAAATTACCCGCATCACCACTGTTATTACTAGTATTCCCTGAGCAAAATGGACTTAAAGGTGCTCTACTTGTTGATTCCCCAAACCCACTTGCCATCTCTTTAAGCTTATTAGACTTCTCAAAGTGCCCTGCAAAATCATACAAAAGTCCTTTCTAAAAACCACTATCCTCAAAAAAAAAAACCAAAAAAAGGTCATAAATCCAGTAAATAACAAAAACATGTAGAAGCCTTCATTCAATCACAAAGAAACATATAACACAAGGATCATTGAAAAGAGCTGTTAATACATCTTCGATAAGGATCACAGCTAGGGTTATTTCCACAAGTCTTCATATGTTTGTACAAAATTAAAGAAATATTCACGGTTTTATTTAGCTTCCATACATACAGAAATCAAAGAGTGCATTGCCTCTTTTAGTGAACAAGAGAAGGGCTTCGTGTAGAAATTCTTGGACCACGATTTCCTTCAGATCAACTTCTTTTGTCCCTTCTCTTCTTCACACCCAACACCTTAAGAGAATCATATAAGCAAACTCTCTCCAACTCTTCTAGGTTGAATTCAAAGAAGATCTTAACATTGCCTCTTAATATAATGCATAGTGATTGACAACCACGGCAGAAAGCAAAGTCATCGGATTGAACAAATAGCAACAATCAGCACAAGGATACCATGTCTTCAGGCTTGACACTGGTGCATTTTAACAAACTGTTGAGGGAACCAAACATGAGTTGCTAGGCTTCTTGATATGCTGGTAGCCATAGACAGTTATGGTGGGATGCAGTGCATTGCCTCAGGCAAGTATTTGAACAGACAGCTCAACTTGACATGTGTTGATTCATTTCTTATGGAATGATGAGTACTTCTATAATGTATAACTCTTGAAGAAGTTATGGAACAAAATGTTTGAAGACTCAGAGATTTAGAATGAGTGGAGCAAATTGTATGCTAATACTTCTGTTTTAGCCCCTGGGAAAAAAGGATGAGCAGAGTGGATGCTCGATGGAAGGTGGAAGATGTCTATATCGATCAGAGAAGAGGCACTCGATGCCGCACTAAACAATAGCACATGATTGATAACAATCTAATCATCAAACTGATATAGCCGCATGTAGAAGAAGAAGAAACTTAGATTAGTGAAGGAAGAAGAAGAAACAACTTCTCTTTGATAAACCAACTTTAAAGTCTTTCATAAACCAACTTTAAAGTAAGATTTCCAGGAAATCAACTTCTATGAATATCTTCTCTTTCAATATTTAATATGAAAATGTCAATAATTCTGTAAACAACCCATCCCTCATCAAAAGATTGTCTTTTTATCTTTTCTTTTTGCCAAAATAAGGTAAATAAACATTTTTACCAGTATCGGAACAGGGTTTAAGTTTATCAAAAGGAAGCAAAAATTGCGGGAAAACATATAAAATGGCATGTAAGTGAATGCACCTAAAATTAATTCCTAAGCACTATCAAAATAAATTCCCAAAGACTTTTCACACAGAAACCAACTAATTTAACAATCAAAAATACAAGATCTGGTAAAGATTAAAAATTCACATTTAGGCACACAAGTGAACAAGCTAAATAAAAAAGATTCAACCACGGATTAGACAGAAATTTCACAAAGCAAGAGGAAGGAGATGACAGACCTGCTGAAGGGAAATAGCTGAGGCCTTGCTGTTTCTCCCGCTGGTCTTGAAAATTGGAAGGATCAGCTCTGCCGAGCACAGCTGAGGGATCTGGAAATTGGAATCCGTAGTCCGAAATGCGAAGAAAAATCAAATTGGGGAAAGAGTATAGACATGGAAACTTCGAGGTGGGTAGTTGCGTCGCGTCTCGCGAGCTTCCTTCGAACAAAACGACATCGGAAAAGAGCTGGTTTCGTTGTCCACGTGGCAACATTCTAGTCGCCGAGTACAGTCAGTGATGGGAAGGCTATCTCCATTCTTCATTCTTCATTAATTAAGAACTGTTTACTCACGCACTTTACACGGCAGAAGACCAATCTGGAATGAGGTAAAAGAATTCCAAAAACGACAGCTTTAACCTTATCCATACGATAACCCTCAAGTCGATTTTCTGCGATTTTGCCCAAATCTTGCCTGAGACAATACACTACTTTTTTCCTGAAGCTCTGATTGCAACACTGGAATACAAGCTTAGTAGAAGTGGTAACTTATTCTCATTGTTGCATGATTGCATCAATCTTGTACTTTCTTGAAAATCAATTTCTAATGGGAATTACAGAACTAGACAACTTAATTCATTTTATAAGTAAAATATCTGATTTTTTTTTTTTTTCTGATCTGGACAGTCATTGACGGTCCCCTATTCTCGTCCTGCTGAATTGCTTCTACTTAAAATATTTTTCCTTTGATTGTTTGATTTTGGCTCTCCCGGTTGATTGGTGAAATTACTCTGAGAAATTGGCTTGCTATTTTATTACGTGTATGTATATGTTCCCTCAACAGTTGATCTGCAAATACTGCTACGACTTTGATTAAGGAGATGAATAAAACCACCTCTTGATCAAGGGATCTCCAACGGGAAAAGGCAGTGTTTGAATTGAAATGTTTTGAGATAAAATAATTTGTTTTATAAATTCTAATCATTTTTTTATTTTTTCAATCACTTTTTTATTTCATATATATCACGCCACAACAAGTGTTGCAGTGATTATCTCAAATAAACTCTTATCCAAACAAACAAACTTATACTCCCTCCGTCCCACTTTGATAGTCTTCTTTTCCTTTTTCGTCTGTCTCAAATTGTAGTCCACTTTCCCATTAAGAAATGTAGTAATCTTTCAAATTATCTAAAATACCCTTATTAAATATATTGTTATTAATACATTGTTATTAAATACTAACCCACTACATTGAATACATTGAGCTTTTCCAATACTAATCCATTAGTTGTAACTGATATTCATTGGCACTCTTCGTGATTAGCATAAGGGTATTTTAGGAAATTATTAATCTAAATTTATGTTTCCAATCAAATTAATTACACTTTCTTAATTTGTGTGAAAAAAAAAATCAAGACTAACAAAACGGACGGAGGGAGTAGTAAATTAGATGGAAATCTAGAATGTTGTAGCTTTGCAGGAAGATTTTTTTTTTTTCCTTTTAAATTGGTAATGGGGACGAGGATGAGGGACCTGTGAATTGCGTGACCGAAGGTTTTGGAATAAATGCGCCTCCTATAACTCTGCAGTTGACCACCCCCCCCCTCCCGCCGCCGCCGCCGCCCCCAAACCATACCGTCCATACTCTCCTCTGTTTTCCTTTTTCCTTTTCAGCAAAATCCATCCTAAACATTAAGAAAATTAAGTGCAAGTTAAGTATCATTTTTGTCAAGAAAAAAAGGAAAAAGGCAAATATCAACTAAACTGCAGGTGATTACACTCCAGGCTAATATAATGCGCTTTAGGCGTTTGTTTATACTTAAATCTTTCCAGTTGAAAAACTAGAATGATCTATTCTGAGAATAATGCAAGAATAACATCGGAAAAAGAAGTGGCTGCTATTGCATTTAGTCATAGAAAGTGGCTCCTATTGCCGTGAAACTTGGACATCTATGATTAGATGACTATCATTGTTGGAAAATAAGATTATCCTCTGTTAGCTGCTTTATTATCACAAAAACAATCACATTTCCATCAATTTATTTCTGACCCTAGTGTTTAAACGTGATGTAAAAAGATTAGGATAAACAACTTGTAAGACATTATGTAAGCAGGCTATGATAATTTACCTAATCGATAATAAATAAATATAAAAAAAAAAAAAAGAAATGTTAGGCATGCCTTCTCGCTAACCCTGGTTTGAACCTCTCTTAGGACATCTGCCCATCGCACAAGGCTTGGCTACTGTGTCTTATCCCTCCGTGTGGTTGGCGGGCTATTACACGAAATAGGATTTATCCAGTGCGCACTCTCGATATTGGTTGCAGGTTCCCTTGTCAACCAAAAAAAAAAAAATCTTCTCTCTGTTTCTTTCTACAATTTCTTTTTTATCTGGATACTAAATCATCCCATTGAAACTACATATATAGAAATATAAATTTCATCTGACTTTGTGAATTATACCATCAATTTTGTATGTATTTGACGGCTTCCTCCCTCTTAGATATCCCACAATTCAATGCATACCTGAACTGAAACTATGCTCTAATTTTTTGTTTTTCAAGGCAAATTGTTATGTTAGGGCTGTCTTTTATACAATCAAACAGGATCCAACCCTTGGCATGATCTGTATTTTGTGTAGGTAAAGTTTTCTAGAAAATTTTTGGGCATCTAATTAACGGAGTACCTCAATGTAAAAAGCAGGAAGGAAGCATGTCTGAATAGAGTATTATTTGAAATAATTATTGTAATATCTTTTGTGATGTGACGTATCTGAAATTAAAAAAATAATTAAGAATATATAAAAATAAATTAAAAAATATATTTATAATGCAAACGAAATAAATATTATCTAGAATAATTCAGATATTCAAAGTCTCTCGCGGAACATTTGGGCAAAACTAAAGACCAGAACCCTTCTTGCATCTTAGGTCAAAGTCAAACGAATGAAAGATAGCACGCACAATGGAAAAGACCATCTACTGAAGCTTCTATTCTAGCATTCTTCCCGTCATCACGCATGCATATTTGTCAAACCATCATCCTCTTCAATCAATCATATATTCATATTTCGTAGACCACGCAGATTAAATACAATTGATTCCAGCAGCCCCAAAGCTAAATGCATAGAGAACTACTTAGTTCTTATAAAGAACCATTAGCTTAAGCTTTAGCAAGATTAGCTCAGGCGAAGCTTTGCTAATCGATGATGCATTCCACAAATTTCCCATGATTTCAGAATCAATTAAGAAAAAACCCAATAATCTTTCTATCTAGTACAGTGCTAGAGTTTCCGTCTAGACATCTCTGATCTCATTCTGATAGCTGAAAAAGTGCACTCATTCAACACAACACATACGCAAATAGCTTCGAGCATCCGATCATATGGCGCCACAAATGCTGCTGCATCAGATTAACTACTTGCTATCAGAACATCCGTGGATAGTCGGATTCCGGTGGAGCACAATCCAATTATGGGGGTCAACCTGGTCGTTTCTCATATTTTCCATCTCAACCTATCTTGCAGCATCCATCACTCTCCACCTCCTCCTCTACCTCCTCGGCCGGCAAAAGCCAGTTCCGCTGGGGCCGATCCCTGCTCTTCATAGCCTCCTGATGACACTCTTATTCATCACCATCTTCGCCGGAACTCTCTCCTCAGCAGCCGCGGAGATTCGCGAGACCAGATGGTTCTGGCGGAGGTCCAAAACCCCATTGGAATGGCTCCTCTGTTTCCCACTGGGAACTCGTCCCTCAGGCCGCGTATTCTTCTGGTCATACATTTTCTACCTCTCTCGGTTCCTCCAAATTTTCAACACGTTTTTTAGTATTCTAAGAGATCGCACACTTTCCTACGTCCACCTCCTCAACCACTCCACTCTAATATGCATGTCATTTCTTTGGCTAGAGTTCTCTCAATCCTATCAAGTGTTGGAAATTCTCTTGACGACCCTTGTTTTTGCATTGGTATATGGGTATAGATTCTGGACGGAAATTGGAATGCCCAAAGCCAATTTTCCGTTCGTGATCCTGAATTTCCAGTTTTTGCTGCTGGCATGCAATTTGGTAGGCCACGTTTGGGTGCTTCCGTTGCATTTCATGAAAGGAGGGTGCAATGGCATGGGGGCTTGGGGTTTCACTTCTTTGATAAACGGCATTGTTCTTTTGCTGTTGTCGAAGTATTATGTTAAGGTCACTCGCTTGAGCAAACAAAGGTATCTTATTTCCCTCAAACAAGATAAAAAGCGGTGATCATCGATCGATCGATCGGTTTTTTAAGTTATCTTTTGTTTAATTTCCCTTGAGCGTTTATATCATTGGTCAATTGTTTTTTTTTTGGCTGTATACGTAGATCATGTGACATTCGGATGTAATTCTATCTTCTCGTCACTTCATATATTCAATTCAAAGAGAAAAGGAAAAGTCCTATGTTTCTTGTTCAGAGAATCTCTAGTAACTATGAGAAATCAAAGGCTATATACTCTATTTCATTGTGAAGTCCGGAAATTTTTCGAAGAAGAAGCTTCCACGCCCTAGCCCCCTTGAAGCTTTCAACCCTGCTGCAAGGCTGGTTTCTTGTACATATTAATTAATAGACACTAATTTGAAAATTCCGCTCCTAACGAAATTATTCAATTTGCACTTTCCTGGGAACATTCCACTTGGCCTAGCCTGTTTACTTTTCTTATGTATGTATATGTATAATGGGGATTCCGATTCACTGATTTTATCTGATGATCTTTCAACGAATATGCACACATCAATGCTTTCATGTCGTTTCTTTCTAAGTGGTAACAAACGTAAGACAAAGAGATCACCTTTAAACTTAGCGACAAAAGGTAGTACTTGTTTTAACATCAAAATAGAGATTCCACATGAAAATGAAATGGATTTTTGGTATATATATATATATATATGGCTCGTTTGGCAAACAAGTTTTTGCCCAAGTTTGTCTGTTATAAATTTTTTAATAACTTTAATTGCAGTAATCTTAAAAAATTTTCCTACGACTTCTACGGTAAATACAGTAGAATTTCAGACAAACATCCAAAAAACTCATTTGTCAAACAGAGCCATAGTTACAACTTACAGCACAAAACTGATGATAGTGTTGTGATCTTAACTGCTTGACAAGATCCAGAAATGCTCAAACTGCAAAGTGTCCAAACATCAACAAGAGTTGAGATCGCAACTCCAAAGGATTAGTTTTATATGAGGCCTTTGACTGGCGAGTGGCGAATCGGCTTCTAGCCGTTTTATCACTTGTGCACGTTCGTTAGTCAGGAAAGAAGACGACGTATATAATTGTCATCCATTACGTTGATGAGGTAACGTACGTAAAGGAGATTGTTCTTTTTTTTTTTTTTTTTTATTCAAGGGAAGGGAGAATTGGAATGCAATAATCTACTTACTTCTTCTTGCTTTGTTTTGAATTGTCTCAAAAGGGAGAAGCGCAGGAAAGAAAAAAAATGATAACGAACTGCAGCTGATGCGAAAGACTAGGACGTCCACCCAAATTTATTTTACTTCTTGAAGGCAATAGTCATACTTGGAATCATAGAGTTTGAATGATCAATTTTGGAATAATAATTGTAAGATTTGTTGTTTTGAAGTCCCAAAGACGACAAAACGACTCTGTACCTACGATACTCTTCATGATTTTTTGGGCAAGCATAAGCATAATATTGAGTTCCAGGATCTGTCTCTCAAAGCAGAAAATACCTGTTACACCAGTTATCCTATCTGTGTCGATAAACAAAAGTTTGGCCTCGTTCTCAATTGTTCTTTTTTTTTTTAAAGTGTAGGTGGCAGGTCTCTCACTTGCACTCCCTCTTCTCTCCGGTATCCAACCTACCCCCGATTCTCGATTGGTTTGATTGTACAATAGTCATATTAAAAAATCAGAATAAAAAAAGTACTAATATAAATGTTTCTAATTTGCTGCCTTTCTTGAGCCTAAAAAAGCCCAAATTATAATAAAAAAGCGGTTTAAAAATATCTTTTTGTCAAAATGAGAATCTAAAATCAGTTGCCCGGGGAGGCCTTCATCATGTTTTTGGAAGGGAAAAGAAAGGAATCGAAGGACCAAATTACAAAGATAGTCGTAATTCATGCTCAATTATTTGGTGATACGCGGTAAATAAGGTACGTTGAAAAGCAAAATTGAGAATAACCATTTTAAAATTACGAGCAAATGGTAGAAAGAGGGACAACTCATCCCCCCCCTCCCCTTCTACACTTTGCTAACAATTGCTTCTAATAACATCCCTTTTTATTTTTGGATTAGGCTTTTCTAATAACATTGTATAGATTTTTATAACCATTGTAAATACACGACACATATGTATGTGTGTATGTACACATAAATACACGACCATTTTTATAACCATTCTAATAACATTGTAGTCTATCGTCTTTTAAGGAAAGCACATTCTATCGGATTCCATTATTGGCAGTTGGAACAAGCTTTCATCAAACTTTAAAGCATTGGAATCGGGGAAGGCGTTCCTTGAGATCCACTTCAGTGAAAAAACTCCTACTAACTACTAAGTTCCTTTTGGATTACATACTACTACTAATAATCAAGCAAAAATCGCACCCTCAATATGCCGGCCAATCAGTCTCTGACCACCCAAATTTGTTCTTCCAATCATTGACTTCTAACTGCAACAGCCAATGGTATCAATTAAAAATCTAGACCTCATCACACCAGATAGTTTCTCTAACGTTTTCCAAGATTTAACATCGGCCCTTACTTGCATAGGTAGAATAGGATCCTTTACAACTCTCTGTTACATTAGAAGTCTCGAGAGATTCAGGAGAAGCCTTCTTAGCTTCATCTTCAACAATCTTCACACATCAAATCCTCTTCGCCGTTATCTTCTTCTTAGGTAAATTCCTTCTTTTAAGCTTGTACATGTCTATGTGTATAATGCAGAATGTAGTTGTATAGATAGACTTCTTCCCTTTGTGTCTTTCTTGAATTCTTCAATGCATATACTGCTGTCTTATTTTCTCCTCTGTCAATGGAATAAATGGATGCCAGCACTGTAATTAAATGACTTGAGAAGCAGAATAGAGAATTTGCTGATGTCTATAATCTCGATTACTGGTGGGCTTTTTTTCTTTTGTAAGGTTCCATTAGATTGGTGACAATTTGATTTGAGGTCTTAACTTTAGAACTTTAGATATCAGATACAGAACTGAATACGGCAACATTTTCTGGAGAAACCCTGAAAATTAAAGAAAAGGTCAAAGTTGAATTTGATATGCTCAATTCTTTGTCCTTATCGAATTCTGTAGTAGCAATAATACTTGTCTGCATTGTTTCTTGGACGGCTGAATGTTTTGAGATTTATGCTCGATTGGAACTAGTAACGGATGGAAATCTGTGGATCAATGATTATGTCCTACATTTGTTAAAGACGAGCTCCAAATCGATTGTAATACAAGCGTTCCTGGGTCCAACTTCTTAGAGTCGCTTGTCCTCACATGCTATTGGTGGCCTCAGTGATCTGGATTTTGGTCTGAGTTTAAGAAAATAATTACCTGCTCATGATAATTTTGGGAATGGTGAACCTGAAGGATGGGAAAAACGAATGACAATTCTTTGTGAAGGCTCATATCTAGAGGCAAAGCATGAAGATTACTCTTTTAGATCAAAATTTAGGCTCATTAGGTACCAAGCCTGTGACAAGAAGTAAAATTTGTCAGACAAAATTGTATTAAAGGACATGCACCTTTTGTTTGTTATAGCAGATGCATGTATAGGGCTTTAGGAAAATTGTGATTGCCTACTCATTTGAAACAATAATGGAAAATGACAGGAGAAAATAGCAAGTGTTATGCTTCATGCAATGAAAATATTGTTATGCAAAAAAAGGGATAGACAGAGAGTATTTATTTCTCATTTGGTAATTGCCTCTGTGGAAAAATCTTAATAGTTGTTTACTGAATTTGATGGACGAAAGGGCTAAAATTGAGCATGTAAAAGTGGAGAACCATCGGTGTCACAAAATAGCCAATTCAGACAGAAGTTTTTCATCTAAAATGGTTAGCACATACTTGTGATTTTCAGATACAGTCTGAGCTGGAAAGACTATTCATTTTGTATTGTGATCAAATTTAGTGGAAATTCATAGCGGATGAGAGTTTATCAATACTTCTGATGAAATTTGGCCGTAAACTCTCTTTAGCTTGTTGGATTGAATGAGCATGTTAATCTAAACCATATAAAAGAACATGCAGAAGATTCCATGATATTGAGTATCATGCTGTATGGCAAAGATTATATCATCTCTGGTTTGGATGATATTCATGTTGTCTGAATAACTTGTGGGCACAATTCACTTCATGTCGTTTTCGGGAAAGCAATTTGTCTGGAAGATTATTTGTGATAATGTATGACAAAGATAACATGTGAAACTCAAGAAGCTGAATACACATAATTATTCTCATCACAGAAGTAAATCAGTCCTGAAAATTAGTATAAGAATTAGAGAAAGTGTAGGCTTACTCCATTTATTCTGCCACTTGATTGTGATTTCTTTTTATGTCCACATTATCAAGAGAAGTCAGTTACCCCATCATTGAACATCATTGAACATCCCTGACATTGGCTTCTTAAGATTATTAACCTAGATAGTGATATCCATGCCGAATGAAAGTGGCATTTTTGTTCATGCATGCCTCGATAGCCACACAAAGTATTCTGATACTGTGGTGTAACAGGAGCTCTCTTATCTTCATTGGAACAGGTGGTAACATTCGAGTACAGCCTAAACTTTCTATTTCATCATTTTTGCCGCAGATTTAAGCTCCATGATTCATACTTTTGCTGTGCCTGCTGGTGAACTAATTGGCCACCTCATCCTTATTTTGCATTTATCAGCTAAGTAATTGGAGAGTTTGAAGCTGACAGGACATATGGATATTCGCCAGGACCCCAACTCTACCAATCAATTGACACCTCTGAGGATTATCAGGGGTTTAGCATGCTTAGTGGTTTTTATTTCCACTGCATTCATGTTTCTGGTGTACTTTGTACCAGTATGCGTTGGGATCTTACGCCTTTTGAATGTGCATTATAGCAGGAAAACTGTATCTTACCTTTTTGGTCTTTGGCTTGGCCTATGGCCATTCTTCTTTGAAAAAATAAACAGGACGAAAGTGATTTTTTCTGGAGAGACTGCTCCAGAAGGGGAGCGTGTTTTGCTTATTGCAAATCACAGAACAGAGGTTGATTGGATGTATCCATGGGACCTAGCACTGCGGAAAGGGTGCTTGGGACACATCAAATATGTACTCAAGAGCAGCTTGATGAAATTGCCAATTTTTGGCTGGGGATTTCGCATACTAGAGTTCATTCCAGTGGAGAGAAAATGGGAATTTGACGAACCAATAATGCATCAAATGCTTTCATCTTTTATGGACCGTCGGGATCCATTGTGGCTAATTGTCTTCCCTGAAGGCACTGATTTTACGTAATGACTTATCATCTTTCTCCTCCGTAATCGATGATTTAGGTTCATCTGACAGATCAATATTAGTATCATCCTTTTCTCCTTGCTTTCTTATTTTATTCTTCTCGCATCCTTGTAGAATTTAGAAAATGTTTATTTATATTATAGGTATCGCTCATTAGCAGTACCTATATTATTGCTCATCATTTGTCTAAAATTTTCTGGCCTTTAGAAATTAATGAAGGATTTTTCATTGAATATAAAACAAAGCATTCACTATTTGGTAGGTAATTTGCATGTAGCAGGGCATTGCTCTAAGTTTGTCTGTAAGAGATCTAAGCTGTCATCGTAGTTCATCTAATTTTTACTAGTACACGGCTTTCTTCTTGTCCAGTGAGCAGAAGTGTAAGAAAAGTCGAAAATTTGCCACTGAAAATGGCTTGCCGGTGTTGAGTAATGTGCTGCTTCCAAAGACGAAGGGATTCCATGCTTGTTTGGAGACCTTGAGGCTCTCCTTGGATGCAGGTATTTCTTTGTCCTCGTCAACCTTTGCTCAGTGTCTGTGATCCTTAAGTATGCAATGATTGGCCGTGTCTTCTGAAGTGTTACTGATTTTTAGCTGTTCTGAGCACTTGTTGACCTCCCCAATGCAGTTTATGATCTGACTATTGCCTACAAGCACCGATGCCCTACTTTCTTGGACAATGTTTTCGGTGTTGAACCTTCTGAAGTACATATTCATGTCAGGCGCATTCCCATTAGGGAGATACCACCCTCTGAAAAGGATGTAGCAGCATGGTTGATGGACACATTTCAGTTGAAAGATCAGCTACTCTCTGATTTCATTGCTAACGGTCATTTCCCTCATGAAGGAACCGAAGAAGAGCTTTCTACACTGAAATGCTTCATTAATTTTGGCGCAGTAATTGTTATCACTGGCACGTTTACATATCTTACTTTTTTCTCATCCATTTGGTTTAAAGTCTATGTCGCTCTAGTCTGTACATATGTTGCTTTTGCTACTTATTTCAGTATTAGACCATTTACAGCTCTTGATTTTGCTAAAAGATTGTCTAGGCACAAGAAAGTTGCCTAGACTAAATTTTCACTGCAAAAGCAGTACCTTCAGCAGTATCATGGTAACTCTTGACAGCTTTTCCCTTCACTAAATTGCAAGCTTGTCATTGACAATGCGAGTTTTCTTCGTTTCACATGACCGTCTTATTGGTGGCCCGGTTTGATTTTTGAATAATTTTTGGACTTAGTTGCAGATTAAGATACTGATGTTTTCAGGCCAGGCTATAGCTGGTTTTTCCTGGAATTGTTTAGATGAGTATCGTGATCGAACTTTTTTCTTTTCTTTTTTTGCACATGAAACTGGGGGCTGATTATTTATAGTGATACCAAGTAAAAATTGTTATGGGATAAAACATTAAAAATGGGTCCTCACATGAGTTGATTCCTTATTGGACAAAACCATTTCACTCTTGTCGCAAAACAAGAGTTGATTCCTTGTCACGCATCCAGTTTGGAAAAACGGAAGAACTATAGTAGAAAGGACCTAATACTTACAGGATAGATAAGAGATAGCCCATCAAACATTATTAATTCTTTGCATGTCTTTGGTTTCTGTGGTTCTACGCCTCGCGGATGAGAATTTTTCTATTACATCTTTGTTTTGTCAAACCTAACTCAATAACTAAACAACGGAAAGGGAAAGGGAACCTAACCTTGACAGGTAAGACGAAATTTTCAAAAAAAAAACGAAGAAGACAGGCCATGTAAGAAACACAAGATCCAACTAAGACGCTACATGTTTTCCTTTTTGCCAACGAACCACAGAAGAACGAACTACTTGTCGTTTCAACAATGACAATTTTGTTACAAGCAGCCATTGACAATTTATTAAGGCTCCGTGGTCTGCCTCAGTTTTGCTTTATCTAAAGGTTGTTGGTTCATTTTCTCGATCCCTTGGAGGAAGGATTATTGATCTTTAATTGTAGGAAAACGTTTTTACACGTGAAATCTTGAGATAGCAAGCTGATCCAAGAACCTAAAACTCACGTCCGGACGACAGCTGAAACGCGGATTCGCATCAGCATTAATCTTAAAGGGCGTGAAGTCAATATTTGCGGGACTCCTTAATCTGTTGGGTTGACTCATCAAAGTGTTGGGTTGGGTGAACTAATGATTGAGAGTGGTTTTTTTGAACTCTTTGAGTTGTGGTACCGGCGAACTGCTTTGAAGCAATAATAATTAATAACTGGGTGGGTATGGGATGCTAGCCCGCAGGCTAAGGAACTTCTTCTATTGGTCTGGGAGCGCGTAACGGATCTTCTGTCCCATATCTTGTGTCACTCTCTGTCCTATTTTTTATTATATTGCTATTTCTCATTCATAAACATCATGTTTTAATTTTTTTTTTTTGTTTCTTTAAGATCCAATAACTATTAATTGAGTAATACACAAAATCTAACAAACTCAAAAAATCAAAATGCATAAAAATGAGATTTTGTATGAATTTTTTGCTATATTTTTAAATTTTCTATTATATATTGCTTTTTTAAAACTGTTATATTTATTTTTTACTCAATTAATAGTTATTGGATCTTAAGGAAGCAAAAAAGAATTAAAACATGATATTTATGAATGAGAAATAGCAATATAATAAAAGTGGCACAGAATATGGGACAGAAGATCCGTTGCGGTCTGAGCGTCTCTCGTCAGGGCTCAATATTAAAAGATGAAATGCAAAGAGTTTTACTTTCACAACTTTTATACCAAAATGTGTGCACCACTATTATTCTGTACAGTGCCAAACGCGAAATCTTTGCGTGACAAGTTGCAGACAAATCAAAATGGAAATCTTTGCATGATCCTTGTCCAGTGCCAATCAAAATGGAAATCTTTGCATGATCCTTGTCATTTACTCGTTTTGAATTCAAGAAATCCAAACTGCAGCTCTCAGAAAGGGCGTCCAACCACCAACAATGGCTTCTTTCCATGCAAAGATCACTTCATTAGGTCTTTAACATTGTCAAGATAGACTGTGCCTTTTTTGTTAGTTTAATCATCCATGTTATTATGACAATGCCTTTTTGTTAATTCAATCATCCATGTTATTATACATGTTGTCATTCACTCACAAATAAGTCGTGTGACATGCTTTTTGACTGTTTCTAATTAATCAGAGAATAAAATTTAGGAAAATGGCGAGACAGAGGATGCATTCAATAAAATTGAAATGAGAAATCTAAAATTTGAAGCCTGAATTCATTAAATCACTTAATTGATAAGATCTAAATTTGATACCTTTGAATTGTATCACGTTAAGTGATAAATGAATAATTTATCAGTTATTTTTTGGAGCACATTTTGTCCAAGAAATTCAGTGCAACTTAATTAATTAATCCAAATATTCTATTTTTTGTTATCAAAATGCGTTTGAAAATATTAAAATCTGAATTGATTAAATTTAAGTGCTAAATTGGGTTATCAAACAGGACCAAAGTCGGATATTAATTTTTTTTTTGTTTTACTATTTATTGAAACCTCAATATAGTTTCCAAAAAAACCACTATGCTAATCCCCCTCTCCTCTCACAATCCCATTTAGTTTTTTCTTAGAAAGTAAGGGAGACCCCGGGGGGGGGGGGGGGGGGGGAATTAGTTCTGTAAGTTGCAAAAAAAGATTACTTTAATTTGCAGTTTTGTGTTAGATGGTGCGCACCAAGCATTATTAAAACAATGATATCGCAACAATTCTTGACTGATATATGCATTAATTATATCGCAATTCTTGAATGATACATGCATGAAATTCGGCTCTCAACGAGAAGAAATCGAAACATCTTAATTACACACACAATATATAGAATGCGGTTATTAAATCCTCCAGATATCATATGTTGGCGAACCAATTTTGACGGGCATTGGCTATTCTTGCTTAGTAGCTTAAACGGTATCCACGAGCATTAATTAAACGGTATCCACCAACATTAATTAATTAATTAATTAATTAATCAGAAAATGGCCACAAACATAAGGAAATGGGGAAAGTGGGGTCTAAACGTGTAATCTAGGGAGGTGACCATTTCTCGTCGTATTTATAAAAGGGCAACTTTCTAAGTTTACGTTCACGATCCCAACCATACACTAACCAGCCACATCAAGAATTCTCTCGCTTCTTCTCTCTTTTCCGGTCTCCTGCTACAGCTAACCAATGGCTGGTTACCTAAACTTGGCTCTTCTGCTTCTGCATCTTCTCGCATTAGGTAACTTCTCCACTGCAAATCTTTCATCTGTATTGGGTGCCAAATTTGTTGCCTGTGTAACTAATTTACTTCTCTTGATATGCTCAGAATAATATAGCCAAAGATTATGTGTTCCATTATTGTGGTCTTTTCTTTCAATTGTACCGTTGTTCCACAAAGATGAATTCAATCATTGTTCAAGAAACGAAATTGGTTTTTAAATGGTTGTCATTGAACTTGTCTTCAATGGCTACATATTTCCGTGCCTTCGCGGTCTAATGCCATTTTACCAATCATTTACTGGGCTTCCGAACAAACAACATAGACTTCCTCTGGGTCTCCAATAAAATTACAACTGCTCCAAAATTGGATTAGAATTAGAATGGAAGAGAGTTGCAACTCCAGTGAAACAGTACTGTTCATTTTCATTTCTAATAGAGCCCAAAGACGTCAAGATTGCAGACAGACACCGCACGTTTTTTCAGAATGTATGCACTAAAACTTAGAGGATAAACCATCATGGATCGATGGGTGATTGATCTCACATTTGCAGGAACCGTGACTAGTATTGTTTCGGCAACAGTTTTCACGCTCCAAAACAGTTGCAGCCACACGGTCTGGCCGGGGACCCTCTCCGGCAATGGGGCGGCAATTCTGGGGGACGGTGGTTTTGCATTGCCCCCCGGTGCCACCATCCAACTCTCAGCCCCAGCTGGCTGGTCCGGCCGTTTCTGGGCCCGTACCGGGTGCAACTTCGACGACTCCGGGCACGGCAGCTGCTCCACAGGAGACTGCGGTGGACTGAAATGCACTGGCGGTGGTGTACCACCGGTAAGCCTGGCAGAATTCACCATCGCCAACGGAGACAATGCCAAGGACTTTTACGACGTCAGCCTCGTAGACGGGTACAATGTAGGCCTCGGCATCAGGCCGTCCGGTGGCTTGGGTGACTGTAACTATTCCGGCTGCGTGGCGGACCTCAACCAAAACTGCCCCGAGGAGTTGCAGGTCACGGACTCAGACAAGGTGGTGGTCGCATGCAAGAGTGCATGCGACGCTTTTAACACTCCTCAGTATTGCTGCACCGGCGATCACTCGACGCCGGAGACTTGCCCGCCAACTAATTACTCAAGGAAGTTTAAGGAAGCCTGTCCTGCTGCTTATAGTTATGCATACGATGATGCTTCAAGCACATTCACTTGTGCAGGCTCCGACTACCTGATCACATTCTGTCCCACCAGATAGACTAGATTAGATGAAATATATGCTTGAAATAGTCATATGAGACTTGATCTTTCATGAATAAACTAATAAATTATTAATTTATGGAGGGTATTTATGATTCAAAAAATACTCATTTAATTAGCTTATAAAGTTTTATTTTATAAAAATATGAATTGTTCTATTAATTGAAAGAGGCTAAAAGTTTATAGAATGCAAACCAATCCATAAACTGATATATTAAATTAATTAACAGATGTCCACTTTCATTTCATTTTATTGAATGCATAGAATGAATCAGATTAACAATATATTATGTATATAAAAAAACAACAAAATTTTCTCATAATAAATAAATACAAAATCTTCTTACATATCTCATTGTTAAATTATGGCTTGCCATTTAAAAGGTGTTAACTAATAAAATGCAGTGGGTTTCTAGGAAAACAAACAACAGTGGATTCATACTTTAGGGAAATATGATATGTAATTTTACTGAATTATTAATTTATAATATGAATGACATCAAAGAGTTGTGTAACATTTTCATAGTATTTGAATTGCGATCGTTGATCAATTAATGACATGAGACTTGATTTTCGTAGATGATTTCGTTAAAGAATTTCAAGAACAATGATATAAGTTTTGAAGGTTTTACTGGTTCTTCATAGTTAAAATGATACATATATATATACATGGCCTATTTTCATAGTATTTGAATTTGCGATTGTTGATCAATTAATCAAATATGGGTTGGATCATTTCAAGGTTATGTTATGTTTTTAATTATAACCTATATTTTCTTATACACGAATAATTTGAAAATTATATATCTATATATATATGTTTGGTTTCTGCTGTCATAATATGAGTATATATGTAAATACGTGCATGATGCAATTACAACATTACAAGCCAAATATCGAACTCTGACAAATTGCTTGGAAGATGAAGTGAATTCAAGTACGATTATTATTGTTAGTTGTAAAAATTCCAGTGGAAAACTCAAGAGTGATGTGAGTTCTGTTCAGTTTTAATTTGGTACAAAGATTGAGAAAGGAATGGGAGAATTGGAGACTAGTATTAGTTGAACTAAACACAGAGAAGTTGGATTCAAGAAATTCTCTCGATTTAAAAGAAGAGGACGGAGAGCAGGTGGTGAAGTCAATCACATGAATCAGTGCTGAATTCAATTGATGCATTCAGTCCCAAATTCCAGATTCCGAATTATTAGAGTACAACAAGCTCATCATTTTCATTCCTCCAGAGATACGTAACATCTTCATTCATGCATCATAGACCAGAGTTCAGTAACATGCAATAAGCCATGCAATGCCTTCTTTTCTTTTTTTTCCTCCTCTTAATTTGATACAAAGATGCGTACTGACCTCGAAAAGAGAATATTAGTATTAAACGACAAACTAAACAAAGAAAACGGGAAGCTGCTTCACACCAGGGCCTTAGGCCCGGAAGCTTTGTGTTTACTCCTAATAAAATCCTCTCATTCTCTCCATCTCTATTCATCTCTGTTCTCTCTCTTTTTTTTTTTTTTTTTTTTTTTCTTTACCATACACTGTAAATTTCTCTCTACATTAGGCTTTCATCTTCGAAAGCTGAATATCTCGATGATTCCCACCCGTTCCTTTTAAACCAATATTGGGCTGGGAGAAGAAGAATCTATTCTAGTGCAAGGGCTACTCATGGCATCTATTCCTACAGCTAGGAGAAAACTAAGAAAGAAATGACAGGCCCAAAAAGAAAAATCCTACATCAACCTACAAATGTACATGCTTTTTCATCAAGGGAACTTTCCTGGAAAACCAGCACCGCACGGAGCTGTCAAAACCATGAATCTAATTCACCCCATCCTGTGCAAAGACCTTCTCCCTCTTCTTCATTGCTGAATAGGGTTTGGTCAGCGCAATCAAGTGATGCTCCACAAGCCATGTTATATGATTGGCATGCTGAATGGCAGACACGTAGTCTGTTGTCTCCATCCTTGTCACATTTCTGAATAGATATCTGGTACAAACAGTAATCCAAGAATGAATAAAATGTTCAATAGACACAAGCCATTGTAAACTTTTGGTAGTCCATGCTCTTATCATATACTGAGTCAATTAATTCACAAGCAAACTTTGACCTGCAATGACACTACAGTACAATATTTGGTTGTCTTCCTTAGTGTAACAGGAAGCTGATGACACCTCATATTTTTCTAACTTTCGCAGCTAAGACCTTCAAGAAACAAAGAAGTGTATGTCGGGCCCAATGAAATTTCAATTCATTACCATTCAGAGACACTAAAGGCATTCCCTGTCTGATGCTTCATGTATGTGGTAAGAGATGTACTCAAAACAAACGGCAAATAGCATCATTGTCAAGATCATAACATATTTTATCACCACACAATAGAAGAATGTCCAAGATCAATAGATGAAGAAACTCACCCAGCAAGCTAGTCGTTTAGCAGCACCATCACAGTCCTTGCCTCTAAAATAGTTTAAGAATTTCCTAGGCCCGCCTGGAAATAACCGGTGGTAGTTTGGCATCACAACTACTTCTTCAAGCTGCTGCAAGATGCTCAATTCACTAGGAGCACAATGTTGACTGCCTGCATCTTTCTTTAGCACGTCTTGGCAAACTGAGAGACTTGGGAGAAGCGTGGAGCTGTTCTGGCAAGTATAGCCAGCATAGTCAGAGCATCGGAACTCACAAATGCCATTATCACAGACGCCACCATGAAGGCTGCATTGTTCATCACAAGTAGCTGCATTTCCCCCAGACAATGTTACATAGAGATGAGAAATAGGGACAATCACAAAAATTTACCAAGAGACCCAGTATTGCAATGAGAGGAAAGGCAACAAAAGGCAACATAATGCACTAAAAGGAGCATTTATCTTTTTTCGCATTCTATGTCCCATAAATGTGCTTAAATGCAATCAGCCAAGAAAAATGAATAATGAAGTACAGTGATTAGGTCACATACTATGGCACGTTGGCACCTGGTTATTCACTCACTCACATCATTTCATATCCCCCACAAATAGCTAATACACATTCAGCGAAGTTTGGTAACATGGTAGTGCCACATTTTAATTCATCATTGAGGTTGGAGTTACAAGAAGAAAAGTACTCTAGGAACAATAGAGTACCTGTAGAACAGTCGATGCCAGTGTATCCATTTTCACATTCACAAACACCATGAGAAAGGCACTTCCCACAGCTGCTACAGTTGTTAGGGCACAAACCTGAAATAGAAGTTTCATTTAAAGGTCTAAAAGGCAGATCGCAAAAACTTTCCAACAGTGTACTAATTTTGTTAGAGACAGCAGAGAAGACAAAGAGATCAAGAAGCTCACGTTTGCCACAGTCATCTCCTTCAAAACCTAGAAAGCAATGACATCTTCCATTAACACAATCTCCATTAAAATTGCATGAATTGGGACATTGACCAGACACAGGTTCCGGATCTATATCACAAAGTTCATGGAAAGCTGGGCAGATCAGTTCGCCTACAATTTTAATGGAAAGTTAGTAATGTAGCAGAGTTCAAATTTTAAAGAGAGATTATAAAGACTAGAAAAGAGCTGGTCGTCAGCCACATAAAGATGTCAAATTACCATTAAAGCCAGGAAACTGAATGGGCCCACCACCTTCAGGGCATACCTTCCAGATACCATCCACAGCAACCTAAGAAAAGTTTCATAATCTCATTAGCAAAATGGTATTGTCAAAAATAGGGGTAGAGAAAAGAATGGTTAATATACCCTCAATTACATTGCAAGGCGTAGGAAGGACCTAAAATACCAACATACCCTTTCTGGGAAAAGTTAACACTATACCACTATTCTTACCACGTAGGAGAGGGCATCTAGAAGTTTTAAGAATTATGACGCGTCTCTGACTCATATTTTCTATGTTTCACTTTGTAAGTAGGAAGTTTTGAAACAATCCATCAATGCATAGGCACTGTACACTTTAGCCAGATTCTAGCAGTCAGAAAGGTTCCAAACCCCTATCCACCTCCCTGGCCTCACCCTACCCCTAAATAACAAAAGAAGTCAAGAGAACCCACCAAGGGTAGAAAGAAACAAGAAGAAAAAACTAATGAAACAAAATGAAGGACGAGATAGAAGTCAGAACAGAGAAAGGCATCCAGCCTATGATGAGAAATGATAGCATCTCCAGATGATGAACTACACCCCCTTTTTTCTTTAATCATGTTGCTAAATGTCAGTCTGCTTAAGGGGTAGTTTTATTGCATAACATACTTCACAGACCTTTTCCCCTGTTACTGCCTAAGCCTCCAAAACTATCACATAGGTATTAACTTTTAAGTCAACAGAAATCAGAACATAAAAGAATCCATCATTTCAAGAAAAGCAATGGGAACAAGTCAAGAAGAAGCACCATCTTTAAGCTGTAAAATATACCTCCAGAGAATTGTTTACACATCGGTGCTGGTAACAACCATTTCCCTGTGTCATAGAACCACGTACAAACCCAGTACGAACTAATGACGACGCCATGCACCTGTATATTTTCATGAAGGAAAGTCATTCACAATCACTATTTATTTCTACGCTACAGCCATAAATTAAGAAAATTACAAACTCACCTTGAGTTACTTCCCCGTACTTCACCCAACATTCTGTCAGGAGCACGAGCACTATTAGTATCTGTACATGATCCATCTGAATATGCTACAAAATAAGTGCAATAATCTGCCAATGGTGACTGACCACCTGCAATTACACGAGAGGAGGAAAGTCAAAACAATTGTGAGATATGTCCACAACACCAGACATACAGAAAGAAGGAAAATAACTGACTACTTTGAACTTATAACTTGTACTGTCTTGCAGTAAAATCCAATCTTCAAGGTCACGAAAAGGCCATATTTATATTCTTAAATAACCAGAAGTTTTGTCTTCAGAAGATTATATTAATTCCAAAAACAAAAAATGAGGTAAAACAGAAATGCTTAATACCAAACCAAATGCTTCCATTCCACCAGATCTACAGCAGAGTACACCTTAACAGACCAAATCCCATTTCTTAGGTATAGTAAGATGTAAGAATGGTCTAGGGCTCTAAAATTGCAGATATTGTTTTCAGCTTTGAGTACCTCAGAAGATTATAAGACTAGTTAATTAGGTTTCAGACCCCAGTTCTTTATACCTTACACCCATCCATTTTTATAGAAACATTACCAGTGCAAATTCAGTCGAAACAATACTATTTCCTAAGAGGGAGATAACAAGCGATAAAAAACTCCCCACATTAACAGAATGAACTGTGTCTACCACTAAAAGATATGCAGGGTTACACAAGGGAAATGGATAAGCAGGGGACAACTTAGATGCGTTAATACGTAGTGCATGCGAGCATTCGGTTTTAATGGTTATTCTTCGGCCCTTTTAGACACTATTTATAACTAATGATGTGAAGTTACCTTTTACATCAGCCCTGGGTTGTGTCAGAAAGTTTAAATTTGCCGAAGGTTAGAGTTGATTCAACATTGTAGCATATTCCAAGAGTGACAGAGATGAAATCCATAAAGAAAATCTCACCTTTGTTAGCCTGTGGAAAATAGCGAGCCCATTGTGGAAGATCTCCACTGTAGTTTAGAATTGGGCAGTAACCTTCTGCCTCTCTGTTATATGTACAACCGGATAACTGAGTTGTATTACAACGATATGCACCTTTCCAAAGGTTGCAAGGTGAGGTAACAAAGTCAGTTCCTTGGTTGCGGCCCCAATCAAGCCGGTCAGCCATACTATAATTAGCTTGGTACCATCCACTATCTTCAAGTAAAGCAAGAGTCATTTTTGAAACAACTGATTTGGTATCTACTGATCCTGTCATAATTTCATTCATCAAAAGCCTTTTCTCCCAGTGCGAACCTGCGGCAAATTATTCAGTTTACCCAAAATTAGAAAAGACTATCTTGATGCCAAAAGACATGCTTCTAATGCCCAAGCAACTACTTCAGGAAATTATTTACTACTTTAGAAATACTGTAGATTTCTTCTTTTCAAAGTGAACAAATCACACAACGACAATGCCCACGCAACCAAGCGCTACACAAGATTAAGTATTTCAAAACCAGAGTTCATCCTGGAGACTGCTTCAATGATGATTCGAGCCACTTTCCTAATTCATCACTAAAACTAAATAAGAAATATGACACATAGGAGGAAGAAAAAGAATAACGGACCTGATGTGCCACGTCCACCACCATCTTCCAGCTCTAAGCCAGTGAAATTCTCAGAGAATGCCTGCCAGAGAAACCCAACAAGGATATGTGAACTATGTTCCGCATTTTTTTAAAGAGATTTTTTATTGTTTCAGAAACACAAATAAAAACATGTTTCTTTGCAAAGGACACTTCAAAATAAGAGAATAATCAAGTACCCCGTAATGAAATCGTGAATGCATGACAACTCGAGGAAGCACAACACGCGTGACTACTCGTCCAAGCTTTTCATCACTGACTTGCTCGGTAACCTACAATTCCATTAACAGTCAATTTGTATCCCCAGAAAAAATTTTCAAATGCAAGCAAACAAGTGTCCCTGTAATCTTTGTTATTTTCTAAAAGAAAAGGTGGAAAGAGGAAAAATCAACAGAAGACAAGCATCTGAATTTCTAACAGAACATGGGAAAGCTTACATCAGTTTAATATGATACACAAGTCCACAGGAGTACCATCCTCTATGTAATGTAGATTTCCACATGAATATCTTGAATGATTTTTATGCATAAGTGTGAGTGATTCAATATTGCCAATGCTGTCTAGGTTTTCTGTATGAGCCAAATTTTGAACTGTAGAAACATTTCGAGTTGTAACTAGGTAATCGGAAGGCATTCTCCTAATTTTAGAATCTGACTTAGAAACTTCTGAGAACAATATATCATTTAAAAAGTTTTGCTTAATCATATATGCTGATTTCAAGGTGCTGGAAATATAAATTAAAACAAGAACTGCTGCTGTAAAATTATCGGTTCAACTGAAAATGCACTACAGGAAAGACAAACCGTCAAACTGTCCATGAGCTCATCAGAACCATACAAAGAATTAGGCAATTCAATTACTTCAAAACTTTGCAGATGAAAGAATACTCTCTAAATCATAAGATCCTAAAGGATTATCTCAAACTAGAGTGCATAACCTTTGTTCTCAAATGCACACAGGCACACAATTCTACATGCAAGTTTTCCAGGATGTGTAATTGAATACAGATTAAATACATTCTTCATGAACGATTCACATTTTAGACGGAATTATAAGAGCATGGTTAGCAGCATCCAAGGACTGTCGTGAAAATCACAGAGCAGGATACAGGAATCCTTCTTCTTGGTTTCCCACCATGATTCACGTGTATCATTTGTAAATATGAGTTCTTTTTCCCATAACTACGAGAAAATAACATTCCAGTTCCAGCACAAGGACAACGAGTAATATTAGCATTCTAGTAGCAAAAAGGACATAGAAGACAAAAAAAGGAACTGACAATCCCCAGAGTTCTAACAATATCTTCTAGATGTAATATCATAGTAATGTAATTACCTGACTTCTCCTTCTTTTCCTCTCATCACGAAAATGTGCAAAGGCATGTGGATCAAATCCAAGCACGTGCATCACCTTCGCACACCAAAACTTCGGTTAGCTCAATAAACAGATGAGTCTGAGTCCTCTATATTGTAAAGCTAAAAATCAGCTCACCTCATGTATCAGAGTGGCTGAAAGTAAAGTTTCCGCTTCTGCAGTCAGATGACGTGGAGCAACATTAACGTGCCCTGCAGAGAGGAGCAATTTCGGTAATTGGACTCCACATTTCGAACATACAAAAAATTAAGATGTCACTCCACAAGAAGCTACGTTCAATTAAGCAATTACCAGCGACAGCACGTCCCCATTGATCACGTTCACATGCCACTGCCCACGCCAAGGTGTTGCCAGTTGTAGGTCTCGTAGTCACCAAGAGAACTAGATCCGCCTCAGCAACACCCTCTGCAATATCAATAGCTCAATAACAATCCCAGCAAAAATGAGGAAAACATGACACACAATAAAGGAAAAAGATCCTTATTATAGATATTCATGATAAAGATACCTTCTATATATTGCCTTGGCAGTTGTACACCTCCATCTTGTCCACATGCAGAATATCCGCTCAACCGCAAGTTTCCTTTCACAGGTTCAACAGCCAAGGCTCTTTTGAACCAGTCAGCTGTCTGCCCCAAAGCCTGAAACATGTCATATTAGTTAATTAGCTTTCCTTTATTGCTAAGAATGCAACAATTGCCCACAATCCACCCTTCCAAATACACTGAACTTTCAGGGCAATAAATGCTTTTGCAAGTATACAATTACAAGTTCACCCAAATACCAGTTAATCCTCTGATATATCAAATCTCCTAGCTTTAAACTGTTTGTGGCATAACAATTATATGCAGATATCTGCTGAAGTTCAAAATTTTTGAGCATAAGAATGATTAGAGCAATACCTTGCGGAGGCGGTCTTTCTTGTCCTCTGCAGCTATGTCTTCTAAGGTGCAGTTATACCAGCAGTCACCATAAACTGGAGGATCCCCATGTGGATTACAAGAAGGTTCCCCAGAAAAAGAAGCTCCTGGTGGCTCTCCAAGCTGAATAGGTGAATCAGACAGCACAAATGGCAAGCATTGGTGTAAGCCATTACCTATGTATACTTTCAATCAAATTAGAAATAACCCATAATAGCTAACACTTGCCTTTACAATGTCACCAACATTTTGACAATCTCTATCAGATGAGTGCCCAACTGCATCATAATTTAGATAAATTCTTATGGGAAGCTTTACATCCTTCTGTTGCTCAGAAGACTCAGAGATTCCCAGCAATGCCCTTCCCCTATGGTGGAGTGGCTTTGACGTACCAGGCTCTGCATAGACCTGTGGAGTCACAGAATACACCTGACGCCCAGGTCGCTCGCGTTGTTCAACTATCCGATCATGAATGCAAGAATGTGAAATAATATATTCATCCCCCTTCTCCAAGCCTTGCCTCTCCAATGGGTGTTCTTGCAATGTTGCGTAAACAGCCTCTAAACACACAAATGTCAAGAAAACCTACACAACATGACGATGAGATTTAATCTAAGATGCGCATGGAAAATACAGTACAAGGAGTAGTAGGTTACTTTCTAGTCGTTAATGACATGAGTTTTAATACAAAAACCCGAATCATGCGTCAAACAAGTTGAGACTAAAAAGAAAAAAGGAAAACTTTAAAGTATCAAACAAAAAGAAGGCGATGCCCAAGGACTGCAGGCATATGATAATGAACTTTATACCAGATTAAAGAAGCAATCATTTTGCTTGGAGTATATCTTCTGCTAATTGAAAGAGAATCGAGCTTGTAAAGCCCAGGCTTTAAACAACTTACTCAGAAAACCGAGAAAAACATTCAGGTAACAAACGATAAAACCCCATGACTGCAGATATATAGTAGTGAAGTTTATACCAGATTAAAGGAGCGATCTTTGCAGGCCATACTTCTTCTAGTGAAGCTCAGAACAAAACCAATCAATACTTAAACCATACAACTGCAGGCAGGCATATAAGTTTTGTTCTATCCTACTATAATTCAAGCCAGAAAAGAAACCACCTTTTTCTCTCACAAATTTTCAGTAAAAAAGGAGTCATCTTTTGTTAACATATCCCTCAAACTAAATTAGGAAACAATGGTTTACACAACGTAAAAAGAAAAGGAAAGTAAAGAAGAGGCCTGAAAGGGGAAATTACCAAAAACAAAGAGGTTGTGCAGAGGAAAAAAGATCTCAAATCAATTAACCAAATTTCCCCTACAACAAAACCTTTCATTATATAGAAAAGAACCCATGATTTATTTAAGCTTTTCTCCGTTTAAAAACCCCAAATTTGTCAACTTCAAATCCAACATTTTCTAGCAGCCAAACAGCCCGTAAAACTGAACATTCCAACTCTCTTAGCTCATTCCCTTTGACATTTTCCCAAAAGGGTGTATTGGTCGAGCATACAAGAAAAAAAATACTAAAGATTCAAAAGAAACAGTGGAAGATTACCTTGAAGAAAACGAAAGCAAGCTGATAATTAGTCGAAAAAGTCGGATGTAAATTTACACTAGCACACCCACTACACCGAAATCTTAGCTCCATAAAAATAACACTGCCCGAACTAAATCCGGTTCCATCAAATCTCCAGCAACATTCCGATCGGCGCTAACCCACCAAAAAACTTCAACCCTCTCCGCATTATCAATTTCCAGTGATACTTCCCAATGTCCCAGAATAAATTAACCGAACAATACAGTCTTTCAATTAGAAAATCAGGTAAAACAGAAAGAATCGAGCTCCCCCGTGATATTTTCCGATGACCCAGAAAGGCCAAAAAGAAAGAACACGTGGATTGGAACTCGACAGCGGCTTCTTCTACCTTGCTTTTCAGTGTCGAAAATCTAAGAAATTGTGATGTGGGATTTGAGCAGTAGAGTGTTGGGATAAAAATAGAAATGAAAATTGAAACTTAATAGATATTGCAAAGGTTCTCTCTCCAGCCTTTCTTCCCAGTCCCTACTGGTGCTACCACCATTCTTCTGCTGCAAAAAATACTCCACAATAATGGGTGGGTTGGAGTGGGGTGGGTAGAGTTAGATAGTACTTGGGTCAATTTCTTGGTTTTATTGGATTAAAGAAGTTCCTACTTTGTTTTTTTCAACTTTCCTTTTTTTTTTTTAATGTTTTAAGCTACAATTAAGCTATGGTTACACAACATGTATCTTTTATCTTCAAGACCTTTCTTTAATTCGTTTGTTTACGTGATAACAATTTTCTTCTTTTCTTTTTTTGTCAACAAATAAACAGTCTCTTCATTTGCCTTCCTATACTGCACTAACTTTGCTTTGTATTGGTGGTACGGCGAGTTGCAGCGTTTGCCTTGACATTTTGGGTATTGAATATAATAATCCATGTGGTGGAATGAGCGTTTGCCTTGATTTGTACTTGATTGAGTTGTGATTCAATTGCTTATTTTGTTTAATAATAAGTTCAATTTCATTGCTGACCCTTTCTAAACTGTTTGTTCAGTATAAGATGTTTATCTATCGAGATAAGCAATTGTAACAAGAAGAAGAGCATATCTACTAATAATAATACTTCCTAGGTAACGATAATGACCTAGTCAGTAAATATTCCTTTTGTTTTATACTCGTATAATACATATTTGCATGTATAACTTTTAAAAAATTTATATTTCATATATTTCTAAACTAGTACTTTAAAAAATATTCATAGTTTTCACGTAACCTTACGAAACACGGAGTAAACTTTTCACTTATTCTACTTCCTAATTATAAATTTTTGAAAAAAAAAATTTTAATTTGCATTACAGTAATGACATATCTCTATAGTTATACATAAAATGACACCTATGTGTATCTTAAATTTTATAGATTTATACACGTAAACATCAAAATGTGATAAATTTATAATAAATTTAATGCCTGATACACAAACTATAAGAGTTAAAAGTAGTATTAGTGTAGCATAATTTGTATGAATTGTTGTAATTGTAATTGTAGTTTTAGTTCCCTTGCTTTCAAATATATTCGCAATATTCAAGTATAAACTTATATGAATAATTTTGCCGAATTTGTATTTTTGTACCAAATTTTTCATTGAATTCTTGAAAAAAATTCAGTATGATATAGATACGTACAATATTTTTTTTATATTATACCAGTCTCATAATTTACTAACTATGGTAATGACATGTAAAAGATGGAATGAATTTACTTCAACAATGTTTTGGCAATTTTCATATCTAGCACCTTCCACTATATATAAATATATATATATATATATATATATATTTTTTTTTTTTTGGTAGCCTAGAACTTGTTTCAATACAGGGCTTTTCTCTAACTTTCAAATATATTCATAATATTCAAGTTTATATGAATAATTTTTGTTGAATTTGTATTTTTGTACTTAATTGTGTTATCGTATTCTTGAAGACAAAATTCTCATGATACAGACACGCACTATCTTTCATACTATCCCAGTCTCATAATTTACACTATGGCAATGACATGTAAAGGATGGAATGAATTTACTCCTCCAATGTTTTGTCAATTTTCGTGTCCAGCACCTTCCACTTTTTTGGGTACCCTATAGGCTGTTTCGGTAGATGGCAAAAGCCAATTAGATCATAGAAAAATACAAATTTGAAATGTCTCAATTCATAGGAATTGTCGTCATATTTAAAAAAAAAAAAGAATTCCTAAAAAGCAATTCCCCTACTTTTTAAATTTTTAATCACAGATAACCAAATTTCAAAACATAATACTAGTAGAAAAGATTTCTTGAACGGGAGTCTAGATAGGGTAGTTAAGGTTGTGTTTGGATTGCATTTTCCGTTATTTTTCATGGAAAAATTACTGTAGCGACTTGATATATGTGAGGGAAAAAGGTGATAGGGAAATGTGATCACGGAAAATGACAATATTTTCTGACGGAAACAAGCAATCCAAGCATGGCCTAAGTTTGTATTTTGTTGAAGGATGAGATTCAAATATAGATAGGGGTGGTTAAAATTGCTGACCTATAATCCAATTATGTATCAATTCTTTCATGCAACTCTGGACCTTCTATCGCTGTCCTTTACTCTTAACTCACACACCTAATTCAAATCATCCATCAATAGTCAGTCCATAAGTTTGTTTGCTAAACTAAACTCTAGTTAAACTACAGCCCACCAATCTTCATATGTGGACTTGCGTAGATTAATTTACGTTGGTTAACTACCAAAATTATCATTTATTAGTATTTTAATGCAAAGAAAAGATTCAAATGTTAATAATTCATCGAGTGTTGTGGCAGTACGAGTTGCGTGCCTTCTAATTCTTTTTAATACCACCATAATCCTCGATCCCATTAATCTATTTTTCGATTGAACCAAAGTACAAGTGGAAGAAGACAGCTGATTAGCTGTACCAGAAATGCGTAGTTCTGGGCTCTAGTCCCATGCTGTGATTGACTAGTTCTTTAACTTGATGATGTCAAAAGTAGGAAATCTAGGTTACAGATTCAGAACATGGCTTTTTTTTTTTTTTCTTTTTTTGCATTTTTCTTGAGCAGAAACCTATTATGATATCTGACGATTTACGTAGGATTCAACTGCTGATCCAAACTAGTTAGTCTGACGATGCAAGATATGAATTGAATTAATAACTTTAGTTCTTTCAACCTTTTGTGAAATTTTACTTTGAATTATTAATTCTAGCATGCCAAATGAATCAAATCACAGTAGTATAAATTGATTTATTTCTCCTTGAAGCAATATCGGTTGGCCTCTATTGGAGTGATCGTTAAGCAATCATAAACTGTTCACTATTCTGCAAACATTTTTCAGGCTGGTTCTATGGATGGTGGAAGCTGCATAAGAATTCCTTGGAATTTTTTTTTTTTTTTTTTTTTTTTGTCAATCATCAATTTATCTATAGTATTCTACACCATCCTAATTTAAGGGGGAAACCCAACTGAATTTAGGAGGATCGGTGGAGACTGAACCACCACCGGACCAAACAGATGCACTACGCACTCGTCTAAATTTTTTAAGAAGTCACTTCATGTTACAAATTGATGGAAAGCAAGGTTTAAATGACTTAAATAACTCCTACCCCACCAAACCTTAAATGATTTAGTGGTAACCACCGGCAGCCCAAAAATCGGTGATTGTTGTCAGTGTTTCTAAGAATTCCTTGATATGGTTGTCAATGTTTCTAACCATGCCAATTGTTAATGTTAACATCGAGTGGCATGCTGATTAATGTCGACTCTATATACACCTTTCACGTAATTGATCGCGCATCGCTAGGTGTCTGCAGGAAGGAACAGAATTTTCAAGGGTTGATGCATCGCTAGTCGCGTCAAATATCTGACAGTGAATGGCGTCATTAATTTTTCCGTGTACACGTAACTTAAGACTAGTACTGTCTAGTTGCCGCAAATAGATTAGGCATAAGCAAATTCTTAAAAATTTAAATTATGGTAGGATATGGATCTGATTAATGTTCATCTCCGATTGGTCTACAATGATTGGTTTAGGTGAAAAATTTTTTGAAATGTATTTATTAATTTTTCAGATTTATTTATATCTGTTGTATGTTTGATGTATTTTTCTACTCTCCGTGTAGATCGCAATGAAATTATGATTTTTTCCAATAACAATAATAAAAAAAGAAGAAGAAAGAATTACAGCCTAATAAACACAAGTGCCCAAACGAGCTATGATGGCGGCAAGCCCGGCCCTACACCGGATAAGATGAAAATGACTGTAACTAAAGTTGCAATTAAAATTATAATAATCAAAACAAACTAGTCAAACAATAATTTGTATATTAAATAAAAAAAGGTTTCTCCATGTGAAGAAAAGCAGTTTGCCTACCGAAAAGAACCTTTTTTTTTTTTTTTTTTTTAATAACAACGTTGAAAAACTGCAAAAGAATTAAGCATTAAGCATATGATATCCCCTAAAACAGATTACAAACCAAACCGTTTGGATTCACTATTTTTTTTTTGAGTTTTTTTTTTAAAAATTTTACTATAGCAGTGTATATGAACAGTAAAATTTTTATTATTAATATTTTTTGAAATATTTGATATGTTATATAAATGAGATATTTTTATTTATATATTACGGTAACATTTATTATATTTGAAAAAACTTACTTTTGAAAAAAGGCCAATCCAAGCGAATCCTATTCAGAGAGTTTAAAGTACTACCATGTCATTTGCCATTGGCCTTGGAACCTCATACAAAAAGTTACAAGAGTTATTAAAACTCCTATCACTGTACACTGCTTCCTATATTAATTCTACACTTCGTTCTTTTGGATTGTGAATTATAACTTAAATAATTGGAATGAAAAAAAATGAGACTTTCAAGTTTTGATGGTGTGTGTCATGCGATGCCTCATATCGTAAAAAACTTCTATTTGAAGTCCGTGCGCGCAACCATCTTTGTGTGATTTTTTTTCTTTTTTCAGTTTGCGGGTACGAAAGAGAAATAACTATAAAATAAAGAAAAAAATCATGTGCGTGTTCCGATAAAATTGTGTAAATAATTATTTGAAATAATTATTGTAATAGTTTTTGTGATACAATAAATGTGAAGTAAAAATATAATTGATAATATAAAAAGATGATCGAAAAATATATTTATAATACAAGTAAAATACATATAATATTTAGAAAATTTTCATTGTTTAAACTCGCTCATCTTTCTATGTATTGTATAGTTGGGATTTTTCGTATGAGTAAACAATAAACTATTTTTCCACCAAACGCGAAGAAGTAAACAATAAACAGTGTCCGAGATTGATTGGCTTTGAGCCTGCAGGGGGTGTAGTTTTTACTTTTTGTAGTATACAGTGCCTTGAAATGAGAATACTACAATAGTTTCAGACCCAAGATTAAAAGTGTAAATCAACATTTTTAGGTAAATCAACAACATTCATGCAAAGGAGTTTAAAGTACGCGAGTCCATCTATCATCCATTAAGTCAAAACCAATTATGAACCATTTATTCACTTTGCCATCTCTAATCAAATATCAATAGCTAAGCATTTCCTCCTTCACTTTTGTTTGAGTTGCTCATATTGGAACCTTGAGTATAATATTCGTGCAATATATTATTGATGAATACACACCAAATAAAACTAAAACTTTTGGATTCGTGCAACAATGCAAGCATATTGTGAAAAGGTGTATGCAGCATCAAATGGATAAAAAGCAGGCAGCCATCGCAAGGGCCCATAAAGTATAAATGCAATTCGGCGGGTGTTCGAATTAGGCCTTGGAATTTTATGTTGTTTAATGTAATTGGCACTCGTAGCATTCTGCTCTTTATGTTTTAGAAGAAGAAGAGGAAATTGTTGTCGACAATAATGGGTCCAATATTGTCTAAAGCCCACATGAGTGCCCCCCAGTCCTACCAATACTCGATTCTTGGAAGCAGCTGATGAAGAAACTTTTTTCTTTGTGATGCCTTGACACATACTATCTCCTTTGTATTTTGTAACTAACAATCATGCTCTTCTTCTTCTTCTTGTTAAAGAATACTTAACCTATTTATAACATATAAGAACAGAGGAAGCCGAGTAATATATTTTGCAGGTGAATTGGTCGTCAATCTGAGTAGAGAGGGAATCCAAAACGGACCACTTGGTCAATCATGCCTATGTTTATTTGAAATTAGATGTGGATAGGTTTGGATACAGACGAAGAAGACTTTTGAGAGATTAGTTTAGTTTAGTTTAGTTTAAGGACGTATATGAATAATTGTTCACTAGCACTGTTTTGTCAGAGATTTGGTTTTCGGTTGGTTGAAGTTGGACCAATCCAAACCCTCTCCCTAGCCAATCATCCCTGTGTTTATTATTATTATTATTATTATTATAAGGGTTATTATCACCTTACTCGCTTAAGGTTTAGTGCTACTATCAATTTTCCCCTTAAAGTTATCTTTTAGTCATTTTACCCCCAAGACTAACGGTCAAACTTAAAGAAATTTGTTAATTAAAGTGAAAAAACATGTTTAACCCTTAAAATTATTATCACTTTACCCCCATAAAATATAGTCTCATTATCAATTTACCCCCTAAAGTTATTTTTAAGACAATTTATCCTACCATTAAACCAACTTAGTAAGTTAAAATTTTTTTTGAAGAAAATACTCGTCTCTTTGCATAATAAAAATAATAAAAAATTTAGAGCGACTTTTCTCTTTTTTAGTATGAAGAAAAAAAAGTCAAAATATTAATTTTTTTTTCTTGGTAATCTTATTAATATTGAAAAAGTAGAAAGATGGAGAGGGAGAGGGAGAGGAGAAGGGGAAGGGGGAGGTGGAGAGGGAAAGAGGGAGCTCAATTCTTTTTTTAAAAATTACAAATAAAAAAGAATTAAATACTTTTATTATTTTAAAATTATTTTACATTTTTGTTTACCACCAAATTCCAATCCTAATCCCGACAACCTTAAAGTAATATGATAATGTTAGACTTTTCTTTATTTTATTTTTATTTTTTTACAAAATCTAATTTTTTTGTCTCCTTCTTTCCTCTCTTCTTTTCTTTTCCTAGTATTAATAAATGTGAAAAAAAGAAATTTGAGAAAATTCTTTTATTTTTATGTTTTCAATCTCTTAAAAGGAAAAAAGAGAAGAATAACCATTCCAATTTTTTATTTTTAATTATATATAAAGAAGGGTTAAAATTTTTTGACCATACTAGTTAGATTAATGATGAGATAAAATGACTAGAAAATAATATTAGGAACTAAAGTGATTGTATCACTATAATCTAAACGAATAAAGTGATAATAATAATGCAGTAATGCTATAAAATAAAAGGGTATTTTTGTCCAAAATTTCTTAATATGTTGAGTTAAATTACTTATGGGCGTAAAGTGATTAAAAGATAACGTTAGAGGGTAAACTGATAGCAGTGATATAGTTTAAGGGAGTAAAGTGGTAATAACCCTTATTATAAGTACAGAGAACCGGGTAAGTTTTTTGAATTCCAGAAGCACACTAGTCAAACGTTTTTATTGCAACTGGGAATCCGATAAATCAAATGACTGACAGACTTAAGAACTGAATGCTGCTCTTGATTATACCTGATTATTCCAAGATGAGGAAACAGAATCCAACGATGAATTGCCAGGTAATCATATGTTGGAATCTCGCCAGTTACATTAAATTACTCGTCAACTCTACCCTTCATTTTCAGTTTAATGTTAGCTTGAATTATTGCCTACCAACATTACCTGCGGGTAGTTTATTTTCTGTTTAAGGCTTTGTTTTTCGAGGATGAATATTCTGACTTGAGGAGAATCAAATTCAATGCTTCTTGTATTTGTGTCTAATAATGATAGTTTAGAACTCATTCCATTGATAATGTTCCAAGAGTTTATATATTGTCATAAATGTAAGAAACAATAATAATGGTGTTACGGACGCATTAGGTGTATGTTTGGCATCATGATAGAGTATCTGTTTCATGCAATTTTCAGTCTTGTCCTACCATAATGTCATTAATTATCAAGTGTCAAATGTCTGTTTCCAAAGCGAAAGCATGTAAAAATTACTTTAGCTAAATTAAAGTTCCTTGAAGGGCACATTTTCAGTCTCTCACTTTTTTTTTTCCCCTTTCTGAAGGGTTTTGGTAGAAAATCAAGCAACGGTTGAGCCTTCATAAGAAAACATCAACTAAAAGAAGGCTGCCTATCTAACTTCTAGCAGTCGAGTGCCAACCTTTGCTACAAAATTCAACCACTTCACTTCACTTGGTTCTACTTATAATGGTAAACCGAACACCAATTTCTCTCTCAAAAGAGTAAGGTTGAAGCAGGATACGTTTTTGCAAAATTTTGTAAGGTGGAGCATGTGAGGAATGATGAGATATTGAAGCCGGAAGACCCCAAGAAGAAAGGAGGGACATAAGTCCCTCCTTTGTCTGTAGGTGAGGGTTCAAATTTCACCTGCAGTGAAAAAAATTTAAGGGTTGTATCATAGTACTCCCTGACACTCCCTTGATCTAGTTGAGTCTGTATACCCACTAGTCTCCTACAACAGCCTCCTTAGGGTCCCCTCCCCCTAAATTAGAATAGAATAGATTATACAAATGTATCGTCGCTGACAAAAAAAAAAAAAAAAAAGATATACTAGCTCACATTGTGTGAGAGCATATATAATGTAGGTGATCCACAAAACAGTAGTGCCTTTTGTTTGTGGGGGGGGGGGGGGGGGGGGGGGGGGTGGGGGAAGCCAATGGGGTGTGGAGAGTACCCAACACCAACAGCAGCTACGACTATCAGGGTCCTTCTGCAACTGCGAGTCAATTATATACATGTGGGTGGTGCATTGTAGCCTGTAGGTGGTGTTGGCTGCCTCCTGCAGGCCCTACCTACACTTTTACAATGATCTCTTCTCCATCCAAACAGTGAAAGACCAGGGCTCGGATGACGTTAGAAGCAAAGTCCTTTTGAAAATTTGTAGTGCCAATTTCCTCATTGGATTAGTGCGGACAAAGTTTTGAGAGACAATTATTTGAGATGATTATAGGTTTGCAAGTCATGACCCGGGCCACAATAGCGCAACAGATCTTCTGTTTCATTTCCTGTATCACTTTCTATCTCACTTTTTATTATATTAATATTTCTTCTTCATAAATATCATATTTTAGTTCTTTTTCATTCTCTTAAAACCCAATAACTATTAATTGAGTAATACACAAAATTTAACAAAGTCAAAAAATCAGAATGCATAAAAAATGAGATTTTTTAATGAAATTTCTGCTCTATTTTTAATTTTATATTATATATTACTTTTTTGAAACTGTTGTATTTATTTTTTATTCAATTAATAGTTATTGAAATTTAGGAAAATAAAAAAAAAAGAACTAAAATATAATATGAAGAGTGAGACAGATGATCCGTTGGCGCCACAATTGTGTGTGTTCCCTTTTAGACAAAAACTTGAGCCTTGTTTGAAAAGGAATTTTCCATAAAAAATCTCTACATTTTCTGTAAACACGATTTCCAATAATCCTTTTATTTCACATATATCAAATCGTTACAATACATTTTTTTTTACAAAAAAACTCTAAAAACTTGCAATCCAAACGCAACTTACTCGAGAGAGAGCCAATTGGAAGCCCTCCTACTGTCATGAATCTGGAAATCACTAAGAATGATGACCGTGAACCACGTTATCATCAGCTCATCACTCTTGACATTTACTTAATGACTCTGGGACTCCTTTTGTTTTGTCATGGGTTTGTAGTTTCATTTTTCGGGTTTTAGGCCTGAACCTTCAGGATATTGCCATATCATGCCACGATCATATTAGAGAGTGTGATAGTGAAGTGGAAAAAGGACAGTAGTTGAATATTTTGAGCCATACTATCAAAATGTCAAAAAAAAAAACACTTACATCGAAAGTTTTAGTTGGGACAGAAAATACTTGGAGTGTCCTCAATACCAAGCGAGTAAAGTAACAACACAAATAAAGAGGAGAGAGAAATTTATTCTAACACAAAATCTCTTTTTGTTTTCCCCCCAATTATTTCTAGTATAATTCCATGAACAAATTATTTAATTTCACACCTCTGAACTTTTTGTTCTTTAGTGCAAAAAAAAAAAAAAAAATTTTCTCTATGGCAATCCAAAGAAAACTTTACTGGGAAGGCAGGAAAAGAGAACGTTTGAGAAACAAATCACAAAGACCAAGGTTATATCATTAATTGCCGTACTAACTGAACTAGGTTTTGAACTAAATAGCCTGAAATTTGTTTTATTTTTTGTATAAAAAAAAAATACTTTGTTGGGTCTGTGCCTCAGTTGGAAGAAGCCCAAAATTCAAGACACGTGACCTTTGAGCCCAAGGAGAGCTCTACGGCTTCGGATGTTAGTTTTTCAGTTTCGCTATCCTCACTTAGACCATGATCATTCACATGCCAGCACACCCTATTCCATTCAAATAATGGGCCTTCTCATTACACCAGTCATACTTTTGTCCTTTGTTCCAAACGAGGCCCTAACTGTACTAATCATTTTTTTTTTGGTAACGAAGAACACCCGTTCAATACACCCAGCGAGTCCTTTTATACCAAGGAACGTGTGACCTGGGAGTAAACATTTATTATTATTTTTTTTTCGAAGGATGGGAGTAAACAATTATTAATGTGGTCGGGAGAGCAAGCTTGTTGGCGCAAGGAACTCCGCCGCTTAATCTTATGTTGGATTTGATGCACGGCAGGACATCCACAGTCGTATAACGCTTTTCAGGATGACGTTCAATCGTTCAAGGTTGAAACCTTTGTTTCGGTGGATGACTGGGCTGGACGGACATATATCTCTGTCTGTCACCTAAATGTCGGGTGGCAACGAAAGGAAAGTTTCACGAGGCAGTCCAACTCAAAATTTTATGAATATTTGGTTCATTTCTGAGGCTAGAACGATTCACACCAAGACATACAAGAGGTAGAAAGAAAATTTAGTGGGGATATTACAATACATTATAATGTGTGTTTGTATTGTAAATTATTTGAGATAATTTTGTCAAAAAGTACCGTAGCATTTTTTTGATATGATGTATATGAGATAAAAAGGTGATTGGAAAAGGTGTTGATGATGCAAGTAAATTAGTGTGTATTAATAAGGTGTAAATAAAGTGTAAATTTTTATAATCCAAACACCCGCGTAAAGTTAATATATGAAAATTTACTAATTACAATATATATGAAAAAAATATATGTTTTACGAATAATATACGCGTAAAGTTATGTGTATAATTAATATATTACAATTTAATAACAAATCAAATATCTCTCAAAATTTCAATTCTCAAATGAAGGATTCTTCCACTTGTCATCTCACAATCCTAATAAAATTTCTCTAGATTTTTGTTAAGATGAAGTAAAAAATGAGCAAAGTTTTGTGAGTTTCAATGTGTAGTGAAAAAAAAAAAAAACTTTTCAAAAAGGTTTGTGTATTGAAAACAAATCAGAATAGATAAAGAAGAAGAATAAACGCAAATTGAATCTCCTTTTTTTTTTTCGTTTAGGCAAAGGTGATGTCGGTTATTTTGATTGTTGTTAAATTATTTGGATATAAAGACATAAAAACAAAAGAGTAAATCTTTCCTACATTGACGGTGTATACAATATCATCCTTGGATTCATGACATGCATGCAAATCCAATACTGATAGTGTATACACTGTCAGGGTAGGAAAGATTAATCCAAAACAAAATGTACGCTACCATTTTAGATTTTATTGAAGCGCAACGAGGGTAAACCTACTATTTTATACGCATATACGGCTACTTTGGTGAAGACAGTTCTGTAATATTTAAATTTTATTGAAGGGTAATGGAGACAATTTCATTTAAGTGTGAGGATAAAATTATAGTAAATTTTATGTATAGATATCGAGATTTTGACGGGATCCATCGGGGCAATTTATCCCGCTACCCCCCACTTTGTCCCCCGCCTCTTACATACGACACTTCAGCTGCTTTAAAAGCAACAGCATGAGTTTGAAGTAACGTTTTTACATGACTCAAAACATGTCCTCAAATGTACACTAAAAACTTTTACTCAACCATCATGTATGGAACCAAAAAATGCTCCTCTTGCATGATTAATAGGTGCTAAAACATGCTTAGACCATGCTTGATCCCCATAATTATTGGGATAAAAAGCTCGGCAGAGCTGATTATACTTTTCGCTATCAAAATTGTGAATCTTCATCAGCTTTCTTTGCTTTACTCTGAACCGGCGTTGGAAGTAGCCTTCAAAAGAAGGCTCTTTTGACGTCCTGAGAAAGAAACCGTAGGCGAGCGCAAAGTGGAGTGACGTCACGAAGAAGCAAATGGGCTCCATCACATCCCAGCTCAGCTCCCAGAAAGTTAGCCTCATAAAGCCCAGTGTTTGAAGGACCAATATTCCCAACCCACAGTACAACTCTGCTCTAACCAGTGACTCGGCTTTCTGATCAATGAAGGCCTTTTGCTCTTCCATCTGATCCAATTCTCTCCTTCTCGGATCATTTGGTCTGGCCATCGATTGCGAGATTAGTTGCTCCACTGATTTTGACACCTGTAACAGTAAAATACTTATGTGTTTAAGGACATCGGTAGGGAAAAACCCTTTACTTAATAAGCGTATATCAGTTACGTTAGGTGCTGCGCATGTGGTTAACGGAAGCTTTCTCGTTAACGGTTCTCATAAAGCTTTTTTGTTAACAAACGTTAAAGAAACCGATTGAGAAATTAGGGGCTAAATATGAGACAAAATAAAGGGTCCATGACCCTATGCTTTGTCTGAGTATCCCACTAATCTCCGCGGCCATTTTAGAAGAGAAATTTTGATCCCTAGCTTCTTAAAAAAAAAAAAAGAAACTGATAATACATTAATTAATTTACTAACGGGCACAGGATATGATCGGTGATAATTAGGAGAGTCGAACTTGCATTTTTATAAGTATATTTACCTGATCGGGGCGGAGGAAGACCACGTTGCCGACGACGATGACATTTCCGGCGTCATCCAACATCTTTGCAAACTCCAAGCCTTGCTCGCTATTTTCGCAGGCATCGCCGCATATCTTGACGTATTCGGAGTAAGAAATGGAGTTCGTCGGAATCTCTCGAAGTCGTAATCTCAGCTTTTCCAGCTGAGCTGACCTCAGAATCTTCTTAGCATCAGCCACCGAGATTCCTCCTACCTGCGTCTCCGTTGCGGGCGCCATAGATGGAGGTAGTATTGGGTCAAAACGGAGTCGGTCTCCGGGAATATTAATGGACCTTAATTTCTCCCTGAGTTTTTCACCCACGGGGAGGGATAGGAATTCCGGCAGCATGGTGGGTGCTGCTTGGTTAAATCCTCTCTTTTGCTGGAGGAAGCGGCGGAAGAAGCCGGTTTTTGAGAACTCCGGCGAGGTGAGGTATTCTCGGTGTAGCGGTGCCCTAGGAACGGCAGCATTTTCAGAGTTTAAGGAGGACGAGAACGGAGATAAAGTGGAGCCTGTTTTAGTACTACTGTCGTTTAGTAATAGGCGCTTCGAGAGCGCTCTACGAAGCGCCATTGAAGTGGAAAGGGGGAGAGACTTTAGCTTCTGGTGGCCTTAGAGAGAGCAGAGGAGGAGCTCCGATGATGAAGGGGAAGTTCGAGGAAGGAAGGGGTATATATAGTTGAGGATCCTAAGTCAGAGGAGGGGACTGTAGAAATTAGGGATAATTTCAGAAACCTCCCCTGAGGTTTCTGACAATTTCACAAAGCTCCCTTAATGTTTGAAAAATAACATATATTTCCCTCATTTTGATAGTTTTAGTAACAAAACCTTAAAATAATATTGATTTGCTTGAATTTTTAAATGAATAACTAAAAATGCCCTTGTGTAATAAGTTTTAATTTACTTTCTTATAGAATTATAAGATTACCAAATGTAATTATAAGAAAAAGGTGCTGAACTTTTCACGTTCATACCTACTATTTGATAAACCATTAAAATAATATTTTATCACTATAATATGATACCTTTGATGGTATTTTATTATTGATTTAGATTTATAAGATAGAAAATAAAATATTGAAATAATGGATTCAGAGTTTATGAATTTTTTGAATAGTGGGATTATCATAATTTAGTAGTGATTTTGGGCAATTTTTTTTTGATTTATTGTTAATTTTAATACCAAAAAATAGAAAACAAAGATTAGCCAAAAAAATAAGATAACATATAAAGTTAATTCATCAGAAAAATCATTAGTTCGATATTTTATTACAATAGAAACTAGAGATAATAGTGATAATTTTACAATTTTATTGGCAAAAATTAAAATAAAAAGGAATAAGAAGGAAAAAGAATGAAAAAGTAATTTTAAAGTCATTCTAAGTACAAGCATACCAAACAAGGGAATTTCATTAAAATATTTACGGATAATATTGTCATTTTAAATAACCAGGGAGGTATGAGTAATTTTTTAAATTTTAGGGGAGCTTAGTGAAATTGTCATAAACCTCAGGGGAGGTTTTTGAAATTATCCCTAGAAAATAAGAAATGTGGAATCTCATTAATATTTCAAAATCCCAGTAGAGTCCAATAAAACATTGTTAAAAAAAAAGGTATAATGTAAGGATGTGGTGTAAAAATATAATTAGAAAATATGTCAAAGAATATTTCAGATTTTTTTAAAAAATATCACAATCCGTTTTTGTGACATTCTTTTCGCGGACTTTGCAAAACTGTGTAACATGAAAATTGGTTGCTAAATAGTTTTTTTTTTTTTTTTAATTATTGGCATAAAAAGGTAGAAAGTATAGGCACGGCCGCACGGGTTAATCTTATCAGTAAGATTTTAGAGTCAGCAGGCTGTAATAGTGCATGGTTCGATATTCTTCTTCATGTTTTATTAAGCACGCAATTTTATTTGATTTTATGGCGGAGTAGCACTGCATATAAAACGAATAAACTTCTGATCTCACCGGGTACTGTTTTTGGACAAGCTGAAGTCACTCTGCAAGCACCGGGAAAAGCAGAGGAGAGGGTCAAATTTTAATTGCACGTTCCTTACACTATGCCTTTTTCTGGTTTCTTCTTTTCTCTCTCTTTTTTTTTTTTTGGCCTAACAAGATGACAGGGATGGGATTTAAGAAATCAGGAGAAAAAAAAAGGATTTAAACTAAAATATCTGAATTTTGGAACTTCAATCTGAACTACTAAATGCATTTTTGTGATTCGTACACTACAAATTTGCCTCTAGATTTCTTGTAGCAAGTACCCTAAATACATAACGTCCATGGATATCCTGTTTTTCTTTTCTTTTTTTTTTGCTATTTAATTCTTAATACCACCAATTTGAAAATTTAGACCTTGCCATGGGGAGAAAATGAAAAGCCAAAGAAAAAGAAGCACCACAGGTTAATTTCTTTTTCCATAAACCAAGGTCCAATTTGACTAAAATCGACAAGAAGAAGGGCTATTTTGCAGGGGAAGAAGCAGGGCTCAGTTAAACTTGATCTGCCTGAGTGTCCTTAATGCAGAGGAGGAAGGTCCCTCTCATGGAACATTGCGGCGTCCAAAATTCGTCTAGAGTTTGCATGCGTTGTCCGCAAGCATATGCTAAACGTTTGTAACATGTGAGCCTTCACTCGAAGCACATATTAATGAATTAGAAAGTGTTGCATGTACAATTCATTCATAATACGGGATTCGTGAAGTCGGCAGTTGCCACTTCCTGCTGTTTTGATTTTGTTAGGGGAGTAAAACTTACCTGTGCCTGTATTTTGGGCATGCGATGAAAGAATTGCACTTGGCTTCCCTGGCCATCTCTTTTCAATCATTATCTTTTGTTAGGACACGTAATATTTTATTCAGTACGTCATTCTCTGAAGTTTTCCCACAGTTTTGTACACGGAAAGCAATACGAGTGTAGTAGAATACAGGGTTGCTATTGCGTTTTGTACCGAGCAACTAGGCTCGAGATGCCTGGCAAGGTGTCTGGCATAACTATATATATATATATATATGTGTGTGTGTGTTGAGTTTTGAGATGATTTCTTTAAGTCTTAGAGAATTGAGATTGACTCGGTATCTGCTTACACAATTAAAGTTATGGATCTAATTGCAGAATTTGACGGTGAAAATGCATTGAATGATCAAATTTTGGATACTTTTTGTTTATTTATATATATTATTATTGAGAATGCTTAATTTGGGATTTAAAAAAAGATGAGAGGTCAAAAGTTAACATTAAAATTAGCGATAATTCCAGAAACCTTCCTCGAGGTTTCTGATAATTTCACTTAGCTCCCCCTAATTTTAGAAAATTACACTAACCTCCCTTGCTTTTACTATTTAAGTAACATTATAGACCCATTAGGCTAGAATTATAATTAAGTATCCTAAAATATCCTTATGCAATATCATAACATCAAAAGAAATTGAAAAAAAAAAGGTTTAGTTATCAATTTAACCAAAAAAAAAGTAACAAACACTTTTATCCAAATTTGCTATGCTTCCATGATAATTGTAAACCCAAAACCTCATCAACCGTTCAAGTAAATTCCAATTTAATTCCCAAATTCTATCAATTTTGGTATCATTAAAATCTCAAATTTTACCAAAATCACACTCCAACTTAATCCCCAAATTCTATCAATTTCGGCATCATCAAGGTTCCAAACTCTACCCGAATCACTTTACAAATAGATCATAACCAACACCACCAACTAAAATACCCTCAAAAACTTCTTGCCCAAATTTAACACTATATTTTGTCTATTGGTTAATCTCACACCTCAAATTATGAACCCAACACCTATCGCATATTATCTTTCTTGAACAGAAGACCTGGCCAACCACTATTGATGTCTATGCCAACAGTAACCCCGTACCCCAATGGCGTTAGAAACAGAAAAACTAATCTTTATGACAAACCACCACCAACACTTGTAAATCAAACAAAAATGAAGATATTAAATTCTAGTGCGTAATAGATATAATAGCATAACCCAGAGTCATCCCTTTTTCTTTTCCAATCATAGCCTATTAATTTCATTTTTTTCCCTCTCTATCACAACCATTTTCATCATCTCTATCTAATTTGACCATGAAATTTTCATTTGCTCCCCCCAATTTGTAATTTTGGAAATTTTAATGCTTTAATATATGCAAATTATAATACGAGAAGAAATAAACAAGGAGGCTGATAGTTAAGTACCGCGAAAAGAGAGAAACAGACAAGAAATAAACACTTCGGGTAGGTTTGCATCGTGGTGTAGTTGATAAGTGGAAGAGACTGTAGGGTTATAGGTAGGAAGGAGAGAATCATAAAAGGTAGAAAAAAATGGCTGTTAATTAAAGTAGGGTTGGGAATGATGACGAGTTGTTGCAGATTTTTATATTTTCTCTCACTTTTGGTTTGGTTTTTGTATCCCACATATGTGGTAAATTATCTATTAAATAGAGGGTATTGTAGTCATTTTATTGAAGCGATGGAGGTTAGTGTAATTTTCTAAAATTGAGGGAAGCTAAGTGAAATTGTCAGAAACCTCCCTTGAGGTTTCTGAAATTATCCCTTGAAATTATTTATGAGCTGACTGGGAGTCTAGGTAATTTACTCTGAAGAGCGTGCAAAAATAGTAATACATCTCGAAAATTAATGAATTATACTGATATATTGGGAAATTTAGGGCCGGTAACAGGATTTAAAAAAAAAAAAATCGAAATGACTTGTGTATATTAGAAAGTAAAGTTTTCATAAGGTTCGGGGATGCAAAATCAAAATTTTGTTATGCTACTTTATCAGACGGAAAAAAAAAATGAAAGTGTTAGATCTAATTAAGGTTATTTATTGAAATAAATTCACGATTAAACTCTTTTGATGTTTCTAAACTACCACTAAGTTATAGCTTAACTTATGTCAAAATATAATTGACATAAAGGAAAAATTATGTTTGACATAAACACTTTTTAGTTGTAAACTTACTACGATTATCACGTTTAATGTGGTTTCGAAAATTTAACCCTTTGACCTTAGGCTCCTAACTCCGTCGCTAGGCCTCTAGGCATGAGACAGAGTCAAAAGTTTTGAAATTTGTTCATTTTCCTCAACTATTGGTAATGCTAATAATCTCAAAAGAATAAATAAAGCAACATGGAGGAATCTAAAGTTCATGACAGAAATTGGAGTCCTGGTTTCAAACCTCTTGAAGGAAATTAGAAAGCAAATTAATCGTAAATGGCTTCAGATGACAGCCAGGTACACAGAACGTGATATGTCATCAGTTGGATTAGGGAATTTAGAACTATAGCCATCTGATTCGCATAGGTTCCAGCGCTTTGGGAAAGGTAGAGACATCTAACCATAGCAGGGAATAGGGCATGAATCGTGAAACCATACGATATATTCCTGGTTGGCAAAACATTGAGAATAATCCATTGAAGAATCTGTTACGTAGGAGTGTTTAATCAGTGCATAAGAATTAAAGAATCCCTACCAAATGGGAAGTAGGAATCATAAGTAGGCTGATGGATTCCAAATGGATTTGTGAAGAGGGATTCTGTGGCTTCAGTGGGATGTCTACTTACCCCATTTCCTGACGTGCTTACTTACGCTTACTGTTTAGTGATATTCATGCTCCACTTCAGCAACTCACTATACTTCATTGCATTTAACTACCACATCTAGTGGCTGAAATGGAGAAGGTTTGGATTAATTAGCCGAAGGTTCAGAACTCCATCTGGCATTCATTCACGTCTTTCCTTAATCTTCCATAAAACTCAAAGAAAAATGTGACAATTTTGGTGGTTAAGTTACCCCCATCTCCCTCAGGAGCCATATCAATGATATCATGGCCGTCCATCTTTTGAGCTTATGTCCTACAGTACAACCAACGGAATCCCATGCAAGAATTCTTGGCACTATTTGCGTGTCATTACAGGCACAATTATGAGAACTTGCCGAATTTAGGGGGTACTTGTTAATGGAATCCTCCGTGGCAAAGTTGCTGTTCCATCTGTTAGATATGCTAATAGTTGATGCGTATGACATACCATTATCAATTTTTCTGCTCAGATGGTTACGCATCTTTCCTTCCTGGTTTCTTTGTGGGGCGGTATTACATGTTGATGACAAAAAATGGTTCAACTGTTTTAGGTGAGTAGAGGCCAGCAAACCTCCAGGAATGACCTACAAGAAAAAGTGGAGCTTTAGCTCACATAAGAGCTCTGATACTTAAATTACTAATTTTGTAGACAGAGAAAAAAAAAAAAAAACTCTAAGAATGTGTAATTTTACAAAGAGGAGAGAATAAATGAATATGGAGATCTTTAGCAAGCCATAATGGGCTTCAGAGATATTATTGAATTGAAACTAATAATTGGACGGACTCAAATGAGATAAGCAATTTTGAACCTAGACTATATTTAGACTGGAGACTACTTGCCATGCATCTAGTCTCGATCCAATATGTGAATAATTTTGGAATCAGCAGCACAGGCAACATGAAGGACATTTCATACCAAAAAAAAATCCCATATTCGTTAAGAGCCATATCATTGATTTTTCAAAATCAATGACAAATTCTTTGACAAAACCCCTCTTAAGATTCTGTTGATTGTATAAATTTATAGCTAAATTGCAAATTTAACTTCGCCAGGGGCAGTTCAATAGCGATGTACAGGACTAGAGCCTAATGCTGTTGGCATTTTGGTGACAGAAATAAGCTTTTACGCAATTAGTGTTGTCCAATGTCCACTTAGCCAGCAGACATTTCAAACATGGCCTCGCGAGACCACCGTGATGATGATGATAAAAGTTGAAATGCGGATGCTTTAAATTAATCCTCTGTACAATGGAGCCTCCTACTCTGATTCCCACAATCAGTAGTATCTTTGTGTTTTCTTTTTCATAAGATTGGCATTCTTTATCCTTTGGCTAATCTTTCAAGTCGGTTCCCATCCGATGACACAGAACATCCTGCCATTTGCATCAGCAATCTTGTTGTCATTGAAATGCTTTGGTTGCATGAATATTACGTGTTTGATAGAAAGCTAGAGAGAGATTCTTAATGTAAGCATAGCTGATGAGTGAGTGGGGGAGTTGTGCGATCCTTGTGGCATCTCAATAAACTTTAGTGCTGCCAAACCCAGGAGGAATGTTCTTGTCCCAGTTTGGCCTAAATTCTGGTTTGGGATGCTTTCACGGTGGATAGTAAGATTGAGGACACCCTTCTACAGACTTTGAATGTTAAGCTACTTATGTATGAAATTTTGTGAGATAATGATGCATATGGATGTGATTTTGACTGTCCTTTAGTACATTGCCCTTATTCACCTATGTGGTTGGGTACGGTGTGACACTCAAACAGGTGAAGTTTACCCCCCGAGCTTCTGTCTTTCTTACATCTAAAACATCTTTTCGGGTTTCAATATCTCTCTAGAAAAGCCAAATTTTGGTTATCGTAGCAATATGGAAAGAAAGATTCACCAATTGCACTATATGGAGCGAATATTTAAGACAGCCCTGAAAAAAATTCAGTATGTAATATGCCTGGCCGATTCTAACCTCGTAAAAACCATGTAGTTTGAGAGGACTTGATCACCAAAAAGAAAAATGCTGTCATTGATCACGTTTAGACAAGACAATGTTCACGGTTGAGAAAATTTTTAGCAATATTTTTGTCCCCTTGAAGTACAACATAAACAACTCAAGGGATTGGTCAAGTGGTCAATAATATGATTAATGGCGAGTAACCTGTCTTACAGTTGGAAATAAAAAGGGTAGAAAGGTAAATAATAATAATAAACAACGCAGGTTCTCAATAAAAATATATTCCCCACAAATCCCCATAATTACAAAAATTCCCGATTTTAGAATTTGATAACTTAATTTAAGTCAAATCCGGATCTTTGTTACAGTAGGCTTGCATTCGGAATCTTCTAACACTACTGTTCATTGTACTCCTCCAAATTTTTTTTTTACTGCGCATGCATTAGACAGGACATACCAAAAAAAAAAAAAAAAGAAAAAACAATAGACAGAAGTAATGGAGCCAAACTAGACCGGACATGCCAAAAGAAAATCCTACACTAACAACGGAGCCAAATTATGCTAAGCCGGAAAAGCCAAAAAAAAAAAAAAAAAAGAAAGAAAAAGAATCTAAGGCTAATTCCAGAACGACCTAAATTTGGTTAGGAGATTGTGTTGTACGTACCTGAGGGTGGGCTGCGGAAGGCACGAATAATTCCCATTTCAGAAGGATATGTTTCATTTGGATAAGGAAGTTTTATGTCCATATCATACCTCTAGAATCGGTTCTCATTCACTTTGATGACGGGGGATTAAGGAAGATCTTATTGGATGCTGATGAAGGCTTATTTTCCTGATTCCCCCGTTAAAGCAGAAAATGCTGCAGCTACCTGCGTGGGGAAATTTGGGGCCGTTATACTTGAGAAAAGACCGCCAAAGGATTATTACAGTTTTTCGACCTGTAAATTAAATGGAACAAATGGGAGACCAACGGAAGGTGCTAGTGATTGAAAGGAACTTAGTTGGGATGCTATGTTCTTATGCGAGTTGACATTGCTCGTAAATCAATTGGCAAGATTCAGATTCTTTAGAGCCTGCAAAATGCAAAGCCATAAAACTCAGAAACTTCTTGCAAATGGACAACTAGAAGCTTAAAAAATTTCGATAACCTTGGATTTCAAGAATCCAAATCGCCCCCCAACGTTAGATTCTTTTTTTTTTTTTTTTGGCATGCAATGTCCTCTTCGACATGAGGATCCTCTCGGTTTCCATCCGAGAATGGATTCCAGGAATGATAATAATATCACTTGCAAATAGATAGAAATTCTGCTGAAAGGGGCTTGCGGGGAATTTTATATCGGCTTGAATCAATAAATAATATATAGACCTGCATCTTCTCATACTTCTCATTACCACGTACGCGATATTCCGCTTGTAGAACGAAATCGAGTTGCATATAAAAATGATAATCCTACTGGTCTACAATATGGTGTGTAATGATGTGGATAACCTGACCTGATCATAATTCTTTTGAAAAAACAATTCCGTGGAATAAAATATCTTCCTCATTTATATAATTCCCATTTCAACAAAGTTAATAGAGAGGTTCACGATAAAAAGTAAAGCAGAGAGAAATAAACAACGATTTGCAAAAGTAGGAATCAACAGTCTGGATATATATATATATGTATATATTCAGAATTGTTGGTGACTATGATGATGAAGGCGATAAGAGACAGCAATGCATGTGTACAGAACAACTGCAGGTGCGCATATATAGTTACATACCCATATTTATGTGTTCCAAAGGTATATAAAACGTTCCTAAATGGAGTAACTTTTTTATCCTGAAGAATCAATCTTAGTATAGGATCACTTTTCTGAGTGTGTGCAATTCATCACGATTTAGGTAGAATTTTGTATATCGTTACGAGTTACTATAAGCTTGACGTGCAGTACAGAATCGATCAGGTTTAGACTTTGGAGCCCCTTTCGAGTTTTTGGTCGAATCCCTTCTCTGCTTCTGAACACAACAAGAACTCTGCGTACCAAATCTCCAGCTGTTCTTAAACGAAAAGCAAGGAACTTTCGGGGTCCATTAACGAAAAGTGATATAGATTCAGGCAAGTCTAAGCTGCTTACGACTTGATTATCAAGAACTACTAGCGAAACCACTAACCAAACTGGCTAGGTGAGTGCTTGTGCTACTTGCCTAAGAATTTTGAGGACATGATCCAATTTACAGTCTTCTATATCCTCAGATATGTAACATCATGTTGTATAATTTCTCCACTCTTATTTTTTTTTTTAACAGAGACTTTAAGATTTAAGGGTTAAAGAGCCAAATTAGACATTTAATGATTATCGGATCAATGTTCCTATCTACTCACTTGGGATTCTCGGTGACATGTTTTCTATGCCAATGCAATGCCACCAATAGTGTTGCGCCAAGTGTCATGTTATTATTTAAACTTGTGTTAAACTAAGCCAAGTTGAATTATTAGAAAATTAAAGTGTAAATAATAACAAGACACTTGGCGCAACACTACTGGTGGCATTGAATTGGCATAGAAAACATGCCACCGAGGATCCCAAGTTCTATCTACTAGGTTTATTGAGTATTCGAGACAATATTTATATCTACTACGTTGTTATATTGAGTACTCGGAACAATTTTTATACCATTCACATTTAATATATTTTTAGTGCCCTTTTTTTGTGGGCTAAATACTTCATTACATGTTTTGTATTCTCTGTCCTATCATATAGGGTTTACCTAGAACATAATGGGCTCCTCTCAAGATTTACCAAATGTATCTATCACGCTTAATTAAGATGTTTCAAGTTCTAATAATGCATTTTATGAACGAATGATTAATGAGGAAAGTGATAACAAGGTTTTGACTGAAAGAAATGTCACTTCATTGCAACACCATTTATGGGTTTTCCTCAAAAATAAGAAACCAACATTTTATTGGGCGCCGGAAAATGTGTTGTCCATTCCCAGACGCAATTTTCCAGTAACGGTTGCAAACTCGCGCAATGTCGTTTTCCCCCAAGCTATGGTCACTAGTTATCATCTTCGACTAAAAGTTCCCGATGGGTTTGATGTATACCAGACTTCTTTAATTCTTCCAATCAATCTTCTTCTTCGTCTGCTTTCCTACTCGCGTGCAGCTTCAAACTATAGCTACCAGCATTTCGAGCCAAGGACTTGATTAATTTCATGGTTACGCAACTTGCATCTATCGCCAGGCACATGCACGCTTTTGAGGAATCCATCTTTATAGCTCATTTTGACAGCAAGATTCACGGCTGATACCCCATCATGCTCATTCTTTTGTATATTTTGGTTGGTTCCTTTTTGACTCCGGTGGCAAATCATTTCTAAGACTGCTATTACTGGCAGTCGTTTGCTTTTCCAAAAGTTAAGGAAAGTTCATGAAAAGGTGCTCATTTGCTTATGGTATTCGTGCATTATTATGACTGCTGTTTTGTTTTACATCGATGATTAAACTATAACCTTCTCATCTTGTCCTGACTGCAGCAATAAGCCCACTACTTTAATCTCTGCTGAGGCCTAGCTAATAAGAAGAACGATAAAGGACGAAAAAACTTGATCAAGACTGAATGGACGGTTGTTTCAACTCGTACTGCTCTTTTCTTTCATTTTTCTACGAAATTTCATCATCTTGACTAGAAAGAACCGTTGGAAGATCGCAGAGCGATCGTGACTTCTGGTCGTTCCATTTTCGCTGCTGGTTTCATGAAGATTGCAGATAAAGTAATGTATCGGATGGAATTTTTTTTTTCTTTTTTTTTTAAAAGAAAGACCTTGAGAATAGGGATGGAACTAGAAATTTTAATTTGAGGGGGTAAAATATATATACGTAAGTAAAAACTTCCGAATCAGCATAAAATTTTTGAAGAAGCAATTAGTTTAAAGTACAGAAGAACTTTTTAAAATTTTAAAGAAAAAAATATAAATATCTAGAGCTTGGGGGATGGAGGCCCTCCCCTCACCAGTTCCGTCCTTGCTTTGAGAAATGAGTTGTACATAGAGGACAACCACATCCCGTGTTTGGTAAACTAGAGTAGCAAAACAAGATGAATCAGTGATACAGTAATTATAAAGTATGTTTAGTGACTGGTGAATCTGTCATTGACCAAAAGATCTGAGATTCTGGTGTATTCTTCATGAAAAGACATCATGGATGATGTTCATTTGTGGAATCTTTTGTACAAAATGCACTAGACAAAGGACGAATTCCGGAAAGTTGCAACTTGCGAGTCTTCGTTTTTTTTTTCCTTTTTTCATTTGGTGCAAAAAGAAGTTATGTACCAATTCTGAAAGGTATTTGTATGAATACATCGTCTCCTAACCATGCCAATTTATATATCTTCTACCTTATCTGAACGCCGGAACTGAATAATCTGAATGTCAATTATTTGCGCGTATCTTAAAATGCAGAACCAAAAGGCTCATTTAAAGGATTAAGAGACATAGCGCCTTTGAAAGTCATAGGCAGTATAATGCTAATTCAGAACAATATCAAATTGGCAAAACTTAAAAGAAAAGGCTGGACTAATGAACAAATCATTAGTGGACAATGGATGACACTTTATCAAGATCTTCCGCACTCACTCCATAAATGGAATCCAATTCCAATGGGATACGTCACATTTACCTTTTTTTTTATTTAAATGAATACTTTTTTTTTTTTGGTATTTTAAGAATTTGAATTTGTCAACACCTGTTCCCTCACAGGCAAGAGACTTAAAATCTTGTTTGGAAAGTCATTTTTCATCAAAAATTTTTTCATATTTTCTGTGAATATATTTTTTAATTTTTTTTTGCTTTATATATATCGAATTGTTACAGTATATTTTTCTATAAAACTCTATAAAATTGCAATCCAAATAGGTCCTTAGGAATCGAATCCATCTCTTAAAATCATTGGCAACATGCAATTTTTTCTTTTTTTCCTTTTTGGAAGAAAAACACCGTGCAATTTCAGCAAGGTAACAAAAACACGATTTCCATGTGTGATAGGCTTTGGACTGTCAGTGCTTCAAGTAGAAGGAAGCATTAGACTTGCACAGTTTGAACACGATTTCCATCCCAATATAATTAGTGATAGGGATTAAACATCTCGAAAGAATTCATCAAAGAGTTCAATATGTAAGTTAGAAACCCAATCCTGATTCAAAAACTTAAGTCATTAGGTTTCGGACTCTTACTTACATATTTACTGTTCTTTCTCTATCTCTCGGATTAATGTGAGATATAAATCTTTACTCATGAATCTAACAAATCTCCCAATTTATAGGTAACCCTCACATTAAACCCAAATTTACAATTCCTTATCCAAACCCACTTTAATATTCAACGCAAATCCACCTTATCATTTAAAGTCATCTCTTCTCCCAAATATGGACCCACTCTTATATAGACCCGCTTTTTTTCAACATCCAAACTATACCGGACATCTCCCAAACCCATGATGCACCTGATTCAACACTAGTCAAATTCCTTAACACTTTGACACTTTGATTCACCATTAAGAAGAGAATTTTCACCGGTCCAACTCCAAGAAGAATTCACCTACCCATAAGTAGCTCTGTAATTCTAATATCAATTTGATAGGGAATTCTGAAAAGAATCTAATTATCCATAAGTAGTTCTGAAATTCTGATACCAATTTGATAGGGATTAACACCTCGAGAGAGTTTACCAAAGAATTCAATATGTAAGTCACGAACTCAACCCTGACCCAAAAGTTTAAACTATTAGGTATCAAGTCCTTACTTACATGTTAACTATTTTTTTTTTATCTTTCAGACCAATATGAAATATAATCCTTTATTCATGAACCTAACAATTAGTAGTTTGATTTCTTTGCTTGTTATTTTTTTATTAAAAAAAAAAACTATTTGAAGCCGCGTACAACTCTGGGCCAAAGCAGCTGACCATCTTGTCTCGGAAAGTTAGGCTATCAACCACAATAAGGCTAAAAATAAATGCAGACGAACTGGGGCAGTGGTTTGAAACTGGGTCAGCCATGTTAAGTTTATTACTAGTGAGTTGGGAACATTGATAATAAGTTACATTGGAGGCCGGGTCTCGGTTGATTTTCTCTTAATAAACTTCCCCGACGTAAATTTGGGCCCCCGGAAGGCATCCGCCCAAATAACCTTTCTGCTTGCTGGGGTAAAATTTTCTCTCATTGACCTTTATTCGTGCACAGTAGAAAAATTTTAATCTCCATCCAATCTCAGTTCATGTGAAAATAAATCAAATTTATTGTGCAGGAAAAATTAATCCTTCCACGCATTGTTGACAATGCATGCATTAGTCCTTCGAATCCTCCTAAAGCAATGGAAAGAAGAAATATAAAAGAAGGGGAACAAATTTTATCAATTGCATCCTCAACGTTAATCATCAGTCGCATGCCTGTACCAATTTTTTTTTTTTTTTTTTCCTTCTAGATCTATTTGGTGTTATATAATATTGAAGCGACCCTAGGAAAGAAATACTAGTATTTGTTCAATCTGCCCTTCGGAGTTGGAGGCGGTGGCCGCGAGTATGCAGTTCGTGGATGGTTGGGCGAGTGTGGCGGAGTAGGAGGTGGAGGAGAGTAGAAGTAAAACCAAGCCGGAGGCACACTAGGAGGTGGAGGAGAGTAGAAGTAAAACCAAGCCGGAGGCGGTGGCTGCGAGTATGCAGTTCGTGGATGGTTAGGGGAGTGTGGCGGAGTAGGAGGTGGAGGAGAGTAGAAGTAAAACCAAGCCGGAGGCGGTGGCGGCTGAGAGTATGCAGTTCGTGGATGGTTAGGCGAGTGTGGCGGAGTAGGAGGTGGAGGAGAGTAGAAGTAAAACCAAGCCGGAGGCGGAGGTGGGGGCGGTGGTGATTTATTTCGACCACGCCATGGTGATGATGGCGGCCTCAGCTTAGGGAGATACGGAGGAGGCGAGTTGAGGTGCTGGCGTTGTTGCGGTTGATGAATGTTGGACGCCGCTTGTGAATTTCGAACAAGCACCAGCAAGCAGATCAATGCCAGAAGAAGCATAATCCTCTTGCTAGTGAACAGCTCATTCCCTATCAATGAAGGCATCATAATACTTGCTGGAAAATCTTACACAATATTGCTGCTCGACTGTGATATACAGGAGGGATATTTATACACTAGAGGAATGGCGATTCCATGATTTACTTTTGACTCTGGTATCCAATTTAACTAACCTCTCCACAAAGCCAGAAAAGTAGTCAATGTTGGACCATATATGGGGAGAAATTAGTTGCTTAATATCAGGCAGCAACCAACTTTCGTCCCTCCCGTGCTCTTTTCTCTCACTTTGGTGCAGGCTGGTCATTATGTCATTGACCTAATTTCCAACCACCTCGAACAACAATGGTCATGAACGCCTGCCTGACTTGCAATCCTCATAAATGACCTTTCCCTCCTTCTCCATTGCCTTGAGACAGTTTTTGTCCAAGCAAGTTCACTCTTTAACTAATTTTTGAAGATGAATGGCCACAGATGGTGAAATTGCAGGCTACCACTACTACACTAGTAGTTACACTAAGGCTTCATTTCATCAACGAGTTAAAAATGTTGCTAATTACATTTGTGCAAGGGTGCGCCTGATTATTCTTGTTTTCCCGGCCCACGCCAATTCCTGATAAACATATTCGAGTTCACCGCGGAGACTCATGAAGAGTAAATCATCTACCAACACTTTCCAGGTTTAGAGGAAAGGTGATTTTGCGGCCAGCCATCAGACACAACATGCTCATCAAGGAGTGGTGATTACAGTGTCAAAGTAAAAATAAACAGAACTATACACTTGAAATGACCAATTCCCCCGGGGGTCTCTCAGCAATACATTCGATTCAAATGGATCTTTGGAAGCTCAGAAGGCACCTTAATTAGAGTCAGTCCCCAGTTTACATCATATTTACACAATAACTAGGAAAAAAAAGTTAACTACTATAAACTTGAAGAACAGTCAGAGAGTATATATTTATGAATATATTACAGGCATTAGTCAAACAAGAGCGATGGAGGGGAAATTAGCCAATCAATTTGTTAGTGTCAGGAACAATGCGCAAAGAGTTTGCCCATTTTCTTTCTGTAGGGTTACTTGCATACGGTCTTGAGCCTCTTTGCAGCCTGCACAAACCCCGCAATGACTTGCAACTCGTCCAATTGCTTCACCACAAGAGAGAGTGTGCTTCAGCCCATTAGCAAGCAAAAAAGGAGAACACTGATCGTGAAGGAAAGCGACGTCGTGTAAAAATTAAGTTACCTGAGACACAAAATGCCTCTGAACAACGTCGATAAGCTGCTCCTTTGAAGGGTTAGGGATGGCATCCACCTGCAACAGACAATGTTGGGAGTTACTTAGACTGTACCACTTCTGATTTGAAACTCAGAATCTCCAAATGAAACACTCACAAGGTTAAAGTGCCGCCAGTATCTCCACAGGGCAGCCATCTCTAGTTTGCTCAGATCAATCTTCTATGTAAAAATGTTTTGGGAAAGGGAAAAAGAAAAAGAGCAAAAGAACTTTTATGTAAGTGCAAACAGCATTAAACCACACTTATTTACAAAGACTTGAAAATTTCAGTTGCAATAATGGTGGTGTCTTTCAACAACTGACATACAAGTCAAACGCAATGATGATGAACCAACATCCCTATAAGAGTAAACAGCAAATTGGGTAAAAGCTTTTCCTTACCGTGGACCCCCTAGGAGTGGAAATAGATTCCTTGGAGTGTGAATCGCAAGAGAGAGACCTGCTCATAGTCTTGTGAGATGACCCGGATGATTTATGCATGCGAGGCCTTGATCTATGGGACTTTTGGGTATCATCGGATGCTGTAAAACAGTAACACATGAGAATAACCAATTGAGTGGTGGGCCAAAAGAACAAGAATAAAGTGATGATTCAGTAACACACAAAGTTTTTTGTAATGGAAAAGGAAATTGAATTGTGTGGTACGGACATGAAGAATCCTATGAGACAACCTCAACAAATTTTACTGAAAAGCCTTTATTTTGAGATGGTCTTCATCCATATTATATAGTCATGATGAAAATGTGCAAATCTACTTTCCAACAACTGTAGCCATTCAGTCATTTTCTATAGAAACATTATCCAGATTCCAGACCACATTACGATAAGGATCACACAATCAGTTGCTATCAGAATACAGACCTCAAAATGATGTGTATCAGTCTATGCATTTTGATTCACAGTTTAGATGAGTTCAAAAGAACAACACACAGAGAACTGATCTTACAAAGCATAAGCAAGTCAATCGATGTCAAATATATAAATCAAGATTACCCATATCTGAGCCGTTCCACTGCATATTTTCAAATTCAATATCATCATCTTCCTCATTGCCTGTAGGAGCTTCTATTACACTAAGCGCATTCCTCTGAAGCTTGACTTCTATGCCATTTGTTAGAACCTGCATTTTTACAAAATATAAAGATAGTGAATCAACACGCAAAAATCAGCACATTTCATAATGACACAACGGTGAGTCTCAACAAGTTGTTCCCCTCTTCCCCTTTCCAAAAAATAGTGCGATGTATGAAAACTTCAGTATCGAAAGCAATCTCAGGCAATTAGATATTATTTTTGAATAATAGAATTGAATAAGAATGCCGTGAATTTTATCTACATTCAGCTTCATTAATAAAGTATACCAACCGAGCTAATTGTTTGTTGTAGTTAAAAAGACGTAACAATGGACTTCTATGGTTAGATGACAATGAAATCACATTGCCTACTAATCAAAGCCATCAGGAACAGTCAAATGGGTGATCAAGTACGAGAAGGACGTAGAAGATTGTGTGAATAGCATAGTCATTCATACGTATGTTTCTAGGCAACGAAATTTTTAGCTTGAAAATAGATTGCACCAGAGACATTAGTGAATCTGATATCTTCCAGCACAACACAAAGAACTAGACTATTAATTGCACCAGAAACTAAATTTACAGCTTGAAAGTAAAAATCCATAATTGAGCTGTCATTTTAAAGTCAAAAAAATATGTAAAAAAATCCGATTATCCGCATTTTTTTAACAAAAACCACAGGAGGGCAACAGTTAAAAGACATTTAAGAAGAAAATAACATCAAAAGTCGATAGATTCTTAAACGATACATTAGTTTGCATTCCCAGATCATAGTAAACCCCTCTTAAAGTCCCAGATCCATTAAACATAAGCGACATGCAAACCAAGAAAATCTCCAAAAACTCAAAATTAGACCTTAAGCACACCTCAAAGACATAAACTTCACATTAATTTCCATATTTAAAAAAATTACTATGATATCCAATAGTTGCAAAAGCGAAAAAGGAGAAAAAAAAAAAAAAGCAGCACTGCAAGACTTTCTGTCGTCGATCAGACACATAAGATAAGGACAAAGAAAGGGGAAATTTTTTAAAACAGAAAAAAGCCAAAGCACAATAAAATTGTTTAGACCACGATAACACATTGCTAATAAAAACACAGAAGAAGAGAATAGAACTGTCCCCCAATGCATACAAAATAATAACAAGTAAAGGACAACAGGAATTTCAGAGAAAACTACATTACAACTCCAAACTCAAATTCAAGCAAAATCATTTATCCATAACCAACCCATTACTCCAAAACTCCTAAAAAGGTAAGAAAAAGAAAAAAAGAGTAAACTTGTACCAGCCAGTGCCATCCTCCAAGGCCAACAGCTTTCTTGACTACACCTTGCAGACCAACAAGAACAGACTTAGTCCTGTTGTTACCAGTCACAACAACCTTAGTATGACGTGGCAAAACCGAGAGCTCTTCTTCACTGCTGTCTCCACAGCTCTGCAAATGTGAAAACCCATTCACTGAACTCTCTACTGCTTCGAGCATTTCTGATAGAAAAAGATCAGCTTTTTGTCCCCAAAATTTAGTCAAATTCCAGTTTCAGCCCAAGAATTCGGAGCTGATCGGAAGATCAGGCATTGTATAGTCCAAAACCGTGATCTTGGTGGTCAATTGAGCGAGAAAATGAGTGGAATTTTGGGATTTTTTGAGTGTGAAAAAAAAACACAAACCAAAAAAAAAAAAAAGGAAAGGCTGGACTTGGGGGCAAGAGAAAGAGGAGAGAGAAGATGGTGAGAGTGAGAGTGACTTCGTTGTGTGTTTTTGTGTGTGTGTGTTTTTCTCTGGCTTGTTTAATGCTTTTGTGTAGGCTATGAATCCCGGAGAGTTGAAATGAACCAATAGGTGGAGGCCACGTAGGAAGGAGAGAGGAGGTCGTCAATTATTCATGCAATAGAGGCTTGCGCTGCGGCAAGATGCAAGACAACTAGCGCGGTGTAGGGTGGGAGAGTTACAGAGGGCGAATTGACCGCTTTGACTGGTGCTGCGCGTCGCGGAATGGAGTCGTGGGATTACTGAATTCACAATTTTATCCTTCATTAGGATTTTGGTTGCTTTTCTTTGGTACATTTTCACGCCTCTAACTTCCCCCCTTTTTTTTTCCTTTTTCCTTCTTCCTAAAGTCCCATACTTTCTCTTCACCTATACTTTATCTTCAATTTTGTCCTCCCATGTCACACACAAATCAAAACGAAGGTAATAATCAACTTGAGATTTGCTGCCATAAGATACGATGTCACAAAAGATTGCAAGTAAGATAAATTCTACAAATGATAAATTGTGTCCGTACAAAAAAATATCTAAACAATTATTCTATAAATTATACGTTATGATAATATATATGATGAGAGTTGTTACATTTTCAGCACCAGTGCCAAAGATATGTGCAACACGTGTATAGTTCATAAATCAATTTTTTGCAAGTTAAAATTTTTATTACTAAAGCAAATTGTAGTATTTTACACTTTCTTCTCAACAAATGATAATTGTTTTGCCAGTTACGACAAATGTTTAGACACAGTTATTTTGTCAAAACGTGTTTAGATAGTTATTGTTAAAAATAGTTACAGCTGGTAATGTTAGCAATTTATGCTTAAGTGGTAAAATAGTAGGCGATTTTCATAAAAATAAAATAAAGAAAAAAAGTCTATTTCTCCTTTTATTATATATATAGTATAGAGATATATTAGATAAATAGTAGTATAAGTTGTAATTAAATAGAGCTTTAATTTCTTTATGATATATCAAAAAATTATTATAATATTTTTTAAAATATAATTTCAAATAATTTCCTGTCCAAACAAAACACCTAAAGGAGGGCAACAACTGAAATGAAGAAACAAAAATCAGAAGGAATAAAGAAGGAGAGAGAGAGAGAGATTGCTGTGCAAGTGCAAGGGTGTTAGTGTAAATCGGTGGAGAGAGGAGACTGACAGCGGGCAAAAGTAACGGGAACCGGAAAGTCATGGGAAGGGCCCACGTGGACAAGGAAGTCTATCTACCGACGGTGTTGTCTTATCCGACATGGGCCACTTGTCTATCCTTTCTCTCACCTCTGCAGAATTCTGCGACATCTCCGTATCAATACGAATTACTACTACGTACAAAATTATCTGTATCCATCCATCCAGCCATGTCCCGATGTCAGTCATCAATTAATTGATTGATTAATAATTAGTAATTAATTGCCCCCCATCCCATGCATTATGCATAATTGCATATACTATTCATTACTCGTTACTCTCTCTCTACTACTGCTACCGTACTAATGACTCTGCTTTATTACAACTACTAAACAATAATAATAATTCATCCGTTGAAAAATATCTGACCACTTCTTCTTTGTCACTTTCTTCCCTCCAATTCCATCCATGCTCCAGTGGTAGGAGTTTTCCCGCCATAATCGAGCGTTAATCCGGCCGTCCATCCGCAACTGTCCCGGATAATCTGGCCGTCCAAATGATTCGGCGCCATTTGATTGGTCGGATGAAGTCATGGGGCATGTTCCGTATAATCATCACAAAGGTTTTGAAAGGCGATTGCTTTTTTTTTTTTTTTTTATTTTATTTGGTAACGCCTGCAATTGGGATGAGGACAAAGTCTCGGATACCTCGAGAAAATATTGGATTCCTCAGGCATTAGTGCCTTTGCTAATTGCTAATCAACATCATTAACTTTACCACTACATCATCAAATCAATCAACCCCTGGGCTTTAACTGAATGATGATGATGGTTAAGCCCTTTTTTTTTCTTTTTTTTTTATCATTTAGCCTGCAATTTTGATGAATCAAAATTGCGAAAATGGTATTCGAATTTGATTTACCATTACCTTTTTTTTTTTTTTTGCAAAAGCTCGAACTAATTTTTTACTTTTTAATTGAATTGAGCACTAGTTGGAATGGTGTCCTCTTCCTCTTTTTTTCTCAGTACTGTACTTCAATACAACTTTTTGTGTGTCAAATTGGAGTAAACGAGTGTACTATTAGTAGAGAATGATGAAGTGAAATTTGAAGATGACAATTCAAAACTTGCATTGAATCGAAAGCTACAGTTCTTGCAAAATATAACCAAAATCTAGAACGTGACTAGATGTAAGACTGACCATTCAGCTTCAGTCACATTTTGCAAGTCATATTTGCATTGGACTGTCATATTTGAATCACTCAAAATATTATTTGGATAGGGTATTATTTGAAATATTATTTAGAACAATTACTGTAGCATTTTTTGTGATGTGATGTATGTGAGATAAAAAGGTGATTGAAAATATAAAAAGGTGAATTGAAAAATGTGTTTATGATGCAAGCGAAATATTATTTGGAATAAATTTTGTATCCAAACACTCCTGTTAAAATTAACGCTTAGATGGATCACGGAGGGACAAACGGAGGACTGTAGTTAAAAGCTGCGAAAGTTGAGGCCAACATTTCGTTGCAACAATAGTAGTATTAGCCGTGCGCGCGCACACACACATGTATATATATATATATATGCATGTCAAATAAATTCATTTAGTTAAATTTATCTATATCAATTCATGAATATCTGAATATGAGTATAAATTGATTACCTGATAATATCCCTATTTAATAAGTAAATATATTTATATATATACATACACGCCCGCGTCAAACAAATCCGTTTAGTTAAATTTACCCATATCCAGCAATCTTTAGCCGGTTCCTTATTCCTCCTAATGCAGCCACTTACTTGCGTACGTGAATCTTAAACATATATATATATATAGTAATTGTTTAGAAGTTATTACATCCATAGGTAGCCTCTTGAAATTTCTCCATTGTATGCGGGTTATTGTTTCCACTACCTTTTTTTCTTTTTTGTAATTCCACTACTTGAGTATGTTGATAAATGATTAGTTTGTTTTCATCCATTTATATTTATTTACGCATTGTAGTGTGTTTTTTTGGTTGTAGTTTTGTATTTTTTTAATTAAAAAAAGAAAGAAAAAAAAAAGGGGAAAATAAGCGGCATCGTGAGAATCTGAAGTCATAATAAAGTGGAATCACAAATGTCAGCCCAATATGAAAGCATGACCCCAGCGGTAGGTACCAAAGGTTGAAGGCCAGTGAGTTCAGTAATTGAACGTCAGACTTTGTGAAGGTCCATGGTCTTACATGGGGCTTGATCTGGCCTTTCAAATGTTCACCTGCTGGAAATTGGAACTAAAACCTGATCTTAGAATAAAAGAAATTTGCCCTTGGACACAGGCAATTTCTATGGGTAGAAATATCCAAGCAAAAAATTACACTAGTCGTCTTTTTATATATTATTGATGTGAAATTTTAATCCACTAAATCAAAAGGTTTGATTTTAGTTCTTAACAAATAGAAAACTTTCATTTTTTTTTTGTCCCTGGTTAATATTTCCGTCGGATCGTAGCACATTTCGAATTTTGCAATTTTTTTCACCCTAACTTATTGCCAAATTATTTCAATAAAATTTACAACTTGATTTTGACATCGATCAGGTTCTGAAATTATTTCAAATGCGTCTCAGATTTCAAATGAAATAAAATAACCATGTAAATACAAATCAGAGGATAAAATGAGAAATCCAAAACTTCAAATTTCCTATGCTATTTTTCTCCGCAGAACTCAAATAAAGTTGCAATGAAATTACATCCAATGATTTTTAGGATCCTATGAGAAATTTGAACCCAATAATCCACAAACGAGGGACCAAAATTCCATTGGATAGTTGACCAAGGATCAAAAGCGAGTCTTTTTTATTTATTACGAACAAAAATTTTTGGTGCCTTTTAAGCCACGCCCTTCCCCTCCCAAAATAATACAATAAGAAGAAAAATGTCATCAGTGCAAAGACACAAGTCAAATTCTGATGGAAGATCCACCAGACATATTAATTATTAGTTTTCCATTCACCCATGCTGCATATCGTTTGCCGGGAACTTTCCTTAGGAAGCTGTGTAAATCGGACACATGCCAAATAACTATGGGTTTGTTTGGATCGTGTTTTATTTCCTCAATTTTATCTGCTTACATCATCATTACAATTTTCAATACACCTTTTTATCTTCCCAATTATCTTTTTATCTCACACATATCACATCACAAAAAGTGCTACAGTAAAAATATTCCAAATAAAACACAATCCAAACAAACCTTATGAAAGACCAAAAAAACAGTTTGAAACTGTTTATCACAGCCATTTTATGCTAAGGAGACACCAACTATATATATTCAGTCTAAGCACATTTCTTAAGAACCCATTATTGTGATCTCAACTCAAATGCTAAAAATGGACCATTTTCCGTTCTTCTAGGAATTTTTTTAAAGAAAAAGGATAAAAGGACAGAAGAACGAAAGGACAGCAGCAGAGACCAGTCACACTGGATATGCCCATGTGTCATCATAATAACTATATGTATATAATGTGGCCACAGACAAGATCGGAAGTTTCCTCTGAAACAGACAGACTTGGCTAAAGAAAGAAGTCTATCGTCACATTACAATTGTATGGTAAAAATAAAAAAAGCCAAGATGCCTGGCTAACAGCTCCTACACTTTCTAAAGCTGATGATTACTTCCTCTTCGTCTTAGCTCAAAAAAGATGTACCACGTCGCCAGCAGCCTAGCTGATCTACACTTATAATACTAGCCTGTTGTTCCATGCTTTCTTTTCTTTTCTGTAAAATTTCCTATATGGTACTTGAATCCTATCGACAACTGAGTAGCTTTTCCTTCCATTCACCAGATCAAGAATGCAGATTACATAACAGAACGCAGTCAAGAGCCCAGATGGGTTGGTATTTTTCCTAGTCACTGATTGCAGTCACCTAATGACACAGAGGTTATACGCAGTATGCAATTACAGCCTAGAATGGCATGAAACACATGTACTTTTTCAGCCTTTTGGTATTGACACTAGCAGCCTTCTCTTTTCCTTTTGATGTGGATTTGCCAGCATTTCCCAAAGGGGGTGCCGGGCATAGGGACCCTGCTGAATCTTCTTCCTTTTTCTCGGTCCTTGGCTTTTTAGCAGTGTGATCTGGAATTCTTTCACCAACATTCTGTGTCTTGAGGACTGATGAGGGTGCCGTGCATCCAACAGATGGTTGTCTTCCACTAGCACAAACTAGAGAACCTAGGATTAACCAATGATCAAAAATAAGAATCAGGAAGCGACACCATTAAGATGTTCACCAGATGCATGTTCCTAAATATAAGCACAACCAAGTGACCTGTCTTGTTGGTTTCAACTCAAAAAAGACACATTTGGCAGATTTTGACGCCAGATATACCTCCAGATTTAATGTCAATGACTATTTGAATGGCTAATGAACTCCTAAACCACTCGAAACGCCATGATGAAGAGCTCCAAGAATAAACAAGTCATTTGATCAATGAGTGTGTATTATGTCTGTTGAATTCTTTTTCAGAATATCTGCTTCTGTAGAACCTAATCGAATTATAGCCCAATTTAATATTTCACCATCATAACCTAAGAGCCAAATTTAAGATGTTTCCCTTGGAAACTAAGTAACTTTCAAGAAGTTATACTTACTTTAGGTAAACTCTCACGTGTCATTTTACATTTCTATTTTTGCTTGTAATCTGGTCTCCATATGATGACACACAAGGTGATTACCAGTCCAAAAGTACAACCACGCTTGGCCTTACTAATTATTCATGTACTCTACTCATGTTGTTAGAACTTGCAAGAATTCAAGAAAGAGTATTCATCTGAGGATATAAAATGTTCGTTGAAGAATGACATAAACATACCTAAAGTGGCTGGCAGCATAACCACTTCACTTGGTGGAACAGATGCAGTGACACTGAATTTTGAACTTGTACCTGTTTCTCGTAGCCCTTGATTATTCTTATCCTCCAACTCCTGCAACAGGGCATGTGAATCAAAATATTCATCTAAAGTAAAGCTTGAGCAGCTTGAATTATCTGCGCTGGTTGAACTTGATTGTGGGTCAGCAAGATCATCCAATTCCAAATAGTCACCGTCAATCATATAAGGAGGCTCTCTTGTTCGTGGTTCCAAAAGCCTGTCAGCCTCAGATAGAAGCTTATTTCCATCAACTCCACTATGCTTCTGTGAAAGACAAGTAGGACTCACAAAATTTTTAAGACACACAGGTTTTTTTGTTACAAATGTTGTATTTTAGCCAAAAGTAAAAGTAACAGAAAAATTATAGTCCTAGAATGCAGGAGACATAGTTGAATCATGTATTTGCCCTACTATCATAGTATGACAGTAGTAATAGTACCAGGTAAAAGAGAGTTCAGTCACAGAAATTCCATTCTTTTATATGGTCTTAAATGAGACCAAGCTGGTCCTAATATGTAACTGGAAATAAAACCAGATATCAGACACATAGGAACTCAAGAAACAAACTGTAAAATGAGCAAATCATAATTATCTACAATCTGCTGATGGAGTTGGGTAATGTTACTGTATGAATTGAATGAATGCAATAAGATTTCATAAAACAATCGCAAAGAAAGAGAAGAAACAAAGAAGAGCTAATTCTGATCAACGGAGGTAATGATACAGGAGGACCAACCAGGGATGGGCTTCTTGAACCTTGTTCAAACGATACAGCTTGTCTCGAATTGGGGCGAAGGTCTATATTTGAGCTTCGTCCACCTGACTGCAAAACTCTGCACATTACTCTTGATTCCTGCACATATCCAACCAAACTAGCAATTGTCTCGCAGGTCGGTGGATAGAAAGAAAGAACACGATAAGAAGTATATCCACTGATTACTGATTCGACAGGATACCTTTCCTTTGCCGGTTTCTGTTATCTTGTATTCATGCATTATCCAATTAGTTTTTTGTTCTCGAGCAATAAACTCCAGGGTAGTTCTCCGACCACTTATAGCAGAGCCTGTACGTATATCAAGGGCGGTTCCCTTTTCTCTCCAGAAGCCAAATTTATTCTCCTTCTTCTCAGTTGAGCCCACTAGGTACCAAATTCCACCTGCTCAGAAAATACACATCCTTTCCTAAATAAGCAAGCATGCTCAATCTTCAAAACTTTTTAGAGTGGTATTCCAGTCAGTGTATTTAAGTCCTTTCTAAATCTGGTCAATTTTATAGATGATTAGATTAAGACCTGGCTGCGGAACGCGAAATAAATGACCTAACAAAAAGGGCTGCTGTGGTTCATCCACACTAATATTCTCAGCAAGTGGGAATGCATGCATAGAAGGTCAAATCCGTTTACAATCAATTTTACACAAGCTGAAGAACTCTCATCCAGATGACCTACAAAAGTCATGCTACACAAAAATTTAAAGGCTCTTTTATTCACAAGGAAATGCTTAGTGGACATGGATGATGTGATTTTTAGAGTGGTCATTTTAACTTTTCATCTCACTCTAGCGAAAGGTCATACAAAATCTACTCAAGACCAGGCCATTTGAGCCGGAAGACAGCCTACTCATTCCACAACTAAAAGTTTTCTCGTTTAGGTAATAGTTTCTCAAATATGACTAGATATTCCGAAGGGAGTGACATTAATATATGGTAGTTGATGTCATGCCAAAAACAATTTCAAAGATTAAGCACCAAACTGACCAGTTGGTAAATTTGACGGATTGAACTGGAAAGGATTTGTATCATCAATCACATTGTTTGGAAGAGGCTTTCCCTGTCTGATTCTATCCAGATGCATAATGACTTCATCGTCAGCCCCATGAACCATATCAGCAGGAGAGTCAGGTGCTGGAGGACACATCGCAACAAGAGTGAAAAGTGAAGACTACGGTGACCTGACCAACGCCTGTGTCAGATGAATGATAATAAAATGTTAACAAAATCAAGAGGAAAATGATCCTAAATGACTCCCTGGATGTATGTAGACCAAAATTCTCCAAGAGAATTGGACCTGAAAACAATTGATACAGATCAACATCTTATTCAGTTCAATCTTGGAGATGCATATTATTCCTACTAAACAAAATCAGTTCAGTCCTTCAATCCAATTCAGCTTGATTGATGTGAAGGAAAGCTATTTCTCAGTTTTCAAATCAATCACCTTATTGTCTTTGGAACAAAAATTCCAATTCAGTCAACATGGCCAAGCATATATTTCAATAGTACATCATCCTAGATTGGTAAGTTGAAATTAGAAACTGAGGGGCTTCATGATCCACTGAATGGATGGACCAGAGCTTGTGTAACCCATACTAAAGAGAAAGCAAGACCTACAAGATATATCAAATATTTGAACTTTTGAGTTTTGATTGATTCTCATGGCAGCTATGCTTCGATTGCATGGTCCATTGACTTGACTTGCAAAGAATAACAGTAAAAAGTTGATCAATATGAAGATCTAAACGGAAACAATTACTCCGAAGATTGCCGTTGGCATAGAGAAGGGGATTCAGAATATGAAGAATTTAAAGCAAGCACCTAGAGGTGCAAGAAATGAAATTGATATAGAAGAGGATAAAAAGCCGGCATAAGGGCACAATCAAGAAATGCCTTTACCAGTTGCAGCTGATAAAAGTACAGAAACAGACAGATTCTGCATGTTAACAGAATATGCATCAGTATTCCGAAAATGGCAGCCAGCACAAACTCTGGTCCAATGAATATACGGATGCATTACAAGATTTTTTTCAAATCCAGTTGATCATTAAAACGCCTATATATATGTATATCAAACCAAAACAGAGTCTTTGGCAGAAAAATATCCCATGATTGCAAATTAGAATGGTCCTATACTACAAAACAAAAGAGATGAAAGAATCAAAACAAAAGCAGACGACATAATAAGAAAAGGAAATAGAGATAGAACCTTTTTACTTATTATCCTTAGAGAGAGACCCTCCTGCTGAGCAACAAAATGCTTCACTTCATTTACTTAGTCACTACTCAAAATGGAGCAGGCTCATCACTTGGAGGGGTATTATATAGGCTCTGTCAAAGAGCGGAATTGGCTGGCTGGCTGTGTTAATCTAACCATGGTCACTAATTTGCCCATACTACACAGTTAAAAGGCTTTTGGATGGCATCACTTCTCTTTCCAGTGTCTACTACTTTGCCATTTACACATTCCCAGTAGAATCCTTGCAGCAGTGATGATGTACCAAGACAAATATTACATTACAAGCACTAACTAGCGTAGCTTTTTCGTGTGGACGCGTTTGGGTGCGGACACGTTGCCGTCTGCTATTTGTTTAGTTATGCAACCATCGGGCCTGGACCCCATATTGTACGGTTCACCACCGCGTATTGGAAGAAAGTTGTGTCCCGGGACGGATAGAATCATAGAACTTTTTGGAGTTTGCGGAAAGGCCAAAGCTAGATGACTTAATCAGGCTTTCCCTTTGCTGATGCGAGCGAGCCAATTTAAATACCAAACAAATTCAAGAATACCCATATATTCTGACTTCTTTGGGGCTTAAACTTGGAAAATGCAAGCACACAACCCAACCTCCCCCTCCCCACTTTTCTCCCTCCGCATATTTATTAGGGAAATGAAGTGGAAAGTGCTAACCCAATATAGTGAATCCATTGCTGTGTACTCGTCTGTCTGATGATTCGATGGCGATTTACGTCCCATCTGCTTTTCGTGACTCTATTAGGGCATTCTTTAATATATGATAGATTAAAATTAGAAGTAGACGTAGATGTAAACGATGATAAGTGACAAAAAAAAAAAATCTAAGCAAAAATAAAAGGGTAGCTAATCACCACACGGATATTGGTGTGAAAGTCAATTGATAAGCATACGAAAAAGCCATTTGTTTCATTTTGTCTGCAATTTTCTTGAATTGGCTAATAAATTGTTTCTGACAAGAAGTAAGAACAACAACACATTTTTCTTCAACTGCGAGCCCACTTGAACATGTACTAGTAAATGTAGCACGGAAGAAGATCCGCTTATCAATAATTTGACAAGCTTCTTTTTGAGGTCACATTGGAAAATGCTAGGTCATAGAGTGCCAAATGGCAAGTGTTCTAAGGGGATTTTGCATTCCATTGTGTGGTGGGCTGCTAATCACCGCTCACTAAGCAAACTAAAAGCAACTACACTGTCTTCATTTCCAAACATCAAGTGGCACTACCGGTCGGTACCTTCAAAAGTTTGACTTGATCAGTTGCTTGCTGCTCTATCTATCTTGTTTTCCATTTCTGCTTTTTCTGTACGCAGTCTTGCATGGCACAGAAGCTTTTGGCTTCGACCACCTTTTTGATTTTTTCAGTCTCCCGTAGACCATAATTATTGCTTATCCAAACAAGAATGCTGACAAAGGATATGGATTTTTTTTCCTTGGGGAAGCGGTTAAGTGTAATCTACCCCCAAAAAAAAAAAAGACTGTTCAAGGTGGTCAGCTGTTCAAAGACTAAAACGAATTATTTGTCACTCAGTTTTTACCACATGTTTGTTTTCCTCTCCTTTTCCTAAATCTTCACTTTTCAACATTTGGACACCAATTTTACGTCACAACCAATGACCTATTCAAAGCTACTGCAATTCGCATAATGCACAAAACATCGCCGTAACCATAACGCCAACCTTTGTTATTAGATAAATAATAAATAGCCAAAGAAATAGCAAAAATAAATAAATAAATAAAATGGAGCGAGGAGTGAACGACTAAAAGTGTGAAAGGATGAAAACAAATACTCCTGTCAAAGTTTGACAAGTTTTACTCGTAACGTACACGTAAAAGTGTCAAAATAAGTGATTCGGAGATATTATGATTGGATGAGTTAAAATAGACGCGTTATAAATAGGTATAAGTATATCCAATTACTCAATATACGACCTGTTTGAAATTTTATTTGCTTTATTTTGTCTTTTTTTTTTTCAAAAAATACCTATATTATTTGACAAGAGTTACCTACGTTTTATCAGTAGTATTGGGTTAATAAGAAATTGAAATTTATCCCCTGCCACTTACTGAAAGTTGAATTTGAATGTGCAATTTTTAATGAGCAAAAATGAGTAAATGTGAGTTGGTCCATCAATTACTACTAATTGAATGGGTCTAGTTGAGTTACTTGTTTAACCCCTGCAAAATTCCACTCATTACCAACTGCCACCAGCTAGGGGTGGCAATTCGGGTCCAAATCAGGTTGGTGGGTCGGGTTCAGGTCAACCCGCCAGAAAATCTGTTGACCCGAACCCGACCCGCCAACCCGTGACGGGTCAGGTATGTTAGCCCGAATCCGAAAATTTCAGGTTGACGGGTTGGCGGGTCGACCCGAAATGACCCGAAACTTAATTTTAATTTATTAATTTATCACTGTAATTTCTAATAAAATCAATTTCTCACAAAACTAATTACATAATCAAGTAATAAAAATTTAAATAAGTAATTCCAAACCAAATCTAAAATAAATTAAACACCGTAAAAGTGTTTTATCCCAAACAAAATATAAAATAAATTAAAACAGTATAAAAGTAAAAAATAATATAATATATTATTTGTCCAAATATAATAATTTCAACTTCACACAAATTAAATAAATTCATTTATGATTAAGTAATTAATGCCTTTGAAAAAAAGAATAACTTAGGTTAGTTAGATAAAATTATTTTTATATTTATTAAATTATTTTTAATTCGTAAACGGGTCATATCGGGTCATATCAGGTCACCACGGGGTTGACCCGAAATCGACCTGTTTTCTTTTCGGGTTCATCGGGTCCAACCCGATTCTGACCCGAATTCCCAAAATCTCAACCCAAACCCATTAATTTCGTGTTAGGTTCGTGTCGTGTTTTCAGGTCGTGTTGAAAATTGCCACCCCTACCACCAGCCGCCACCCATCACTGCCATCCCCATCCTTCTCTCTCTCTCCTCCACTGTTGTTACCCCTCCCTCTCCTCCCTTCTTCCTTCTTTCTCCTCCCTCTTCTTTCCTTCTTTTCCTTTCTCTTCGCCCTTCCCTGCAATCTCCCTTCTTCCTTTCTCGACCTGATTGCGACCAAATCTGGTTATGGGATCCAGAAATAGGGGGAGGGAAGTTGCAGGGAAAAGAAAAGAAGGAAGAAGAAAGGAGGAAATAAGGGAGTGGAGAGAGAGAAGGGAGGCGGACGAAGAAAGGAGGGGAGAGAGGAGGGAAAGGGAGGAGAGAGGAGGAAAGAAGGAGCGGGGCGGATAAAGAGTAAAAAAGAGCACTTGAGATACTCGGTGATATATTTTCTATGCCAATTCAATGTCACCAATAGTATTGCGTCAAGTGTCATGTTATTATTTACATTTGTGTTAAACTAAGCCAAATTAAATTATTAAAAAATTAAAATATAAATAATAACATGACACTTGACACAATACTATTAGTGACATTGAATTGGCATAGAAAACATGTCACCGAGACGAAATTCCAGGTAAAAAAAGAGGTGGTGGATGGTATCATGGTAGGAAATTTTTTATAAAATATTTTAATAAAATTTTAACTTTAAAAGCATCTTAAAGTACATAAAAATACCGAACTTAGAAAGGCTAGTAAAATTTTTGGAAAATATCCCAAAAACACCTAATATAGCTGTTGCTATTACTAAAGCAGAAAAATTGGAGGTAGAACGAGTAATTACAGAACCTCTGTCCACTGCCCAGCTTGTATTTTCGGAGCAGCGACAATTATTTTCCCAGCAATGAACAGTCCGACAACCCACGAGAGGCTCTCACGGTTTCTCAAGTCGGGAATTTACCGGTTTGAAAACTCAACTGCCATTTTCATCGACCCGGTTCGTGTCCTTAACCGGTTCTACACGCGGTTCAGAGTTTCTCCTACTGCTTACTACTCCCGCTTCTTCGACGACGACGACCACAACGGCAACTCAAAAGAAGAAACGCCCGAAGCTCCGCCGGATTCCCGAAAACGGAAGCGCAAAAAAGAGAAAAAGCCTCGCCCGCTAAACGAAACAGAACTAATTGCCCAACGCCGCCACCAGGTACGACCCGACTTGGTGAACTTGACCCGACCCTTTTTATTTGCATTGACCCCATCTTCCAAGTGGGCTTTGCGAGGCCTCCTGGACAATTTCATGGACCCGTATGTTTACACCGACCCGACCCGTAATAATTTTGGACTTGCCTTGGTGTTTTTTGGTTGAAGGAAGTGAGACCGTTGCTATTGAAGGCACATGAAACTTTGCTTGGAGCCACTGAGCTGTTGGCTGCTTTGAAAGGTTTGAGGAGTGATGGACATTTTACTGATGAAGAATGTAGAGGAAGTGCGCTGAAGAGGGAGGCCAATGAGCTTAACTTTGTAGAGCTAGGAAGGGTTTGGCAATCACCTCTTTACGAAATTAGTCTTAATTTCGATCAAGATCAGAATTTTACCCAACATGGAGGTTTGTTTCGCTAAAATGAAGACACTTTGTCGGGCTATTTTGCTTCTTGTTATTTTTTACATGACAAAATCTGCTCCTTTGAGGTTGAAATGTTTCGCATGATTCTAATATTAATTTTAGAGTTGGAGTTTTATTTTTGTGTCCTAAAGTAGGGGGTATATGCGAATCTGTTTTTTCTGTGGCTCCTTATGGAGTATGAGAAAGACTGTTTTTCTCTCTTCTGGCCTTTTTCAGGGGACCAAATTTCTGTACCTGTATTTAACAATTTTGTCGTCAACAACGGAGACAATGATGTAGAGGCTGAATTATTGAACCGCAATTATATAATTCCTCGGAAAAGTTGTTTTTATATGGTATGTCGTGGGATAATTTGAGTTCCTTTTGGTGTGACATGAGGAAGATTGTGAAGCCTACTCTTCACATGATTTTATGGCCTTTTTGTTCTTGTGTTCAATATTAATTGTTAGTTCTAGATACTCCAAGAGATACTGTTTCTGTTATATAGCTACAAAATTGATCAATTTCTGACATGCTCTTTATGATTTGTTCTTCATGTCACTTGGAAGTCTGATTTAAAGGAGATTCATAATTTGGTTCCAGGTAAATTCCATGTAAAACATTTACATTTGAATATGGAAATGTGATCTCTGACAATGTTAATGTATGTCTATTAGTATATCTTTATGCTAGAAAAATGAGTGCATGGATGGACACTCAACTTTTACAAAGTTGATTATTTTCCATATTATATGTAAAGTACAGTTCTTTTGTTTTGGTTTCTGTAAACTAAGCGCTTAACTTTCTGGATTTGTCCATACGATCTAAAATTGCAGTGTGGTCTGCTATTAAATGTTGTATAAATGAAAATTTATCTAACTTTTTGGAGAAGATCTAGAGTGTTGGGGGTCTGTACAGTGCTAAGCCTAGTTTGGTTCTTAATTTTCCCTATGTCACTCTCCTTTATATTCATGTGATGTTGGGTTGGAGCTTTATAAGGAGACAGATTTATATAGCATTGGCATCACATTCGACAAACTACGGATCTAGAAATGATTTCTTGCAGTTGAATGTGAAAGCGGCTTCAATCTCATATTGATTGACCCACCATGGGAGAACAGCAGCGCTCACCAGAAACTGAAGTATGTGACCATGATTTCTGCTGCATTCTGCCTTTTTTTCTTGCATTTGGCCATCTAGATACCTTTTTTTTTTAATGGTGTGTAGAAATCTTGTTTAAAGTTCATTCACTGGAACAACGAGCAACCCAATGATTAATAGCATTTGTTTTTCCTTCTTCTTTTCTGGTGATAATCGGTTCATGGAGAGGTGCATGGTACTCACTTGAATTCCTCATATTTCCCTTGAACACGGATCAAAAGAGGGGAAAAAGAAATTTATCCTGCAATCTGTAGTGTTACATCTTTCTCATTCCAAGACTCTGCATATAACAGTTTAAGTTGCATTTCTGATTTTAGTGTATGGTAGTCACTACTATTATGCTCGATTTATTTGTATGTTTACCACACTCCTTTGCAGGTACCGGACTTTGCCAAATCGTTACTTCTTATCCCTTCCTATCGAGCAACTAACTCATACGAGTGGAGCATTGGTAGCCTTGTGGGTGACAAATAGGGAAAAGCTTAGGAGGTTTGTAGAGAATGAATTGTTTCCCTCGTGGGGGGTCAAATATGCAGCAACCTTTTACTGGTTGAAGGTATTATTCCTCATATCCACAAATTCTGCATTCCTTTGCTTTTGTTTTATACTGTTGTATTCTTTTTCTCGATACAGGTAAAGGCAGATGGCCAATTGATTAGCCAGCTGGATCTCTTTCATCACAGACCATATGAATGCCTTGTCCTCGGTTATTCTTCTCAAAAGGTGAGCTGCTCCTTTTCTAGATGGTTGTCAAAGTCATGAACACGGTAAGTTAACATCTGTCAGTTTCTTGCACTACTCCTTGCAGGATGTAGATGTAGTTGAATTGTCAGGACATGTTCCTATACCAGATAATCAAGTATTTATCAGTGTCCCTGGTGATTACTCAAGGAAACCCCCAATAGGAGGTATCCATGTTTCTATGTTGAAGTACAACTGTTGTTTTTCTGCTCTCTATCCCAGCCATCATTTCCTTTTTCTGCTAAACCTCCATAGCTTTTGTTATTTATGAGAGCTCTATGTCCTTGAAAAGATGTTAAGGTCTTGTCTCATATTCTTGTCATCTCATTGCTCTAACTGATGAAAGTTCCCCAAAAAATTCGGATGCTTGTAGACTTGCTGCTAGAGTATGTTCCAGGCTCTAAGGATTGTCATCGTCTTGAACTATTTGCTCGAGAATTAGGTGCTGGTTGGAACTGTTGGGGCAATGAACCCCTACACTTTCAAGATACAAAATATATTCTCAAGAGGAGGAGAGATAGATGAAGCCTGAGATGATGTACCCTCGGATCAAGGATGTTTCTTGCAATCCAGTACTTGTTGACCTTTTCTAGAAGGCATTTGCTTACTGTAAGTTGCTTTTACTTGAACTGTTTATATAAGTTCTCGGATGGGTGTTTCATGTTTAAGCAATATGTACCTTTAATTATTAAAACTAATTGTTTCCTTCCAACCGTCTGCTTTTTGTCTAGCTGATGGCCAATGCTAGTGGTAGAAATTGTAGAAAGGACCGAAACTGCAAAACTATAAGATTTGCAGCCCCAGAGTATGATTATTTGCCTGGCGAATTGGCTAAAAAGGGCTACATGATGGCAATTCTTGATTGAAGTGGGTAACTTGTGAGAGTAGCTTATCTCGTCTGTGCTTGCATTGATAAAAAGTTTGGGGCTTCAGCTGGAGCGATCATCACCTAATAGCGGCTTACCTTTACCTGTTTTTCCACAAGGTGCAGATGGAGGCCATGCATATCAGATTCTGAAAGTCGTAATTTTCGGCAGTGTTTTCTTCTCAGAATTATGGAATTGGGGAATAGTTCTGCTTCTGGGCGTTTGAAGATGGGAATGTACTACGTCTTAAAATTTTCTTTCTACTTGGTACTGTATTCTGTTCTCATATATCCTACTACCAAAACTACATAACGACTGACTGCTAACTACCCCCTCGCCTAGTGCTACAGCTTCTTCTTTTAAGCCGTATATATGTGAATAATTTTTGGCCAATTAGTGGCTAGAAGTTTCCCCTTTTTATTCCTTGTAGCTACTGCCTGGGGGTAAAGCAGATGAACAAATTTGGGCATTTAAGAAAAAAAAAAAGACAAGCAAATATCAGAGATGGCTTATTAGGGGACCCTGTTCATAATTTCAAACACTGTCAATCCACAACTTACCTATAATTGCAGAACATTAAAGGAGCAGTGCATTTATTTAGGCTGGTTTTTAGCGAAATTGGATTCACGAAGGGCTCAAATCTGTATTTTGCTTCAAATATTGGTTGCTCAAGTTCCCTGAATTCTGGGAACTCACAACTGTTCCAAAGTTGGAACCAGGACAAATGAACCAAAACACAGCAATAAAGGTTGAGAAGAGCCACGAAATGTTTTATTCACTGTTAAGAAAGTTTGAGGGAAGACAAGCGTCCAACAAGTCGTTGTAGTATAGTGGTGAGTATTCCCGCCTGTCACGCGGGTGACCCGGGTTCGATCCCCGGCAACGGCGTTTCTCCTTTTTCGTCCCTTCATTCACGCAATCTTTTTTTCTGCGCGCTGAATCTGCCGCCCCTTCGGAGATTACAAGTGATTGGTCTTGAGCTTAAGCGAACTCGCGAAGCCCCAGGAGGAAGATAAAGGCATTTGCTTCGCTGGTGAGAAAGGGACCTGTCCGTTTTATATGATAGGTATCATGTGAGAAGGCGTCCGTAATACGTAGTCCTCCTGCTTGATGCAACTCAAGTGTTCGATCAAATGCCCGCCCAATCAGACATTCCAAATAATGCGCGTTCCCATTTTCTTAGTTTTTTATTGTCCTTCTTCACCACCTCCCCATGCTCAAGCAACTGCTGAAGGATGACTAATCTTGACAATTTGCAATCTCCTGCTTATGTTTTCTCCCAATCACGGATAGCGATTTATACACATGATCTTGCTGCTTCCATTCATAATAGGCATTTGTGATGTTTGTAGCAATCAAATTGGCCGGGGGGGTGAAGCTTCAGTTCTTCCTTAGCCATGCGCAAGAGCAACTATTTTTTCAGTTATTCAAAGCCTAAAGACTCTACTAAGATATACAAATTGCACTGATAAACGCAGCATTGCATACTTATACTGGTAGATACATCAGTTTTCAGCTGCATTGTGGGAAATAAAGAAACATGCAAATGCCAAGATGGTCTGACTTTTCATGGAATAGCGCTCAAGGAAAAAGTTACAACAATGATCCGAAACTGCAGTTTGGGATCCTGAAAATCTTCAGACAAGGATACCATTTGCCCTTAGCTATAATCTAAGTAATGTTGTTATAAACATAGATCAGATACAAAGCTTGGAATCCCAAAACTCTAGTTATCCCTATGAGCAATATAATCCGCCAATGCAATTAAAGGAGCTGCCTTATCCGGATCAAATTCAGACAACTGCTGTTTGGCATCCTCGTTCAACTTCTCAGCAAACTCCCTAGCCTTGTCTAACCCCATCATTTTCGGATAAGTAACCTTATCTGTTACAAGATCTTTCCCTGCTGTTTTGCCCAATTCCTCGGAAGATTTTGTCACATCAAGAATATCATCCACCACCTGAAATAACAGCCCAATGCACCTTGCAAATCTCCGCAGTTTTTCAACTCCTTCTGGAGTCCCACCACCCAAAATTGCTCCCAAAACTACTGAGGCTTCCAATAGCGCCGCCGTTTTGTGTAGATGAATGAATTCCAGCTGGTCTAATCCAACATCAGCCTTTCCGGTGGAGGCCAAATCGACAACTTGGCCCGCGACTAAGCCTTCAGTCCCGATTGATTTTGCTAATTCTCCAACTGCGGCCAAGACTCTGGCTGGTGCTACCCCTGTGGTCGCCGTGACGATGTACTCGAAGGCGAAGGCCAGCAGGGAATCGCCGGCGAGGACTGCCACGTCCTCTCCGAAGACTTTATGATTCGTAGGTTTTCCTCGCCGGAAGTCGTCGTTGTCCATGCACGGCAAATCATCGTGGATTAAGGACATTGTGTGGATCATTTCCACAGCGCAGGCGGCCGGCATGGCTTGAGACTGATGGCCCCCGACAAGCTCGCAGGCGGCGATGCAGAGCATGGGACGAACCCTCTTGCCGCCGGCTAATAAAGAATAGCGCATTGCTTCGTGGATCTTCGGTGGGTTCTTGACGGAAACGGAGTCGTCCAATGCTTTATTGACTATATTGGCCTTTTCAACCATGTAGGATTTGAAGTTGAAAAGGGTCGAAGAGTCCTTGGATTCTCGGTCTTTCTCGGCATCAATTGTTTCTTCTTCCCTTGTTATGATCGCTGAAATGGTGAAGGAAGAGACGGGCTTCGTTTGCTTGAGGAAATTGGGTTTGAATTGGGGGTTATTCATGGGTTTGTGGATAAGACCATTGAAGGATCTGTAATGGGTTTTTGGTTGATTGAAGACTGAACAGGTCTGAACCCACGAATCTACCAAAGTCATAGATCTCATGTTGGAAAAATGTAGGTCGAAATAAAGTACTTTAGTATATTTTTTATATATATTTTTTTCAGTAGTATGCTCCACAGCTCCAGGTCCGGCTTGCAAACTTGCAATGGAGAGGGGCGAGGATTCTAGGAAAATTGAGGCACAAGAGAAAGAAGAGGTTTTGTAAAGTTGGAGCTTAGCTTTAACGGTTGGAAAATGAACACATAAAGAAGTGACAGGCCAAAGGTTTCAATTTCATGGAAGAGAAAGACAGGCATCATCCATCTGAATTCTAAAGAGATAGGGTTTTGGATCAGGAGTGGCAAATGCCCAACTCCTGAGCCTAACTCTCATGGTTGGCATGTGACCAGTCACCATGGTGGATGCCGTTTTCCAAAAGGAGCTTTGCCTACCACTCTGTTAATTGTTAATTTCGTAGTGGGGATTTGTCAAAGACACTTAAATCACATTTAGGGTCCCTTTGATAAAATTAAAATTTAAAAATTGAAGTTTAAAATCTTAAATTTAAAATTTAAATATATTAAGTTATTGAATTATTAAGTATTAAATCTAATATATTTGAGTGTATATCACATTCAATGATAAGTGAATAACTTACCACTTTAATTTGAGTGTAAATTTTACCTAGAAAATTCAGTACCACTTAATTAATTCAGATGTGCACTTTTTGATTATTAAAGGCATCTGAATATGTAAAAATTTAAATTCATTAAGTTTAAGTGCTGAATTGATTTATCAAACATAACCTTAATTTATCATATAAATGTGTACACTAACAATTACCATAATTTCATTTTGCATTTATAAATCTTCTCGTCAGCTACACCTTAGTGAATATTAATGTCTAATGGATATTCTCAAGACAGATCCTTCATATTAACACCACATTAACTCATTTTTTTCCAAAAAAAAAAAAAGGCTTACTATTTCAATCTCGATCCCTATCAAGGCCTTCCTTATTATGGGTTTGTTTGTTTCAAATTGAATAGGCAATTGATTCTTAAGATGCTGGTTCAATCTTTGTTTTCACAATATCATGTAGGGTCAATTACAGTTTGCCCCATGAACTTTAAATATATACACTTTGCTCCCTTTATTTACTAGTCAAACGTTAATAATGAATTCTCCATCCAAAATTTTAACAAAATGACATTAATACCCTTATATAATAGTTTTAGAATAATCCTATACTTTTTAATCGGAATATGACACATTTTATTAGGAAAAACACAAAGCCATATGATTTAAAAAATTAGCAAAATAAAAGATGGTGTAATACCAAAGAATTGAATAATTGTATTGTGGAGAAAAAAGAATTTAAAAATTCTTAAAACATCTGCACAAGTTTTCCATCGCTTATCTTTCTTCATTTAAATTATAAACGGATTAGTCTTGATAATTTTCATTTACTTTACAGCTGTCACAAGATTTTCACGAATCAATAAGATGCTATTTGGTAATTTTATATCACATTCATACCTTGCTTTGTATTTTGTTTGCATTATACATTTTTAAAAAATTGAAAATTCTCTAATTAAAGGGAGAAAAATCGAGAGAGCAAGAAAATTTGAAAATCTCCGTTTGGATTGCTACTTTTATGGGTTTTTTTTTAATTAAAAAATATGTTGTAACAATCAGATAGATAGATACATGTGAGATAAAAAAGTGATTCAAAAATATGTTCGTAAAAAATGTAAAAATTTTGTGCAAAATGCAGTTCTGACATAGTAATCCTATCATATTAGCAGATTGTTCTCACAACATTATATAGTACAAATTCCTGGTACACAATAGAGAGTATTTTGTTCTCCAAATTATTATTCTTTGTTCTTTTCTGCTTCCAACTTTATTCTCCTGACATGATATGAGCATTATTATTTTCTTTTCAAAGTCCCAAATATCAAAAGGTAGTGCAATTAAAGGACAGAAGCTCAAATAAGAATAATCTTCTTGTAGGAAAAACAAAAGAGAGGAAATTAATTCAACCAAATGTCATCCAGCCTCCGGTTAGCATCCAACAGAATAATAAAACACCAAAGTGGACTCGCTTTCAGCCCTTTTTCTCTCAGATTCTCTCTCCTCAATTTGATACAAATAGTCCCCATTCCAGCCCCTCTCCGATCGCAGGCCCCCCTCCCAATCCTCCTTTCCCACTTCGCTCCGCGTACTAAAATATCCGACCCCCCAATCATCATTCTCGTAATCAGCTTTCGCTTCGCTTTTCTCTGGGCCTTTTTATCAATCAGGTTGTCGCCCTTCCTCTTCTATACTGACGCTTATTTGTGGATTTGGCTATAGCTAGCTGTTGATTCTTTGTCAGATCACAAAATCTAGGTTTTTTTCAATTTTAATTTTTTGCATTAATACCTATGGGAGATGCTCTTTTGTTCCCCCTTTCCTTCAATCTTATTTTTTTTGATGATTGGGATTCTTTTGCCTAGCTGGGTTTTAATGAATAGTTGAGTTTCTAATTCTTCTGTACTGTATAGACTATATTTGATCTGGGATCTTGTTTCCTAGGATTTAAAATTCTGCTCATCTGGGATTCGCTATATGTGTTGTTTGATTTGCTACGCATCATTAGGGGTCAACCCTTTTTCACTTACTGTAATTTTTATGGCCTTGTTTACTAGTTATCTTTTTACCATCATCTAGTACTTGGGTTGAGTCTGAGGATCACATGTAAAAGACATAAACTTTGATTACGTCAATAACATGATTGCTGGGATGATTTTATTCATCATCTACTGATGAAAGATTCTGTAAGGCTCGGAGGAGGATTATTAGTTCACTGACTTCAGAAGTTTCTTATCTACTTAAAGTTAGCAACTGTTGTGTCCTCATGACCTGTAAATTCTTGCATTTGAGTAGTAAAATCTGGTTTTCTATGTGAGGAATGCCTTTTACTTTGGAAATTAAGGAGACGTTTTTCTTGGGATTTTTTGGCAAGTATTATTCAGGCACTGTTGTAGCCTTCTGTTATCAAGGGACGATGAACATACCGCTACTGTTGTACAACATCTCAAACTTGTTGTCTTATTGTTGTAATTGTTGCTAAAATGTGTTGTCTTTTTTGGGTAGGAACAATGATTAAGCTGTTCAAAGTGAAGGAAAAGCAGAAGGAACTTGCTGAAAATGCAAATGGAAAACCTCCAGTGAAGAAGCAAAGTGCTGGAGAATTACGTCTTCACAAAGGTCATAACCACCCGTACCCCTGATTCTTGTGGATAGTTGCTAGAACTTGTTTACCGTCTTGCATTGCATGACTTATGACTTACGGTTGGCTTAGTGCTTTCTGTTTTAATAGGAAATGATTTCTATCTTCTTTGGTATGATTCAAGATTCAGGTTTTGTGCCAGTATTGGTAGTCAAGAACATTTTGTTTGCGGACTATTGAAACTATTGTCACCCATCTGGATATTGCCACAGACAGTTGCACTTCTAAAGCTGAGACAGGGATTTCTTATCATTTTATTTCTTGACCGAGGTTTTTGATTGGAGTTTTGGGTTTGGAAAGATTATAAGAGGACTGTTAGGATTCTACAAGCTATCTTATGCACAACCAGTTTAGTCTTATTTCAGTAAATCTGGTTTTCAAAATTCATCCTTTTGATTTGAGTAAAAAGATTCTAATAGTAAAATCCTGATGAAGTGGCATATTTTCTTGACAATTCTGTCTGCCTGGAACCAGTATGGATGTTTCATCCTTTTGATCAACCAGTTTAGCATTCTATTATGCGTTCTCTTCCATTTAATATGCTGAAAAGCAATTCTTTATTATAGTATATTGGATGCTGTACCTTCACTTCTGTCATATTCATGTGAATGGACACTTGGCATTAGAAAGCTTACACATTAGGCGCGTGATATGATCTGGATGAGTAGGATTTTATGATTCAAATCTGTATAAACCATTTTGGGCCAGTGATGCAGTGGGAGCTTCCAAAATTGTTTGGTTTGCTTGAGCTTTATGTACACGTGGGGCTTTTCAACTTGACTTGCAGAATGCAAAATTCTCTATTTACATCTGAAATTGGAACTTGGCATTTATCTGCATGATCCTATTTGATCTCCTCTATGATGCAATTGTTTTAGGCAAAATTGTTGAACTAAGGACTTAATTTTGGTGATGAAATTTTATGAGTGAACTTTAGCGGCAAGTATCTTTTCTCTTCCATTTCCCAAAAAAAAAATGTTTTTCTCATTCAAAAAAAACCCCAAAAATCTTCAAAGAAGAGAGAAACTCATCTTTTTTCCTTAATCTTCAAGCACCTGAAAAACCCCAAAAAAAGGCTTTGGTTGATTGCTTCTTCATCATGACTCAAAAAAAAAAAACCCCCTTAATGTAGGTCTTCCACTTACAAAGAGAGCAACCCAGTGTAGGTGATGCTATTTCATTATTGGGAAGTGCCAAATCAAAGTGATTTTATCATGCCTGTACTATGCGAATTATGTTGCTATCCTCAACTTACACCAACTGGAGCCATCAAGCTACTAGGTTTTAGTGATAAAATTAGGAAAACCCTCATGGTTACTTTGATTGTACATATGCACACATTGGATCTTTGTTTATTTTGTTTTTATTGGTATTGGTGTTGTGTCCATAGAATGAAGTAAAATACAGGCTATGCTCTATTTCTATTCCCACGCACCCATCCCTGTAAAAGTTCTTTCACTTGGATGAGGTGTTAGTGGTGGAAATTAGGAAATAATAATACTGATGGTGTTTTCTCCCTGTAGATATAAGTGAACTCAATTTGCCAAAAACATGTACAATAGCATTCCCCAATGGCAAGGATGACCTCATGAACTTTGAAGTTACAATTCGACCTGATGAAGGATATTATTTGTGAGTATTTATTTTGTGGCCAGTGTTTGGTAAGAGGAGGAACTTTATTTTTTCTGATTAATTAGATTTCTGAGGACATGGTTTTAGCCCTTGACATGAGACATTATTGCAATGTGTGATGTTTTGCCTTGTTCACACAATCCAGGGGCGGCACATTTGTCTTCTCTTTCCAAATTTCTCCAATCTACCCCCATGAAGCTCCAAAGGTCAAATGCAAGACGAAGGTAGACAAGCTCCTAATTTTCCTTTCTACTTTCATCTTGGGTACTAATATCTTGCAACTGTGAAATCAATTAAAGTGGGGTAAGCTTATTGCAGGTTTATCATCCCAATATCGACCTGGAAGGAAATGTCTGCCTGAACATCCTTCGAGAAGACTGGAAACCTGTGCTGAACATTAACACCATTATCTATGGCCTCTATCATCTCTTCACGGTAACCTTTATTCCCTGTTTGTGAGGAATTATTCTTTTTGCTTTGATGGCATCTCTAATCTGGGCTTATTTCTGTGCAGGAACCTAATCACGAAGATCCTCTTAATCCTGATGCAGCTGCTGTGTTGAGGGACAACCCAAAGTTGTTTGAATCGAATGTGAGGAGGGCAATGGCAGGTGGCTATGTTGGGCAGATGTTCTTTCCTCGCTGCGTATAGTATGTGAAGGCAACATCTAGTTGAGATGAATTGCTGGTGCTGTCAGGTCAGAAGTCTGTACATTTGGGGAAGAAACCACGTGTCATTGGTAATTCTGCAGCATACTCCATGGTGCGTTGGTACAGTTCTTTGGTACTCGCAAAACTGGAACTTGCAGATGATGTTTGTTATGCTGTTGTAACTTCATCTCGCTTTTTGTTTACAAATTTATATTTTGTAATGGATAAATGGTTGAATTTGGAGGAAGATGGTACCTATAAACGTTGTTGGTGCCATCTTTGCTGTTTTAGTCGGTTATGTTCCCTGTTTGCGAGCTGTGTGTCAGTTTAATAACCAGGCAGCTAAGCATTATTTGATTGAATTACAGCAGTGGATCATCCGTGGGTAGAGCTACTTAAAAGTTTGGGTTAGTGGGCAGACCATTAACTTTTGTTCGTCTGTCGGCCTAATCCAGTGGTCCTGTTTATCAAGAACTTGTAAAACTCGAAAATGGTTTTGGGCTTGGTAAAAGCGCTCTAGCGTCATCTTCTACTATAAACGGTTCGAAGGCAAGTTGGAGATGATTCTGGAGATGGCGCAGATACTGACCGGTCGGGCTGAAGGCTTGTTAAGGTTGCTTTGATTTCGGGTATTAAAAAAAAAAAAAAGGAATAAATGATGCTTGGCAGAGGGCATTAAGGAGATTATGTACATAATTGACTTGAAATATGAGTAGGGTGTCCGAGTTTCCTTTCGTTCCTCCAATTGTTAAAAAATAAAGGGTGTCCGAGTACCACCCAATAATTTTCGTAATTCTTTTTTTTTTTTTTCTGAAGGGGTAGAACAAAATATAGTGCTGAAAAGCGGCATATCATCATCCATGTTTAAATTAAGGATGGAATATGGAGAGCCTATGCAAGGGTGAAGAAACAAATTAAGGATGCTAATCTTGTTGATGGTTTATTGATACGTATTAATATATATAGGCTGCGGACAATCTCAATTGTTATTTACATTAGATATGCATTTCACGATATGAGATACTCTATAACATATCCTTTATTGAGCTGAAATAGTTAAAACCCAATTGTTAAATTTAGATGTGGCAAAATGGGCGGGATTTGCTTGGGTTCGAAATGAAACCGAATCATATGGGTTTGGGTTTAATCTTACCTATATGTGTTTTGGGACTAACTTGGGCGGGATCACTTTGGGATGGGTTTAGATTGATCCCACCCAATACCCAAATTTATTTTCTATATTTTTTTCCTTTAATTCTTTTTTATTTTTTATATAACTTTAATATTTTTATTTGTTAAATTTCTTTTGATTTTATTGTGAATTTATATTTTTCTGAATTCATTTACACTCTAAAACGATAAACAGTTACTTTAAAAAAACATAATATTTTGGTAAGAATGAACATATCTTCTCCCTGGATTAAACCAAAAATTGGATTAACAAATAAAGGAAAAGATAGATATACAGTCATATTCCAACCTTACCCATAATGTTGTCTGACACAAGGACTAGAAACAAGATTTTTAACACCAAATTCATTCTTACTGACATTCTTAAAATTTTCAAAATTTGATACAAAAGAAATTCACATTAAATACTGAATAAAGCTAGCACAGAAACGAAGAAGTTGATTAAAAATTGATAACAGGGTTGCATATAGAAATCTATGTAGATAGTTCAACAATTATCATAAAATCAACATAAAGGGCGCCAACAGTTGTTAGTAAAACATTGATTCTTGTAGACACCAAAATTTTATCAATTCATTTTATTTTTATTGTTATCTTTGTATTTTTTAAGTTGTTTAAATGAAATCATTTTTACTTAATTGGTTTTCTTTTGTAGAAAAGTGAAGAAAGAAAATGGAAGAGAAAAAAAAAATCAGAGATGAATTTTTGGATAAATGATATTTTTTGGGAAGATATTTGGGCCCAATGGGTACCCAGGTATTTCCCAACATTTCCCATCAAATAATGGGTACAATTGGAATGCATCCCATTTTAAATCCAATATCAAATTACAATACCCATCCCACCCAAAGTCCTTTTGGGCATGGGTAGCCCATTGGGACTTGGGACAAATAAACTTTACAACTTTAGCGCCCCCCCCCCCCCAAAAAATCCTGTCACTCAAAAAAAAAAACTCTTTTCCATGTTGGTAGGGGATTATTGCATCTCGCGCAGACCAATAGAATCTTAGCCCATTAGGAAATTCATGAACCAATGCTTCACCCTCACAACCCAAAAAAAAGCAGCCACGGATGGACCATAAAGCCCAAGGTAAAAGAACGCTTTCCTTTATTTAACCAGAAAAAGAAAAAAAAGAGAGCAGGAGGTTAACAAAAAAGAAAAAAAGGAAAAAGAAAAAGAAAAGGGTGAAAATCTGGAGCCCACTCTTCGAACCCTTTTCAACAATGCTTGAAAATCAACTCTCTGGGCAAAGAATTAAACTAGTAAAATAAAATATTAATTAATCTCAACAACAGGTTTTCACTTCTCTGGGCGGCCCCGGCTAATGCCAATGAGGTCAGGTGGTTCCCGTTGCAGATGTGGCACAAAACTATTTGAAGGCAACCCATCTCCGATCCAAAGCAGCAGCAACAACACCTGATAATTCCCCTTTCCATTTTCCTCTTTTTTTTGGGGGGGGGGGGGGGGGGGGGGGTTTTCCCAGCTTTTCTGCACTGTGCGTGAGCACTGAGCAAGCTTTTGTGTGCCACTCGCATCACCATCTGATCGGTTCCAGAATTCGGGGGTTCTTCTTAAAGCTTCTTCTGATGATGAATTCTGATCAGCTTCATTACAGCATACAGACAATCATAAAGCAGCACTCCAACGTACGTACTACTGTAGCAGCAGCAGTGGTAGTAGTTACTGCTCTCTTCCACGCGGCTTCCTTTCCTCGATATCAGTAGTATTTTCACACTCATCACCATTTGCCCTTTTTTTTCAATCTTCTCCTGCGCGATACGCTGCTCGCAAGTCACACCCTTAACCGAAACCCAGTCCCGAATCCCGACCGTTCACCTGTCATACTTTTCCACATATCTCACAGCCAAAACTCAAGTCAACAGTCAACATAAACCCATCCAAACATCCAGGTGCCCAGCCAAACAGACCTTTCTCTTTCTGAGCTTTACTGAACGAACCCTTCCATCATTTTTCGTCCAAAAAATTATGCGTACATCAGTAAGTAAGGTAAGAATTATAAATACACAACCCAACGCACGCATAAACACACAATCACACACACAGAGACAGGAAACAGAGAGAGATTCGTCTAAACTTTGGGTCGGGGGAAAAGCATAGACAGTGAGGAGGGGGAAGCGTATTCCTCGTGAGCCCTGCAGGCCCTGCAACGCAATATAATTATACGCTGCTACTACTACTACGATAGAGTATATGGCCTAGTACTCCCAATCCATTCTCCTTTCACCCCTTCCTTTGCCTCTTCCTTCCCCCCAGCACTAGCCGCCCCATCTGCCATCTGGGGTCCCCCACCTTTTTTGCATATAAAGGCCATAACCACAGGGAAAGCAACTGTTTTCTGCGTGTTTTTCTGTGTGTGTGTGTGTGTGTGCGCGAGAAGGACAGAGAGGAGGCAGGCGGAAAGCAAGAAAGATGATGTGGGAAGCTGGAGGATCAACTGCATCATCATCAGCGGCCGGTGGCAGCGGTGGTGGTGGAGGTGGAGGAGGAGAAGGAGGAGGAAGTGGTGGCGTGGTTAATGGGAGGAGGAAGCCTTCATGGAGGGAGAGGGAGAATAATAGGAGGAGGGAAAGGAGGAGAAGAGCTATTGCGGCTAAGATTTATGCTGGGCTGAGAGCTCAGGGAAATTATAATCTCCCCAAGCACTGTGATAACAATGAGGTCTTGAAGGCTCTCTGTGCTGAAGCTGGTTGGATTGTTGAGTCTGATGGCACCACTTATAGAAAGGTCCGCTTTTTACGTTTCTTGATTTTGTTTCCTGTGTATGGAGGTTGATCTTTATTTGGATCTTCCTGGTTCCCATAATTAATTTTTTTTTCCTTCTTGATCTGCATTTGATAGTCTGTTTAGATCTGTAGTTTTGCGAGATGGGATTTGCCTGACTTGGATCTCAGGTTGCTATTTCATGCTCTTTTGGTTACAGCCGGCAGCTACCGTATCTGGTTCTTTTGATCTGCTAATGGCAGAATTTGGAGAATTTTGATCTTTCTTTTCTCACAAGGGCTTGTGCGGGTTCTGGGATGTCTCTGAGTTTGTGATGCTGCAATTTTCCATCTTCTTTTTTTTTTTAACTTTATAGTAATTAATACCAAGCTGGAATTTCTTCCTGTTGGTTCATCCAAATTTCTCGCAATTAATATCTATTTTCAAGAATTAACTTCAATCAAGAATTTGTTGACAATTGCTGTACATAGATACTGGGGAAAAGACATACTACCATGCTTTTCAAGTTTCTACCATGCTTTTGTACCCTTTTTTTTTTTGTTGTATCTGCTTTCCGAAATGTGATTCTCAGTTGTCACCTACTTAATTGCACGAGTCTTTTCTCTTCAATTTTTTTTTTTTTTGAATTTCGAAGCTCAAGTACCAGTCAATCGATCGGGAGTCACTTATTTCTTTCTTTGTATTAGCATGCCAAGAAATGTCACCAATAATGCTCTCTATCTTATGTAATTAGTTTTGTTTGATAGCTAAATTTTGATGGGGACCTTGGATTTATATGTTTCAGGGATGCAGGCCACCTCCAATCGAGATTGGAAGCACTTCAGCAAACATCACACCAAGCTCTTCCAGGAATCCCAGTCCACCTTCTTCCTATTTTGCGAGTCCAATTCCTTCTTATCAACCGAGCCCCTTGTCCTCTTCCTGCCCTAGTCCAACCCGTCAGGAGCCCAACATGGCATCTCATCCATTTGCATTTCTCAGGAACTCCATTCCTTCATCTCTGCCTCCACTCCGAATATCGAATAGCGCCCCTGTGACTCCACCTCTTTCCTCCCCAACTAGACTTCCTAAGCAAATTTTTAATCTAGAGGCCCTTGCCAAAGAGTCCATGAATGCCTTGAACATCCCTTTCTTTGCTGCCTCTGCGCCAGCAAGTCCAACAAGAGGCCAACGATTTACTCCGGCCACTATACCTGAATGCGATGAGTCAGACTCATCCACAATTGATTCAGGCCAATGGATGAATTTCCAAACATATGCACCTAATATGGTGCCAACTTCACCAACCTTTAATCTGATGAAACCCATGGCTCAACCAGTTTCTCCCATGGATGTTGTCTCAGGAAAGGGTAAAGGTATAGAGTTTGACTTTGAGAAGCTACCAGTTAAGGCGTGGGAAGGGGAGAGGATTCATGAAGTTGGATTGGATGATTTGGAGCTCACACTAGGAAGCGGAAATGCTCGCATTTGAGTGATCTATCGCATGATTCCATGGATGACATCTTTGAATGGCAATCCGGAAATGCATTCGAGCAGAGTCTCCCTTCGTGGTTGGAGGATCCTTTCATTTTACTTAGCTCAAACTTTGATGCTGCTTAAGTGTAGAGATTAGGATGGGATTGATTTTCAGTTCATTTTCTTTTGTTCTTTTTCCCTTCTATTGTTAGTTCTTGCGGACCCCTGCATAATTTGTTTGGGCGTCTCCAAAGCATTACATGTAGATAATTCTCTGTTATCTATCCATTACAATCAAGAATTATTTTCTTCGATGTAGGCTATACTGGGAAGGGTTTCACAAATTTGGAACTGTTTTGAGGATTTGTCTTCAATTGATGCATAACGTTACTGCATGTTTTGTATGTTTCCTTGGCATTTCATGCTATATATTGGATTTGCATCTGTATACATGCATGTATTGGATGATGATTAGGGATTGCTTGCCCTCGTCCATTTCCCACTCTGTTTTTCAAGAGAAGATTTTGATAGAAACTCCATTAACACACTTTTTGGAGCGTCCTGTTTCTTCCCTGACATGTAAATGAGGTTCGATGTCGATGCATAATTGGTATGAGCTTTAAAGTTTGATGCTTTTTTGACCAATCTTCAACAGAATTATTTGATGTCTCTGGGCCATGCATGGGGGGAGCTGTCCTTTTTTTATCCATTATGGTATGGTATGGCTTGACATCCCATGTTCATGCACACGTAGGAGCAGGATTACAAAAAAAAAAAACAAGAGGTGGGGCGTGATAACGGGGCAGTTTTGAGGCTGGCTGGTAGCTTGTCGAAGCCCATCATTTAATGTCAGCATATTCTATCAACCTCTGGCCTTATGCATAATTCCAACTTAACAGGTACTTTCATTTTACCCGTAACGCGGCCTCTGGCACATGTATTGCTTGTCGAAGTATCCGCCCATGGTCAACGAAATCTCAACCCGAAATAATCACTCCAAAGAAAACAATACACACACCTCTCTGCTAGTGCTAGTGGAGTACAAACCATGATGACAGAGATTTAACACAGCAGATGCTAATTTGCTGGTATGAAATCAATCTTGTCACCTCACAGTTCTCAGACATGAAAGCAGGATGAAAGCACAACAACAGTAAAGAACTGAACTTTACATGAAAATGATTAGTCTGAATATGAACAATCACTAATCACATCAGTAACAAACGTACAAGCTCAAGGACCCTTCCTCCCAGAATCAAAAGTCTCCTGGATCATAATTGTAGTAGCACTAGTTTCATTTCTTGTTAGGGAACTACCAAATTAATTAGTCCGCGTCCTAAAATATGAACCTTCAAGGTGGTCATTACTTGTTTGATGCGCATGTGGTCTCCAAAGCCACCAGCATCACACGTCTGTCTCTTTTTTGGCTTCGGCATCCAAATCCTCGTTGAAGTTGCTGTTACATTCATTGTATCTAAAGCATGATACGAGGTGGCCATTAACCATCCCCGCCACTTGCATGAATGAATACACGACAGTAGGCCCCACGCACCGGAAGCCCCTTTGCATCAAACCCCTGCTCATCAGTTCTGATTTTGGTGTTTTTGCAGGAACTTGACGTGCATATCGGAAGCCATTTCTTATTGGTTTGTGGCTTACAAATCGCCAACAGTAGTCGCTGAAGGAACCAAACTCCTGCTGGATCTGCGCAAAAGGAGAAAATCATGGAAATCTAACCAAAAATTTCCTAAGCTATTCAATCAATTATATAGTCTTGAGTAGAAAACCATATTCATGTTAGTCTCCTTAATGGCCCTGCCTCCCTTTCTTTCCCGATGTAACTCCTCCTCAAGCGAGGCATACCATCACAATGTTAGTTTTGGGAAGAGGTATCAAATTCAGTCGTGAAGAATAAGGGCTTCAACTTTGCTGAGTCAGTGCGCTTAACCATGAAACAAGGGCTACGTTAGTCTACGTCTGGAAGAAAGACAAAAAAGTTTTCTGTCCAAAAGACAGTCATAGTTTTGCTTTGCCTTCGACATCATTTTAGTTCTGATTAAGGGACTTGAAAAGATTGAATTGAAAGTAATTACCTTGAGCACTAGCTTAGCATTTTCCACAATTGCACGAAGCTTCTGTTCAGATAGTAATGAATTCCCATTTGTACTCAATGCCAGTAACTTCTTCTCATCAATACTAGCAACAGACAATAGGTCAAAGTTGTTGAATATCCTCCTGTGTAAGTGAGATCCACCAACTAATCACCATTAGTATTGTACATTAGTTATATAAACGGAGTACATTTATGCTGAAGAGAAGAAAGAATGTGATGCTATGTTGAAGATTGTGTATACCTGAATGTCTCTCTCTTGCGAAGAATTGTTGGCCAGGGAAGTTCAGCCAATGCCTGTGATAAAACAAGCAGTTCAAACAGCTTTGTTTCATCCTTAACTGGAACTCCCCACTCTTCATCATGGAAAGAAGCATAAATTGTCTCTGCAAAATGTCAAGATTTTCTCAGTTGTAATTCTCCAAAAACTATCAATGCTTGTCTTTTGTTGCTGCAGAAGATGACCTTTTTCAACAAACAAATATATCGCTGCTACATCTGCAGGGAGGTAGGGGTGAAGCATAATATTTCACTATCCACTATCCTATGGTGGTTGCAATAATGGATAAAAAAAATCCTGTACTTTATCCATCTAAGGTGGTTCTAAAATACACCAAAAAAAGAGCAGTTCAAACTTTAACTAAATGAAATCATAAATGGTTTCCCAGAAGAACGAACAAGATGAGATGATTCCGGGGGAAAAAGTGTGGTGCTATTCTTTTGAAGTTTGAATGAAATAAATGGCTTTTTTTAAGCAAAGTAATTCTATACATTCCAAAAGAAACAGATACACCAAATGCAGACTTCCTAGACTCGTTTGTTTCAACCACACCTGCCTGCTTTGACGACTGAGACAATTATTTCCTTTCCCTTGATTCATTTTCTATTGCCGTAAGCGTACATTTTGATTGCAACGAATTATCATTCCACTTTGCTATCATGTGAACAAAAGGGTTCCAGATTTTAGCTATCAGTAAATCGTAGTCATATCTCCCCGGCCATATGAATTTTCACAGAAGTTCAGCGCTGCCCGTGCAGCCTGTTAAATGATCTGCGTATGATCGGTAAACTTGTAATTGACAAAATGTGACCACAATTGACAGAGATACTTGTATGACGCGATCAATTCAAAGAGCATCATCAAAAACTGATTTAAGGCCTCTAATTTATGGACACATGTATGATTATAAGATATGTCCTAACTCCTAAATCATCAGACAAGCAATTTGGAGGGAATTTGTAGGTCGCAATGGAAATTATATTAGGTGAACTTCTTTAAGATGAACTCATGGAACATTAAACAAACAATAGCAACAATTTCATCAGACAGGAATTTGTAGGTCGCAATGGAAATTATATTAGGTGAACTTCTTTAAGATGAACTCATGGAACATTAAACAAACAATAGCAACAATTTCACAGTGAAAAGTTACCAGAATTTGGCGTGATCCAATCGCATCGCTTAACTAGACCCGGAGCTACTCGAGTCACTGCCAAAGTCTCACGCCCATGGGGCACGACTTTAGCAGCTATAACACCACTAGAGTTCTTCACTTTCCTCTTTGAACTCACGCTTTTCATTACCGACCCATTACAGAAAGATGTCTCCGAATACCTATCACCCACCCTGTTTTTCAGTACAGCTGCTTTCGGGCTCTCTGACACCAATTTCTTAGCATCAACAGCGGCAGTATTATTATTAGTATTATTATTAGAATGCTTCTTCTTCAGTCTCTCCTTCTTTCCCTTCTCTTCTTCAAGAACTCGCACCCGGTTGCCTCCAGGACCCAAAATTTTCCGGGTTTCTGAAGCGGGTTTTTCAGGTGAGTGCAGCTCGGCAGCCACTGACATGGTTTTTCAGACACTTAAGCCTTTAAGGATTAGGTGATAATGTAGGCGCTGAAATTGAGCTATTGGCGTTAGGGAGCTAATTAGAGAAGACTTTGAGGGGTAGGGTAGAACTGGGAGGAATGCAGGTACAGAGGGATGAAATGTGTGAAAACTTAAGCTGGTTGGCTCTGTGGGGAAGATAGCAAAGACGCAGCAGTGGCGGAAGCCGGAAGGCCAAACACCAGCGTCAAAACGAACGGGTTTGGAGGTTTTTAAAATGTTGGGGCCTCGGGGTTCAGGGATGGTGACCGGTTACTGCAGGTGAGGGCGTTGGTGTATCAGTTAAGATTACCATTTTGGGTTTCTGTGAGGGATTGGAATTTTATGGGGAAAATACGCCACTGTTTTAAAATTCAAATCAGCTAAAGTTTTTCTTTTCTTCTTCTTCTGTTTTTTTTTTTTTGGTCCATCTATTCAAGAATTTCCACCTTTTCTACTTACTTATCAAATAAAAAAACGATAACAAAAATTTTCTCACCCCCATCAATGTGGTGATGAAGTAAATGAAATAATCTTCACTCCAAGTTAGTCTTATTGAATTGTACATGAGCATGCAAAAATAATTAGAACATATATTTCATATTCTGGGTGTTCATTGGTCAATAATTGAAAATTTAGATTTTTTCTTACCAGTCTAACATTCGGTTGTTGTCCAAATTTTTATTTAGTAATTTAAATATTAATCATTAAATTTTGCCCAAAAGACTAATGATTCAATAAATATTCAAATTCTTTCAACTAAAACAACTTCCACCCTCATCTATAAATGTACCATTGAAAGCGTTTTAATTTCAAAAGCCGAAAAATGAAACCAAAAGGCTTGTGGTTCGAGACTTAAAAGGCTAAAGCCAAGCACAAAACTAGTTGAAATCAATAAAATGACACATTATTTTTTGTTTTTGCAAAATTCGTTCAATTTATCTTATAAACATTAAAACACAAATTGTTTTACCCAATAATAGACTTTGGATATAAATTAATTTACCAAAATTTGAAATTTAATTTATGGCAATTAAGCCGATTTTTTGGTTTTTTTCCAAAATATTCCATATTATATGAAAGCAAAGAAATTTCAGCATTAGGTTAAAAGCAAGAATGAAACTAGTTACCATTAATGAGCATGGACTTGGGATAAAAGTGAATTTGCATGAAATTTTGATATAACAAACTTCTAAATTTTAATTAGTCAATGTTTCCTTAATAATTATATGTACAAATTAGAATGTATCAAACCAAATTATGTGTCATTTTGAACTAAAAAACAAAAAAAAAAAAAAGAAAGAAAGAGAAAGAGTACATAATCCTTAGTAGTACTAAAAAAATATGATGAGAGCATGAAGCATGGTAATAGATAAGCACGTGATCCCATCTCATAACATTTTTCCTTTTTCGAAAAACCATCTCATAACACTTGATAGGCTTGCAAAAAAAATGTATTAATTAGTAAATTAAGCAACAATTGGAAAAAATAGGAAGGGTAAATGTGACCGTTAGGAATGAATATGGAAGGAACATACCGGTTAGTGGCCGTTGTAGGCTTAGGCTGGGCGTCAAAATCAGTTGGTTAGTCGGTTTTAGGGGATGTTTGCTTGTGAAGTTCCTTACCGTTACGAAAAGGTATCCCAAGCCCACTACACCCAACAAACAAAAACACCCTACCAAAAAAAGAAAAAGAAAAAGATAACACCCGACGGTGCGTTTCTTGTGAGTCTCTCTCTCCTTGTATTGCTTTCGGGTCGATTTAACTATTAATTCTCGTACTTAGTCTAATTAAATGTGTATGAGTTTATTTCAGTTTCTGAAAAAAAATAAGCCATTATCTGGTGAGGGTGTGCACGGGAGATTGGGTCACCATCTCATATCGATTGATCGTAGGGTCTTTACTCTAGGTATAAGGATCATAGGAGCACCGTCTTGTCACAAATTGGTTGGATGTGTGTTTCTTGCGGGTCTCTCCTTGTATTGCTTTCGAGCCGATTTAACTGTTAACTCTCGTGCTTAGTCTAATTAAGTGTGTGTGAGTTTATTTCAGTTTCTGAGAAAAAAAAAAAAAAAAGACAGTGCCCGAGCAACGGCTACATGACGTCGTCCAGCAACGGAAACACTTGAGCTGGGCTCCTTCTCATGGACCTCCCTCCGTAGTCCAGCCTTCTCGTGGGCTGCATGACAAGACCCGTAGGCCACGAAACAATTAACCAGTGTACCACTATCCTTGTTCGTATGCGAGACCCAACTTCATGGGTGCGGTTACCCATATGAGGGTGAAAACGTGAGATCTCCTAGTCGAACCTCAAAATCCTCTCATTATCCTTTACCCTCGCAAAAGTACGTGTCTCCCTTATGCCTTATGGCTAGTTTGTGAGTTGAGGATAGAAAAGAAAAGAAGACAAAGGTTAAGTTACGAGAGAAAATAATGGATAAGAAAAGAATACAAGAGATTTTAATATTATTTGGGAGTTTATGAAAGAAAAAAATGATTTTGGATACATTGGTTAATAAATATTTCATTCAATAGCTTTTCAAAAATGGAATGGATAATTTAAAAAAATTTTGCAATTTTTTCGTAGCTTTCTGCCCGATTTGGATTGGAAAATTGTTTTTAACTATAGCAGATCTCTTCCTCCTCCCAAATCAGCCGGATTCTCTTCCTTTTTATTTAACTAAAACTCTCAAACGTGGGAAAGGTACTCTTCTTTTCTTTTCTACTCAAATCTCATCTCCCAAACTTGGCATTAAAGACGGTAAAAAAAATCAACAACCAATCTCGGCTCCATATAAATTAGGGGGTTTTTTGATGTATTTTTGAAATACTACACTTTAATATTATATATGAAAAACTTCCATTGTAATTGTTTCTTGAGATATTTTAAAATTTTATTAAAAAATAAAAAAAAATTCACCACTCACCACTACCCACCACCCCTCCCCTCCTCCCCCTCCACCTCTACCTCCACCGCAATCCACCCCTCCTCCTCCTTTCTCCTCTCTCTTCATCCGCCACCTCTTTCCCCTTCTTTCTCCTCAGAGTTGCGATCAGAGAGGAGAGGGAAGGTGAGGGGAAGGGGAGAAAAGAGGGGAAGGGGAGAGTAGAGGAGAGGGATGGTGGTGGCAGTAGCAATGATGTCGGTGGAGAAGGAGGCAGGAAGGGAGCAGTCAGTGGAAGATGGAAAGGTCATATACTCATAATACTTTTATAAGTCGTATTTAATATGTGTGTTTTTGGAGTTTGTTATAATAAACTCCACGAGTAAAAACAATTTGTGAAAAAAAACAAGAGTAATCCAACTGGAGCTAGGGGTGGGCAAAAAAATCCGCCGATCCGAAAACCCGATGAACCCGATCCGATTCGATCCGAAAAATAGGATACCCGATCCGATTTTTCTTAGCGGGGCAGATGAGGGTCGGGTACCCGAAAAATCGGGTACGGATACGGATCAGAAAAATAAAAACCCGCGGGTACCCGACCCGCAGGGTATATTTTATAAATATTAAAAAAGTAGGGATCGTTTTATAATTTTGTAATTTTTAATCCTAAGTGCAAGTGAAGTGGCTCGCAGCCTCATATTCTAATCCTATATGATCTACTCTTCTCATTTTTTTTGAAGAAAGTGAATATTCTCAGTGAAACATGTACAAAATGAAAAAAAAATTTGTGAAACTCTGTTATAAAAATTGTTCATCCCTTTCATCTTTTTTATTTTTATTCTACCTCCATCGATCTTTCATGCAAATCTTGCATCAATTCAATCAAAGATTTTTGTTTGGAGTCTCAATTTTTTGTTAGCTAGATAATTAAAATATTTGTGTCATTCATTTGCAATTATATCTCTTAAATTTGTCTCTTTTATTTAGTGCAAGAAATTTATTTTTCTTTTTCATCACCTTAATACCATAAGGTCTATTCCAAAGATGTAAAGAAGTTAGGGAAGATTTTTAACATTATTTTGGTTATATTTTTTTCAAAAATAATTAGTTCTATTCAATTCTTTTCCGAACTTGATTTCACAATTGACTTATTTGAGATGCGGTCTTGTACCATAATATCCTTAGGGAAGTTACCAAATACTTATTATCCTTGTGTTTGTTGTGTTGTAGAAGTATGAAATGTGTGAAAATGGTGATGTACTCAAAATTATTATGAAACTTCGTTTTGTCCATTAGATATTCTAATATGTACTAAATTTATGAGATCGATTTGATTATTGGATGAAATGTGTGAAAATGGTGATGTATGGACTTTAATTACAATATCTCTACCAATATTAATTGGAAAAGCATGTTTTTTTTATTGAAAAACATGTTGATATTAAGTAGAAAATAAATTTTTTTTATTGAAAAATAGTTTTTTTTAGGGGCGGGTACCCTATGACCTGCCCCTTTTTTTCGGGTACCCGCTATTCGGGTACCCGAAAATATTAGGAGCGGGTTAGGGTCGCAAAATGGCTGATCCGATATATTAGGGTCGGGTCAGCCAAATCATGTTAGAGACGGGTACCCGACCCGTGCCCACCCCTAACTGGAGCCCTCTGTTGCTTGCACAGCTTTCGGGCTTTTTGATGAATTGCCTTAAATTCACGACCACCACAGACAAGCAAGATGGTCTATTTAACTGTCAATAATAAATGGGAGGACACAAGCTTAGCTGGGCCGTTTGCCGTATTGTGTTGTCCTGCTGTTGATGGGAATATCAAATATGTGGAGCAAAGTGAAAAGTGAAATAATAACCTATTCAGATTCTTGTCATTTGCTGACTTCATTTTTTTTTTTTTTTATCAGCAACGATACATTTGTATAACCTACTCTGTCATAATTTAAAATACTCCCATTAGATGTGGTTAAAATAAGCACAAAATTGCATTTGTCTGTGTTGTAAACAGTACTAAACGATACTACCACAAAAACGAGAATGCCGAAAAATAACCACAAAATGAAACTGCCAAAGAACTAGGGTCTAATAAGGCAATTAGTAATTAATTAGGGACAACCTAATTAACAAATTTGGAAATGGTCCATATATATATATATATATATATATATATATAATTTCTTCTGTTTCTTGTGGTATCAAATCAAATCATGGAGTAGCCTAAAAGTTATATCATCCCCAAAAACATTATGCTATTCACATTTTATTCCTTAAAACTATTGCTGCATGCCATCCATGGACCATGCAGTTGGGGCAATTGTTTCCTCCTCCACCAGATTATTGAGTTGAAGAGGCCCGGCAGGACTTGGATCTCATAAATCACCTATACTACTTTTTCGTGAAAATGACGTCACCTTCTCATCAAAAAATAAAATTTTTTTTGTGGCTAATAAGTTTTAATCAGATGCATTGGTATAAATATTCGGGACAATTTCTGTATGACACAAAATTTTAACTATTCAAGTTGAGTTGCTATTGTCAAACCATGCAAAGTATTTTCTATGGAAATTTGGGGCCACACCAAAGAAATTGAACTCCAATTGTCAATGAGAATCGAGGATTCTTGTTGAGGCTCCTTAATTCCACGGTCGGTAATATCGCCGCCTAGAGACCACAAGTTGGAAAGTTAAATCTTGAATAGGTGTTCAGAATGACGTCGGATAATTGTATGCACTTGCCATTAGGGCGGTAAACGAGCCGAGTTTTGACTTAATCGAATCGAAACTTAACTTAATTTTATTGAACTCCAATTTGAGTTCGAACTTGACGAGGTGACAATTTAAAGCTCGAGCTCGAGTTCAACTTGATTCGAGTCGAACTCGAGCTTGAGCTCGAAAAAATTTAAAAATAATTATTTTATTTTTTTAAAAATAAATAGAATAATATTTTTTAATAAATAATAAAATATTAAAAATATATATGTAATTTTACTATTAAAATAAAAAATATATATACTTAAAATTAAAAAAATATATACTTAAAATAAAAAAATAAAGTATATATATCTACTTAAAATAAATAAATAAATAAATAAATATATATATATACTCGACTCGCGAGCTAACGAGTTTAATATTTTGAACTCGAGTTCGAGCTCGATTTCGACTCGAGCTCGATTAATGACTCTGCTTGCGAGTGGTTCGGTTCGTTTGCAACTTTACTTGCCATGCATTCTTAGTACTTTTTTGGATTTTTTTTCCTTTTTTTTGTCTTTTTGGAAATCTTTAAGTATTTTATGTAAAAAGCCAACGCTGCGTGATGTAAGAAAATAATTGAAAATTGTGTTGCGAGGAATATTCATCAAGAAAATCCAAAAAAACTTTTCCACCAAAAATGCAATTTAAACAAGGCTGATTGTAGATCATCCCTCAATTAGTCTAGTTCTCAACTAATTAATGTAAAAGAACAAGTAGGTAAATGTCCTCCTGCCCATAAGCCAAAAAGTAAGCACGGTTAGCTTCCCAAAATTACTGCTGATATCTATCACTTTCTCAAGTAATAATAAAAATTCCAAATTATGATGCACGGCAAAGAAAAATCAACTACATTCATCTCATCTCCTAGAGAGAGGATTGGTTGAATGGTTTGAAAGAAGAGACAGCGTAAATAAAAGGTTTTGATTTCAAACCCTCTCACCTTACACTAAAAAACTACTCCCTCCGTCCCATTTTATTAGTCTTGATTTTTTTTCACACAGATTAAGAAAGTGTAATTAATTTGGTTGGAAACATAAATTTAGATTAATAATTTCCTAAAATACCCTTATGCTAATCACGAAGAGTGCTAATTAATATCAGTTACAGCTAATGGGTTAGTATTGAAAAAACTCAATGTATTCAATGTAGTGGGTTAGTAGTTAATACCAGTGTATTAATAACAAGATATTTAATAAGAATATTTTAGATAATTTGAAAGATTACTACATATCTTAATGGGAAAGTGAATTATAATTTGAGACAAACGAAAAAGAAAAATAAGACTATCAAATGTGACGGAGGGAGTACGTTCATCCCAGGACTGAACAGCCTGGAAGGGTCTTCGAGTATTGCGATCTCTATAAATAGAGACATTAAAGTTTCCGCTCTCCAATCAACCAACCATCTGAACATCATCAAGTTTTTTTGTCTTTTTGCCTCGTCTTAGCCTTCATCTTCCCATCTCCAATCAAACCTCACTTCACCTGATCACAAGCTTGTAATAACTATGGTGGTCTCCAAGGAAGTCAAACCACACATAGCCTTGCTCCCCAGCCCAGGAATGGGACATATTACCCCACTCTTCGAGTTTGCTAAACGCCTGGTGACAAACCACGGCATTCCAGTTAGCTTCCTCGTCATCACCGCCGATGCCTCGGCGGCCCAGACCCAACTTTTCCAGTCTCCCGATATTCCCGCCGGCATCTGCATTGTCAACATTCCTCCGGTTGACATGTCAAACGTTATCAACGAGAACACCTTAGTCCTCTCCCGCGGATGCCTCACCGTCCAAGAATCCTTGAAACCTCTTAGGTCCATTTTGGTTGAGGTAAAACCAAAGGTTCTCATTGTCGACCTCTTTACTAGCCAAGCTATCGAGGTAGCCAGAGAGCTCTCTATTTCAGTGTATTCATTTTACACTGCGTCAGCAGGTTTGCTAGCATTTTCACTGTACCTTCCCACCCTTGACCGTGAAGTCGAAGGCGAGTACGTGGACCTTCTAGAGCCCATCAAGGTCCCTGGTACTCGGCCCCAACGGATTGAGGACCTCCTGGACCAGGTAAGGAACCGCAAGATTGATGAATATAAATGGTTTTTGTTTCACATGAGCAGGTTGGCTCTTGTTGATGGTATTCTGGAGAATAGCTGGGAGGATCTTGAACCTTTATCCCTCAAAGCAGTGAGAGAACACGAGTATTACAAAACCGTACAAGCTCCACCGGTTTATCCAATCGGCCCGTTGATCAAACCAGATGAATTCATCACGGATAAAGATGCCAGAATTTTTACATGGCTCGATAACCAACCCGCGGATTCTGTTTTGTTCGTGGCCTTTGGTAGCGGTGGAACGCTAACAAGTGAACAACTGACTGAGCTAGCGTGGGGCCTGGAGATGAGTGAGCAAAGGTTCATTCTTGTGGCGCGTAATCCTTCAGATGCTAGCGCTTCTGCAGCATTTTTCAACGTGGGAGGTGACCAAAACGACCCTTCAACCTACTTGCCTGAAGGATTTGCGGAGAGGACACAGGGCGTGGGGCTTATTGTGCACTCTTGGGTTCCGCAAGCTGCGATTCTTGGACATTCATCTAGTGGAGCATTTTTGTCGCACTGCGGTTGGAACTCTTCTTTGGAGAGTTTGTCTCATGGGGTGCCTATTCTTGCTTGGCCCCTTTACGCAGAGCAGAGAATGAATGCAACCCTTCTTGAGGAAGGGGTGGGCGTTGCCGTGAAGCCGGTGGTGCAGCCGGGGAAGAAGGTGGTTGGAAGAGAGGAGATTGAGAGAGTGGTGAGGTTGATAATGGAAGGTGAAGAAGGTAAGGTGATGAGGCGTAGAGCCAAACAGCTGAAAGAAAAAGCAGACACGGCATTGAGTTGTGGGGGTTCATCCTATAATTCAGTCTGCCAAGTTGTCGGTATCTGGAAGTCCTTGGTTTAGTAGGTTTTATTGTTCTTTGCAGGTTTCGGGAAGCAAACAGATTAGTGATAAGTACTACTTGAACCTTTTTAATGACAAATAATTACTTCTATGTTGTCTAAGTTTTACTTCTATGGTAATAGTAGTCTAAGTTTTACTTCTATGTCTAGTACTTTGGGTGTTTTGTGTTTTAATTTGATTGCTTTTCTATGTATCATATTAGAACAAAGCTTTGCTTTAGACGTTTCTCAGTTAAGATTTCGAATTGGTTTCATCCTAAGTATAGTAGCATTTATGTATGGAGGAGAATTAAAGCATTCGTAAATGAGATTGACTGCAGGACCGGTGCATGGTTTCCACAATCAAGTATGCATGATTGGGTACGCATTTTGGAGTTTGGAAGTGCTGGCGCACGTTATGAAGCTGCTTTTCTCAAGCTTCTTGTACAAACACGAAATGCAGGGGAAAAGAAAAAGAAAGGAAAATTAAACACGATAAAGAAAAGTAGATTAAAGGCATCTATATCTATATAAATTTGAAAAGGGATTTTTAGCAACAAGCATCCATATGTCTTCTCACTATCAATTCCATTTTTCTAACATTTCACATTTAATTTAATTTATAAAATATATTCCTCTTCTTCTATGTCTACTCTTCACATTTGAAATTGTTGGTTACTTTTTAAAATCATTCCATTTCAAATTGTTGGTTAATGTACATGTTATCCTATTTGAACTTCAACCCTTTCCAATTGCCTTGTATTATTTATGATTCTACTCCAATTAAAACTTCTATAGGACTATAACAAGAGATAACAAATATAACATTCTTTCATGCTTTCTTATTAATTTAAATAAGTAAGATTATTTACATTCCATTTTTGTTATGCACACTTCAATAATCATTTTGATCATATAGTTTTCATTAATTAGACTATATGATAAAACAAATGGTGAAATTTCAAATAATAAAAAATGGAGTGCAAATAACATTTTCCTAAGTAAGAAGTGGCTTCCATGCCTTTCTAATTTAAATACGTAAGAAATGGCTCCATTTATATAGGAATTTGGTTTGAAGTTTATTAGTGGGAAGGTAAATAAAGAGAAAACATTGCCAAATTTAGTAAAAGTAAAAAAAAAGTAAATAATAATGTTTTATCTTTTAACTTAGTAATCCTAAGTAAAAGAGCAAAATTAAATAGAAAACAAAAAAGAAATAATGCTGTGGATTTAAAAAATCAAGAATGGTACCATTCATGAAATCTAAATTATGAAATCACTAAACAAAAAACAAAGTACTATTGGCTTTTAAACGTGGAAATTTTTTTTGAAATATTCAAATATTCATTTTTGATAAAAATAATGATAACAACAACACCAATTCTACCAAAATTTTTTTAAAAAGTAAATATTATAGTTTAAGAGAAAAATATAGACCATTTGACCATAAAATATTACTTAATTTGTATATATCTGCCCCAAGTTGGACCCTGATTAGATTTGAATAAGAGCGCCAAACCCAAACACTAAGGATAACTTTTGATATCATTAATTATTTTATGTATTCTTATTGCTGTCTTCATATGTAAATATGTATTTGCTATGTTAAATATATATATATATATATATACACACACACATTGATTGTAGTATTTGAGGATATTATAGATATTATCAGTTTTTCATTTCCATTTTTAGATACTAATAATTGCAACCATTGTAATCAATTTTCAATTTTATATTTTCTTTATGATAGGTAAAGTTTAATATATTGGGTCGGAGGGATATGAATTTAGAGGTTGAGTATGGGAGGAGGAAAGAGGGAAGAAAATGGTAAGAAGTTGAAAAGTGGCGAGAAAGGCTGAAGAAGAAATGTGGGTTACAAGGATCGGCGTGGAAAATGGAGAGAAGAAGAAAGGGGATAGCGGTGATATGACAAAGATGACAAAAAAAAAAAAAAATAGAGAGAGTGGTACAATGATAGAAGATACGGAAGTCATGCAAGTCATAGGAGGCGTCTCATAACTAACTGGCAGATAAGAGAAGAGGGAAATGATGGTGATTTTTAATAATTTTGAGAACTCTAAAAACATATATTACTGAGATTTTTTTTTAAAATATACGTTAAAATTTATGAAAAATGCTAATCTAAATGTAGTCAATAATTTTAGCGGTACAAGATAGGAGAAATTTTTTTTTTCTAAAAATGGAAGAAAATAAATTGGTTATAATTTATTTTTTTTATATTATAAGTTTTGATATATGAGTATAACATAATATATTTTGTCGGATACTGATAAATTGATTTTTTTTTTAGAAAACTCTTCTCACCTTATCACCCAACCTAACCATTTCCTTAAATGTGTTAACAATTCCTCTATCATGTAAATCATTATAAATTAAAATTTTTTCAACATATTAAGCATACATTTCTTTAAAATTTTTAGTCTATATATAAATATATATAATATTATTTTGATTTGAAATATAATCCCGTGTATGACACGGGTCAAAATACTTGCTAGTATATAATAAACACCAGAAGCTGACAAAATGCAGGTATGGAAGATATGGGTTTCGTTTTTCCTACACGTCTCTATGAACAACACTTTCTACTCAGAGTTCTCTTCTTGGCTCTTTACTCACTCTTTTGCGAGAACTAGGAGGGGATCACCGCGCATTCGCGCGGTGTGAAATTAATAGGTAAAATGCCCAGGGTAAAGCCCATTGTAATAGTTTTTTTTAAATCAAATAGATAATCCATAATTAGGAGTAATGACTAAAATAAGTTATAAAACTATATTTGCCAAATATGTTGAGTCAAGGCCAAGTTTATTAATAAATAATACAGTTAAAAAAAAACTTCTATAAATTATTACAAGTTGTATGCATAATTGGATACTAAGTGTTTACTAACTATGGTTCAAGCTTGCATTTCTCAATCTCTTTACAATGCCGAATATTGTTCAAGAGTTCATTTGTCTTCCTCTTCCTAGAGCTTATTCGAATAATCTCCTATTCCCATGTTTTTATCCTGCACTAGAGGTAATGCAATTTTATGTTTAAGCCATATGAATTTTATGTATCATTAAGGATATAATCTGGACAGAGTAATAAATGAACTACTATGATGGAACTAAAAGCAATATAATATTACAGTATAAATTGAGTTAGAATTGGCCCAACAGGAAGCAAATAAAAACTACTTTCTCCGCCATAAAATATGCAATTTGCTAGTAGCTATGCTTGATATGCACATGCAATGGTGATAACGTTCTTTATTGTCATGGTCTTGTATGTGTCAAAATCAACTGTAAATTAAGGGGGCGCTTGGTTCAAGTTTAGGAATTGAAATTGTAATTGGAATCATAGACTCTGGTTTTGGAATTAAAACTTTTCATTCCAATATCTTGCTTGGTTCACACATTGGAATTAGCATTATTCCAATTCCTGATGCTTGGTTTGATGAGTGTTTCGGAATAAAATGCAATTAAATTCCAAATTTACCCCTGATATAACAATTCTTCTAAAACAAAAGAATTACACATACGACAAATTAACATTTTCATAATTGTAACTACAATAGCTATTAACTTTTTGATAAAACATAAGAAAATCATAAATAATAAAAAAATTAATACCAGAAAATAAATATAGTGGCTGCATTAACAAGGAGTAAATTCCCAAAAAAAAGAGTTTTTAAACAATCACCCAAAAGGTGACGATTTTTTAGTCTCTTCCCAAAGGGTGAAAAATGCATCCAAGGAATGTGTTCTTCCAAATAAAAACGCAACTTTCAAATACGTTATTTTATGTTTTGGAAATTTATTTAAATATGAAAAATTGGTTAAATAGCCCATAAGATACCAGCTCTTTATGGAAAACTGGCAGGTTTTGTACCAGCTTTATGGAAAAAATTGATTAAATAGTGCCCAAAGGAAAACTAGTATGTTTTGTATTTAACATAAATTAAATATGTGAAAGTTAAAAAAACAAAATTGCCCATAAGATACCAGCTCTTTAAAGGAAACTGACAGGTTTTGTAGTATGTTTTGTACCAACTATTTATGGAAAACATACCAATTCTTTATGGAAAAAATTGATTAAATAGCGCCCAAAGGAAAACTAGTATGTTTTGTATTTAACATAAATGAAATATGTGAAAGTTAAAAAAAAAAGAAATTACTCATAAGATACCAGCTCTTTATGGGAAATTAGCAGGTTTTGTATTTAATACGCTATTTAACCAATTTTTTATATTTAAACAAATTTACGAAAATTAAAATAACGTATTTGAAAGTTGCATTTTTATTTGGAAGAACACATTTCTTGAATGTGTTTTTCACCCTTGGGGAAGAGACTCAAAAATTGCCAGCCTTTAGGAAGTTAGTTTAAAAACTCGTTCTTTTTGGAAATTTACTCCATTAACAAGTCATTTGTGGTTCCTATATTAGATAATGATATGAAATATATCTCTCCTTACATATATGAACAAAAGAATGAGACTCAAATCACAAAAGCTAACCATACCAAATACAAGTCAATTGTCTAATCCAGTCGAGAGTGCCACTCAATGTCCACAATCTTCAAAAGACTAATCATATAACCATCTAACAATCACCATAACAAAAAGAAATTGCCATCAAATCATCACTTTCCAGCTAACAATAATTTTACTTCAGCGAGTAGATGGAGGATAAAGGAGGTTAATTACATATTGTCGTTTCATTTCTGCAGGAAGATTGTAGAACACATGAAGCTTGGAAATCTGCTCCGAAAGTATGTCGGCTGCATTCATTACATCTCCACTCGGTAAAGCAAGTTTCATTAACTCAGCAACAACTTGATCTCTTCTATCGGAGACCAATTGCTCACGTTTATCCTCATTTGACATGGCTGCTGCCATAGTTGTGAAATTAGCTTGAATTCCCTCCACGAAATCTCCAAATTTGCTGGTGAGAAGTTGCAATGATGCATCAAGATCACCCCTTGTTGTTGATGCAGATTTCATTTTTTTTGACACATTTGCAATGGGAGGGGATTGTTTCTTTTGTTTCTTGGAATTTCTTGTACTTGTTGAGCTTGGTTGAGTTGATTGCTCTATGGAATTTACTTCATCTTCTTCTACCTTATCATTATCCGAGTTTGACATAGTATCAAGTCCTTCATGTCCTTCCTCCAAATTTTGAACATCTTCCATATCTTGGACAGCTTGTGCAAAATCTTCAGCAACATTTCCAGTGGCTCTGTCTCTTCCATATACAATTTCAAGATCTCCTAAATATGAAAATTTGACATCCCAAAGGCCCTTCGCATCCTTATGAGTCTAGAGATAGAATAGAAAGATAAATGATAATCTTAATAAAAGGTTGAAAAAGAACATATCAGAATGTAAAAAGTAATCAATTTCTTACCTTGCACCAATCATCATACCACTGTTTTTCACAAGAAATCTTTTTCTCAGCATCATTCCAACTACAACCACTTTCTTTGCACATTTCAACAATTGCATGGAACCTATTTTTCAGCCACTTAACTTTTGATTCAATATGTGGGCTGACTTGTTTGGTAAAAGCAGGTTGTTTACGCAAGATAATTTTAAGCAATTCACTCATATAATTATTTTTAAATCCTCCATCTGATTTCCACATTGGATCACAAGCCAACTCTTGCAATGATTCTATGAGCAATTTTACCTTTTCACCAGTCCAAAAATATTTATTTTTCCCTCTTCCACGTACAATTTCATCATTTTCCATCCTATCATTTAGAAGTCAACCCATATATATCAATTAATTTTGATACTCAATAGCATATAACTGAAATTTATAATATAACAAAACACATAAAAGAACATACAATTAAAAGTCAATCCAAATTTAAAAGAACATACATCAAGTGTCAATCTAATTCACAAATCCACTACAAGAGTACATCAAATGTCAATCCAAATTTAATGAGTCTAAGAGCTAAACATCCATTCATAGCTAAATACTAAGTCCAGCCCTCCAATTGTCAAACATTTCATGTGCTAAATTATTTCTAAAATTTGCCCATTGATTACTTGGCAAAATAGTGGATATGCACTCTACTTCTTCATCACTGTCTTCATCTTCACTTTCATTTTATTCACTTTGTAGTAATTCTTGTGGATCAAAAGTCATGAACTTCCTTATCAAGTTGTGCAGCAGACAACATGCCATAATTATTCGCACTTGTGTTTGAATTGGAAAAAATGAAGGGGATGCTAGAATCTTCCACCTTCCTTTTAGCAATCCAAAACATCTTTCTATGATATTTCTAGCTTTAGAATGTTTCATGTTGAAATATTCCTCTGGTCTTTGTGGTCGATAACCATTGAATTCATTAAGGTGATATCTTTGCCCTCGATAAGGGGCAAGAAATCCATCAGCATTACAATATCCAGCATCCACCAAGTAATAACAACCTTCAAAATTCAATCATGTACAAATTAATACTAGACTACCTTATTTTCGAAAAAAAATTGATTGAATGGTATTGAATACTGCAATATATGTTTACCTTGTGGGACTCTAAGACCATTTGGTCTAGAGATAGCATTTCGAAGCACACGACCATCATGTGCCGAACCTTCCCAACCAGGCAAGACATAGATAAATTGCATATTAGGAGAACAAACCCCTAATACATTCGTTGCAATACTTCCTTTTCTCGTTCGGTATCTTGATTTTTGTTCAGTGGGTGGTGTCACATCTATTAATGTCCCATCTAAGGCACCTAAACAATTCTATTTTAACAAAAATAAAAAATATAAATGAGTTAAAATGTCTATATTGGATAGTTTAGATGAAAACATACATTTTATTAAATGATTGTATTTTAATATTTGAATTACCTTAAAACATTTCCATCTCTCATCTGTGCAATCTTCGGTAATAGGCTCAGGCTTCTTAAGTAATATAGTATGCAATTTCAAAACTGCTAGGAGGCAAAGATTAAATTGAAGACTCACCGTTTCTCTACTTCTCCAAAATAGACCACAAATTGTTCTACTTTTCTTGTGGTGAGCCAAAACATATACAAACATGGCAACAATTTCTTCTATTGACATGTTTCTTGTAGCTTTCAAACCTCCAGTGTCTCTAATCATTTCACATAATATCCCAAATGTTCGTCTATCCATACGAAGTTCGCTAATACAATAAGCATCACTCTCCCTAGTCAAATTGAATAAGTGTTGCATGCGCTCAGTGACTTTTTCTTCTTTTGATTTTATTAGGCGTCTTCTACTTTTGAGATGTATGAATATTAACTGGTACCACATCATAAACAGTGCAATAACAACCATTATCATTCCTGATAAAATCTGGCTTTGCCCTAGATATTTTTTGCGTCTTCTGTTTTCAATAGGCAAACGTGGCATCTTTGTCTACATAACAATATGACAACCAAACGTAAGTATTCACCAAACTAGATTACGGCATCAAAATCTTCAAATGCATTAAACATCAATTGATCTTATTAAAAGGGCCTAGACATGCATCATACATCCGTAAACACAATGATGTATAGATATAAATAAGCATAAACAAATGAAATTGATGGTTGAAACTTGAAATCCTAATGTACGAATAACTATGAAACTGAAAGCTATTCAAGCAGACAATTTTACAAACAGGTACAGGGCATGTAGAAACCCACCCAAACTATACCAGTATTCACGGATCAAATAACCAAAAGATCAAGAATTGATTGACCTCCATTGAATGCGTAATCCAAGAAAACACATTAAAACCATAAAAATGACAAATCTAGTGACATTAACATTTATCTCACCAAAAAAAAGAACAAAATAATGTATTTGTTGAAGTAAGTGAATTAAAATACATGTATTACAACCAATTTTGGTCCAGTTAGTGTTATTGTATCAGATTCCCTTCTTTTCTTCTTTATTTTCAGCTACCCAGTGAGTAGCCTGAAAAAACAGAGAAGAAGAAAGAGAAAAGCTTGCATACGAAAAGAAAATTGCAGAGGCAAGGGAGTTTGTAATCTACTAACCTGGGATCAAGGAATTCACCGTAGTAGAAGACTCTTCAACTCTAGAATTCGTTGTCCAAGGAGAGTCAAAAGCCACTGATCTTTATGGTTGTCCAACCGGTGAAGTAGAAGAGGTAGAAAATCTGATGAAGAAGAAGAACAGAAGGTGCGGCGTGTAATGAAGAAAAAAAGAGGGTAGGTTCGTCATAAATGTTTTTGCTCGGGAATGAGTTGAGGGTTTTGTCCAAAACCTCCCAATTTACTCAGGAATGGTGAAAGTCCGATTTTTTAGAAATGATTCCAGAAATTGCATTCCAATAGACTTAACCCAAGCAACAAATAAGGGGTTCATTCCATTATTTGATTCCCAAACCCTTTAACCAAGCAGCCCCTAAGCTCTTGTATGTTGAAACCAAAACTTTACACATTAGACAAAATTAAGAATGACACCATATAAAAATAGAAACGAAATATGTGATAAGTTTTGAAGCCAAAAATATTGAAATTTGAGAAATAAAAATGAAAGAACTAACATTTCCATGGGAAACAAATACGAAAAAGAAATTATTGATTAAGTAAAGAGGCCAATCGATGTCACAATTATTGATCACTATACCAGGGAAAGATAAATGATAGCAAATAGTAAAATAGTTCATATCCACACTGTTTGTGGTTGCAAAACCATACGTTGCTTCTTGATAAGAATTCATGAGAAAAGTCTTGTAGTAGTCGGCCAACTCAAGCAGTTCATCAACTTCCTCACTTTTCTTCCCAAAATTTCAAAAGCAAATTTAGTAAGTACTATATGATTGATAGCAACAAGTGATTATTCAAAAAACAACCAGTAAAGGAAATGCAAAGGAATTTAGAAATTTGAGGGATGAAAACAAATGATCCTAAGAGGGTTCAGCACATGTAGTCCTCAACCAAAAGATGTTGAATTTAGGCAAAGACTTGCTATTCATCAAGAATGGCAGTAATACCTATACATTATTTGGAAACAAGCACAATCAAGTCATCCATGTGGTTTCCATCATTTAATGGAAAGGCAATGAGCGGACAGGATGACTTGGAGTTCAAGAAAAAATCAAGTTAACAGGAATACCTAAAACTAAGAAAAAATGTAAACCACTGACCAACTTGATATGAACTATTTAAACTATCAATGAAATAGCAAGTTGAAGTTCCCATGGATCACGTCATCTTCATTAAAAAAAGGCATAAGATCATTACATGCAATCTTGGACCAATCAGTAAAGTCAAGATCAACTGAAAGCTTTTAATGCAGAAATTATTAATACAATTCCATAAGGCTTCCACAAATATGCTTTTTCGAAATAGAAACAGGGCTGCAATGTAACAATTCTTAGATCTCGATTAAATTGGGAAATTTGTATTATAGGTCCAATTAAAAACAAAAGCAAAAAATTTTTTTGGTCGAATAAATTGGGGAATTTGTATCAGTTAAGTTTCTTTAGAAAAAGTAACAAGTAACCGAGGATAGCATAAGATGCATAAGGTAAATAAGTACCTATTTAACTCAAATTCTGAACTACATCAATTCAAAAGAAAACCATGACTTCCGTTCTGAATCCAAAGCTGGTTCGAGGGTCTTGTAAAGGGTTTGACTTGGTATTTGGACTGCTATATCCTTCAATTTTAGTTTGTAAATAACCACATTGATCATCTTCCAGTAGCTCAAAGATAATAGTGCCAGGCTAATTGTTATATTTCCATCACCACATACCTCGACTAATTTTTTCACCATAAGGTGTCAGTTTAGATTCTTTATCCACTTCTTCACCTTGAAATCCATAAACAGCCTCCAATGACTTACCCAAAATCCATCAATAGTTGTGCAAAGAATAAACTGCTAAATAAATTTGAAAAAAAAAAGAAAGCAAAGAGAGAACAAAAACACTGAAACGATAACTCCTGCACATACCTTGAAGGCTGAAATAAGAAAAGTAGCCTCCTTATTTCGTTCTTCCTCCATCTAACAAAAATTTAGTGTAAACAAGCATCGGCCAGATGAAGAATATAATTAAAACAACCTCATGGTAACAACATTAGAATGATTTAGAGAAAATTATTCTCCATATTCTTCAACATTATTAACAATTGCAAATGAAATATACAACCCACCATTTTTTCCTTGCTTTTTTTACATTAAAATAAAAGTCTATAGTTACATGAAACAAGATGATATGTAGATTAATATCACAAATTTTCCTCTCCTTTCTGAGTAAGACCCTTTTGATTTCACAACCCTTTCAAGAATTCAATATTTTCATTTAATGGTTCACAAACCTTACATGGTTTGAAATTTAACTACTTCAACCATTAACACCCTAGAATTTAACCCCAAGCATTGAATAAATTACGTTGCTTAGCAAAGTAAACATGACATTCTAGTCGTTAATCAAACAATTTTGATCTAAATCCAAGGAAAAAAGGCCCCAAGATGGAATTCCACTCACCCGAGCTATAAAAAGTTGTCCAAAAAATGCATTAGTTGGCTGCAAAAAGAAAAAAAATGACAAAATCATTACCAACTAACTAAGAGAGTTTAACAGAAACAGCCAATCCACACTCTCTTACTTTGAATTTTTTACTTATAAAGAGTTATTGGCAATATCAACTGGAAAACAAAAATTTCTATGAACATGAAAAAAGAAGAAAGAAATTAAACCATTTCATATAAGGAAATAATCACAAGTTTCAATGCAAAAAAGTGAAAGCATAAAATATTGGATCTTAAGTAAGAATAATTACTGAATGGAGTTGCTTAAAAAGACATGACAGCCTCTTAATCATGACTTACACTGGAATTTTAGGAAATACTTCAATAAGAGGCAGACTGTCCTCTTCATAGTCCATTTCCTGAACATCTATGAAAGAGGAGTAAAGATAGGAGAAGATTACAGTTGACTTCTGGTAAAAAGAAAGAAAAAAAAAAAAGAAAAACAGAGATCCTAAAAGTATTTACTTGATCAAAGAATTTCCAATCATTCATACTTGGTATAAAATCCCCATTCCTCAACCTGTACCAAACATATAAAACTTATTAGAGAATAAAGTAAATTTTAATCAAGAGAAAAAAGTATACATAGAACAAGAGTGGAGAAGCCAGCAGTTTTCAGAGAAAAAGAAAGAAAGATAAGAACAGAAGGGGGACTTTTCAAATAGAAGTTTTGAGTTGGAGGGGATTGAGATATGGAAAATTATTTGATGGGAATTGATTAGTCTTGTCAGCATTGAGCCAAACTCCTCTATTGCAGATACAGGAATTTGAGGGAAGGCCTCTGGTTTTGTAACTCCCAGTACTTTAACTGGCCAGGAAAGAGGAAAACAATAACTTTTTGCACAGAAAGAAGATGGGAGAGATTTTTTTTTGACACAGAAGATAGGAGAGAGATGGCTCTGAGGTCTTTCTGTCAATTTTTCTCATAAAAAATCTGAGGTAAGATGACTCCAGAATACCTCTCAAAAAATAGTTGGATGTGTTAAAGAAGTGGTTGTATTCTCAAATTCTAGGAAGAATTGTATGCCATTTATCTCAAAGTAGAGGCATTTTGTCCCCATATTTGAACATCTAAATGTGTTATATTTAGTACAAATTATCTACCCAGTTAAAACAAATTAGGAGTTCTACCAAATTTTCTTCAAAAGTAAGATGCCCTTCCTTTAAGTTCTTTCCTGCATAAAAAACTTCAACATAAATTGAAGGTCTGCATCACATTCACCTTTTTGAACCTATCAATTGGAATACTGTCTTCATGTTTCTCACAAAACTTTCTGTTTAGGCTTACCTCAATTAAGTTCATTTTTACAAGTAAAAAAGCTATCATAAGATTCAGTTTTCCAGACTTAATCTTACTGAAATGTTACAAATCTAAAAGAACATCATGTTTTGTAAATATAGACTTAAGTCAACCAAAACTGATTTTCCTAATAAGAATTTCAAAGCTATTAAACATCGTAGTCTATGATTCAAGAGCCAAAACTATAATTATGTAGCAATTTAATTCATTTTTTGATCAAGGAATAGAAAATTCAAGGTGTTTTATTAAAACAGTAACTTATTATTTCAAGCAGGTGCTTAAAATGTAATATTTGAGAATCCTCATCTTGGATAAACCTTTAACCACCCACAAATAGGAAAACCATTTAGATTGCCATTGTAACAAAAAAATATATTGCTCAAGATACTCAGTTTAATATCCACTTAAGGTTCATAAAACGAATATTCAAGAGGTTTTAACAAGAGACAATTTATGTACTAAAACAAAAAATTTCAACACAAAACAATCAAAAGAATAGCATCACACGATCTTTTGTAACTCAAAGTTTTGGCCAATGACCAATGTGACCTGGAAGTTCCTGATTCTCAGAGAAGAAATTTATTCATTCTTCAAATGTTGAAAACCCAATGAAGAAAAAGGAATCGGAAGAACTGGAGCAAATAAAAAGACATTTTGAAGATGAAGAAATCTATTTTAAACAAGTGAATCTTTTTGCTTACCATATGGATTGCTTTTCTGAGCAGGAGATCAACAAAACACCTGCATGAAAGACACCAAAAAAAATGACTAAAAAGAAAACTCGAATGAGGTTTGAAAATACCAAAGGCCAAAGAAAAGTATACCATCATTTGAGCTCTGAAAAGAGCAACTTAAAGAAAAAATAAATTAGAATGATAAAACAAAGCTTACGTTTTTCCCCTCAGCAGTTGTCTCTCACGGGTGGCCATTTTCCTCCATGTTGCAGAAGAAATCCAAGAAAGGCAAAAACAGAAAGAAAAATGGAACAATAAAACACCAAGTAGGTACAAAAAAATAAAGTAAATAAATATCTACAAGCCAGCTAATCATCAATCATTCACCATCTCCGACCATATTAAAAGTTTTTTGTTGAAACTAAAAATAAAAATTTAATGATAAAACTGAAATGAAACAAAGACATGAATCGGGGGAAGAAAAATACCATATATGTATTCTACAAATTCATATAGACAGTGGAGATGAAATATTAACCTTTCACTTCCTCGTTGTTTCAGAAAAGGACCAAAAAAAAGAAGGGGGAAGAATTGATTGTTTTTAGCCAAGGAAATATCAGGCAAAATGGCAGACAAATAGAAAAAATCAGCTATAATTACTTGAGGTATGGAGAGAGGGAGATGAAGGAGAACAGGAGGGAGAAATCAACAAAGGGAGAAGGGGAAGATTACCAGTCCCTTTGCAGTCTTGAGCCCATCGTCCATCAACTCTATCAGAAGAAAAAAAATCTGGACCCCCCAATTGAGATTACAACCTGTTTCAAGTACAATCAAATGCCAAAAATTCAGAGGAGAACTATAGGTCTCACGCAGATGAAATTTTGTCTGGAGGATAACAGCAATAGGGATCGGTCTTCAAGAGTTCTTGACACTGACTGATAGTTGTGCGTTTGACTATGAGTGAGAGTGAGAGAGAGAGAGAGAGAGAGAGAGAGAAGCGGAAGAAAAAGGATTGAAGATCCATCAGCATACGATGCCATTTGATTGATCAAAAGGAAAAAGGGAAAAAACCCATAAATCCTCAAACCACATGCAAAAAAAAGTTCCAAAGGTAAAAAGTTCTTTATCAATATAAAAGACTTCCAAAGGTAATAAGTAGATTAACAATTAATCGCAAAAAAATTGATAAATAATTGGGATTTATTTGGCAACAAAAAAAAGCGTTAATAATTACAAAAAGCTGGAAACTAAATGTTATTTGCTAGGCAATAAAAAGTGACAATTCACTTCCAAAAAAAATAAAAAAATTATCAATTGATTGCAAAAGTTGGCAGCATAAAAAAAGTGTTAATAATTGCAAAAAACTAGCAATTAAATGTGATTTATTAGGCAATAGAAAGTGAAATTGTTAATTAATTAACAATTAATTGCAAAAAATTGATAATTAAACATAATTTGTTGTACAACCCAAAATAAAAGAGGACATTTTTTATGACATTTGAAAAAAATTTATAATTAAATGCATTTTTTGTGCAACCACAAAAAAAGAAGCCAATTTTTTTAATAATTCCAAACAATTGTTAATTAAACATGATTTGTTGGGTGATCAAAAACTTGACATTATTAATTAGTTATTAACATTTAATTGCGAAAATTTGGTAATTAGATGTGATTTGTTGGACAGCCAGAAAAAATTTTGATGATTAAAGGTGGTTTTTTGGGCAACCAGAAAAAAGAAGTCAATTTTTTGCTAATAATTGTAAAAAAATTGTTAATTAAACATAATTTGTTGTACAACCCAAAATAAAAGAGGACATTTTTTATGACATTTGAAAAAAATTTATAATTAAATGCATTTTTTGTGCAACCACAAAAAAAGAAGCCAATTTTTTTAATAATTCCAAACAATTGTTAATTAAACATGATTTGTTGGGTGATCAAAAACTTGACATTATTAATTAGTTATTAACATTTAATTGCGAAAATTTGGTAATTAGATGTGATTTGTTGGACAGCCAGAAAAAATTTTGATAATTAAAGGTGGTTTTTTGGGCAACCAGAAAAAAGAAGTCAATTTTTTGCTAATAATTGTAAAAAAATTGTTAATTAAACGTGATTTGTTGAATGACAAAAAACATGACATTAAATTAGTTATTAACAATTAATTGCAAAGAATTGGTAATTATATGTGATTTGATGGAAAAAAAAAAGGAATCCAAAATTTTTGTTAATGTGATTTGTTGGATAAAAAAGAAAGAAGCAAAATTTTAGCACAATCCTACGTGCAATTAGAGGACTATCACTTTTCATCCAATCAAAACTCGCCACATCATCAATTTAATATGCAATTGGGAGGGCTACCACCAATCGACGAATCAGAGGATGACAACTCATCAAATTGGAATCAATTGGAGGACTACCACCAATCAACCAATGGGAGAGCGCCACATCAGCAATTGGGTTCAATTGAGGCAATTGCATTCACACATTTACTATATATGTTAATAACTCTTTCTTCATCCACCCATTATTGGACATGCCAGTCCTCTTTCTCTTTTTTTTTTTTATTTTTATTTTTAATTTTTCCCCCTGGGGGCTTTTTTTTGGGGTGGGGGGAGGGGGAATCCTTTAACTGTTCCTTATGGGTTAGTAATAAACTGGAGGAATTGCAAACCTTTTTGCCCTAAATTTCATTTATTAGCGTAATTCTTCAATTTGACGGAGCTGTTTCCAGTAGTACTTTTTTGAAGTGCCTTTGAAACACAAAAGGGTCTAAGATCATGGGCATGCCGGGGGACCTTTCTTGTTTAGTGCAGTGTATTTAATTTAAGAGGAGGAATTATTTCATGGATTTAAGGTCCACTTGGGCTAATCCGGAAGCAAAATAAAAGCCCTGTATTAGTACATCAACTAATGTTTTAATAATACAGAATACAAACATCCATTATCTCTCTATTTCCAACCTTTACTCATCTTTCCACGCTACTTGCCTCCACTGGCTTATTGCTATGATTTCCAACTTCTAGCATCTTTACTTCCTCTGATCAAATGCTCTGTATCTCAATCAATCGAAATCCTACAGTTTCAACCTGGTGTGGTGCCCTGTAATAGTAAGGCAGTGTTTGGATTGCACTTTCTATCGAAATATTTTTACATTTTCATGAACATATTTTTAATTATTTTTTTATTTTATATATATTAAATTACTTCAATATATTTTTCTAATAAAAAAACTCCTAAACAATAGCAATTCAAGCGTCACCTAAAAGTTTACCAAATATCGACAAAAATAAACTTCGGGCTTTGTGGGGTTTTCTAAATGGACATTATTATTGAGTCATTGAGAGACCTCAACATATGGTCCAATACACAAATGACGCTGGGGCAACCGCAGCCCAAGATTTCGTAGATGTCACTAGCCCAAGAACCACTTCCGATGACGACTGCACTATTTTGGCACGCAAAACAAGTTATCAACGCAAAATCCCTTCCGATTAGCGTGCACGCACCTCCATTCAACGTGAAAGTCACTCTCCAATCACTTCAGTCCGTTTCACCCACTCGACCGAGTTGCTCTCTTTAACATACTGGAATAACTCCATTCATGGTCTTCCCGAACAAGTTTATACTACGTCGTATAACGACAGAAACCAGAACATCGACAGGTTTGTTTAGATTGCTTCAAATTTTCCCAATTTTATTTGCTTACATCATTTTTACAATTTCCAATACACCTTTTTATCTTCCCAATATCTTTTTATCTCACATACATCACATTACAAAAAGTGCTACAGTAAAAATATCTCAAATAATCCAAAATAACTTACAATCCAAACAGACCCTCATTTCCGTACTTTTTGCTTTTTTCTTTCCTTCTCATTTCGAAACTTTCTCAAGTCAGTTCCGGCCTGTATAATCCGGCAGCAATGGAAGCAAAAGCATCGCCTCCGTCGTCTTCGCAAAATCCAATTTCCAAAAATCGAGACTTTTTGCTTCGACTCGAAGCCTACTTAGCCAGACGCGATGGAGTCGATAAGCTATTGAAAATCTCAAGATACGCTACAAAAATCATCCTGGCATCTTCCTTTTTATCCGACGGCCAGACCATTACTCCCCGGCTCAAATCATTCGAGTCCAGCGTCGGCCTCAGTCGGAAAGCCTTTCGCCTAGGTAAATTCGTCCAAGATGTTAATGCCCTTCGCTCTTCTTGCTTTTCATCCCATCAAGATTTGATCTTTTCGATCATTGCTTATGGAGGAGAGGGATTGTACTATTTTATCGAACAGTTTGTTTGGCTAGCTAAGGCGGGTCTGATTGATAAGAAGAATTTGAGTCGGTTGCAGAAAATGAGTGCTTGGTTAGAGTTTATTGGGTATATTGGGAGTGTGAGTCTGAAGGTGAGGGAATTGAAGAGGATCAATGAAGATGAGGCTTGTTTGATTTCGATTGTAAAGATTTCTGGGCTGAGGGGAATCGGTTGTGCCGAGGAACTGGAGAAGTTGAGGAAGCTAAAGGAGAAGAAGTTGTTGAAGAGGCTTTCCGTTGTTCAAGATTTGGCTGATAGTTTGATGGCTTTGGCTGATGTTCGTGATGGTAAAGGAAGGCTGTCGGCTCCTCTCTTGATTTCGTCAGCTGGGCTGTTGTCAGCTATCATTAGTACTCACAAAAATTGGATTTCTTGCTAGTTTTAGGGCCTGGAAATAAAACAGGGTACTAGATGATTGATCATAAGATACCACTTGATTGTTATAGATAAAAGATCAGTGAAAATGATGGTCGAGGGAATTGTTGTAATTTTGGTATACTGACGATAAACGGACCGCAAAAATTGTATGGTCCTTTGTGTTCTCTGCTAATCTATTCATTCACAAATATGACATATTTATCTTTTGCAATGCCAGAGGTGAGGGTTCTTGTTTTGTGGGCACTTTCTCGTGATTTATGCTTTGCATTTCTTTGAAAAGTTAGGTGACTCTTGGTTAAAATGGGTCATTGAGCTCATATTTTGTCGGTGAGAATTGTAAAGGAAATGAAGTGAAATGCTGGACGAGTTAAGATTGTCTTATCACAGGATGGAGGCATATCAGATTTAGTTTCAGTTTGCAGAACTTTGATTCATAATTGTGCACTTGAGCTTTACGTGTTCGTGTTTTGCGAGAGATAGAAAATATACATCCATTGTGCAATAATTAGTCTGTTGAGAACGCCAGTTGAAAAGGTATGGTGAAATAATTGGGCACGTTTTTAAGTTCATACAGCAGAAACATTCAGCATTTTGATGAGTAAAGATGGGAACTTGCTTGGATTGTTGACTTGGGACGGGAAAATTTTATTGCATAACTGGATGAATCCATTGGATGTGTAGTTCATTTGCAGGGGATATCCATTGTTAAATTACGACAACTATGTAGTAAGTGGTGTTTGGAACTGTCCATGCAGTCATGGTTAAAAATTTGAATATCACTGAGAACTCATTTGTGCTTCAGCATATAAATTTGGCTTGCCTTCACCGGGTGAGATAAATTTAACCATATGTGCCCGTCTCAGAGTTCTAGGAAACTCTTTTTTTTTTTTTCACAAAAAAAAGTTTGGTTGGTTTAAACTCGGTAGAGAAAAAAAGTTTTGGTCTTTCAATATATCAACCTCATGGATGCACTCTTGACAGATTAGCACTTGTTTCTGAGAATGTGAGTGTGCGCAGTAGATCCACCCGCATCAGAGACTCCTGCCAATTGTGACAGTTTCAGTTTCAGCAATGTAACTTTCAATATCTTTGAGCAAAGCTACTAGATTCATGAGGTTCCTTCAGACACAGTGCTTGTAATTTTACATAACCATCATCATCATCATCTATACGCCTTTGTTTGGCAGCATACACGTCCAACTGCAGTCATATTTGAGTTCACGCCTTTGTTTATCAGCATACACAGACAGAGTCCTAATTTTGCATAACCATCATCATCTTTACTTCACTATTCTTATTGAAGATGCTTTATGCTTCCAGTGCAGACAAGCTTGCTAGACATGAGAGACGCAACATAGAAAGGCAAGGATATAAGTTTTACTCGTCTAGTTTTAGAAGCAAACAATTTGATTTATATATATTTTCGACGTTATGGGTATTCGGATCCACACCCGATTAATCCCATAGCATCTAAGTAGAACGACCCGACCGATGTCCAAGACATAACAGCTGGGACTCGAATCAAAGACTTGGAGTAAAGATTTCCTAGCGGAATCCAGTCGAGCTATTCAGTGCGGGCAACAATTTGTTAGAATAGTGAGGTGATTCTTAGGTGATACTCCTATGTGCTTCCTTAATTACACAATATGCTAAATGTGAACAATTTATGCCGAAAGTGGACGCATCCTTGCAAGAGTATAATTTTGACACCAAACAGACTTCTTCGTGTCATGGAAACCTTCTACTAGAATTCTTTCCTTGAACGGTGAGTATTAGTGGTTGTAACACCAACACTAATCCGAATACCACCTAGATTTCGTCTACTTTCCTAAATCAAATCAAACTGACAAAAAGGAGTTTCCTCATCGTATCTGATGCCCATCCCATCGCCGCTTGAAAAAATTTGACACGCACGCAATCGAACCTCATTCGTAGCAGCCAGAGTGACCCAAAAACAAACTAATTTTAACTTGTGCAATCCCACGTTATCACTATCGCTATCCTGTCGGGTTTTTCTTCCTTAGATCTAAGGACACCGCCCCCTTCCCCCCCTCCTCTCCTCAGCCCGCCCCAGTAGGACTGAAGGAATAATTGAGAGGTCTAAACACAAAGAGAACAAAAGTACTCAACTCCAACCTTCCTCTCCTTTCTCCTCTCCTCTTCTCTGGGATTTTTTACTGCTAACCAAAATATCAAAGACCTTAATGGCTTTCCAATCATAATTTAATCAAGTTACTGTAACTCTGCTTCAATTCTTCTCTGCTAGTATTTTTGTTTGATCTAAATTATTCCTAAATAAATGGAGTCCGAGCTGAAAACCCTTAACCCGAATCCAGCTCAAATTCAACCTACCCAGCGGTCCCCACCCGTCGATGATAACTTAACAAAAGATGACCGCCCGCTTCTCAAACCCGAACCTGTGCCCCCCGGCCCGACCCAGAACCCAGCCACCACGACCGCCCCTGACATTGAAGAGCTGGAGAAGAAGTATGCCGCCTACGTCAGGCGCGATGTTTATGGGGTAATGGGTCGGGGCGATTTGCCCTGGGTGGAGAAGCTGCTCCTGGGTTTGGCCCTGGTGACGCTGGTGCCTTTGAGGCTGGTGTCTGGGTTGACGGTGCTGGTGCTTTATTACTTCATTTGTAGGATTTGTACAGCGTTTTTGGCTCCGAATCGGGAGGATGAGCAGGAGGATTATGCTCACATGGGTGGGTGGAGGAGGGCTGTGATCGTCCAAACCGGGAGATTTTGTTCTCGGGCTCTGCTTTTTATTTTCGGGTTTTATTGGATTAGCGAAACTCATCGGGACATCGTGGATGTTAGTTTCAATGGGAAGTTTGGTACCCAGGTATCCTTTTCGGTATTGCTTCTAATTTACTGAATTATCTGGAAATTTTATTTAGTGTAACTGGTGTTCAATGCGCGTGCATGTGCTTTTGAAACTTCTTTACTTATCTGGAAATTTTATGTAGTGTAACTGGTGTTCAATGGGCGTGCATGTGCTTTTGAAACTTCTTTACTTGAAGTTCAGTCGCTGGTCTTTTAAATTCATTCAACAGCTAGTTCGAATGCGTATCTGCGTGATAGAATTTTCTAATTCAATTTTTTTTTGGGAAGCTTAGGTTGCTGAAGTGTGGACTATTTTGGATGAGAAATGTGATAAAGTTTGGAGCTTGATGTCATGCATTAATCTCTTTGACTGGAAACAGTTAGGATATTCAGGAACTCACAAGCTGTCAACTTTGGTGGGTTAAACACAGAAAAATTGGAGGTTGAAGCTCTTGGACGGTGGTCTAGCTCATTAATTGTTGCCATTAAATGATGAAGGAAGATATTGTAGTGATTTTAAAAATGGCATACTTCTAACAGAAGCATCTGTTGGGAAGAAGTATGTGAGGGAAACAGCACAGTTAGTTATTTATGCATGAATCTCTGCGGTCAGAGGTTTATACTATACTATCATAAAATGAAACCTTTGAGATATGTCACAGTTTAAGTATGCATGAATTTGGGTATGTGATTGTGGGTGGATATTTCCATAGGATGTCAATATCCTACTTCGTTTAAAGGACGTGTTGTTGCTTCCCGGTATATTGCCTTTAGCGTCTGTTATTGTTGGATGCTAACAGTATGAAACGATGATGGTCCTTCAAGGTCCATATGATATTAAACCATTCCGGAAATTTGCTTGATTTGAAGCTTTCAAAGTTGCTGTTTTGTGAATCCGCCCATAATATATGAGTGTTGTAACAAATGAGGGCATAGTGAAAGAATAAACCCTGTATGAACTGAACTGAAGTAACCCTTTGAGGTGAGTGAGTTGTCTTTATCTTTCAAAGAAAGCGAGTACATGTTTGGGTGTTAAGGGGGACTTTGGATAGATACAGTAGATAGAATTACCAGTGGTGTTAAGTAAGATGACTGCTAGTCACTGTAGGGGTTCTTTATGATCCAAGCGTTCAAGTCCTTTTAGCAGTTTAAGATTAGGAAATGAGTCATGCTTTTATGATGATAATTAGTCTGCATAGTTTTATTGACTCATACACTTGTAATTATTTTATTCCTCAACCTTTCTGCATACCTTGTACGATATGATTGTATTATTAACTAAAGGTTCTGGTTCTGTTATGAAAATTGAAAATTGTTTTGACTTGATTTTTTTTCCAGACTGAGTCGAAGGATCAATCACAAGATTCTGCAAGACCTGGAGTGATCGTTTCAAATCATGTGTCTTATTTGGATATCTTGTACCACATGTCATCTTCTTTTCCCAGCTTTGTTGCCAAGGTCTTTGAATTTTTGCACATCAATGTTTCCCTAGGATTAGGAAATTGATACTTATTCTATTGTTGATTTGACTGACATGTTTCTTTTCTATTTTTCTTGATCATGTGTCTGTCTGTATTATTGAAGAGATCAGTGGCTAAACTTCCTCTAGTTGGTCTCATCAGGTTAGTTCACTCTGGATTCATTTGCTACTTAAGTTGTAGACCATTGCAGGTTTTTTTAGGAAAAACTGAACAGATATCTTCTTCTCCCAGGTTGTTTTGTGACATTTTATATGAAATTATTGTCTGCTGGCAGAGAGCCAAATTGTGATTGTCTCAATTTTGTTGTCACCTGTGTTTTGACTTTTCCTGTAACTTGCATATATCACGTCAGCTTTATGCTAACTGAGTCATCAGTTAGTGTAGTTGGTTGAGCAGTATTCTTCCTTTATAGTTTCTCAATGCATTCAACTTGCAAAAATGAATTGAATTCTAGAGCCGTTATTCAGGAAATGAGCGCTTTTTTTCAGTCCAAAACATTCTGAAATTGTGAGCCTTGTAGAAATGATTATTATGCTGTTCTGGATTCTTTCCTTTTCTCCCGTGTTTATCAGAAGTTGAGTTGGTGGTAGGTGCCTTTAAATTCTTTACCTTCTCTTTACAGCAAATGCCTTGGTTGTGTCTATGTCCAACGGGAGTCGAAATCATCCGACTTCAAAGGTGTCTCAGGTAAACTACTTTTTCTGCTGATCTGCTTGAAATGGTTAAAACCTGAACTTATGATCATCATGGCGGTTATTGCTTGCTAAAGCTAAAGGTTACTTTCACCTGCTGATTTTCGTGTGAAAGTTTCATGTCAAGCAAAGCAGTAAGGGTGGAAGATGCTTTATAAATACATAATACGCATTTTTCTATTCTATCATGCCTGACAGGCTGTCATTTCAAATTTTTTACTCAAACAAGCTTGGTGATCTAAATGTCTAATCGATTAGTGTCTAATTTTTTTACTTTGCCTGGCTTTCTAATTTAAGATATATGATGCTCACAGGTATTGTTAATGACAGAATTAAGGAAGCTCATCAGGATAAGAATGCCCCTATGATGATGCTCTTTCCAGGTTATCTTCTTTCTTTGTTATGATGCTATTTTCCCTATCTTTTTAGTGCTTCATCTGATAGTCATCCTCAGTGACTGTTAGTATCTCTGATTCAATTGGTTTTCTGCCAGAGTGTTGTAACAGGCCTTAGGTACTCGTGATTGTACTTGGGGTTGTATATGGAGCATTTATATAATGAGAGGCTAGAAGTGAAGTTTCAAGAAATTACGTGTCCAACTTTCATTTCCACTTTTATCCGCGAGAGTTGCAGCAGTCTAACCTGTATTTTGCCATGCATTTCAATTGTACTTTGATTAGCTGTTAAAATGGCTCCTTGTTCATTATATCCATTGTTGGTTATTAGTCATGTAAATTCTTAATTGGCATCTGGGGAATCCCTCAGCCTGTCAGTCTACTTCTACGCATATTACTTTTTCTCCACATATTCTCTGTTTTTGTGGCCTGCAGGTTCATCTGATGTCAAAACCTAGCCGAATTGAGTCCCATGAATTGATGTACAAAATTGTGTGTTCCACAAATAAATGTACGAAATCTTGTATATTCCATGAATTAATGCATTGATAGCAAATCTCAGAGCAGTAAATTACACTGTTTAAGTGGATGGAAACTTGCTTAGATGGACTGCTGGTTCATTCAGGTGTTGTTTTACTATGGTCATCACCCTTTAAGGAACTCAAAAGCCTGAGATGTCTCTAGTATTTTTAACATGTTTGATCAAGGGGAATATCGCATTCTCCTTGGACGGTATATTAATACCAGAGGTTTGCTTTTCCTTGATGTTCCACTGCTTTTACATTACTTCAACTTGACATTCAGTTGGTATAGACTGTCTCTGGCTGAACATAACTATAATGACCAAATTGACGAATTGTGTCTTTCTTCCAAATCACCTTTTTACATGTTTGACATGATTTTGCTCTCTCAGTCTGCAGTTACTCTTAAACAGTTTTCTTTTTTGTGCTTGCAGAAGGCACAACAACTAATGGAGACTTCCTCCTTCCATTTAAAACTGGTGCCTTTTTGGCAAAAGCTCCTGTGCTCCCGGTTATTTTAAGGTATCCATACCAGAGATTCAGTCCTGCCTGGGACTCCATTTCTGGAGTGAGTATTTTCATCTTCTCGTTATAGTTACATTCTTGATCACATAGCTAGGTTTAGCTGGTTCTGCTCATCATGTTTACATTCTTGATCACACAGTCTTGCATTTGTTCCCACTTTAAATGCTCCCCTGGATGCTTTTCTGCCAGTTCCTTGAAATAATCAGAATGTGCTTAGGAACTTGTTAATGTTTAGGTAGTTGTGGAGTTTTTGCCATTTTCTTTCTTTCAAAGACCAGATTGTGCGTTATGGCAAAGTTTGATGACTGCCACCTGTTTCAATATGATTTAAAAGTAAAGCACACACTGGGTAGGTGTTTGGTCTACTACCAGTAGTCCATGGCCCAATTGGAATCACCCTGCATACTACCATATATTGAGACAGGATCAGGTTTGGATTTTACCCACTCATATTGATGAATATATCTTCATGCAGGTGAGACATGTATTTTTCCTTCTCTGCCAATTTGTAAATTACATGGAGGTGACAAAGCTACCTGTGTATCACCCATCGCAGCAAGAGAAGGATGATCCAAGGCTTTATGCAGAAAACGTCAGGAGGTTAATGGCTCATGAGGTAGGGATTTTGATTTAATGTGTGACCATCATTGATGTTTATGGTCAGTGGATGAAATGGACAGTCCTACTTTCATCTGGTATCAGTTTTTGTTTGATGTGCTATAAAACTCTACTGATGCTTTAATCAATAATCATTGGTTAAAAGTGCTAAATCATTTCTACTTGAATAATCACACGCCTCACATGAATTTCATTTCTACTTTCAGACATTTGGGTACTGGTTGAAAGTGCTAAATCAAGGATTTTAGTGAAATGATTTTGTTGGATGTGATGAAGATGTATATTTTGATCGGATCAATTCATGTGGGTTAATTTTAACAAAATGAGTAGTATTTACACAAAAGTAAATTGCAAAATGAAGAGATTTGTAAAAGGGAAGTTTCAACAATGAAAAATGGGCGTGATAGTCCTGATATTAGCACAATTAACCTTGGAATAGAGTGAGGTAATAGAGCACTAAGTCATTGATGTGTCAATGCTGGATGCCTGTATCATATGGTTGTAGTTACTAGATTAATTCAGTCTCATTTCATATTTATGATGTGCAATGCAGGGTGGTTTAGTGCTCTCAGATATTGGCTTGGCTGAGAAACGAGTATATCATGCTGCTCTCAATGGTAATACTAGCATACCTACTGTTTTGCATCAGAAAGACGATTGATAATTTCATGGCCTGGCACTGAAAAGATATCTAGTCCACCTTGGGTTGTTGTAGTTGTTGCTTGTATCTATAGGTTGATTTTAGGGGAACTGATGGGTGATGATCTCAGCTTGTTAAAACAAACTGTTGGGTGTTTTGTATGATGCTCCCTGTAACTTCTTTACTTACAACACTATGACCATTGAATACAATGTTTCGATGTTTCTGGTGGATGTTTTCTTATTTCCTCGACCGTATACTTAGCTTTTATAGGCTTCACGTCCTCTGGGCTTTCGATATACTTTTATTTGCTCTGGTAAACATTCTAGTGCAAGGAGTATGTGTTTATAAATCTGAAATGTCTCTTTGGTTTTCCTGCAGGTGTATTTTGTCAACAGTAATTCAGGTTCGCGGTCTGTATATTCATATGTATGTTTCTGTTAATGAAATTTGAAAATTATGTGCAGATAACATATTCCCTGAAGAAGCATTAGATAACATATTCCCTGGAAGAGGCATTCTTACTGTCAATATCATCTAAGTGTGTCCATGCTCATATATGTAGTAGCTTTGGGGAATCCTGAAAGCTGGCTAATTTTTGACAGCATTGTTAGGCGTTTTGCTTAAAAAGATCCAGAAAAGCTGGTTTATCCGATCAAAGATAGTATGTTAGGCACAGCGCTTATTACTGCTCCAGTGTAACAATTCTTATATTCATTTCTAGGAGAGGTTTAGTTTAGTATTCTATTTATGTTCTCGCTCAAGGGGAAAAAAAATCGTAATAAAAAAGAATGTGCCATAATGATTAGAAAGATTAACTTGGATCTTGAAAACGATTCTTGACTCTCAGGTCTTGGCTTTTCAACAGTCTGCTGTCATCTTTGAGGAAAAAAAAAAAAAGCACTGGTGATGGGGCTGTGACCTTGTCGCTTCTTGAATCTCATGTAAACGAGGAGAGAGAGAGAGAGCTGAATTCCACCGATGGTGTTAACGCATGCAGAGACTGGTAGAAATTTGGTGAAGAGTGGACTGGAGTCGGGGGGAGGGGGGGCTACGTTTGTAATGATCCGAGCTAATTTATTGTTCGAGGTAATGTAAAAAAACCGTCACCAAAATTACTCAACTACTCTCGTATTTTTTTTGAGTAAATTTTATATACACGGGTAGTATATACACTATCATCATTGAATTCATGATATGTGTGTAAAAGTTAAATTTTAAGTATAAATTTTGTATAATTATCATTTATTTAACGCTGATAATGTATACACTATCGGGTGTAGGAAAGATTAATTCATTTTTTTTCTCCAAACGAACTATTCTCATATTAGAATGTAGTATTATGTATGTTCTACACGCTGGATGCTTGAAACAAAGATAAAGAAAACACGACGTACCCATAATGAATAGATAAATTACAGATTGTATAACTTGTTTCACATTATACTAATAGTAGAATTCATAGTAGACGGAAAATGTCAAGACATGGATTTTTCAGACGCTACATATCACAGGTAATATGCAGGCATGCATACTTCAAATGGGTCTCTTATGGGGCGATCTTGGATCAAATTAAACTGAACAAGGAATGGGGTTTTGCCACGGCTTCCTGATGCTGGTTTTCTGCCTACTTTGCTGGGAGGTTCAGGGTGGAAGCAGTTCCAAGCCTTGATCTTTGTGTCGAAGCAAGAAAACATTAACAACAGTAATCCTCAGAACCCCGCACGCATTTAGGAAGAGGTGTACAACTCATTTCGGGTTTGAGAGAAGCATGCTTTTGTCCGTTATCCTAACTACTTTTCTGAATATTAGCAGACGTTTTTTGGTGCTAAGAGCTAAGGTTTTGTAATGCCATGCACAGGCGTTAGCTCAAAGCTTTTCCTGTGGAACTTGAAGCAGTATTTCTCATGCCCAAAAGTGAAGACACCATTTAACTCATCAGGTATGATGTTTATACCAAGACTTGATATGGCTTGGCGTAGCCGGTGCTATTGGCATTGTAACACATCCTTCACGAGCAACTGAGTGCTGGGACCAAATCATATGTAAGAGTTTTCCCAGCACTCCTAAACTAGTTACCCCGTGTCATTGATTTGGCTTGTTTTCAGTTTTATGGCACCAAAATGCCCTGAACCTGCGGGAAAGCTGTTGCAGACAACAGGTCTACCTGCACAAGGCATGAAATTATAATGCCTCGAACTCGAAGGTCAAGCTTGCTGAGTGATCACTACATTGACAATAAACCTGACAGACCCCTTTCCCGAGTTCAAGCAACAGAACTTCAGGATGTCATATTGCAGATTTGTTCAGGAATTGAGCTAAATACTAGCTGTGATTTGAAGGTGTCAGGAGATGAAAGTGAACGCTTTTAAAAGCGCAAGGAAGGAAAAATTGGAGAATGATGATACTCACAATTCAGCTTTTCCACTGCATGCATTTATCTACTTCATTTGGTTCTAAGAGATACACTTACTGTTACAAAATATTCAACATTGAGAGACAGAGAGAGAAGGCATGGCACGTCACAAGAATTATCCCTTCCTAAGGCAATTGCTCTAGACAAAGGGGCTTGACTTGCATGCATAAGCATGACAACAACTTACAACACTGCCTGATAGATTAAGATTTCAAGAATTCAACCTGGTCTCATCGTTCCTTGAGTGAACCATTGTTAAACTTCCTCAATTCCCATGGTGGTAAGCAGCCTTTTAAAGGGGATTGTAGAAATAGTGAAGATGTAGACAACTGCTTCTGCCGTGTTGAGATTGACGACAAACAACTGAAAGAACTTCTGAGCCTTCTCTTCTCATTATCATCTTCTTGGTAATTTGGATCATGTCGTACGGGAGATATTTTCAGAGATTCTGGCAGAATGCAATTGAAGGTAGAACCTGTGGATACAACAAAATAAAACAGAACATAAAGCCGTATCCGGCTCTTCGAAAGTGTGAAATCCTGGAGCAGAATAGTAATAATGTACTGATGATAAGAAAGTTGTTATATTGGGAGTTGATTCAGTTTCAAGTGTCTCTCCGTTTTTGAATTGCTAAAACTTTGATCCTTTTATCCTATACAATGTATATATCTAGTGAACATTTGGATATACATTTCTGTTAATGAAAATGCCCAGTAATGTTCTGTCAAAGAAGCAAGAATTTTATACTTGTATCCAAAGGAGCAGTTTGGAAAGAACATTGTAATCAGGAAAGAATGTACCAAAAATGTACATTCTTGGTAAGGAAAGAAGAAACATGGAATTTCATATGATTCTTCAAAATTACCCAAAATTCTATTAGATACCCAATCTTCCCAAGTTACCAGCAATTCTACATGTAAGCGAGGGTAAAATCTTAACCTTTGAAAGAGTTATGGTGGAAGAAAGGCTACCTAATTTTGCTAATCGGTTGACCCATTTTGGAATCTTTCTCCCAGTAAGTTTGTAGCATATGTCCTTACAGAAATGATTGCAGTTCTTGACAATCAAGTGATATGTATCACCATTGTAGCTTGCAGCTTGCCTCTCCATAAACTCCCTGACCTGGGCGGCATCCAGGGATGTGGTCCCAATGAATATTGACTTTCTAAACTTGAAGCCTGGGCACTGCCGAGGTTCAACTTCAAAGACACCACTTGATGGATAATCGTGAGCCCCAAATGCATATTCCACACCATGAACTGTGAAGTATATGTATAAGAAAAACCATCACCTTTGGCCTACGTTGGAACTTAGAAACTTTTTCCATTATTTGTGCAATAATGAGAAAACAGTGTTCAGTAACTTTATCACCTATTTATTGATTAGCATCCTAAGCTAAGTGCAAATGGAAAACCAACTAATAATAGAGTTTGCACTAAACAACAAAAGATTTTAAATCACCAAAGGCCTGGAATATGTACATCCTTTTATTTAACAAGCTCTTACAGAACCTACAATGAAACAGGCCTTACTATTTCACTCCACCATTAAGATCCTGATATACAATCTGCAGAGATATATGCATATTAGACACTTCGTATCCTGAACTTTGCATCTAGCTACTGTTTGCTAACACTACAGAAAAAATTCAAATGAAACTAGGAAACTGAACTAGGAACAACTGGTACAAGCTCAAAGCATACTGCAAGAAGCACCAGACAGAGATGAGCAAAGGGTGCTTCTTCATAGATAGGGGTAAATTCATGATGGCTATGCATATAAGCATATAAAAACCCTTACCTTCAACACCAGAATGAAATATACCTAAGCCAGCCCAATACACATAGCCATTCATAGGTGTCAAGTCATACACGTTTAGATAAACTGGTGTCTTTCCAGGGCCATAATTAGCAGGCTTCACCTTGGAGAACAAACAAAAGCGGGGAGTTGATTTGCCTTTTAGACGGAGGGGCACTATCGACTTCCATCCTTTCTTTGATCCTAATGTCATGGTTCCTCTCCTGGTGGAATTGAAAGTCAGTCAAGGGCCCATCGGCATCTTGTCTGGTATCATGAAATGATAAGCCCAAGTTAAAAAATAAAGAAGGCAAAAAGAAAACCAATATATCAAAAATAAAAGGTTGGTCAAGCAATCAATCAACATGGAAAATAAGAAAAAAGTGCACAATAATATTATTCTTCAAGTATTGCCACCTTCTATGTGAGCATAACATAGAGTATTAACGAAAACTTCTGATACAGCCATATGACATGCTCTGTGATCAGTCAACCAGAAGCAAGATGATTGTATGGGAAAGAAGAAATGGTCAAGTAATGCCGTCTCCCAGAATTTGTTTTTTAAGCTAAACAAGTAGCAATTATAGTTTAGTGAGTATTTTTATATTATGCAAAGATATCAAAATGAAAAAAGGAAAAGAAGCATAGAGGTATAATGTCATAATTCAGAAAAGTCATTGATTATTGAAATAGATTCGCAGCTTACCTTAAATCAGAGCTGCAATGCTAAAATTTTATGTAATTAATTCATAATGAATCTTCACAAAACCTATCTCAGACTAACAGTTATCAAAGGAGCAGTTGGCTTAGGATCTTTCCAAACCAACTATCCTTCAGAACTCAGCAATATGCCAGACCAAATGAATTCTCAGTTCAAGAACTACTCAGCACAAAGATTGTCATCATTTTAAAACTTATAATTGGTAGGTAGAGTAGACCTCACTATCATTTGAACATCAGATGACTGTGATATAGAGTCACTATCCACCTAAATAAGTAGCCTAATCCTTTTAAAATGCTTGTATGGAATCTTATCAACTATAGAAGACATAATTAATCAATTTAGTAAGTCGACTTTCATGTTATTATATTAGCACAAGAAAGTTTTTGTAGATAGAATGTTAGCATTACGGTACTTATTCTGTCCATTTACTTATTTCGTTTTGACTTTCAATTTTTATTTGGGCAGGCAGAGGAAGATCAGAGACACAAAAATAAAATGAATACTGTGTTCAAACTTCTAGAAAAGTCAACAGTAGCATGAGTGGTGAGGCACTCATGTAATTTTTAGTTTGTATCTCATCACTGTAGCTTGCAGCTTTGCTTTATTCTTTTTCAGTTGTTATACAATGCAGAAATTTTGTTTGCCATGATATGTTTCAAATTCCAACACTCTGGAGAAGGAAAACTCAAGACTTGACTTGTCGCTGGTAAGCAAACCAGAATGACGTCAAATGTAAATAAACCTTATGTAATATAACTTATTCATCAAACAGATACAAGACGAATTACAAAATTACTTCAAGGTGATCCTCTGTTTCTCAAGAGAACAACTGCACAGCTTACTTTCTCAATGTTGCAATATCTTTTCCACTATGTCATGGAAACACTCGCTGAGACTATGTTTTCATATAACTTTAGCAAATACATTCTGAACGTACCTTCTAATTGCATATAAACCATAAAAAGATAAAGAGTAAGAAGATTTCTCAAGCTAATCCTATATAAGCAGAAACTTACATTATCCTTTGTCATCTTTACTTTCTATTTCTTAGCATATCATCTAAACATTTCACTAGGGAAGAAGCAGTCCCAGGTGATTCATTAATACGACAGCTCCTTGTAACTTGTCTCTACCTATTTCACCCACGGATGGATCAAATGTAACTACATGCAGTCTTTAAATATATAAAAAACCTTTTAGAGCACAATAAGCTGAAATTTTATCCCATGAATTTATAAATGCCACATCCACTCAACTGTGGATGATGTAGCCAAATACATCATCTTTAGATGGTTAAAAAACAGAAACAGATTAGAAGCTCGAAGTAGATGCAAATGAGATCCTTAAAGAGAGAAGATCAGAAAACTACTACTACAAAATGGGCCAGACTAGAGGGAGAAATTAACTAATGACAGAATCATTAAGCTGGTATTAGCATCATAATAGGCAATTTCCCTGTGATTTTCCTGGTCTAAGCCAGGAAAATTCCTAGTTGACATATTATAGCAAACACTCAGCAATTATTGACAACTGTCGTTCCCCGGTGAACAACCAGAATCAAAATTTTGACCGAGCTGTTTGGAGCTTCATGAATAGTTAAAGTTAACATAAAGAATGACAAAGGGCAAACTTATAATTTTTCCTTGCTGAAGAATTCTGGATTTGCAACATTACATCAAGTATACATCAAATTACTTCTAGTTACAAAATGATATAGTGAAGTTAATGCAAGAATGTGAGCCGAAGTATGCCAGATCTTGTTGTCAAGTTGACATTTTGCACGAAAGGAAAGAAAGAAAAGAGAAAAAATAATGATGAAAAAACACACACCGAAGCAATTCTAGCACTATCAGATCAGAAAGAGAACAAATGTACCACAAACGCCATAAAAATTAGTAAGAATCCCACCAACTACTTTTCGCCAAGAAGATTTAGAAAACTAACAAAAAAAAATGAAGCAAATGGAAAGGATTAAGAATGATTCACAGAAAAGGAGACTCACAAACTCAAAAGACACCAGCTTTCTTCAGCACTAATCTGGTGTTCTAAAGACAGACAGGGAGCACTTGAAAATGGGTTTATAAGCTACGCATCAACATTTAAAATATCCATATTTGTGCCAAATCCCAAGATAACAAGCAGCAAAATCTTGAATTTACAAGTAACCTCTTCCCAGAGTTCAAGAAAGCAAATTGCTTAGTAGCCAGAACTACGGATAAAACAGAAATAAAAAGGAAATGAGAGCAGCGAGGCGTATCTGAAATGGCCCCAAGTTTTGGAGGTTAAAGCCTAGAGGGAGAGAACGGACACATTATACCACAAGGGGTTCTCTCTTCTCTCTCCATCTCTCTCAACTGTTTTTGCTATCAAACTTTTTCTTATGTTTAACCTCAAAGAGTAATGGCAGTTTTCTTTCTTTCTTCTTCTTTAACCTCAAGTAGCTTAAAAGCTTAGCACGGACAGAATAAAGAAGTTTTCTTTAGTACTAAAAAACATTTTTGTTAATCATCCTTCACAAGTAGTAAGTAGTAGCAGTAATTTATCATTTCATTTGGGCTTTCACTGTTTTGGGAATGAAAAGTTTACCTGGAGACAAATCAGAAGAGGAAGCGACCTCTTTTGTCTTCATATAGAGACCCTATGCCTTAGCCGCTGCCAGTGGTACCACTTTCACTCGTAGATTGTGGTGTATAATGAAACATTTTGTTCCTATAATTGTCACCATTATGCAAATCCATTTTTTTTTTAATTCAGAAATTATATCCATCTATGCGTAGATTGATTATTGTGTTACGTAAATATTTTGTGGACTCAATTTATTAGAAGTTGACATTAAATTTACTGATAAATAATATCAACAGTTATGCTCAATCAGGCACGATATTGGGTCATATTTGGTTTTATTTGAAATTCAATAGAGAGAATGAACGAATTGCAATAAATTAGTTTTAAATAAAAAATATTAATGAAAAGATGCATTCAATTTACTGAGAATCTTCTCAGAAGGGAATAAATATCCCTCTTGTTAGATGTATGCTGTATCTTATCGAGACAATTAATAAGTTGCTGGATATCTTTTCATAATTTAGAAGACGAAGTTGGCAGTCAACCTCAACCATGCCCTTCACTTCAGGACCAAACTGATGGATTAAGGCTGAGTAAGAAAATGCATGGGAATTGGGGCGAGTGGTGGTCTGGTCGGCTGCTGTGAGGGACTGAGGGGACCCCCTTTCTTCTGCCACAGTTTTGGTGCCAATGCGAGACTACTAACCTTGACAAAGAGAACAGTTTAATAATACTGGCGCAGCTGTTTACTTTGACTGTCATCTTTCTTTAACTGATCTAAAAGAATTTCAAGAAATGAATCAAAATGATGTAGTCTGTGACTTGATTCATGCTAGTGTGCTACAGCTCCTTTATCCAAGCTTCTTGCCAGTCCTTTTCCGATTGCTTTGATTTGTAAAAGCTCGATTGGATCATTTAACGCTCATGGAGAAAAGGAAGGGGGTGAAAATTGAAAGGATAAAAGCCTTGAAAGTAAGGCCATCGCCATCCCCACTGAGTGTAAATTCCACCATCGCCATCACAAATGTGGCCTACCTTTGTCAAGCGGAACATGTACGTGTGCCCGACTTATTAGTAAACCAAATAACCAAACGATGCAGAGATAAGAGAGAAGTCGCTGTCTCTGAGATAAATAAAAAACGATTGTTTCACTGTCACTGCCAAATTCCTCATTGCATGGTTCGATAGACAGATAATTAGTTGGCTCAGGCTGTGCATTTGGAATTCTGGACAGACAGATAAATACCAGTGTATTTATTAGTTAAAGTTTGGAAGAAAATGGGTGCTCGGCAGTCTGGTAGATATGGGTCATCCCTTTTTTTTTTACAGTGAAATTTCTTGGCCGGGAACTGCAAAAGAAAGTTTTTGCCTTCAAAGAAAAGAAGTGCAGGTGAAGCAGTTTCGTAATCAACGGCTAACTTTTAGGACTTAGAGGTGTTATCCAGATCATTTTCCCCTTTTTCCCTCTTTCTGTTTTTAACCCACGGTTGATGGTTGTACAGGACACCTGTCTTGTCTAGGGCGGATTTCATTACATTCCCTTTAGTTTCTCACTGCTTTCCTAATTTTATCCTTTATCCAACTAATCATATTATGCTGGCAACAACTATGCAGTGGAAAAAATTTTATTTATTTATTTTTTTAGATGAAAGTGGAATAGAATAAATACCAAGTCCTTAACTGCCCGCTGCCCAGCATGTGAATTGAAGTAGTGCTAACGAAATCTTGTGGTCTTCATTGTGTACCCTTTTAGGGCAGCAGCAAATTCAATCACCTAACTATCTTCTGATGAAGTTATACAAGTCCGCTCAAACAATTTTTCTTTTTGTTTGGAACAATGGGAGAAGTCAACTGGGCTACTGCAGTTTGCACGTTTGCAACATCTCCTCCAGCCCTTTGGTACAGCTGCAGCTGCTGCCTGTGCCTGGATTTTCCTTTTGTGCCTCTTATGAGTCCCAATCCCATTGGTGAAACCCTCCATGGATATCCTGTGCATGGCACTAATGGCTAAAGGAATGCAATAATAGCTGCGGATGAAATTTATGTGTCAAGCTGTACAGCCAGTTGTAGTGTCCCAAGAATTCAATCACCTCGGTATCAGTAATAGGATAGCAGTTGCAATCTTTCACTGCGGTAATTAATTGCATATGCCGTCCGAATGGGTTAAAATTGAGTAGCGTGTTTGGACATGTAGATTATTCGGGATAAATTTTTTGAAAAAAAAAATACTATAATATATATATATATACTCCCTCCCTTTTTTTATAACTGACGTTTAAGGTTTTGCACACCAATTAAGAAAAGTTTTTCATTGTTTAAATCTATACACTACTTTCCTTTTGTACCCTCATTAATTATCCAATTCACCCATGTTTTCTCTCACTAGAGTATTAAATGGTGCTGTTTTACTAGGTCAAAAGCAATGCAAATTAACTCCCACCAATTATGAAAAGAGAGATAAAAGGGTAAAATTGTGAAAAAATAATTAATGTTGCATGGAGATAATAAAACGACAGATAAAAGTACTTAAGAGCAAATTTCTTAAACGTCAATTATAAAAAAAGGGAGGGAGTATATTTTTTGGTGTTGAGCATATGATCATTCCTCTCTCTTGACAAACTAGGCTTGAGATTGAATTAATTGCCCCTACATTGGTGAGGCACAATGGGAGGAAAGAAATGTTTTTGTACAAACAACAAAATCGAAGCCGTTTTTCCTATTCCTTTTTTTAAGCTAATCTAAAGAATATATATATTCACATACTACAATGTGATTAAAACAATTCCAATCCTTAACTTAAAAGTAAATCACTCACTACTACAACGGAATTTTCCTATCGGCCAAATTAGTATGTATTACACAAACGAGAAATTACAGGCAGAAGATCTAAACTGTTGAAAGTGGCTGGAGCCATTCATCCAATCTTCTCAGTGTTTGTATCATCAGAAGGCCAGATTACTGTCTCTATGAGCCGCTCTCGCATCAACTCCAAATTTTGATCAGAGATTTCTTTGTATATTGCAGCATGGTCACATTTCTGAAAGTGAAAAAAAAAAAAAAAAAATAGACAGCAATAGTGCAAAATATCTCAGTGCACAGGCACAAAAGGATCCTTGTCACAATACAATAATATTAAACCAGCAACATATCCTCTTTTTACCTTAATCCATTTTCCGTACAGGTAAAGTCGTGTTACCATCACTCTTTCTGCGAGTTCACGCTTCTCCTGTCAAAAGATGATGGATTTGAACCTATTAGGCTTGCCTGCCACTAATCAAGAAATTCATGCACCTAATGCTACAAGACCTTCCCCAGCGGATACCTTTGCCAGGCTGCGGATGAATCGCTTCCCATCACGAGGCTTATTTGCAGCAACATAACTGTTGAGGTCGAAATACACAAGTAAAATCACAAAACATGAAGCAATCTTTCTTTGGATTGTTAGAAGACAAAAGGGGCAACAAAGTAACAAGTTTTGATTGTAGAACTCATCGATGAAAAACCTGCAACTCGCTTCCTGTATAAACTCAGATGGGTAAAAGAAAAGAGAAGAAGCAGAAAAAAAATGCATATTGTGAACACTAGGCATGACTTCTGGCTCAACTCTTCTTGTTCGAATATGATGATGTTTAAGTGAGTGAGATCCAAGTCTTACTTGCTGTGTCTGAAGATATACAAAGCTGGACATCAAGAATGAAAAAAGCAGGCACAACATCTCTCAGAAGGAAAATTTTACTTACTCATTAAACCATCGGTATTGTGGAGGGTTCATCTCAGAGAGCTGGTTCATAACAGTCCTCACAGCTTTGTATGTGAAAAAGTTAAGAATTGACTGCAAGCCGATTCATTTAGCAACTTGAGCGAGTGAATGATAAAAATCTATCTAATCATTGGAGTCTACTATGATTGTAACCAAGGCAATTTTGTTATTCATGCACAATTAGGATAACGAACATGAAGTGATGGTAGCATATCCAATACACCAAAGACACACAGCAGCAAAGATCAATCCAATATCTTTCTGCAAACATGATTTAGTGTGTGGAACATATAATCGCACCCAACCACCCATGATAATTCTGTTCTCAATGAATAATGTGAATGCAGTTGTTGATAATAATACAGCCAAATTGTAGATACCACTAACTTTCTCTTTCTTCAAAAAATATAGCTAGTTTATCATACCTTTTTATTTCCATTTGCCCATCATCAGTTAGTTCATGCATAATTTTCTAATCTATAACTAATATGCTGCTGATCATAAATGGTTAAGAACAACCCCTTGGCTAGACGTGGGTTTCCAATTAATGTGCCAACATTATTCTTTTCATAGTTCCTAATTACTTGCCAAAAGGTACAATGAATTTAGTATCGCAAAGGCACAAAAAGCTGCAAATAGCAACACCAGTACATTCTCCCATAATAAATTAATCAACATGTAGCAAAAAATTAACCATACCAGGGATCAAAGGAAGCACAATAAGCATCTAGGACAAAGAGTGAATGTTCTTACAGCTTTTACATCAGCAAAGTTTTCCTCGTATTGTCCGGCCACTTCACTTACAATCTTCAAACTCCTGTTCTTCCTCTGCTCTCCCAAACTCCAACCACCAGATAGAGCTTTTACTGAATCAAGAAAAGGGCTACTCAGCTCCAATGATCCAGTAGGTCTCGGCATATGCCTTCTACTAGTAACTAAATTCCTACTCGTAATCAGATCTCCACTACTCAAGTTGCATGAAGGCAGAGCATCCAAACACAAGCATGGACATCCATGTGAATCAGTGATTGGTGAAGCAACAAGAGATAATGGTCCGACCATCCTTGAGCTCCTAAGACTAACAACAAATTTATTCCACACAGAAAAATACTAATCACAATACTCTGCAGTACCCCGGACCAGATTTCTGAAATTAGAACCAAGAATTGAACAATCTCAAGGGAACCCTCTTGAGAGAAACCGATAAAAAGCAAGGTCCCGTGTCCAAGAATATTGGAGGATTCACTTTTTGTCAAGTCAAAGTTTCGTGTATCTGGACGAAAAGGGTATGCACTATGCAGAGACGTACACTTTTTAAGTTGAAGAAGTAAAAAGGCTACAGGCAAGGAAAGTATACAAAATGCAGGGAAAAGTGGGCGGATTTTTTTGGTGAAGTGTGAACGCTGACCATAATAATTTTGAGGTCCAAAATACTCCAATCACAAACGGTATCCAAACCAGGTTCCATTGGCTGCTGAACCGAAATTAGTGCAATACATCTGTCAAATGCAGCCTCAGATAGTTTGCCTCATTTAGAGGGGAAAAAAGAAACAGCCAACGGAATTTAGATTGATAAGCTGTTAACGTACAGGCTGATTTATCTTTATCAGGTATCAAGTAGTCCAAGGGCTCCTTCGCGTGAATGATCCAGCGGTAGCGCCTCTCATCGGTGACTCTTAAGGTCCTAAGTTCGAGTCTCCACTCTGTTGGGTTCCTTCGCGCACTTATCGCGTTTGGGTCGGGTTGGGGCGCCGGATCCGGATCGCAGGGAATTAGTCGGGCCCCGTAAGAATTGATCTGAACACCTCTGTGTCAATAAAAAAAAAAAAAAAAAAAAGTCCAAGGGCTGCGTTGTCAGCAAAAACAAGTTGGAGTAAATTTGAGCTTGCCCGGCAAGTTTTTTCAAGAAATCCATAACAATCCAAATATATATATATATATATATATATATATAGTATATATTTACAAAGGGTTAAAAAAATGTATAAATTTGCATATCCGCTAGAGAAAAACAAATTTAAAGAATGTTAAAAGGTGAATAATGACTTCTAATTTTGCCGGGCACACAAAGGTACGGGAATAAAAAAAAAAACTTATGTCTTTCATCTTTGTGAACGCAATTGGAATGCTTGTAAAATAACTCTCCAAACAAGACTGAAATTTGACTTTCTTCTCCGTTTAACCAACAAGCCTATGGGAAGTTGTGCTGCAGAAATCGAAAACAATCCTTGGGCCTTGTTTGCAAATAAGTTTTGATCAAATTTATCTGCTACAAGTTTTTTAACAACTTCAACTACAATAATTTTAAAAAAATTCTCAAAATTTTTAAATTATACACTTTAAAATATCCAAAAAAATTACACATTTCAAAATTTTTTTCTACAACTGTTACGATAAACTACAGGAAAGTTTTAAACAAACACCCAAAAAACTCACTTGTCAATCGGCCCTAATCCCCCTTAAAGAAATAAGGAACAATGGTACATCTTGTAGGGAAACAACGGTATAACTGTGCACAAGAAAAATGATGCACAAATAAAATTGCATTTTGCAGGTGAGGGAATTTGGATGGATTCTCCTCGATGTCATATTGCAAGCACTCAAATCGCACCAAGTGAATTGAAGTGACTCCACGCCTCCTGCAGGAAAAGAGAGCTAGATTTAGCATTCAAGAATAATGTTTCCTTGGAGCTTCAGAATGAACTTCAAAGTTGCTCAGTAAACAACTGGATTTACATGTTACATCTAGTATACGGCTATTGATACCAACTGGCAAGACTATTAAGGACAAGAAATTCACAACCCACATTACTGATGATAAGCAATCAAATCTTCTACTATATTTGCAAACAATGAGTTCAGCGTAATAAGCTGAATATATATCCCAAATTAAGCAACGCGTTGAGAAAAACCTGGGGGATGTGTATAAGGTAGTCACTTCAAAATATTCAAGTCCTCTTGTAGTCCATTGACAGATTACAAATTGATTCATCTATACCTTCAAGCAAGACTTAATTGAAGAGATTAACCATTTGACTAGCTATTGGATTACCTGCAGAATATCAAAAACTTGTTCAGCAATGAACCTTTGGTGGGATGCAGCACCCTTTTGCTGCAGCTTATCTGGATGTAGGCAGAGTAAAGCTCTCTGATATGCTCTCTTAACTGCACTTCCATCAATTAAATCAACCAGAGGCACAGGCTTCCACCCACTCTCTGGCCAAAGAACCTAATAAAGGTTTGCAGATACAAAAACACAAAGAAAGATCGTTTAGGAAAAGAAAGCCTGAAAACTTTACAATTTCATATGGAAAAGATAAGTGAATTACATCACATCAAAACCTTGAATCTTATCAATCCATATAATTGCGTTCATTATCTAATCACAGAAATAAACCATTCCATTTCATTTTGTACATTTGTCAAGAGATCACAATAAGTCAAAAGAAAGCACCTTGTAATACTGCAACCAGATTCAAAAGAAGAGGAAGAGCAAGTATACAGTTCTAAATCCAAAAGATAAAAGAAAGCATCAAGTGACTTTGGATGTACACAAAAGTTTTGTTTAACCCAAGCAATTAGATGTCTAAAGTCAGAAGGTTAAAATGCTTCCACTATAGAACCTAAGCAGGAAATAATACACAGATATGCAAACAAGTGTTAGATACCAGAATGCAGAAATTAGGTACCAGAATTTTTGAGCTTTGGCAAATGCATAATAAACTATGTATCATAGTTTCGGCAAATTTGTTAAAGATGTTGAAACTTAAAACGCATTACGAAAAAAAAAAGTCCCATAAACTGTGAATGTCACAAATGGAGCTTTCCAATAATTAATTTCCAATTACTAACTCTGCAGGCTCCAATACAAAGATGAGAGTACAACAACAGTTCAATAGGAACTGTGTCGAGGATACAAAACAATTCCAAAGTCATTTATCTAAGACAAACATTAAAACTTCAGAGAGAGAGAGAGAGATCTTACAAGTTGTAATGTTGACAGCAGTGAGCGGATATTTCCTTTCCTTCCACTTGACCATTGTTGAATTTTAGCATTTGAAGCCTGCATCCAGACGTAGGGATATCAAAACAGCATGTTCAGAATTGTGAAAGTCATTATGAATAAAACAAACTCACTTGGATTTCCGCAGAAACTCCACTTGTTTGTAAATCTTTCTCCTCATCATGAGTTAGGTCTTCAACCTGACAACGAGTGTTATATGACTAACTATTAGAAAGTCCATGCATAATTCAACACTTTAACAACATAATTGCTCTTACTACCGTAATGTGGATAAATTTACTTTCTCTAACCTAACAGCCTTCAGGGCATGAAGTTTATTCCATTAATTTCTACTATGATTGAACAACAGCAATCCAGTGTCGTACTCAAACATCCTAAGACAGATATATACAAAGATATCCTGCATCATTTATCTTTTAACACATAACAAAGAATCAAGTACATACCAGGAAGAAGGAGTCATCTTTGTTTTCAACATTGCTGTCATAATCCTTGGGAAGTGAATCTGGGAAAAGAAGGGAAAATATCAGAAAAATTTGAGGACTATATTTGTGTACACTATGAAAATAAACAACACCAACAGAGTTGAAAAAAGAAATATATTTGAAGAGAATGAAAAGCTACAGCCATAAGACTAAGCTGAGATAGCTAACCAGAAAAATTTGAAGCATTGCTCTCATTAGTAGATGGATCACTAGGTTTGTGAACCGAGCTCTTGAAGTGTGACTCTTGATTCACCTTATTCTTGTTGAAGTTAGCATCCACCTGCAAGATGAAAAGATGTGATTCAAGAAAGTCCACTGTCTTCAGGAAAAAATGACTTCCTATGAGGTTATACAGATAGAAACTTTAACAAATAACGGATGCTATAAAGTACCCTGCTGGAAGCGTCTGCCATGTTATCCAGCTTATGCACGTTCTCATCTGTTTTGACTGCAGTGCTCATCCCATTTTCAGACCTGTTGATTTCCAGTCCCTGCCACCTAGGGCTCTTGCTGTCAAACTTGGCATTAGATTGTGCTGTAGTTTCCTGGTTGAAGATCTTTACAAACTCCTTCACTTTTCCTTTAACTCTAGTTCCACCAATGGCATCTCCTGAATTTGTGGCTGAACCTTTCTTAGCATTAGTCATCTCTGATCTGTTGCTACTGGTGCTTCTTGCATCAGTTTTCTTTGGACTAGTTCTGACATTGACATTATTACTGGCTACATTTGTGGTCTTGATGTAGAAGCTGTTTTCATTTCCTTTAGTGGCAATGCATACACGAAGTTAAATATAATCAATATAAAGTAGCATAGAGATGAAGTAGAAGCTTGATGTGCAGTACAGATTACCTTGTTCCCCGTTCTCATCCTTGAGCAGTTCATGCAGGGATTTTGTGTGAGCCTTTGGAGTTTGCCCTTTATTGGTAGAAAATTCTTTTTCAATTTTTGCATACAGGTTAGTTTCATTCTTTGAAAGAGATTCTTCTTCTGTTTTCTTCCTTGTGATATTGTCATCAAGTTTAGCAGCAGTTCCTTCACTTTCGAAGAGTTTTGGTTCTGGAACTTGCAGATGTGTTTCTTCAACTTGACTGCAGGAATCTATCTTCTTGTCATTGCTACTGTCATCATGCTTTTCATTATCTATTTTCAAGGTCAAAGATTTCGTATCTATGGATATAATGTGCTCTTCCACGGCTGGTAAATGCCTGCCAATAATATCACTTTCAATCCTTCCATTAGAACTGGAACATCTCTCAGTCTTAAAATTTTCTTTATATCTCGATTTACTCCTTCCCCCAAGCGGCATCAATAGAGGTACTCCGCTGCCTGCCCACTTGTATATGGAGAAGTGAAACTGGCCACTATTAAAAGGAACTTCCTTGCCTTGTGTTTTATATTTTAACTTGGCTCCCATGTCTTTTTCAATGGATTTGGTTTCATGACAATTCTCACCAGTATGAGAAGCTTCGTGTGATAGGGGGCTTTGACGGTAAACTGGGCGATCTTTTCTTGCCTCGTCCTGTACCTCTGTTGCTTGGTTTGCAAATCTAGAAAGAGAAGTGTGTTCATCTTTGTTTTTATAGCTTGTGCCGTTTGACAGTCCATCTTTGCTCTTATAGGAACTACGATTTGTGGTACCAAAGAGAGGAAAGTCCGTTGCTTTTGTCAATTTGGCTGGAAGGCTGGGACATTTCATTAGCACTTCAAATTAGATGCAATACACGCAGGAAAGAAAAAAAGGAAAGCAAATCTCATAAGTCATAACCAGCACAATCTGCGTAGAATTTCTAGCACAACATATAAGTTACTGTAATGTAGAGATGATAATTATGCCACAGGAGGAGCACAGAGAAATGGTTCATTTATGCTTGAATTAACTTCTCAGGTCGATTCAGTAATGTAACTACTTGTAGGAATAACAAAGCAACGAAATGGAAAACAAACTAACATGACAAAGGAATTATTGGATAAAATCCTATTACAAGTTGAAGATCAAGGTTCAAATACCACAAATTTAACCACCCGCTACTTGCAATATGGCGCCTTTCTGATTAAAACAGGTAAAGCAGTACGAGAAGAAAGGATTAAATATGACAAATGTCGAGAAAAAAAATAAGAGATTAATATCCTTTCCATGTCACAAGAAAAAGAATCCACCTTGGCAAGGCAGCAATATTTAGCTAAAATCTCCCTCGTATCCTTTCCATTTCAGAAAGGCCATGAAATGTAAAATAACAGCATCCTAAAGTTTTGCAAGCTCTATAATCCTTCTGGAGAACACAAATTCACCATCTATGTCATTGTGAAAGTGCAGGAATCTCTCGGTTAAAATGTCCTCTTCCTATCCAATTAAGAAACCTTACAGAATTGTTTAAGAAGGAAAATCAAAACGAGGAAAATGATAATAAAATCTTTACCCGAATTGAGCAGGGTATGACGTGCTAAGGGGCTCAGCTTTGGGTGGCAATGGCCTAGAGGGGCTTGAAATCCGGGAACCAGGGGAAGAAGCGAAGAAGTCCCTGCTAGTCCTCCGAGACTTAGCCTCATCACCTTTGAAAATATCATCATAAAAATCATCACTTGGATATGACTTTCTGTTGACACCTTCTGCACCAAAAACTGGTTTTTCGTCTAAAACAGGCCATGGACTTCTTGAGAAAACTGCATCTTCATCAGACTCCTCTCTTGCTTCACAGAAACTATATCTATTTCTGGTTTCTTGAATGGAAAATCGCCGTGGAGGGCCGCCAAAAACATCACTGAAATCCATGTCCGAGTCTCCATCCGATGTTTTCATTGAGGTCTCAAAGGATCCTTGTCGACTATATCCCAGTAAAACATTTTCCCTTTGACTAAACCTCTCCATATGCTGAACTATCGCCAATGGGATCAAAGATTTTAAGGAAAACAGAATTTGGCGGGAAAATATGTTAGCTCTCCTGGGGATTCAAGATTCTGGCGTACTTCAGTTTACACCTTACTTTGCTCATGAAATGGTGCAGTTTGTGGAATCATGAGAATAAATTTGACAATTTTGATGAAGCACGAAAATCAGTTTCTATGGAGTTGTATGGTTGCTTGAAATTGCATGCAAGTTTTCCAACTTTGACAATCCAGTTGGAAAAAATAATAAATATGTGGTTTTAGTGCAAGTGATGATTCCATCAATCAAACATGCGAGATTGGGTAATTGGAACATGAATTGTCAAGAAGGGAAAAAGAAAGGTTAGGAGGAGAAGACAAAAGAAAGTGGGGCTTGACTCTTTGAGACAAAGATGAGCAAGGAACTGAAGCCACAAAATGGAGGGGTTTATATCATATATGATGTATCATGTATGTTGGGAGAGGACTCGCAGTCACAGGATAAGGAAGGAAATATTCAAAAGACAAAAGAGGGTAATATCTCTGGCAATCTTCTTTCCTAGTAAGCTTGAGCATTTGGATTTATTCTAAAATTCTTCTGGTGGCTGTTCCTCTGCTGCTTTTCTTTTGACCTGACTGGACTGGACTGGGCTGATACCATACTCCGCTGAACAGTCCCGGAATCTGAGAACTGGACCACCAACTGAAACGTGTGATGATGTGAAGCAAGTTTTACCGGTACGGTAGGCAATGTCTTACAAACACTTGATAAACTGCAACCAACCATCAGTGATTATACGATCCAACTAATTTTGCATCAACAACAGCCATAAAGCTGTTGGCATGAATGAAAGCCATTCACGTTTACAGGTATAAATTGATGCTTCGTCTGATTTGTCTTTGACGTGCGGTAATCTCGTAACATGATCATCTTACAATTGACATATGCTTGTTGAATTAGATCCTAAATCTCCGTTATTTCCGAGAATTATAGCGGGGTTCTGTGCATTGGTTCACATACAATTTTCCTATCCAATTTCACAAAAAAAATAAATAAATACAAAGATTGAATCCATTATTTCTTGTGTGTCTCAAGTGTAGATTCCGATTATTGAGAACATGGTCCAGACGAGCTGTGTAGGCATTTTCAAGCACCGAAAGATTAGAGCTGGCTTTTGGCTGCTATAAGAAACATTAAATCAGGCCTAAAGTGCCAAGGATAACCGAAATGATGCTGACATGTTAACAGCATTGAGATGATGATCATTTATCTTAACAGAAAAAAGCATTAAGTACCACGAAAGAAACAGCTAATTGTAGTTAGCATCTAAAAAAATCAGTAGACTGATCCAATTCTATCTTAATAATTATGTTTCGCTTAGACTTCAGTCTCAAGCGTTCTTTCCAACAACGACCGCTTCTTTCAGAATTCAAGTTCTATATTCTTGCCTCCCACCTCATAATTGCCACTTATTTGTGAATGCCACTTCAAGTGACTTCGTCGTAAATTAAGCTAGAATAGATTATACAAAATTTATCGTTGTAGAGAACAAAAAAAAAAAAAAAAAAGATTAACAAGAAAAACAGTTGCAAGTCTCTGTCAGGAATTCAAAAATGGCTAAGCCTGCCTCTTAGCTGTAATCATCGAAAGAACAGTGATATATTTTGTACAGCTGCAGGAACTGTCATCATCAAAAACTTGCTATATTATGAACAAAAATCCATTTTCTCAAGTTTATGGCCGTGAAAGAATGCAACAGACGAACTCTTCCATGCAAAATATGATGGTGTTGATAATCTTCATACTGCTGCAAAAGATCGATCTATTCAGAAACTCATACATTGTGACCATTAGAGTTGAGCAATTTCTCTTCCTCATTTGGCAGTTCAGACATAGACAGCTCAATATTTGACTTAGAATTCATTTTGTTCCACTCATTCTCTACACGAAAGAAGACCCATTGGAAACGGCGAACAATCTCCAGGGCAGTGATTGTAAACACGGTGATGTAATTATGGCGGAGATGAGCAGACAGCTTGTATGTCCATGTGCATCTCAGGATGAGATTGCTTCCAATTACCCAGAAGTATACCTGAGGTATAACAAGAAGGAATAGATATATTCCTGTTAATATGCATAAGCGCCAATAAAGACTATTTCAAGCAGTTTGTCACTACTATCAAAAAGTAGGAAAGACAACAGGGTAGTGAACCATCATCACACTGGAGAAAAATCTGGCTTTCACATCTTTAAATGAAGCCACAGCATCAAAAGGTCAAATTCTCATGGAACTGAAGGCCACATCAGCTGATGCAGTGGGCCTGTGGCGTTAACAGGCACATAATAGTTCCTCGCGAAACTGGCAGGCAAGAGTTGCTTTGCCAACTCCTTTACACACACATTAACTATATCTTGGTCCTTATTGATTTTCGCCATTGAACTTGTCAACAAAAAGAAGAAGAGCTGAACCTAATTAGAACTAAACTTCTTACCCATTTCCGTCCGTATAACAAGTGGGACATGAGATGGGGTTTGCTGAACTTGAAAATCCGAGTGAAAGAACTGCAGAGAACAAAAAAGGTAGATTACTGTTAAAAGATACAATTGATTTAGATGGCCTAAACCAGAGATGCAATGCACTTGTGTCACGAACTGAAAGGTAACTATCTAGCGGTAATTAATGTTCTTTCATTCGCATCAAGAATTTGGTACATCAAATCTTAGGTGAAAAACTTCATAAATCTTGCTTCCAAACGAAGCAATTTCACTCAAAGTTGACACATGCCCATGCACCATGTGCGTAGTGAATAATAAGTTCACAACAGGATGTATATACACTACATAGACAGACAGACACACACACACACACACATGCACGCATGCACACAGACACAAACTAGATTAGAATTTTAAATGTCAGTACTGGAAGCAGAAAGCACTGCATACCTCAAGTCCCAATCTCGGGTCACGTCCCAGTAAAAAGAATACAAAGAGTTTAAAACACCAGAAAGAAGCCATAGAGGTCGGTATACATTCATCCACTTATCAGGAAAGACGTGATACTTGAGGGCTGAAACAAAGATGACTGGTACTGCCGTCGAATACTTTAAAGCTGAAAACCATTAGGAAGGGTAATGATTTAATACATGATAATGAAGCAAGGAAGGATTACATTTTTTTAACAAAACATCTTCATCCTCGCAAGGACTTGTTCCAATAATACAAATTGACAGAAAATAGGCGCCAAGTTAAGCATTTGAATATTGTAATAACTTCCTGAAATAACAAATGCACTATTTACTAAGGAAGTAAAGGTGATAAAAGGGAGTGAATAAGGAAGCAGATACACAAAATTTACTGCATTGTTCCGCATGAAAATTTTCATGTTTCTTGCAATTCTCAACCAAGAGCACAAGTACTTTTTCCACAATAAGCAAAGAGTAAAAAGCAATTAGATGTCTTGCATAAATCAGTCAAATAACCCCAAGAAAAGCAAAATACACTGAGAACTGACATAGGATACTACTATCCTAACAAATCAGACTTTGCAAATTCACGGCCTTGCAGCATAAGAAAGTAGTAAAAATCATCAACTCACCGAGCCAAGCAAGGGAACCCAAAAGACATTACAAGAACTTCATGACTGTTTTGAACTTGACAAGAACATCATGGGTTTCAAACACTTCTAATCATGCAAAAGCAATCTGTGCGATTGCAGAAAATACCATGCAAAATGGTATCTTTTCACCACTTCCTCCAACAAACAGTTTAACCAACAAGAGAAAAAGCAATGTGTCAGGAATTACCATTGAACAAGGAAGTTTTTTCCTTAGTATCTTTATATTGCCGAAGACATTGAAAGAGACGAAAAAGGTAAGGCAAAACGAGAACTATGGGAATTGCAACAGAATGACTGCCACAAATGGAATCAGCTTCAAACCATGCAATTGTGGCAACCTGCACATAGCATCAACCAATTCTTCAGACGAGAAACAGGTACTGCATAAACTGGTAAAGCGGTCCAACTTGTAAAACAGCAGAAAAAGAAAATTTATTGTTTAAAACCCATTACAAGTTCAAGGCAGCAAGCATGACAAAAATCTTGAGCTGGATCATGATGTAAATCATCACTTTCAATTTCATTACCAACTGAACCAATGGAAATGACAAGGACTAAAGGACACATCTGACTATAGTTTCCCAATAAAAGTTCTGAAAATTCATCTCTCAGAACTGCAACATGGAGTACAATTCCCCTCAACTGATACTTAATGAATATCCCCCGTACAACTTCCTTGGGACCCCTTCAGGTAAATGGCTAGACTCTCGGTGAGTAAATCTACATTAACCTTGGTCTGCTACTTCCAAACCAAAAATAATCTCTACGAAGGCCTTGAGTGAAGAGTTAGTCAACTCAGCTTTCTGCTTCTTATCCAAAAGTCTGCATTACCCCACGCATTGCCACAAGATTCTTGACAAGTCCCACAAAACTTCTACAACCTGATTTGCTGCTTGTGTCGCCAAGTGACACCACCCAAAATCTGATAACTCTTCTAAGAGCATAGCAAACCAAACATAATGCTTATCCCAGGTAATCTAAAAAACTGACACAAAAAGAACTAACTCTGACATAAACAAGATGGAGGGATCATAACATGATTACACAGAAGGATTGAAAAAGCATGATAGCAAAACAATCAAGTGAAAACACACAGAAACAATTAGACACAGGAGGCATCAATTAAAACAAGTCATAGAAATGTGCATCTTACTAACTCTCAGAAAAAGAATAACAGTGATAATAAAACAACAAGAGAATTGAGAGAGTAATAGACCTGTCGATGAACCATCCGACAAACTGAACGCTCCAAATCTGAAAACACCTGCATAAAGTTTTATAGAATAGCTGCAGAAGTTATAAAACATAGCTTTATTTGGACAAATCTAAACTCATATCAAGATAACAAAAGCCAAATAATGCCATTTCAATTAAACATCAGATCTCTGTGAATTCCCAATTCGCTCAGTCTAGGACAAGATTTTCCCATTTAGCTACTTCCCATTTAGCTACGTTCAAAAGATCCACTTAACATAATAAAAACATAGAAGAAGCACACTGATGGATCTAAACAGCATTAGGACAACCCTCTTGCCCAGCACAACTTCATTTGGGCATGGTCATGCATGCAGAATTGCATAAATTCTCAAAAGATCCCAATACATTCTCTGGAAACAAATTAGCATGCTAGCCAAAAAAATTTAAATGCAAATGTGGAATCAACCTCCAGAAACTCCACAAACCAAGGGAAAACACTACTATTCTCTCTCTGTAGTATGGATAATCAACTCAGTATCAGGGCAGGAAACATTTAAGAGCAACTAAAGTGCATACTGCATACCTTTGACATGGAGGTTAATATATCAGCCAAAAAGAAATCAGCAAATGATATTGCCTGTGCACACAGATTAAATAAAAACAAGAGAAAATGTGATACGCTGTAAAAAGCATTAGAGAAAAAGTTAAATGTTGCAACAAAGAAAAAGTAATTATTTGCCCTAAATCCAAATGATCCAAGGAGTATTCAAAACACATGAAGAACTGTAAAGAAATGTCCTTTTGGTACTGTAATAAAGACATGAAATTGAATGCCAAAAAAACAGCCATTACTAGCTTTAGTTGATATGTCCCCTGCTTCTTGTCCCCTTTTATTCCTCTTGTAGTTCTTTATTTTACTTCTCCTATTCAAATTATGAAGTAACACTTGCAAATTGATTCTGGAAAGCCCACATACATGTACACAAAATTAGAGATGAAGAAACTCTCATGCTTCTGTATCCACCTCCAGAAGTTCAAGGTAAGTTCACTACAAATTCAGTTGAGTTCATAGTATATGAGCCGAGAATCAACAATTCTTTCATTTGGTATACCTACAAGATATCTGCCATATTCTAAAAGATCATAAACTTGCCTGCAATGGGAAAACTATTCGCCAAAGAGTTCTCAACAGAAAGTAGCGTGATGACAAAAAGAAAAGATCAAAGGGAGACAAAAGGGCCATTGCAACAGCAGCATATAATAGCACCTGCAGTGACAAATGTCAAGCTTATTTTTACAACATAGAAGATAGCAAAAAGGATGTGACCAGCAACCATGGTTGAAGATTCATTAGTACAGTAGCAGTATCAATACTAAATCTGTATATATAAACTTTGGAAAATATAATTCACAAAGCACTATGAATTTATCAGAAGCAATAATTATTCCATCCTATAGCAAATTGGGATCATCTGGCTCGCAATATAAGCCTCAAATGATTCACTTAATGCGACTCTAGAAATTTTTGATTCATGCAACATCTCAAATCAAAGGTTAATTTGAAGATAAGAAAAAGTATGGATGAGGGGTTCCCCACATCTAAAAGATAAAGTAATAACAATATTACAAGCAAAGAGTGATTACTGAGAGAAGAATCATCTATTACACTGGTTGAAACGCAGCTAATGCAACCTCTCCATGAGAGTACAGATATAAATATGAAGTCATGCTAGTTGGGACAATGATTGTCATCCAGGTGGCACACTGCAATATCAAACAAAATATAATTAAATCTCAAATGGACATAATACTTTCTTGAGAATTTACTGCATAAAAACTATGGATTTATGTATAAATTTTGGTTTTCAAGAAGATAAATTCATTCTTTTCTTAATGAAATATGATTCTGCTTAAACAAGCAGGCAAAGGTTTTAACAATAGTCAAAATTTGATCAACTTATATAACGACAGTTTCGTTCAACTAACAGCAGAGGGAATGCCAGCAGTGAGGAAATAATCTAAACCAAGAAAAAAGAAATCTGCAGTACATGTAGCAATATCACAATAGGATACTGTATATATATATTTCTACCTTCCATATTTCTTTATGTGTGAGATGATTCTGGTCGAGGTCAAAAATTTTAGCGTAATTGACATTAGAATGCTGAAAAACCCATAAGTTGACTCCCCAAAGCCAAACTGTCATTGTCTGCCATGATGAGATCAATGAAACTAACATGGTTTAATAAAAGAAATAACAAAACCATGGAAACTGTAATAGGTAAATCTAAATTCCAAGACCATAGACCAGAAAACATTCACTTACCACAAGAAGAAGAGGATTATAGTACAAAAAAGCCTCATACAAGAATAAGTCCCGGAGGTCTGCACTCATTCTCATGACCGAATCCCATCCAATCTACAATAATAGAAAAATTCATCAAATTCTACCATACAAACAAGTACAAGGGTCCCCAGAAACAGCAATTCCATGCCAGGTAATGGCAAAAGATAGACTGTTCAGATAGGAAGAAAGATGTTAAACTGACCTTGCAGCAAATGAAACCCCAGATGAAAAATAATATTACCTGATCATCAAACTGTGTTAGACTCTTACCAGAATATAGTAAAAGCAATTGAAACTGGATATTTGTAGGAACAACAATTATGAAGCCGACACCAAGAATTAATAACTAAAAACAAGGATTGCAAAATGCAGAGATAAGCTATGGAACACAAAGTTATACTCCAAATCCATCCTGTTAGAATCTCAATACAAATAATATAGCCAATAAAAACAGTTTAAAGACTAAAAACTCATACCTTTTTTATTCCAACAAACATAAAAACTCATACCTATTGTGTTGACAGATAACAATTCCTATCTAGAAACCCTTAAAGACCTTTATACCTTATCCATGCTCATGACAACCATCATTGCTAAACAATATTTCACATACCATTTATGCCAGAAAAAATTTGGTACTCTAAAAAGTAACCAAAATCAAATAACCAGTGAAAGAGCAACTCAGAAAATTTTTCTCAGCTGATCTGAGAAGACTTCAAGAAATCCTACCATAAGCTGTTACTATCAACACATAGCACTAAAAAGTGGCACCTTGAATCTCCAAAGCAGAATAGGAGATGGCAAGATTGCAGCGGTGCTCAATGGTGTGCTAACACCCTTCATCTCATTTGTCTCTATTGGAAGCAAGAAATCTCCTTCAGCACTATTTCCTAACTCACTTGTACCTATTAGTAACACTAGGCAATAAGAAACGTGGACAGCATATTCAACTGAGGCAGAATACAGGTAAGAAGTATGAATGTTAACTCAAAACTCAATGCTTCTCTCACCAAGATCATAAACAACTGGTCTGCTACCAGACTTCCGTAAATGCGGACTATTGGTAGGAACAGAAACAGGACCTCCAAACATAGATGGAGGTAGCAAATAAGACACGTATAACTACTTCAAATTCCCAACATGTACATCACCTGCAATTCAAGGACAATGACACATAAATATATAAACTAAGCAAGATAAGCATTGGAGAGGACAAAACTGAGAAGGCAGCACAGAGAGAGAAAGAGAGGCAGGGAGCAAACAGTGGAGCACAGAATGAGACATTGAAGATACATGTTGATTGAGTATACGAAATCTAAAGTATCAGGAAAACCACTGAACAAAACTACGATTTGCATTTGCAGTGAAGCCAAGACAACAAATATATTGTTAAGATAGATATTTAAAATTTAGTGATACAATTTGCTTGTGCTTAAATATGTTTCACTTTTCCTGCCAAACCAAACTTTGCTTGAGTAATCATTGTCTCCTAAGCATTGCTCGGAGTTGTTCCATAAACGGTTCAATATTACTAACATCCAACTCCAATTTAGCTGCACCACCATTATCATGTGGACCTCAATACCACCCACTTACCAATATTCGCTATTTTGGCACGTAGACTGCTGTTACAACTTGCGTCCCGACCAAATATATATATATATATATATATATATATATATCTCACATTATCAAAATTCACGAAAAGTAACAATCTTAAATATATTAAATGGTACCAAGTTGTCAATCCAGTCATCCCACAATTAACAAACAAGTAATACTTCCGCATTAGCATTCTTGTTCGGGTACCAAAGGGGAAAAAGTGGAATTTACTCCACATCATATTGTCAATCGAAAATAAGACAAAGAAATATACATGAGATACAGAGACTATTATAGATCCAAAAGAAAACAAATTATGGCACACACAATTTCGAGAGAGAATTGATTTAAAATAAAATTATTAAAAAAAAAACCCCCTCAGTGGACTGTACAATGAAGAAATGTAAGTAGGAAAATCAGAAGAGCTAGCATTAGAAAAAGTTACCGTGATCAAACGGACAATTTTTCTACTGAATCGGAGGAAAAATGTCAGAGTGTAGTAAGTAACCTCGAGGAAGTTTTCTCCTATGCTTGAGCTAAGTTGGGAGGCCGGGGACAGAGAGAAAGCAGGATCCGATTTCTGATGAGAACTGAAAGAGACGCTTGGCAATCAAGGAATTTTAGATAGAATCAGAATGGTACCTCTTAAATTGGGTTGGGGCATGTTCTAAGGAATTTCCGGCGAGTCCTATTTTGGGATTTGCGAGCATTGGACTTGGACCCGACCCCCCGAGATCTCGGAAGATTAACTAGTAATGAAGTTAATTACATTTGGATCCTATTAAATTTAGTCAAGCTACAATTAGACCCCTTTCTGTTCCCCCTTCTTTTTTTTCTTTTTTTTTTTTCTCTTTTTCCTCAGTAAGAGAGAAATGAAATTTAAGAACCGGTGAGAGAAGAGAGAGGGGCTTGACTGACCCTAGCCTTGTTTTTTACTCCATCCATCCCACTTTGATAGTCCTGATTTTTTTTCACACAGTTTAAGAAAAAATAGTTAACTTTGTTGGAACAATCAATTTATGTAACTATTTTTCTAAAATACCCTCACATTAATTAGAGTACAACTTTATGGAAACTTGAATTGATGCTAAAAAAAGAATCAACTCTCATTAAATGGGGTAAGTTTATAGTAATAACAATTTACTTGAATAAGGGTATTTTAGGAAAATTAACGTACAACTAATTCTTCAATTAAAATTTGGACTATAATTTGGAACAGACGAAAAAGGAAAACATGACTATCAAAGTGGGACGCATTTAGAGAGGGGCAATTTTTCTCAAATGACCTAAATTATTCGGAAAAATACTTTTTTGTGTCAACTAGTGATGTTGTCGGAACAACAAGAAAGAACTAGAGCCAAATTTAACTTGATGGATAACTTCACCCCAAAAGACTTGGCTAAACCAAATACTCACCTAGGAGCGATAAAGTTGCTCACCTATTTTTTTGCTCTAAGCAAGAAGTGATAATTTTCCCAAAGGAAAAAAGCAAGAAATGATAACAAATAAATCTGGCAATTATGCCCAAAACCTAACAATCCACCCAATCCAACTATTTATTTGAGAGGTTGGGTTGGGTAATTTGGATGTTGGGTCAATTTTGGATCAAACAATAAAATTCCAGATATATTTGGAGCGGTTTGGATATTGGTGTTGGGCACCAATTACCTAACTTAAATTTAAAAAACAAATAAACAAATTATGATTCATATACATTGGAAAGGAATTGTGTTAATGCAAACAGTTTCGCATCTTCCAATAGAGATAATATATACGTCATGAAATACTTCTAAAACAACGGGTTAATTATAAGGTTGGTTGAATTGAGATGTAAAAATATAAGGCGCTCTTGCTACCCTTTCCTTTCTTTTCTTTTTCTGGAAAACAAACAAAAATTGTGAATGAGTAAGAAAGTATCCAGAAATTTTGCTGGAGAAGTTAATGTTGCGTTAATTTTCGCAAGAATTTTCAAATGAATTGGATAGTGATATTTGAACTAATTGGTTGAGAATTGTATCTCTCTCATCAAAAATTCAGTTTAATTAAGACGTGATTGGATCTTTTATGGGACTAGAAATATGTTTGGTACAGCTAATGCTAAATCAAGTGACAATATTTGAAAAATCGTATATTGATATACCATTTTTTCATGTTATATCCAATTTGGACTAAAATTGTTACTTCGGTCTCTTAGTTTGGACCAAAGCTATATCCACTATCCAGTTTGAAAATCCTTACTTGTATAAAAAATAATGAGTTTATCCAAAATAGTTTAAACAGTTAGTACATGTGTGTATTTGTAAAAGTATATTAGTGTGTATTTTATTGTATAAAAATAATATATTTTTAAAGAACTTAAGAGGTGAGTGTGTGTTTGTATTTGTGAAAGTGTTTTAGCGTGTGAAAATGTGTTTATGTGTGTGAACAAATTTTTTATATATAAAAATATATTTGAGAGAATTTATATATCAAAATCTATTAATTAATATATTAGGTCACATTTGGATCATAGGCTTGAGATGATTCAATATGACCCAATCTGAAATTAATTCAATCTAAAGTTAAGCGGATTGAATATAATTCATTTAAGTGAAAACTCAATATCAACCCGTCCAATTGCCTAGTATACTAACAAATCTCCGGCCACTTTAACAAGCAGAAAAGATGGCCAAAGAAACTGTAAAAGCCCATTATGGCTGTTTTTTTTTTGTCAAAAAAAAGGACTTGGCCCACTTCAGGCCCCAATTTTATTCGGATTGTTGGGTTGTTTTCTATTTTTGTGACAAGGCTTGAACACTGGACCTGACCCTTCTATCTAATTACCGACCCGGTTTCTAAGATTTGGTCCGCCAGACTGCCACTCTCCTCCTCCTCCATGATTCCAGCCTCCTCCTCCGCCTCGACGCTGCTACAATGCCTGCCCATCCAAAAGTACACCCACTAAGCATAAGAATACCATAAAGGGACCATCTTTACAATCTTTAGAAGATGGGTTTGAGATATTTGGAGCTTTGGCACCATCGTAAGCTAATCTTGGATAGCATGATTGGATGCTACAGATGTTACAGCTCGAAGGCGAAAGTGGTGGATTTGAAGAAGTTAAGGCCAATGATTCTGAAGCGAATTGAGAATCGGGCCAAAGATTATCCAGTCAAAGCTATGGTTCCTGTTGCCAACGAGGTCCTCAAGGCCCGAACAACCCTCTACCGAGGCGTTTCCATCCTTCTCCAGAGAGTTCCCGTTTGGGCGTGCAAGTAATTTTACCTCCACCCCATCCCTTTTCATTTTCCAATGAACCATCTTATCTCAGTATATTACAAGCTTGATAAGCCTTGTTGATTTCTTAATTCATGCTAGTATTGTACAGTTTTTGAAAATCATTCTCGTTTTTTAGTTTGATGAAATCTAATAACGAGAAGAATGTTTTTAGTTATACAGACGCACTGGAGATGATTTATATCAGTTTGTTGTTTTTTTTTTCCATGTTTTGGATACATTTTAATGGGAAAACAGGGAATACTTAATTCCAAGTTGAGAGTTCCACTTTGTAAAAGCCATTATACATTGGGTTCTGAGCTGGACAAGACAATGCAAGCTTGACTTGATATGTATGAAACCTGAAATCGATCTACTACGTGTTGAGGTTGGCACAGTGAAAGCTCGTTTGAGCTAGACTTGGAAAATAATACAAAATCTCAGACACAGTTTTGAAGCTTGTTAGGAGTTTAAACCAAGCTTATTGTAGTGTTTGTGTTTGGCTTGTTCAGGCTCATTTGCACACCTGGTTATGTGTTCAAGTTGTTTCTTTGCAGGTACTGTCAAGAAGTATTTATTGGAGAAAGTGGTCATGAGATTCGAACTTGTGGTGGTTTTAGGCGTCGCCCTAAGGTTCATGTTCATGAGTGGACTAGTGGGAGCTTGAACAACATATTAGTCCCAGTAGAGGCATTTCATCTGAAATACATGTTTCAGAATGTGATTGAACATAATCAAAGATTTGATTTTGATCGTATCCCAGCAGTTTTGGAGTTGTGCTGGCAGGCAGGAGCTTATGTAAATGATAAAATGCTAGACTTGAATAGTTATAGTCAGGACGATATTCTTGGTGCTGTTGCTGGAGCTGAGTCACTATCAGATAAGGAGATGATGCTTGTAGCGAACGCAACACTGAAGGCTTGGGAGACAGTTAGGTCTGGAGTAGAGAAGCTGTTGTTGGTTTATCCTACGAAAGTCTGTGAACACTGTTCTGAAGTTCATGTCGGCCCATCAGGCCATAAGGCTCGCCTTTGTGGTGTGTTTAAATATGAGGGTTGGCGCGGGAAACACTTTTGGAGAAAGGCAAGGGTAGATGATTTGGTTCGACCAAACATAGTATGGTATCGACGCCTTCAAGATCCGGCAGTACTTAAGAATGAAGGCCGGGACTACTACGGTCATGCTCCTGCTGTCGTGGATTTATGTACAAAAGCTGGTGCTGTTGCACCATCAAAGTACCATTGTATGATGAAAATGGAGGGCTTAACAGCTCCGTCTTGATTCAAACTTCTGGCATCCTCTGCCTTTCTTATTGATGAAGTCAGTTTTGCAACCCTAATTGGATTATTCCAGGATGTAGAGCTGGTAGTCTGCTCTCTGCTAGTTACTCATCAAGTTGCCATCAGCTCTCCAAGCCACTCGGGATTAATCTGGATACAGGTAAGTCGCAATCCATCAGTAACTTTAGCCCCATGAATATTGTTGGTACACTCTTAACTAGTTTTTTTTTTTTTTTTAATCACTACAAGTTGACCTCACAGTGGTGTTCTTGTCATTTTGGGAAAAGGAGGACTCTAGCATTAGAATTGAAGCTGTGCCAATACTTTTTGCCAAACTTCATTGTTAGTGAATTTCGTGTGAACTCTACAGGCTGGGCCATGAGGATGGGCTCTGACAATCCTCCTCAGAATCCTTCAAGTTTTGACTACTAAATATTATTGGCAAAAGCTGTGATTTTACCGGATTGTACTCCTGCAGAAAAGAGTGAATCAACTGGTGAGGCAATTTCATGGAACTTTAGATTGTGGATTCTGAAATTATGGCCATATCGTAAATGCAAAGTGATAGCATGACTTCCAATATCCAGTACATGTTTCTCACAGGATCTCGAGGATTTGGCTGAAACTTGTTAATGTTTCTTCTGGATAGATTCTTCTGAAAGACAATAGTGCTGCTTTGCATGTCCCATTAATTACAGTGTTTTTTTTATCCCAACTCCTATGGACAATGACGCCAAATTGGGGAAGTGCAAATGAGGAGTGGTGATTTCCTTTTTACGTGTTATATCTACTTCAAAATCTGTATATTAACGATGGCTCTCCACTAAATGGATATTTTTTTTGGGGGGGGGGGGGGGGGCACCAGTCGAAACTGTTTAAATGGACTCTGCAGTCTGCACTCTAAAGACCACTTTGCCTATGGGTTATAGATTTTGCAACTCATCCTAATTTGCGTCAAATGTGCCTTCATCTTCCGAACGCAGAAAGAGGGAAAAGTCGTCTGCTAATTAACACGATGAGATGTTATCCGTTTCAAGTAATCAAGATTTACGTAGCCACATTTGCTGCTATAATCTGACTTGACTCGTTCAATAAAAGAGAAAATAACTAAATCAAATATAGGGACAGCTACGCTCGTTTAAATTCGTTAGCTATCCCATTTTATAGGCATGTTTCTAAACTAACTATCGAGAATGCAGTCCATATGAACAGCTTCCCTATTCTACATGGCTCTCTCTCTCTGCTCCCTCTGTCTGAAGATCCAAACAAACCCGGATTGGCAACTCAGAAAAAGGGAAGTTGTGCTCAGAAGCTCTTTCTTTTTTAGCAAATGAGAGTGGTAGTAGAGATACTGACCGGAAGACTCTTCTTCGTGGAGATACAAGATGATGCAACGGTGGCGGACCTAAAGAAGGAGATCGGATTTCAGGAACAACTTCCATTTGATCGCCTCATCTTGCTGGTGGATGGAACTGAGAGTTTTTTAATGAATGAAAATGAACGTTCCCTCCAAGATTACGGCATCAAAGATGGCTCCCATGTCTACCTCTTTTTCGACTCTGTTGACGACGGCTCCTGGCATTGTCTCGTAGCTCCTCAGGACTCCACCTGGTGTCACACATCTCCCCCGATCGACCTTTAAAACCAACAGAGAGATCGACTCGAATAAATTCTCTACAATGTGGTTGCATCTGCTCTTATTATGTTCCCCTCTGTAAACACTTCTTTCTTAACATGATAGAGGGCCTAGTCATTTGAAACAATTGCAAGCAGGTTCTCTATTTGCATCATCGTTTCACCCTGTTCTGGGCTCTGTCTTAACTCAAATTACATGCACATCCGCCTTGATTTGCATGTAATGTATGTAGTATTGGTTTATTGTGCTTGTTTCTTAGACTGCATTTGAGTTGAAATCTGTATACACAAACGAGAACTTTTTAACTCACCCCGTCAAGATTAATTGTTGATTACAAAACATGGTAAAGCAAGTTCAATTAACTAAAAGATGACCAAGAAGCCTATCAGATTTATGTCAACTCTTGTGGTCCGGAAATAAATGCATTTCTCGCTTCTTACTAAAGAGATGCTCCGGACCTAAAAAGCCTAGAGCTATAGCCCACAGTTTAGTAGTTTGTGAGAGTGAAACATGAAATTGTCTGCGTTGATAGTGATCCCAACCTACATTATAGTAGTAGTGAGGCATTTGCACTTCAGAATGCCCTAACCTAACAATGAGGAATACCAACCCTATGGCTCTAGGCTTGAATAAAGGGCAGATAAAAAAATCCATAGTACAGAAGAAGTTTCTTTTGATCGTACGTAGACCACAGAGCAAATACCTCCTCGACGAATTTTTTAGTTTGTTGTGATCGTACGTAGATCACAGAACAAATACCTCCTCACAAAACAAAAATAAATCTAGTGTTAACACTTCGATCCGAACACAAGTATGTTTACCATGGCCAGACCTCAGTCGGAGCAATGACTTAGAACTTCAAGAAGAAAAATCATGGTTAAAATGAAGATTCATATTACAAGTTGCTCCCGAGAAGTAGCAGTGAGTACAAAATTACCTGCGTCCAGCAAAAAGAAAATAACAAA